>NC_054371.1:90438006-91099881 GCF_017654675.1 Xenopus laevis | reverse complement strand
CATGGTTGCTAGGGTTGAGAATTTCTAGCAAGAGGCTTAAAAGATTTAACTGCTCTAAGCAAGACAACAAAAAAATGTAAATCATTTTTAAAAATCACAAAATACGAATGAATATGAATGCTTAGAATGCCTAATTCTACAGTTCATTTTAAGGTGCACAGCCAGATATTTTTTGGCAATTTCATGGGGTTTTTTTTATTTACAGTTGCGATTAACGGCTGCCATAATGCTATGTCTATAGAAGTAATATGTTCATGGATTTTAATGCTCTTAAAGGCTAAATTATCATCCTTTGATTTTTTGAAGGAGACATGGGAGAAACTCACAGAATATCAATCATATGAAACATATTATTATGGAACTTATACTTATACTGTGCATACTTGCATGTGCATACTTCCTGAAAGCTTAAAAGTGAAAGTTACTGTTGTGTAATGCCTGCATGAACCTGCAAATAAAGTACTGTTATACGCTACTCATCCTCGGCTACCCAAAACATAACAGATTGACGACGAGATGGCTCTTCTACCTCTGCAGCAGCCTGCAGCTTTTCTTCCAAACCCTGGTGAGCCTACCATACTTTTTACTGCTCGGATCCGTATGTTTGAAAATTACATTATTGCCAGCAGCGATCCTAGAGGGGGGTGGGCCCTGGTTCGTGACGGGCAGCCGGGCCCCGTCCCCCTCCGTACGGCCACATTTGGCCGCATTTTTAGCGGCGAACGGGGGGTGCGGGCCCTGGCCAGCTTGCACCCCCGCTCCACTAGTAGTTCCGCCACTGATTATTGCTGCTGACCAAGGGGAGATTTCTGGTGCTAGAAAGTGTGCTTTACTTATTCACTGCCTGGGAGCAGAGGGACAGCGTATATTCTATACATTACCATTACTTGATGAGACTTATGAAACTGCACTTACTGCTATAAAGAACTTTTTCATAACAAGAGTAAATGTGGTTGCTGAAAGATATAAATTCTGCCAACGTGGACAACGTAATGGCGAATCCACAGAACAATTTGTAGCAGCTTTGAGAGAGCTGGTTGTTACCTGTGAGTTTGGTACAGATGAAATGCTAAGAGACCAAAAAGTGGAAAAATGGTTCTCTTTCCTCCAACTAACACCAGTAACATACCGGAAGTATCCATCATAGCTAACAATCCCACTATCCCCCCCTCTCCCCAGGCCTTGGGGTTATCCTAGATTCTGCCCTGTCATTCACTCCTCATATCCAGTCACTTATTAAATCATGTCCCTTCCACCTAAGGAATATATCCAAAATACGATCATTTATCACCCAAGATGCTGCCAAAATTCTTATTCACTCTCGTCCTATCACGTCTAGACTACTGTAACTCTCTTTTAATTGGCCTTCCCCTCCAGAGACTGTCACCTCTCCAGTCCATAATGAACACTGCTGCGAGGCTCACACACCTCAGCAACCACTCCTCCTCTGCCACGCCATTCTGTCAATCCCTGCACTGGCTTCCACTACCTTTTAGAATTAAATTGAAATTAATGACCCTGACATTCAAAGCACTTCATAACTCTGCCCCAACCTACATCTCTGAACTCACCTCTATATACTCAACCAACCGCTTACTATGCTCTTCTACTGACCTGCTACTCAACTCTTCTCTCATTACCGCCTCACATGCTCGCATTCAAGACTTTGCAAGGGCTGCACCCCTCCTCTGGAGCTCTCTTCCACGGTCTGTCTGACTTTCTCCTAAACTTTCTGCTTTCAAGAAATTAAAACGCACTTTAAAAAGTTACTGTTGTGTAATGCCTGCATGAGCCTGCTAATAAAGCACTGTTATACTCTACTCATCATCGGCTACCCAAAACATAACAACTATAGTAGGAACTATATATAGTTGTATAACCCTTTGTACACAAATCCTCCTCTTTGATTCAGATGAGTAACTGTAGGGAAAAGGAAATCGTACATGGCATATTAATAAATGTGTGCAGAGTCAAAAAAACACTGAAATAAACTAGTCTACACTATACTAGGCAATTGTACTACTAAGCCTATTGTACTCCATGCAAAGTCACACTTATTTATAGTGTTGAGCACTGAATCTCACAGCATTTTTCATTACTGTTAATGCCAGAATTTATTGCGCATTGATTTGGGTTAAGCAGGGTGTGAAGTCAAAATAACTATATATTTTTCAGTCACAGTCTGTTTTTACAAAATACAAATCTTTTTTTTTTTTTTTTGATGAGATTTATAAGCATACACTTATCTTTTACACTGTTTACTGAGCACAGGTGTGCCCAAACTTTTTGCAACGAGGGTCAGATTTGGTGAGGTGAAAAATGTGTGGGGGGCCGACCATTCAGCCCTACATTCTTTGAACGATTTACATTGAATTACAGGAATCACGTAGCTGTAGCAATAATATTTGGGCACATTAGTGAAATGATCTGCCACTTGGTCTATACTGCTACCTGTGTGCTGAAGGTGTTAGCTATTGACCTTCAGCCCTAAACAAGTATGCAAAAACAGCGCGTCTCTACATGCCAGTACGTGTCTATTACTAACACCTTCAGCACACGGGTAGCAGTATAGACCAGTATAGACCATTTCACTAATGTGCCTTAATATTACTGCTAAGGGATTCCTGATTGCACTGTGCTGGGGGGGCCTCATTATTATTAATTTCATGATGGAGGCTGAGGGCCGGAGTAAATTTGAAAACGGGCCGCAATGGGCCCCCGGGCCGCACTTTGGACATGATTTAGCATTATATTTTTTGCAGTAAGGTTGCACACACTTTCAAAATTCGTTCTCTATTATAATATTTTTTAGACGCCTATCAAACACTTGAAAAGTAAGCATATTGCATTTAAAAAAAAAAAGGCATGGGAATATTATCAATTAGCTCTTGCCCTTAGCTGTACTCAAACATGCTTCTCTAGCTATTGTCAAAAGCACAAAATTAAAAGAAAGCAATTAAAGCTACAACCTTTGTTGCATTTTCTACTACAGACATAGATGAAAAAATGATATATGAAAATGAACATTGATACATATCTGTCTGCAGAATATCTACAAAGAGTTCAAGACTGTAAACAGTGCTATTTGTGCATTACAGGTATGTACAGTATATATATACAGTATATATAATCTCAGTTTGCAATTCTTGAACTGATCTGTGAACAGACATTCTCACAACTGATAAACTATATATGAAATATACAGATTTGTAAAACTCAGTACTTGAAGATAAACTTGGTTGCTGTAAAGTCTTGTCGTATTGCTTGCCTATTTAAAAACATAATTATCATTGTATATGGCCAGCACTGTGCCAAGGGTAATAACATTAAGGGAGATGGCACATGGGGAGATTTGTTGCCTACTGGAAATGTGAGCTACTAGTGGGTGGCAAGTTTCCCTTAAAGGGCACCAATCATGACCAAAATCATTTAAATACACTATGTGAAAGTTCAAGAAATTTGATTTTTAAAACAGTTAGAATTGTTTGTATAATGTAAATGATCTGCTCACTATACCTTCTGCAAGATCTCCCCTATCTCCCCTGCAGTTCTAGCTGAGGCAGGCATCTTGGATTTCACTGGCTCCTCCTACCTATATCTTCCCAGCCAACTGTAGCTCTGAAATCTCGCACATGCTCAGTTCAAATTCCTTGTTTGCTTATCAACCCTTCTAAGCTATTTTCAAATCAGCCAAACCTGTGTGTTAGCTGCTGTACAGTAGTGCTGCCACCTGCTGGAAGTTAACAGGTGGCAGCACTTCTAGTGGATACTTCTAGTGGAGGAGTTTACTAAAACAAGGCATTCTGGGTAGAATACTCAAAGCAGTGTTACAATCTGAGCATGCTTCTGAAATTTGCACATTAGAGTCTCTGTTAGAGTCTCAATATGGCCTCCCTCAGTGAAAGAACCCATTTGACAAAGGGATTTTTTTAAAACCTGCAGTTTTTTCAAAAAACTATATATGTAGTTTGATTAAACGTGTTTAGCTTGTACTGGTCAGATTGTTAATATGTGTTTGATTTTGGCTGTGATAGGTTCCCTTTAAGTAACATTGGCATTGCCACATATGAAACACTTAAAATACTTGACTGCCACAAGTAAAGTGTTGATTTTAATGTTAGTTAATGCCAAGGTATTTTTAGGTGATTTGCCGCTCAAAGGAAGTGTAGATTTCCCACGGGTGACAAATCTCTATGTGTGCCTTTAGCCTAAAGGTTAGGTAGGTTAGATATCTTGATAATATAGACAGAAACTGACATGTAGTTAGATAGATGTACAGATCTCCAAAACAACATTTAATTATGGCCATGTGTAAAGTATCTGCAGTCTTAAAGTTCCCTTCAAAATGCTTTTAACCATTCAAAAGGTCAAATGTTGGCACAAAATCACTGTAATTCTTACTTTAAAAGACCAGTCTTTGAGCTCCTAATTATCTATATTTAGGTGGGACAGTTTCAGTGTTTTCTTATAATTTATATTTTACTGAACATTTGCAAGCAGGACAGTTTCACTTTAAAAGTCTGAATGTTTAATATAACTCAGCATGTTTTTAATTTAAAATCTTAGTGCTATAGCCCCAAATATTCAGTATTTAAGTGTGATGGTCACAGTCAGTAGCCCCAATTTGACTTTTAGTAAATGAGTCCTATAATGCCAGGCTCTTGAGATATAGTGAATAAAGTACCCCCTCTTGTAAAATATAAGGATATTATAAGTTACCGAGGAGTTTCATGACCATATAAAAACACGAGGCCGAAGGCCGAGTGTTTTTATACAGGTCATGGAACTCCGAGGTAACTTATAATATCCTCATATTTTACAACTGGGGGTACTTTATTAATTATAATACACTAATTTTAGTGAGTCATGTGACAGAAATTACATCAGTACTCACCGTTTATAACTGATGACCTCACTACTCACCATTTATAAGGATATAATTTACAAGATATTCATGGCTTTTGTGTATTATATATGCATACGCTACAACAGATTTGTAACTGACCTTCAAGAGTCATTGCTGCTCTCAGCACCTGAAGTTTTTGTTTCTTTTCTCGAATCCTGTCCAAGGCACTTGAAATTGCAACAGCTGTTGGCACCTCAGGTCCATGTCTGGCTTGATCCAATCTAAAGGGGCCCAGTACATAAGTGGATGAGCTTCCATCCAGCTGGCGATCTTTAATTTTAGGCAGGTTGCTAATCTGTATAGTCTCTGTATCAGGGTATCGAGGAGGCCTGTGATGATTTGTAGAGAAGTCCTTTTCTGTAGATTGATCCTTCAGTGATAATAAGTCAAAGGAAGATACCCAGTTTTTTTTCCTTTGGCCACTATCATAGTTTTTCCTATCTAATTCACTAGGCATCAGCTGATGATGGGAGTGATGAGAGTTCACTTCATTCTCATATCCAGAGTTATAGTCAGATGATGTGAAATGACATGAGTCCTCCTCCTCACTTTGATCTTTGAATGCAAGAAACCCCATGGATTTGCTAAGACCACGATTAAAGAAGGCCTGCTGTGATATAGCAGTTTGGGCATCAAAGCTATCAACAGTTGAGGTTCTCCCTGTAATAAAAATACATAAAAATTTTACTGCCTATATATATATTTTTTTTTTTTCCATCCACTTCTTTATTTTCAGTAAAATTACCATAGCAAATATATACATATAATAAAATGGTGCACGGAAGATTGGTTCTGTTGCAGTTTCCACAACAGCCAAAATAAAGTTACCTTTAAAGAAGAACATCTTGGACATGAGCTATTATATAGATATACAGCAGGCGGTAAATTTCCAGAAAATATACAGGGGAGGGACAGGAAGACCATTGATGCAGAGAGGAAAGACTGATACAAGCAAAGATCTGAAATAAAGAGAAGGGATACTACAGAAAGGATAGAAAAACAAGGTTGACATATCTGATAAGAATGCACAGAAAGACAGTGAAAATACTAGAAAAGGGAGACAAAGCAAAGATTTTACACATGAAACCAGAAACTGTATTTTAGTTTCATAAAACATGAGATGAGGTAAATGATGAAGAGCTAAAAAAACTTCTGAGTCAAGAGCAGAAACCCATATTTAGTAAACTCCCACTAAACATTTGATAACATTTTACAAATCATTTAGTAAAATTGTGTATCTTGTGGGGGGTTGCTCTTTAGGTAGTAGCAGCAGCAACTCCTTTCACACATATTGTAGACAGTACACAGGTTTCCATCTGATCTTACGTGTTCATTTATTTAACACAGCAGCTTAAATACCAACATAACAGTTCATACCCTTTGGGAAGGCAGTAAACAAAATAGTCCAGCTGTACTGGTAAATGAAAATGTCCTTTTCCCACAGGTCCCACAGTCTCCCACTTGGGCAATATAAGTCCAGCAAACAAAATAAACTGTTAACTCACAGTCCTTTGGAGATTCCTTGTGCTTTTCTCCTGGAAGCAGCCTGCTCCCCAAACACTTTAGGCAGTAGCTGGTAGCCAGTCCTTGCTACCAGATAACTTGTCTCCTTCTGGAAACTTGTGCCCAGCAATAAAAGTCCTTATGCTTTAAACACAGGTAACATGCAGTTACTATGCAAACTTTTTAACACAGCCCTCCAATAGCTCTTCTTTCTCTCTCTCTCCAGGGCAGAGAGCAGCCTTAATTGAGCCCCCACCTTTTTACTCCAGGTGAGGCTAATCACCTCCCTGCTACTCAGAGCCTCATTTTCACATCCCTCTGCACTGCTTCATAGAGGATTCTGGGAGGGATATACTTTCCATCTATGATTTTCCCAACCATGCTACATATCCTCCCAGTCTGCTCAAACTTGTTGGGTTGAGCACACTTGGCCACCAGACAGTGTACCCTAGAGAGAGCATCAGCATTTCCCTGTTGACTCTCTGGTCTGTGTTCTACTACAAACTTGAAATTTTATATTGCCAGAAACCATCTGGTTACCCTGGAGTTTTATTCTTTGTTTTGCGCCATCCACGTTAATGGAGCGTGATCAGTCACTAACCTGAACTGGCGCCCTAAGAAATAGTACCTTAGGGCTTCTAGAGCCCACTTAATGACCAGGCACTCCTTTTCCACAATGGCATAATTTCTTTCCCCTGATGTTAGCTTCCTGCTAAGGTAAGCCACTGGGTGTTCTTCACCCCTGATCACCTGGGAAAAACAGCGCCTAGTCCCACATCTGAGGCATCTGTTTGAACTATGAATTCACGGTTGAAATCAGGGGTAATCAAAACTGGACACTTACAGAGAACAGTTTTTAGATTATGGAATGATGTCTCTGCTTCTGGGTTCCATGTAACCATGGCAGATTTACTACCTCTAGTTAACTCTGTTAGTGGGGCTGCGATAGTGGCAAAATTGGGCACAAATTTCCTGTAGTAGCCCACCATTCCTAAAAAAGCTCTTGTTTTTTTTTGACAGTGGCTGGGGCCAGTTTTGTATAGCCTCAATTTTGTTTACCTGGGGCTTAATTACCCCCCTTCCAATTACATATCCCAGGTGACGGGCCTCTTCTAACCCAAGTGCACATTTTTTTGGGTTGGCTGTTAAACCAGCCGCTCTGATTGAATCCAGAACAGCCTGGACTCTGGGTAAGTGACTTTGCCAATCTGTGCTGAAGATGACCACGTCATCAAGATAGGCTGAGGCATATTTCTGATGGGGCTTAAGAACACGGTCCATCAGCCTTTGAAATGTAGCTGGGGCCCCATGTAAACCAAAAGGCAGTACTTTGTACTGGAATAACCCTTCAGGGTTAGAAAAATTAGTTTTCTCTTTGGCCCTGTCAGTTAAGGGAATTGGGCCAGTAGCCCTTTGTAAGGTCAAGGGTGGTTATATACCTTTCTGGGCCAAACCTCTCAATCAGCTCATCTACTCTGGGCATGGGGTATGCATCAAATTTAGAGACTTAATTTAATTTTCTGAAATCATTACAAAAACGGAGACTGCAATCTGGCTCAGGAATTAAGACAATGGGGTTAGACCACTCACTGCATGACTCTTCTATTACCCCAAGCTCTAACCTCTTTTTAACTTCATCTGAGATTGCCTGCCTGAGAGCTTCAGGCACCCTATAGGGTTTCAAGTTTACTTTTACCCCAGGTTCTGTCATAATGCCATGGTTAATCACCATGGTTCGCCCTGGCAACTCTGAAAACACATCCTTGTTTCTTTGTAAGAACTCTTTTACCTCTTGTGTTTGACTTGGCGACAGGCTGTCAGATATTTTTACCTCTGGAACCGAACTACCTGCTGTTTCCCTAGGGAAGGTTACAGCCGCAAGGGTCTCGCGGTCCTTCCAGGGCTTGTGAAAATTTACATGATACACTTGGTAGGGTTTCCTTTTCCCAGGTTGATGAACCTTGTAATTAACCTCTCCTACCTTCTCTACAATCTCATAAGGACCTTGCCATTTTGCTAAGAATTTACTTTCTACTGTGGGAACAAGAACCAGTACCCTATCCCCTGGATTAAAGGTTCTCACCCTAGCCAAGCAATTATACACCTTTGACTGGGCCTCCTGAGCCTGTTGCAAATGCTCCCGTACAATAGGCATAACCTTTTAGATTCTATCTTGCATTTGACTGATATGTTCGATTACACTCTTAAAGGGAGTGGCTTCATGTTCCCAGGTCTCCTTAGTAATATCCAGGAGACCCCTTGGGTGTCTACCATACACCAGTTCAAAAGGAGAGAACCCAGTGGAAGCTTGGGGCACCTCCCGTATGGCAAACATGAGGTAAGGTAAAAGGCCATCCCAGTCCTTACCATCCGTAGCTACCACCCTCTTTAACATGCCTTTTAGCATTTTGTTAAACCTCTCTACCAGCCCATCTGTTTGGGGGTGGTACACTGAGGTATGCAGTTGGGTGATTTTCAGTAACTTACACAATTCTTTTGTTACCTTTGACATAAAGGGTGTCCCCTGGTCAGTGAGGATCTCCTTTGGGATCCCCGTACGTGTAAACATCAGAACCAACTCTTTGGCAATGCGTTTTGCCGAGGCGTTTCTTAGTGGAATTGCCTCGGGATACCGCGTGGCATAATCATGTACAACAAGGATTTATTGGTGTCCCCTAGCAGATCTGACTAGAGGGCCTACCAGATCCATGGCAATCCTTTCAAAAGGTACCTCAATTATAGGCAAGGGTACAAGGGGACTTTTGAAATGTGGCATTGGGGCCGTTAACTGACAAATGGGACAGGAATCACAATATTGTTTTAAATCTCGGTGTACCCCAATCCAGTAAAACCTTTGTAACACCCGGTTTTTCGTTTTCTCATAGCCCAAATGTCCCCCTAACACATGGGCGTGTGCCAGATCCAGCACTGTACGTCTATGGGCTTGGGGAACTATCAGTTGCTCTATCCTTTTACCCCGTACTTTATTTACTCTATACAGTAAACTTATTTTCCATTGCAAAATGAGGAAATATTTTATCAGCACCTGGTTCCTGGGGCACCCCATTTACAACCTTTATTTGTTCCCGAGCTTTACTTAAGGTGGGGTCCTTTAGTTGGGCAGTGCCGAAATTATCCTGGGAAATGGGTAGATCAGGCAGATCAAGTTCAGGCTCCACATCATCTTCTACGAAGACCTCTAAGGGAAAATTGCTATTTTTATCCGGGGCCACTCCTACAGCCTCATCTGGGGGAACAACACTCCAAAGGCTCAGGACATATGGGAAGATTAGACTCTAAAGATTCAGGATATATTGGGGAAAATAGACATTGGAGGCATACTTCCCTCCTCGCACCCTTTTACTTTACCCCATAAGTCCCAAAACACAGGAAAATCATGTCCCAAAATAACATCTTGCATTATATTTGTTACCACTCCCACTTCATGAATGCAAATTCCACCAGCCATTTCAAAGGAGAGGGAAGCTGTGGGATAGTTTTTAACATCCCCATGTATGCAAATAACTCCCATCTGGTATGATTGTAGCTTCTGCTTGTCTACCAGGCTGGCATGAAAGTTACCAGACTTCCAGAATCTAGAAGGCCAGAAACTTCCTTGTACACTTTGACAGTACACATTTGTGGCTCCACTTCTGCACTAGGTTGGCCAATACAAACAGGCTTAGCAAATAAGGACAAATGTGGTTGTGCAGTGCTACAATCCATGGGTTCCAGGGTAAGTGGGCAACTGGCTGCCCTGGCTCATGACAGCGCCAACAAATTTTGTCCTCTATCCCTAACTTTACCTATACTAGGATCAGCACTTTTAGCTGTTGAACTTTGAAGAAAATCCTCTGTGGTAAGAAACCGCTCCACCAGGGCCACCATCTGGTTAGCATCATTTGCATCAGCTTGGCCTGCAAAACGTTGCAACCGAACGGGTAAAGCATGGAGAAAACGATCCAGGACCACTCTTTCCACTATTAGTGCAAGAGTTAATTCCTCTGGTTGTAGCCACTTTTGGAGAAGATGTATTAGGTCATACATCTGAGACCTTACAGGTTTGACCACATCAAATGTCCAGGCATGTACCCGCTGGGCCCTCATAGCCAGGATTACTCCCAACCGGGTCACTATTTCCACTTTTAACTTTTGGTACTGATGGGCATCCTCAGGATTCAAATCAAAATAAGCCTTTTGTGACTCTCCGGACAAAAAAGGGAGCAAGCAACCCCGCCCACTGGTCAGGTGAAAGTTTTTCCTGCTCTGCCACTCTTTCAAATATGGCGAGATAAGCCTCCACATCATCCTCTGATGTAATCTTTTGTAAAGAGGTTTGCAATCTTTTATACACAGAGACGGGCTCTCTTGATCCACTTTGGGACTTTTCCATAGTCTCGATCCATTTTAGAAGCTGACTGTTGATAGCCTGCTATTCCTTTAAAGCAGTTTGAGCAGACTCTGCAAGTATTTGATTAGTCTGCTGCTGATGAGCATTGGCTTGCAGCAGATGATCATTGGCTTGCTGTTGCTGAGCATGGGACTTTACAAGTTCTTTTAGAATCTCCTCCATATGCTTGACATAACATTCTTTTAATATGAGTCTCTTTAAGGAGCTGCCTGCATAGTAGACAGTACACAGGTTTCCAGCTGATCTTATGTGTGCATTTATTTAACACAGCAGCTTAAATACCAACATAACAGTTCATACCCTTTGGGAAGGCAGTAAACAAAATAGTCCAGCTGTACTGGTAAATGAAAATGTCCTTTTCCTCATTGCACCCCCGCCTAATGGTTTTAAAAAATAGTGGTGAGCACAACTTTCCCTTGTTTGTTATAGTTTATACAGGAGCAGTGACCAGCTCCATGTTGTAGCTCCCACCCTTCCCAGCTATAGTCAGGTGATCCCACTGGTGTCTAATAAAAGGGCAGCCAAGTATGGAGGTTTACTTTGAAAGCAGCAAGTTAAGTTGCAGGTAAAACCAAGTCCCTTTGTAAAATGTATAATGAAGCAACAGAATTCTTAATGAATCAGATAAAATTGAGCATAGGACTGGCCAGATATGGGATGACTTTGACGTAGTTGGCCAGCTTAAATATATTGCAATATATGGACAAACAATCCCTGTTTTGTTTAAAGGGTAAGGCATTTTTTAGTAGCAGTATGCACAAAATTTCGCTGTCTTAAATATATTGATAATGGGTTGAGTGCAGAGGACTCTTGTATTTGACTATTTGTATTTTGTGGTCACAGCCTCATTGCACCCCCGCCTAATGGTTTTAAAAAATAGTGGTGAGCACAACTTTCCCTTGTTTGTTATACTTTTCCCAAAGGTCCCACAGTCTCCCACTTGGGCAATATAAGTCCAGCAAACAAAATTAACTGTTAATTCACAGTCCTTTGGAGATTCCTTGTGCTCAGGGGCGTAACTACAGAGGAAGCAGACCCTGCGGCTGCAGGGGGGCCCAGGAGGTACATTGGGCCCCATGATGAGAAATTTCAACATATATTGGTAAAACAGGACAAACACTGGATATGTTGGGGGCCCTAAAATTTATTTGCTGTGGGGCCCAGTAACATCTAGTTACGCCACTGCTTGTGCTTTTCTCCTGGAAGCAGTCCGCTCCCCAAACACTTAAGGCAGTAGCTGATAGCCAGTCCGTGCTACCAGATAACTTGTCTCCTTCTGGAAACTTGTGCCCAGCAATAAAAGTCCTTATGCTTTAAACACAGGTAACATGCAGTTACTATGCAAACATTTTAACACAGCCCTCCAGTAGCTCTCCTTTCTCTCTCTCTCCAGGGCAGAGAGCAGCCTTAATTGAGCCCCCACCTTTTTACTCCAGGTGAGGCTAATCACCTCCCTGCTACTCAGAGCCTCATTTTCACATCACTCTGCACTGCTTCATAGAGGATTCTGGGAGGGATATACTTTCAATCTATGATTTTCCCAACCATGCTACAATCTATAAACATCAAACTTCCTGAATTCCAATGGTCAATTGTGCAATATTACTATATATGGTTGTACAGTTACCCATAGGCGAGTAAAATTATATAATCTCTTTGGTGAAAGTCTGTAAAAGTTGTGATCTTTTAATTTTTATACCATAAAAAACATGTCAAAAGACAAAAAAACAAGAACAGTGCTGAGGTATAAAAGCAATTAAAGGAAAACGATACCCCCAAAATGAACACTTAAAGGGATCCTGTCATCTGAAAACATGTTTTTTTCAAAACACACCAGTTAATAGTGCTACTCCAGCAGAATTCTGAACTGAAATCCATTTCTTAAAAGAGCAAACAGATTTTTTTATATTCGATTTTGAAATCTGACATGGGGCTAGACATTTTGTCAATTTCCCAGCTGCCCAGGTCATGTGACTTGTGCCTGCACTTTAGGAGAGAAATGCTTTCTGGCAGGTTGCTGTTTTTCCATCTCAATGTAACTGAATGTGTCTCAGTGGGACATGGGTTTTTACTATTGAGTGCTGTTCTTAGATCTACCAGGCAGCTGTTTTCTTGTGTGGTGTTGTGGGGGGGGGGGTGATTTTACTCCAACTTGCAGTACAGCAGTAAAGAGTGATTGAAGTTTATCAGAGCACAAGTCACATGACTTGTGGCAGCTGGGAAATTGACAATATGTCTAGCCCCATGTCAGACTTCAAAATTGAATATAAAAAAATCTGTTTGCTCTTTTGAGAAATGGATTTAAGTGCAGAATTCTGCTGGAGCAGCACTACTAACTGATTCATTTTGAAAAAAATAGTTTTTTCCCATGACAGTATCCCTTTAAGCAACAGATAGTTTACATCATATTAAGGGGCAGATTTATCAAGGGTCGAAGTTTGAAGTTAAAAAAACTTTGAACTTCGAATACAAAAAAAACAACCGAATAGAGGCCGAAGGTTTTTGGGGGTCGAAGTGGTCCGTATTCAGCCTACCTTGAATCGTACGATCGAAGGAATAGCGCCTTCGATCTACTTCAATTCAGTAGAGAGATCAAAAACTTTGATCTCTCAAACTCCAACAATTGCCTCCATATGGGTTCTAGGAGGTCCCCCATAGGATAAAACAGCAGTTAGGTGGCGAATGGTCGAAGTCAAAGTTTTAAAGAGACAGTACATGATAAATTTCGAATTTCAAATTTTTTTTCAACTTCGAATCGAAGTTGGACTATTCCCTAGTTGAAGTCTTTAAATTCACCTCGACCTTTGATAAATCTGCCCCTTAGTGGCATATTAAAGAATCTTACCAAACTGGTCATATATATTTAAGTAAATCTTGCCCTTTTACATCTCTTGCCTTGAGCCACCATTTTGTGATGGTCTCTGTGCTGCCTCAGAGATCACCTGACCAGAAATACTACAACTGTAAGTGGGTTATTTATCATAGTCATTGTTGTTTATCTACAAACTCGAATCAAATCCGCTCGGGTTTTTTACGATTATTTATTTTTAAATTTTCCTGAAAATTTGATTTGCGGGAAAAAAATCCGATTATCACAATTTTTTTCGGATTTTTCCTTCGGATTTTCACCCAAAAACGTAAGGGTATTGTACGAAACCCAGCGCACATCAAAAAATCATTAGGACTTCTCCTATATGCAACCTCGACAAGTCTGGGAAGCTGAATTTTCAGATTTGGACTTTTCCATCCTTCCAAAAAATTCATTATTTTTTAAAAGTCCGATTATATTAAAAAAAAAATAATTTCATGATTTTTGCATTTTGAGTTTAGTAAATAACCCCCTAAGTGTTGAAGCAAAAGACAGAAGTCTGTCTGTTAATTGGCTCATGTGACCTAACAAGTATGGTTTGTTGGTATGTTTGTGTGCACAGTGAATTGTACGATCTAAGGGAGCGGCCCTTACTTTTTAAAATGGCAATTTTATATTTATGATTACCCAATGGCACATTACTAGAAAAGTATATTATTATGAAAATGGTTTATTTACATATGAGCTGATTTATGTGATATCTTTTTATAGAGACCAACACTGTTTGGGGGTTATAGTTTTCCTTTAAATGAAATGTCAGGCAGAACAGGAAGTTAAAAAGGATTTTATGCAGAGAGCAAGAATCCATGCATACCAACTTTAGATGAGAAATTGATTGTAAAAAAAAAAAGGAGAATGCCGAAGGCACACATTTAATGAAACAGCATTTAAATCAATGCAAAGTAAAAAAGGATTGCTCAACCCCGTTCCCAGTGTCCTGGGGAACAGGAAAGGCAATCTAAAAAATATGAAGAGCAAATTAGCAAATAAGTAGTCTAGACATGTTGTACATTATGTTTTGTGTTCTGTACCAGCCCATGGCAACCACATCCCTTTAGCAGGGAAGATCTGTGCCCCCCAAAGATGCACATGCTCTGCTGCTGTCACTTACTGAGCATAGGGGCCGATTCAAAATATTCAGTACACATAGAATATAAATGTCACAATATAAAGCTGATTAGTAATTAATACAGATAATTACTACATCAGAATTTAATAATCAGCCCTGTAGTATTATATTACAGGCCAACCTCATTTTCTGCTCGATATTTGCAATAAACCATAATAAACTGAGCATGTCAGTGTCGCAGACACTTTCCAAGATATTGACCCCCTGTGACAAGTTTGATGTCCTGGATTATTGCTGCTATGGATCAGCTGAAACTTTAGGTTGGTGCAATAAGTTCTGTGAATAACATATGGCATTTTAGCCATATTCATTTTTAGGGTTTAGTTCTCCTTTAAAAGGTTGGTTTTGCAGCACTGATTAAAAATAGTAGTACTATAACACACTGAAAATAATTAATTATATACTATGCACACTGGGGTTGGAGTAATGATTAGAACAGCAAATCCATACATAGTTAAAAAAAAGTCATTATGTGCCAACTGCAGGCATTCCTATGAAGAATAACCTTGTGGAAACAATGATATCCATTATTAAACAGACAAGAATTCCAGGACAAAAGAGAAAAAAAATAAAGGCTCAGCGATATGATTAAAATATGCTCTACGGTTATCAAGGTGATCATGGGCAGTAACGTAATTTTTTCAAGGCCAGTTATGTAATTTTCTAAGTGAAATCAGACGGTCTAAAATCTGGTGGGTTTATAGGATGTGCAGAGAGATCATATATAGGTATGGGACCGGTTATCCAGAATTCTCAGGACCTGGGGTTTTCCGGATAACGGATCTTTCCGTTATTTGGATCTTCATCTACTAAAAAATCATGTAAAGATGTAAAGGGGCAGATTTATCAAAGGTCAAGGTGAATTTTTGAATAAAAAAAATTTGAATTTCAAGCTATTTTTTGGTACTTCGACTAGGGAATAGTCCAAACTCGATTTGAATTTGAAAAAAAAAATCGAAATTTCGAATATCGAAATTTATCATGTACTGTCTCTTTAAAAATTCAACTTTGACCATTTGCCATCGAAAACCTGTCGAATTGCTGTTTTAGCCTATGGGGGACATCATAGAACCTATTTGGATTCAATTGGTGGACTTTGAAATCAAATTTGATCGAATGCGCTATTCCTTCAATTCGTATGATTGAATTCAGGTGAATACGGGCCTATTTGATCGAAAACGGACCTATTCGACCAAAAAAAAAACAAAAAAATTAATTTCGGTTGGTCTTTTTGAATTCGAATTTCAACGTTTTTTCAATTCGCAATTGGACCCTTGATAAATATGCCCCTAAATGTATCCAATAGGCTGGTTTGAGCTTCCAATAAGAATTAATTATAAATTAGTACCTAATACTTGTTTTATTATTACAGAGAAAAAAGAAAAGTTTTAAAAATTTGGATTATTTGGATAAAATGGAGTCTATGGGTGACAGGCTTTTCGTAATTTGGAGCTTTCTAGATAATGGGTTTCTGTATAAAGGATCCCATACCTGTACTTGGAAACAGTGCTTTTTGCCGTGTTTGCAAAGTTCATACTGTTCTGCAAAGCCCTGAAATAAGAGATTTTAGTGAACCGTTTTCAGTGTTGCCACTGTGTTTTTATAAATCTTTATTTAGAGTTTTCAAAAAAAGGGAAAGGAGGATACAAAAGGCAAAATATATATCTAAAAAGCCAGCACAGTTCTGGAAAAACATTCTACCAGAATGATGGGGGAAAAAAGTATGGAGAAGGCGTGGAACAGCTCATGATCCGAAGCATACCATATCATCTATAAAACATGGTGGAGGTAGTGTGATGGCTTGGGCGTGCATGGCTGCCAGTGGCACTGGGACACTAGTGTTTATCCATGATGTGACACAGGATAGAAGCAGGTGTTCAGAGACATACTGTCTGCTCAAATCCAGCAAAATGCAGTCAAATTGATTGGGAGGTGTTTCATAATACAGATGGACAATGACCCAAAATATACAGCCAAAGCAACCCAGGAGTTTATTAAAGCAAAGAAGTTGAATATTATTGAATGGCCAGGTCAGACCTGATCTGAACCCAATTGAGCATGCATTTCACTTGTTGAAGACTAAACTTTGGACAGAAAGACCCACAAACAAACAGCAACTGAAAGCCAATGCAGTAAAGGACTGGCAGAGCATCAAAAAGGAGGAAACCCAGAATCTGGTGATGTCCATAAGTTCAAGACTGTCATTACCAGCAAAGGGTTTTAAACCAAGTAGTAGAAATGAACATTTTATTTTCAGTTTTTGAATTTGTCCAAATACTTTTTAGCCCATGAAATGAAGTGATTGTGTTAAAAAAAAGCTTTAGTCCCTTGCATTTTTATGCATTCTTTTTGTTCAACCCACTGAATTAAAGCTGAAAGTCTACAGTTCAACTGCATCTGCGTTGTTTTATTTAAAATTAATTGTGGTAATGTACAGAATCAAAATAAAAAAAAGTTGTCTCTGTCCAAAGATTTTTGGACCCAACTTTATCTATATTTTTTCTAATGTGTGTTAGTAAGGGCTCCATTACTAATACAAAGAGTATTGGGGATAGGGGGCACCCCTGTCTGTGCCATGCTGTGTTGCCACTTTCACCAAAAAGTCATGCTATTCCTTTCCAGACATCTAATGCTACCAGAGAACCAGCTGCAACAAACACTAGATCAACATTGTTCCCCTAAGAAGTTCTCATGAGCATATGCATAAAATAACTTGTAACTAAGTAAAATATTACCCAACAGAATTCTTACAAAGTTTTAAATACTCAATGTTGGTTGATAGTGAAAGTTAATATGTGATCATTGAAAATACTTCCAAAATGTATTTGCAAATACATTCTAATGTGTAATCGGTTAATTACTCAGCGGTGAGAGAAGCTAATTTGAATAGTGTCACTGCTGATTTCCTGATTTTTATCAAGGTATGTACTTAGCAAAGTAATTGTGTTTATGTTGTAAAAACAATACAAATGTCACTGATGGCAACAATGATGGCAAAACTAGTTCAGTAGTGACGTATGTTTCTTTGCTTTATAAATGACATCATTAAGCTCTGCAGTGAACATTTCTCTTACCTGTGGGAAGTCCTTTACCCCTTAATCTGTCACGGATTGCTTGACTGCGATCTGGTTCCTCGGTTTTGAGTCCAAGCTGATCAACCTTCAAAAAAAATCCATCTGATTTGCATTTCTCTTTACTTTGTTATTAATGTGGTCTTGTACAAGAACCAAATATCTGTACAAAATCTAACACACCATATGATATATTATATATACACATAAGGGCAGATTTATTAAGGAAGCTTTGGAGAAGCCACACAAACCCAAAAACTCTTTATCCTGGTGCCCAGCTATAGAGGAATCAGCCACCTCACATCAAGGATAAGATAAATGTCACTGGCACACAGAAATTGCGATAGCAGGCAAGCCCTTGCAATTTTATTATGCGATTGTGCAAGGTTTCGGGGACAGGCCCCTTTGTCAAGCATAGTGTGGACGTAGTGCAGACACTCCTAAAATGTCTGCACTACGTCCACACTATGCTTGACAAAGGGGCCTGTCCCCGAAACGTGGCACAATCACATAATAAAATTGCAAGGGCTTGACCCTGCTATTGCAATTCCTGTGTGCCAGATTTATTAAGGGTCAAGTTGTATTTAAATACAAAAAATTTGAGTTTTGGAGTGTATTTTTGAGTATAAAAAATATATATATATTTTCATTATAAACTTTTTTATGTATTGTATTGTATTATACCCAGACAATGGAAATAGCTTGAATCCAAAAATACACCATCTAAAACCTGTCGAGGTCATGTAGAAGTCAATGGTAGAGGTCCCTTGAACCATTTGAAGATGTTAGATGATAGCCCCTCATGATATTTGAGTTTTTTCTGTGGGTTTCGCTCGAAAACTCACTCAATTCGAGTTTTTTCCTGCAGAAAACTCAATCAATTCGGGTTTTTTTTTTAAACCATTTGATTTGTGAGTTTATTCGAGGTCTAAAAAAGCTCACATAGCTCTAAAATTCCACCTTTGATAAAAAAAACCCATAGAGTAAGTGTAAGCACTGTACCACAAGATGTAAAAATAAGCTGAAGATATCCCGTATTCATAAGATACATTTATTGGAAGAACCATTTCTGTTTGTGCCCAGCCTTTGTAAAGGCTTGCCTTTGGTTGATAAATTTACAAGGCCCTGTCACTGAAGCTAGACATATAACTAGACATATTTCTTAATAGGGCCTTCTGTGCTTTGTCCTACATTTTATAAAAGTCTATTATGTGGAGTTCTGGGAATTTACATACATTTAAAAGGAGTAAATAATTTATCTCCTTGATTGAAGCAGTCTGATTTTAAATCAGTGTAACAGAATAAAATTAATTAGAAGTGAGAAAGAAAAGCACCACACTTCTATCAAATAGAAAGTTAATAACTTTCTAATTCCAAAATCAGACAACCACCGGAGTTTGAAAATCAATAAAATACCAACTGTGCAACAACACCAATTCAACCACCTTAATAATCAGTAGTAGCTCAGTACAAGTTGATCCAGGGACTAGTCTGATTGTCATTTTGGAGTCAGGAAGGAATCTTTCCCCCTCTGAGGCAAATTGGAGAGGCTTCTAATGGTTTTTTTGTGCCTTCCTCTGGATCAACTAGCAGTTAGGCAGGTTAAAATAGCGTTAAAAGGTTGAACTTGATGGACATGTGTCTTTTTTCAACCTAACTTACTATGTACTATGTCTAAAAAGACACAATATGTTTCTACATGTTCTATAACTGATTTCATGCCTGGATGTGTTCTTTTAAAGGAGAAGGAAACCCAGTCGGCCCAAAACCCCTCCCCCCCTCCCGTGTGTTACCCACCCTCCCTCCTCCCCCCTGGCCTACCTGTCCCGCTGGGCAAATGCCCCTAACTTGTTACTTACCCTTCTGCGCAGGTCCAGTCCACAGAGTTCACAGGCACCATCTTCTTTCGGCTTTGACCGCGTTTTGGCGCATGCGCAGTAGGAGCATTTCGCCGGTACAGATCTACTGCGCATGCTCCAAAAGTCACAAAGTTTTCCAATTTCACTTCGTCACTTTTGGCACATGCGCAGTAGATCGTACCGGCGAAATGCTCCTACTGCGCATGTGCCGGTCAAAGCAGGAAGAAGATCACTTGGAAGAAGATGGCGTCGGTGAACTCCATAGACTGGACCTGCGCAGAAGGGTAAGTAACAAGTTAGGGGCATTTGCCCAGCGGGACAGGTAGGCCAGGGGGGGAGGAGGGAGGGGAAGCAACACAGGGGAGGGGGGGGGGTTTTGCACCGACTGGGTTTCCTTCTCAAATCATTTTATATGCTATCAATGTAGAGGTATAGGATCCATTATCCGGAAACCCATTATCCAGAAAACACAGAATTATGGGAAGGCCATATCCAATAGACTTCATTTCAATGAAATAGTTAACATTTTTAAAAACTATTTCCTTTTTTCTTAGTAATCATAAATTACCTTGAGCTTGATCCCAACTTATACATAATTAAGCCTTATTAGAGGCTAAACTGATCTATTGGGTTTAATTGTTTCAATGATTTTTTAGTAGACTAAAGGTATGAAGATCCACATTAAGTAAATATCCCTTATCTGGAAAAGCCAAGGTCCTAAGCATCCTAGAAAACAGGTCCCATTCCTGTATTGATAAAACTGTTCTAAACATGTAGCATAGGTACTTACCCTAGAAAGGCTGCCAAGGACAAGCTTAACTAGTTGCTTGATGTAGTAGTATGAGGGTGCACAATTGCTGTTTCTGATATGGGCACTGCAACCATCCAAGACTGTTCGTGAGGACAGTCGGGTATAGAACTGATCATCACACATGTCAAGAAGAATGCTATTCAGACGTTCCCCAAGTTGTATTGGCTGAAAGAAAAGTAATGGACACAAAGAGTCTCACAGAAACATTAATAGTAAAAGAATCGCACAAGCAGTTACAAAACATTTTTACAATGCAGTTTTTTTGTAGTTTCTGCTTGTAAATAAGATTTAAAGTTAGAATAAATGTATACTTTTCATATTTTATTTTTAAGAAATGATTTCCTCTCATAGTTTAGAATGAGTCTCTTCAAAATAGGGAGCACCCACACGTAGGGGCATATTTATCATGTTGTGTAGAACAGTGGAGAAAAACATAACCAGTGATATTGCCCATAGCAACCAATCAGATCTTTGCTTTTGTTTTCTACCTAGGTGACTGTTGAAATCTAATTGCTGACTGTCACGGGCAACATCACCAGTGACATTTGTCTCCAATGTTTAACACAGCATGATAAATAGGCCCCTTTGTGAAGACTCTAAGATAAGAAAATATGGGTAGCATCTGAATTACAGCACTGTTTAAGGTCACATGAATTTACACACTATCATACCTCCCAATATTTGAAAAATGGAAGAACATGTGCAGAATTTGTGGACAAGCCCAGTTTGTGGCCACACCCCCTAAATACCATGTCAGTTTTACAAAACCTGCCAGGTTATGGAAAGTTTGAACACAGTTTTAGGGGTGTTAAGGTCATGTTTTTTGCGTTATAACGGTTTTGCCCTTTAAGCTGCAAGTCTCAGGTCACCCAAGAGACTTGCTTATCTTATTAGTTATAGTGGGTGTGGTTTAAAAGGGGGAGTGGTCAACACTGCCTTCCATTATCGTCCCTCCACCACATAGGCCAGAAAAAATTTGATAGCACAGAAGTTGGACAGCACTGTTTTAGCACAGTCAACTTCATACCCGCAAGTCAATAACATATGGTGCTGAGGTTCCTTGTGTTGCTTTAATTATTATAAGGAAAAACTACATCAGAGTGGTTCATGTGCTTAAGACTACTGCATCTAATAGCAAACACAATAAAATGTATTTAAAATTAAAAAAAAAAAGACAGGACATATTTTAAGTCATAACCTATTCATGCTGATCAAATGTCTATTATTACCTTTAATGCACACAAAGTATTAACCGTTTCTTAATAAAATAACTATTAATGCAAACCCCTGTACTCTGTAGCCATTGGGAGCAGGTGGAGTAAGGTGGCGCATGTATTGCCACCAACCACCTCTGTATTGAAAAGGATAAAGAAATCTGTACACGTTTTTCCCTCCTACTATGTTGACCTCACTGAGCTCATGTTATCATGTCTACCATAAGCACTTGCTTTTGTTATGTGAGGTCTTTCAGACATTTTGTTCCTTCAGTTATAATTTCTTAATGTGCCTTTACCTGTGTTTCTGGTACTTCATAGTCAGCTCCCCAGTACAGGGTCATTCCAAGGGAATAAATGTGCATCTACAAGAAACAAAAAATAAATGCTTACTGTAATTTAAGGCAAAAGTGTGAGGGTACAGCTGTAAAACAATAAAAAATGAGTTCTTAAGGGGCCAGAGTATGATAAATCTCGAAAATCTTATTCGAATTTTTTTAAAAACTCGAACTGAATTTGAATAACTCCCTAGTCAAATTTGACAGTTTTGATCATAATAAAATTCTAGAATTTGAATTTTCAATTCGACCCTTGATAAATCTGCCCCTAAGTGAAGGAATTCAGCTTATTTGTTAAGCCATAGAAAGAATGACTTTCACACAGTTTTGAAATATTAAAACAGTTAATACAATTTTATTGGTAGTGAATAAGTTTTATCCCATAACTTATTTTGTGGCTGCCACAATCCACTCCAAGCAGCTTACAATAAACTTCAGAAAAGAAGAAATGAAAAGGAGAAAATGTAACTAACATTGCCCATAAACTATTCTACCAATAACAAGATACTTATTATTTTATGATTAATTTATATAATGCTGACATAGCACTTTACAGATATTCGGTCAGATTCAATTAAATGAGAAAAATGTGTATTCTAATGGAATTGTCAATTTCCTCATTGATTTCAATGGAGTTTTCACTTCATAAACCAAGATCTCATCTCATGAACAGATTCCCTGGCTCCTGTGCCATTGAATCTTACAATCTATGGCCCCTATCACATTAACTTTCTTAAATGTTATTTGAAACATGGGAAAACCCAGAGGAAACCAACACAAACACAGGGTGAGTTTTTTTTCATTGTGTTTATTGGAATAATAATTTACTACTGCAATATGTTGGTTTAGATAGAACAATCACTTTAATATCAAGGACTGCTACAAATCTACTGAAATACTGATAATGCAAAGTAGTTACAGTACTGTTAATAAATCATTTTATTTTCTTGGAAATAAATTATATAATCATATCATAGGGTTAAAATTCCAAGCTGATGAGTAGATATGAAGTTTTCATTTATTTGCGCTGGCTAAATTGCTTAATTCTGAGTTTTGAAAATAACAACTTTGCTCTGGCTAGCAGATGTGCCTCTAGATGTTTTTTTTTACTATTTATAAGTTAACAATATAATGCAGACAAATAAAGAATTTGTCATTTTTTCTGTTTTAAAGGCATTCTAACCTTAAAGGAGAATATCACCATACAGTACAATATAATTCTTATGATAAAATTGAAGCTACAGTTTATTGGTTGCTGGGGTCAGTGACTCCAATAACCAGATATACTTTTCAAGCTGAAAGAGGTGAAACAGGGAGCCTGGTAATTTAACAGTTAAAAAGAAGACATTGAAAAGTTGCTTTGAAGGTAAACTTCTACTTTTACAAGATCTTATAATGTAAAGCCTACATGGCTGTCAAGGAAGTTAGAGTGCCAGCTACATAGATTCTATGGCTCTATTATATTTAGCACTGTTAGAGCATTCCTGATAACTGGTCAGGAAAGGGTTAAAAAGGCAAGTTTCCTGTCCCAACAAAAGCAATATACATTTACAGATAATAAGAATAAGGCTGGCATGTTGCTTCAGATTGCTAGTTAGAGTGTTCCAAACATACTATCTAATAACCTCCCTTGTGTTTTTTCTTCTTGTGCACTTATAACCAACATCATGAGATGGCACAATGTACATGGGCAAAGTCCCAGAACATTTCTTTTTAGAGAGACTCACCATGTGGATGAGGAGGCTCCGGTGCTCTGCCCCAAGCCTTCAAGCACAAGGGAGCAGACATTACCGTATTGTTTGTAGCAGGGACAGATTTGATTTTTGTCTGCCCCAAGGCCACACGGTCGGCCCGTGGCCTGCCTCCCGCGAGCGTACATGCAGGAGCACTGGGGACGCGCAGCTCCTCGGCAAGCGGCCCAGCGGCATGCAGCCGGGCGGCATGCTTCCCCTAATAATTTGCCGCCTTAGGTCCAGGCTTTTGCCACAAATCAAGGCCTGGTTTGTAGGGTAGGCACTCAAAGAGCAGTCCTCCAGGCAGTAGTAGTAAAAATAGGTCTTCATTGAGGTACAAGTGAGGATAACAGCCTTACACATTTTGTGTTCTCAAAAATCATAAGCTACTGGTGAATTGCACATACAAGATATTTAAACTTATATCCACCAAACCCATCTGTGCTGTAAATACCAGTCAGAAGGTATTACAAGAATCCTACCAATCTGAGTGATTCTTGAGTTAAAAAAGGGAAGTGAAAAGGAGGACAAACACAGTACATCCATGCCCAGATCTGGCTTTCACCATACTGTCCAACTATTTGTGCTATTTGGCAATTTAGGGCGGTGCATTTAAGGAAAAGAAAATTTAAGCCAAAGGAAGTAAAGAAACTGTTGGCCTGAATAAACGGCAATACAACGGTGGTTTTATATATATAAACGTATATATTGCCTCTAATTTGGGAACGGTGTGTTTAGCCCATGGGCCTCTTGGTCTAAGTATCGTACTGGTTAGTCCAAGTATTGTCAACTTTAGAGAGTGCTCATCTGTAGAACAGGACTGCAGGCTGAAAAAACACTATGATCTACTCTAAACACAACTATTTAAAGTTAAGCAATGTTTAATTGGGATTTTAGTTGCCCTTTAATCACTAGGTTTTAACTTTCAGTGCTAAAACTGTTGTCAAAAGTTGTCTAAACTATTGAAAAAATCTGTCATAACCCTTTCTGGTGGGTCCTTACATGTTCTTACATGGTTTACGAATTTGCCACTAAAATGTAACCGTGATGTTTGCCATGAAATAAATTTTTAGTATTTTGTAGTCAGTGATATTGTACAAAAACTTGCAGCTGGCTTTTGTGTTGTTTCTGAATAATTTAAAAGGGGGACACATTTTTAAGGCATAAAACAAATATTTTAATTCTGCTCCCATAAAAAAAAAAAAAAAATTAGCAGTTCATATCAACTATTTAAAGATATTCATTTACTTAAAGAAGTTGTTCACCTTTTGGACAATAAAGCCAATTTAACAGCCCATGTCATAAAAAACGTTTTTGTAATTTATCTTTATTACTTAAAATGTTTGTTTTCAGAGATACATACCAAAGAAGTGGATCACCTCTGCAAAAACTCTTCTCAGTTCTCTCCTTTGTTAATTGATCGTGGGAATCTACACTGCGCATGCTACTAACGTTAACTTTTGGATACGGATTGTAGCAGATATCCTAAAAAAGCCCACTAACCTGGCAAATTGAACCTTCTGGTCACCTGTGTTCTAGGTACATGCCTTTGCTGACTATCCCTAATTTATTTTACCATTTTCTGAAATGTATGTTTTAAAAATGATTGTTTTATATACAGTAATACATTTCTCAATAGCATCAGAGAAATGTAAGCAACAAATGTAACTGTAAATGTTGGTCCATCCCAGACTTAAAGGAACACCAAAAACTGAAAGTGGTTTAAAAGAATAACAATATAATGTAGTGTTGCCCTGTACTGGTAAAACTGGTGTATTTGCTTTAGAAACTCTACAGTAGCTTATATAAACAAGCTTATTATATTGTCATTCCTTTTAAAGACTTTAATTTTTTTGGTGTTACTGTGCTTGGGTAACATGTTCTGTGGAATCTGAAACTGAGGCACCTACTGAGAAATGCATCAACACATGTATAAAAATGTAAGCTACTGGGGAAACATAAGCAAAGAAAATTAATTTAATTACTTTTTAATTTTTAGAATTAAAATGCCAATGATAAGCTAACATGTATAAAACCAGATTTAGCATTAACTTACATGAAATCTTAATAAATCAACTTACTTTTTCAATAGCTGAAAGTGATGAAAGTGACTTGGTCTGAAGCACCTCAGGAGCTGTAAAGACTCGCAGATCCTGGTTTGAGATATTTTCATCTGTAAACGACACACTCCCAGAGGGCAGTAACAGAAGAGACCAAGGTGAGATAATGAAACCAAGTGCCGCAGGATCAGCTAGATTAGAAGAAAGTGTTTGTTAGCACTGAATATCGTTATTTTAATTCATACCCAGTACTGAAATAGGTTTTCTTAATTTTGAAGTTAGCAAAAAAAAATCCATAATATCCAGAAACAAACATTCTTATAAAATACAGCAGTGAATACTAACCGGTGGTGATGACCCCCTGCCGGAACAGAAACAGTGGCTTCAGGGGCCTATAGTGTAAATTAGGGAGAGACTTGGAAAGAATACCTTTCATAGATACTCCTGGAAACCCAATTTGAAGGTCAACTAGCATCTCATGTGGGTCAACAGTTTTCTACAGTATAAACTGCTTTTAAATGAATATTGCTTTTTCTGCCTCAGTACTTTTCATTACTATTCCTAAAAGGCATATACAGCATTATGTTCATCTATCTGCTATCTTGCATCTAGCTAAGTTGTCCTTACTCACACTTTGAACAAAGATTGGAGACCAACATCTTGGACCTAAATTTGGGTCTCACAGTGCCCCAAAAGGCATAAAATGCATTAAAGGGGTGGTTCACCTTTAAAGTGGACCCGTCACCCAGACATAAAAATCTGTATAATAAAAGTCCTTTTCAAATTAAATATGAAATCCAATTTCTTTTTTTCATTAAAGCGTTCATAGCTGTTGTAAACTCATTTAAAAATATCAGCTGTCAATCAAATATTGCCTGCCCCTCCTCTATGCCTAGGCATACAGGCGGGGCAAGCAATTACTTTCACTTTCCATTAGGCACTTCCTAGATGTCACTGCTCTCCCTACATTCCCCCAGTTCGCTTAACCATTTAATTGTGTAGCCAGGACATGGGGATGGACATCATGTCCCACATTCTGGTGCACAAACAAGATTCTGAGATGATGCAAGGCTTGCCTTAATAACAGTGTCCACAAAATGGCTCCTGCCTACTTGCTATAATTATGAGTCCCAGACTGATGGAAACAAGATTCAAATAATTTATACAGTGTAATTAAAGTTCATTTTGCTTGACTAACATGATAAAATAGGATTTGAAAAAAAAATTTTGGGTGACGGGTCCACTTTAACTTAAATTTTAGTATGTGATAGGATGGCTAATTCTAAGCAACAATTCAATTGGTCTTTATTTTATTTTTTTATAGTTTTTGAATTATTTTCTTTTCTCTTCTGACTCTTTCCAGTTTTCTAATGGGGATCACTGACCCCATCTAAAAAACAAACACTCTGTAAGGTAAGGATACACACGTGTTATTGTTACTTTTTATTACCGGTACTCATCTTTCTATCCAGACCCTCTGCAATTCATATTCCAGTCTCTCTTTCAAATTAATGCATGGTTGCTAGGGTAATGTGGAGCCTAGCAACCAGATTGCTTAAACTGTAGAGCTGCTGAATAAAAAGTTAAATAACACAAAAAACACAAATAATAAAAAATGAAAACCTCAGAATATCACTCTCTACATCATACTAAAAGTAAATTCCCTGATATGCCCACCTAAGGTGGACAATATTGGGCTTTAATCTGCCCGATCGACACTGTACCAGCCCGGGGTTCTTCTAGCGAAGCATCCAACATGTAGAGATCCCCTTCCTGCTTCTTTGGGTCTTCTCGCAGTTGCGCATGTGTAGAGCGGAAAGTCTGACTTTAATGCAAAAGCCGGCTATTTCACTCTACTTCGCATGCGTCTGCCCCAGGAAATTTGAAAACTGATTAAGCAAGAAGAGGATCTCTCCGCGGTGGTGCTCGCTAGAAAAACCCCGGGCCAGTGTGGTTTTCTGCTGATCGGAGCACCAGCCCGGGGTGTCAGGTAAGTAAAAATAGTCACTTGGGGGTGCCTAACTTTTGGCACCCCAATTGTAAAATGCTATTCCTTCTCCTTTAATGAATCAGATGAAATTGAGTGTAGGTTTGGCCATCTTAAATATAATGCAATATATGGACAAACAATCCTGGTTTTGTTAAAGGAGAGGGCATTTTTTGTAGCTTAATGCACAAAATGCCTTAATATATTGATAATGGGTTGAGTGCAGAGGAACTTTTGCCTTTGTCTATATGAATTTTGTGGTCACAGATTCAATGCACCCTATCTTATTGTTTAAAATGTAATGGTAAGCACAACTTTTCACATATATATTTGTTTTTTTTTTGGATGTTTTATTATCAAGCATTACACCTTATTTTTTTCATGTTTTTTCCCTTCAGAAATCCTATTTTACTAAAGCACTATATGATTGTTTTTAAACTTAAGGTGTGTTTATACCTCTTGTGCTTTCACACACCCAAACCAAAATTCTACATCATGGCTTTTTGAACTCGTCTTACACAATAATCAGGGTGGTGCTAGAAATATTTAGCAATTACAGTACAAAGGTTTTTAAATTATAAAGAAAACGTTGTGACCTTCTATTACCATATTGCTACTATACATTACAGATATAAAATGGATATGTCTTACCCCTGCAGAGAACTGCAGAGAACTGTATTATTTCATAATAAATAGTTTTCAAAATAAATTAGTTTTTCATAATAAATTATTTCAAAATAAAGTAAAAGATTTAAAACCCCCTTAGTGTGCTTCTATACTACACTCAAGTTAGAAGAGAGAGGTGGAAAAAAAAATCCAGTACACTACTGCAAATACACATAGAATATAATGTGCATTTATACAGGTATGAGATGTATCAACCAGAATGTTTGGAATTTCAGAGTTTTCTAGATAAGGGATCTTTGAATCTCCATACTTTAAAGGAGAAGGAAAGGTAAAATACAAATAAAGTTGTATAGATTGCCCACAAAATGGAGAGATACTTACAGGATTCCTTGCTCTATACGTTTTCCCCTCTTTCTGTAATCCAAGACAGTTGTCAAAATCTTTGTAAGGTGCATAGAAAAGAAAATCCGTATCTGTTGCTATCCAAATCTGTTCTAATAGGGCTTGCACATGCGCAGTAAAAATTTGGCAAGCCCTGCGCATGCGTACAATATCCTTATCTTCCCCCATTCGAGCGGCGATACTGCAGTCAAGAGGTACAAGGCAACGTCATCGTTTGACTAAATTCAGCGCATGCGCAGTTCAGGCAGGGATACACAGGACGTGACGCACACTCTGCTAAAATGGCGGCTGCAAAGTTTAGAAAAGGCAGAAACTTCAACAGGACGGTGTGAGTGAAGGAGAACGAATTGGGCAGCGAAAGTAATGCGGTTCAGGAGGGGAGCACTCAAGCAACATTTAAACATAGGTTTAAAAATTACCTTTCCTTCTCCTTTAAGGTTACTAATAACCATTAAATAAACAGAACAGGATTGTGCTGCCACCAGCGTTGATTTATGATACATTAGTAGGGATCAAGTACAAGCTACTGTTATATTAATACAGAGAAGGAAATCATTTTTAAAAATTAGAATTATTTTCTTAAAATAGACTCTGGTAGATGGCCTCCCATAATTTGGATCTTTCTGGATAACAGGTTTCCAGAAAAAGGAATTCCATATCAGGATATGTTTTCAGTATGAGCTCAATCCTTAAAGAGAACCTGAAACCCTAAGAAATAATACCAAATTATTTTGTATTTTTGTGCTAGTCAGGCAAAATAACCTTTACGTACACTAGATAAATTATATACCTGTAAACCTTGTTTCCTTCAGTCTCAGAATAAACAATCACAGCAAGCAGGCAGGGGCAATTTTGTAGACATTGTTATTAAGGCAAGCTTTGCATCATGCCAAAATTTTGTTTATGTGCAAGAATCAGGACTTGATGACCATGCCCATGTACAGGATACACATTTATAGACCATGAGGAGAAAGGGGAATGAGAGAATTGCAACCTTTGATAAATATGCCTCCCCAAGTAAACTCATATTCTATTATACAGTAAATGTGGGAAAACCGACTTAAAAACAAGGGATATGCTTCAAATAAAATGCATGAAACATGAAGGTACTGTAAAAAAAGAAGAAAATTCAGAGAAGGTAAAATTGGGTTTTAACTGTAATTTAAATTACACAGCTATGTTTTCACTTTGACATAAGAAATTGTTTATTTCTGTTATTCAGTGTCAAAAGAAACAACATTAAATCCAGTGTTAAACCTGCAGATACTATGTGTATGAATAGTTTTATAGGTACTACATATTTAAATGTTTACAGTGTACTAGTTATATCAGCGGAAACTGTAAACTGGCTATGTTACTGAGACCAAGAACTTGAATAAATGTTTTTAAAAAGTTGAGGATACTATTCAAAATGCTTTTAGGTTCAATGGGGAATGCATTATCCTGTTTTCCTCATTCACTTATGCTTTGTGTCTCACATGTTTGCACCAAAACAAAAAACATTTATTTATTCTAGTTCAAGGGGCACATTTACTATGGGTCGAATATCGAGAGTTAATTAATATCGAAGGATTTTAATTCATCGATCGAACGATTTTCCTTCGATCCCAAATTGCCTAGAAAGCCTATGGGGACCTTCCCCATAGGCTAACATTGGTGCTCGGTAGGTTTTAGGTGGCGAAGTAGGTGGTAGAAGTCTTTTTTAAAGAGACAGTACTTCGACTATCGAATGGTCGAATAATTAAACGATTTTCGTAGTCGAAGGTCGAAGTAGCCAATTTGATGTTCGAAGTAGCCAAAAAAATACTTTGAAATTCGAAGTATTTTTCCTTCTAATCCTTCTCTCGAGCTAAGTAAATGTGCCCTCAAGTGTGTATACAAATATATAAAAGATAGGTCATGTCAGACAAATTTGATTGCTTTTTATGATGAGGTAAGTAAGATGCTGGACAGTGGGGGGGCAGTAGATGTGATCTATTTGGATTTTGCCAAAGCGTTTGATATTGTGCCCCACAAACGACTGCTTTCTAAACTAAGGTCTGTTGTTTGCACATGGATAGGAAACTGGCTACAGGATCGGGTACAGAGGGTGGTTGTTAATGGTACATTCTCTACTTGGAGTAAGGTTCTTAGTGGGGTCCCCCAGGTCTTGGTATTGGGTCCACTTTTATTTAACTTGTTTATTAAAAGTGAGAGGGTGTTGTAAGTAATGTATCAGTGTTTGCAGATGACACAAAACTATCCAGCCCAATTAATTCCATCCAGGATGTGGCATCCTTGCAACACGATCTTGACAAACTGGCAATCTGGGCAGCTAAATGGCAAATGAGATTCAATGTTGATAAATGTAAAGTCATGCACCTGGGAAGTAAAAATATCCAAGCCACTTATACCCTTAATGGGACTGCACTAGGCAAATCCATTATGGAAAATAACTTTGGAGTCCTTATAGATGATAAACTTGGCTGTAGCAAGCAATGCCAGTCAGCAGCATTAAGGGCAAATAAGGTCTTGATCTGTATTAAAAGGGGCATAGAGTCACGGGAGGAGGGGGTCATTCTTCCACTGTATAGAGCACTTGTAAGGCCCCATCTAGAATATGTGTACAGTTTTGGTCTCCGTCACTCAAACAGGACATTATTGTATTAGAGAGGGTACAGAGAAGGGCAACTAAGCTGGTGAAAGGTATAGAAAATCTTAGCTATGAGGAAAGACTGGCCAAATTGGGGATGTTCATGCTGGAGAAGAGGCGCTTAAGGGGTGATGTGATAACTATGTATAAATATAAGGGGATCGTATAATCATCTCTCTAATCCTTTATTTACCAGTCTTTCCAGCTGACACATTGTCACACAGTGAGAGCTGTGAAGATGTGGAATTCTCTCCCTGAATTAGTTGTACAGGCTGATACATTAGATAGCTTTAAGAAGGGGTTGGATAGCTTTTTAGCAAGTAAGGGAATACAGGGTTATGGGAGATAGCTCATAGTACAAGTTGATCCAGGAACTAGTCCGATTGCTATTTTGGAGTCAGTAAGGATTTTTTTCCCCCTCTGAGGCAAATTGGAGAGGCTTTAGATGTGTTTTTTTGCCTTCCTCTGGATCAACTGGCAGTTAGGCAGATTAAAAAAAAAAAAAAAAGGTTTAACTTGATGGACTTGTGTCTTTTTTCAACCTTACTTACTATGTTACTATGTATATGTGAGGGAATTACTTCTCATTAAGCCAACACACACAAACAAGGAAACATCTTCAGGTAAAATTCTGATCTGTAAAATGACACCAAATATAAAAAATAGACTATTGTGAAATATAAGTACTATTCATATTAATGAAGAACAAGCTGTAACATGCCTCAATAATTCAGTGTCAAGACAACAAAATAATTATTGCCTGTAATTACATAAAGTTATATGACCAGTCTGGGTTTGGCTTGATGAAATTCTGCACTTGCAATAGATTTGCCTAGATATCAAATACAAAAGGCATGCACTCTACTCTTGTATTGCAATCATGTGGTTTAGGGAGTGAGAAGTTTTACTAATGAAATTAATGTCTTACAGCACAGGGTGTGGTTAAATATTATAGAATGAGGAGCAAGTTTTTTGTCTTTGAATAAAAAGATAGCAAAATGTAATATTTTAGCTTGACTAGTTTAAAAGAACATATGAACAACACTAATATAAACTATGGGGCAGATTCACTAAGGGTCGAATTTCGAAGTAAAAAATACTTCGAAATTCGACCCTCGAATTGAAATCCTTCGACTTCGAATATCGAAGTCGAAGGATTTAGCGCTAAACGTTCGATCGAACGATCGAAGGATTTTTCGTTCGATCGAACGATTAAATCCTTCGAATCGAACGATTCGAACGATTTTAAACCAACGATCGAAGGAAAATCCTTCGATCAAAAAAAGGTTAGCAAACCTATGGGGACCTTCCCCATAGGCTAACATTGACTTCGGTAGCTTTTAGCTGCCGAAGTAGGGGGTCGAAGTTTTTTTTAAAGGGAAAGTACTTCGACTATCGAATGGTCGAATAGTCGAACGATTTTTACTTCGATTCGTTCGATTTCGTTCGAATTCGAACGAATTTAACCAATTCGATGGTCGAAGTACCCAAAAAATACTTTGAAATTCGAATTTTTTTCATTCGAATCCTTCACTCGAGCTTAGTGAATCGGCCCCTTTGTGTTTGCTTCAAAGACAAAATATAGATTCTAAAAGTAAGCAGCAGTGTAACCATTGGGGTAACCATTACAGTTGGAATAGGGCAACAGAGAAAATAACAGACAAGGCTCAAAAACAGCCTGTTTGAATCCCTTCTTTTTTTTCTTTAAATTTGAGGTGTTAAGAGGCGTTGAATGGTTTAATGGTTTTACATGTTTTTAAATGCACTAATTCACAGTAGGCAGTGTAGGACTCACATTATATTAGGGGCCTTGATGTAGCACGTGAGCTTAAATATTAAGTTGGTTGGAAAAAAAACGTACCCCAGTGCACATATATACATTTACACACTCATTCCATCCTATATATATAGAATAAAGTATATATACCAATATTTATATAGCAATTTTAATATCACAATAACTTTGGCTGTTATGCTTGTCCAAGAAATCATCCAAATTTTAAAGGTATTAAAAGAACCTGCCATCACATCACCCGGCAGGGTCATTCCACAACCTCACTGCTCTCACTTTCCTGAAGAACCACCTATGCTGCTTCAAATATAAGTTATGTTTCTTCAATCTAAAGGGGTGTCCTCTGGGCAATCAATTATTATGGGAATAAATAGCCCCCGCTATATGTCTATAATGCCCTCTAATGAGTAATGATGTTCCCTTGCAATCGTCTTTTTTTCAGGGAAAACAACCCCAACCTTGACATACTATACCCTCATAATTTTAATCCTCCATCCCTTTTACCAGATTAGTTGCACATAAGACTGAACTTCATTTTCCAGTGTGCTGCCCAGGTTTCTAATTTAGTCAAATGACTCTAATTTAGTCAAATGCAAAGTGACAGCATCCTGCATGGAAAAAACAGTTTTACATAATTTAGTATTACCGGTAAAAATAGAAACGGTGCTTTCAATGCCCACCTCCAGGTCATTAACCGTTTGTCTACCAAGCACGTCTGTGTATGTACTGTCAGGCAGGGGCTTTATCTATCCATCTATCCAAGATGGCGCCGAAGCTGAATCAGAGCGCGCATCTCACTCTCCGCCTTCTTCAGTCAGCGGCTATGATCTAGCAACTTCACCAGGTCAGTCTCAAACAGCCCCAATATTTTCACCGGACTCCCCTGACCCTCAAACAGCACCAGTAACAGCGATGGTCCTGTCTGAACAGCTAAATGGCCTACAAAACTTGCTGACTAACACAATCACTAAAGCCATAGCTTCATCTGTGCAGACTATACGTGGGGAGATAGATGACCTGGGGGAACGCACGGATCGCATGGAACGGTTACGGATGATTTGGTGCAGTGCTATGTAACAATAAAAGAGGAAAATTTTACTGTTCAAGATGAACTGTCCCAATTAAGAACCCAATGTGAAGACCTAGAAAATAGGTCACGGCGACAGAACTTATGATTTAGGGGGATACCGGAGGATATAGAACCCCAGTCTTTACAAAAATTCCTAAAAGTTCTCTTTAACCAACTGTGCCCAGATCTACTGGAAGAATCCTATCGCATGGACAGGGCACACCGCACTCTCGCAGCTAAACCACCTGCTGCCAAGCCACCACTAGTTATGGTAGTAGGTTTCCACTATTATGAGACTATAGAGGACATTTTGACCAAGAGTCGTCAGCTTCAAGAAATAATTTGTCAAAATGTGAAAATATCTATTTATACGGACTTATCCCCAACATAGATGGGACTTCCCATTCCGTCAAATAATTAACAAAGGGGGCAGACAACATATTCTACAAGACCCCAGAGATGGCAAGAACTTTCTTACTGCGATGGGACTATGCAAACCGTCCAGAGAACCGCAGAGGGCAGGGACTACAACCCGCTATGGACCAAAGGTCGATCTACAGCACAGTCGCCAACTTTACCAGGACAGAGCCCACATTGACAACTGCCTTCAGAGAAGGATCGAGCGCCACCAACTACTTGATGGAGTCAACTTACTGGAGGAGGAAGCCTCCTCTTCTTCTTTTTTCTCTCCTTCTTGCTCCTGTCTCCCCCATTGTCTCCCTATGTTTGTTTATAGGGTCCTGAAGGAGGAACTCATCTTGACTTGTATTGTGTATTTAGACATTCCTGGCCTGGATTGATCACCTTTCCCCCCCACAAGGCAGTCAGGAAATCCAAATATCACCTGGACATACTACTAAACGGAGGTACCATTTAAGTCATAAGACCAGTATCCCAGAAGGGATGTTTGTTCCTTTTTTATTCGTGTTGTGTGCTTAAATATGTTAAATTGTTTAAGGTTGAAACTCTACCTACCATACTTTTATTGCCGTGTAAGTGATGTATCTTGGGAACCACTTATCATAATCATTGTACCCAATCTAGAAGGATCCCATAGCAGGGATCTGGTTTTCAGCCTGATTTTTATTGCTTTAATGAAGGTTGTTAGAAATGGTGCGTTTACTGTCTATTAATGCCAAGGGGCTAAATGCTATCGCTAAAAGGCTCATGTTATTTAAGGATTTAAAAACCCAAGGGATAGATATCGCGTTTATCATCTAAATATTATGCCATAGCATTTTATGCTTCAGAACCACATAAGAAAGCAGGAGTGGTGGTGTTAATACATAAACAATGTCCCCTTCAAATACTGGAGTCATATAGAGATCATAAGAACCATTACCTAATTTTTAAAGGAACTTTAGCTGGAACATCTGTATCCCTTATTAACGTTTATGCACCAAATAGGAATCAGGTGAGCTTTCTGAAGCAAATTCTGGAGAAACACAGAGTCTTCTAACACAGCACACAATTATGGGAGGTTATTTTGATTAAATTTTTTCTCAAGACAAAGACAGATCTCATCCCTCAAGGGATAAATCCTCCATTCAACGCTCCATTAGACAACTAATGACACAACATACAGTATTTTACAAGATGCATTAATCATCCTAGAGATAGCCAATTCACTTTCTACTCTAACCCACACCAAGTTTATGCACGACTTGATTACTTTTTCCTTTCTCACCATTGCCTTAAAGGAAATTTTTCAACCAAAATATTGCCGATCTCGTGATCAGATCATGCTCCTGTACAATTGAATATCACATTCAGCCCCCTACCACATAGACCAACCCACTGGAGAATGAATGAAGCTATCCTAACAGACCCACAAACAAAAATGCAAATTAAAGAGGCTCTCAAAGAATATTTTTCCCTAAATGCTCCAACGGCCCCTTCAGTTCCGATCTTATGGGAAGCCCATAAGACAACAATTAGAGGAATGTTGATAGCTATCACCTCCAGAAGGAAAAAACACCATATAAATATGTTAACAAAACGTACAGATGCTCTAGAAAATTCACAACGCCAACATTAACTATCTAATAATCCAGAGACTTGGCGAAAGCTCACACAAGCTAAGCAAGAACTGCATAATTATAGGCTTAAATAAGTGGATAAAACCATACAATGGTCTCGACAAACTTATTATGAACAAGGTGATAAGCCCTTAACCCTTTTAGCAAATAAACTAAGGGAACGGAAATCTCAGTCAACTATAACTAAAATAAAGTCTCCACAGGGTTTATGTACTCATAATCCAGACGAGATAGCAGAGCACTTTCGCCAATATTATAGTAAATTGTATAATTTGGCAGATGACCCAGTTCATTGAACAACTACCCCGTTGATCTCACTCCTAAACTTTTTACATGCAGCAGATATGACTAAATTATGCCCTGAAGACCTAGAGCTCCTTAATGCAGAAATAGCACCCGAAGAAATTTTAGCTACCTTGAAATCTCTCCCAAATGGGAAGACCCGGGACCGGATGGATTTCCCTTTATATATTTGAAATCCTTTCAGGACATTTTACTACCACACTTAACCACCCTTTTCAATAAATTCTTGACAGGAACCCCCATTCTGCCCTCTATGCTTGCATCATATCTCACCCTTCTACATAAGGAAGGGAAAGATCCATCCCTTTGCAGTAGCTATAGACCTATAGCTCTGCTTAATTCAGATCTAAAATTGTTCACCAAGAGCCTAGCAAATAGGCTAGCTAACCTAGCCCCGGCCCTAATCCACCCAGATCAGGTTGGCTTTATTAAAGGGAGGCAAGCGGGTGACAACCCTAGGCAGACCATTGCTTTACTGGAAGCAATCCATAGGCGAGGCAAGCCGGCCTTACTCCTAGGGTTTGACTCTGAGAAGGCCTTTGATTGGCTTAGCTGGCCTTTTTTATTCACTTTATTAGCCCACTTGGGATTTAAAGGTTCATTTGTCACCGCACGAAGGGCTTTATATAGCACTTCCACGACACAACTTAAGCTTCCAGGGGCAATAGGGAAAACTATAAAGATTAGCAATGGAACAAGGCAAGGTTGCCCCTTGTCGCCTCTTTTATATGCTATAGAGCCCTTGGCAGCTTATATTAGGAACCATCCTGATATTAAGGGAATTGAGGTAGCAATACAGAAAACAAAATAGCATTGTTTGCAGACAATGTTTTATTATTCCTTGCAAATCCCCATATTTCTCTACCATCTCTGCATAAGGCAATAGATATGTATAGTCAATTCTCTGGATATAAAATTAATTGGGAAAAATCAGAGGCTCTCCCACTATGTATTAAGGACATTTCTCTAAATTTTTATAGATCGAATTTTCGATATAGATGGAAAACAGAAAACAGAAAATAGAAAACAGACTTTCTTACCTACCTAGGGACAAGGATAACACCTTTATATAGAGACCTGTTTAAAAGGAACTTCCAACCACTGATACAAAAAACTAAACAGCTGCTCCAGAAATGGATAGACTCCCAATCTCTTGGTTTGGCCATATATCGGCATTAAAGATGAGCATCCTCCCAAATTCCTATATCTGTTTGAAACCCTCCCGGTTCTGGTCCCTTCCAAAACACTTGCGTTATTAGTAAAGATGTAGAAAAAAATCCGATAACACATTTACTGGGAAAACCCTTGGAAGGTATAGCTTGCACTTACCAGAAATTAGCCAACCATATACTGACCACAGCACGTATTACAGCAGCTAAATGGAGATCAGCAACCATCCCCTTAACTATGGAAATCCATAGAAAGCTTGTCACAAACATGCGTTTCAAGAGTGTGGTTGCTCATATCCAAAACAAAACTCCTAAATTTCTAGCTGTATGGGCTCCCTACAAACTCTTAGGTAAACCAGCTGATTTATAATTTGCATTTAATAAAACGGGTATAAAGGTGAGAGGAATCTTTGTGCTGAGGGTGGGACTGAGATCCATTTCGAGATATAATGACATGATTGGGCCAATGTCCAAAAAAGAGCGATTTTTAGTTTCCCAAGAAGAATATACTGAACATAACATACTAAACATAACACACTGTCATACTATGCTCCCTGTGTGATTGCCACACTCTGCCTGTCCTTGCTTTATGGCTGAGATTATAGCTATGTTTATAGCATTCTTTCACATTGGCATATTTCCTCTCTGATCCCCATTATAAGCAACTGTGGAGTGGGAGGGTTAAACATATTAATGGAATGAATGTCATATTTGAACTACAATCCCCATAATTCATTGTGAATGTCAGGCTTCTGATAGAGGTTGTGTCTTTATAACATCATCTTTGGTGTGGGGGGGGGGTGATGATCAGCATGATTGGCTCCTCCAGGGGGATGCAGATCTGAAGTCATGCCAGGGGGTGGACTTTGTCAGGAAGGAGGAACATAATGGGAACTGATTATGATGACACCTTGTCACAGACTATGCTGAGTTTGTGTTTGGCTGCATGAAATTAGCATTGTTTCATTATGTTATAGGTTTAACTTTGAAAAAACAGTTTTTTTTTATTGTTAACTTTACTGTGTAAAACAGAAAGAACACTATATCTCATGACAGTTCTCCTTTAACTAACATAATGTACACAAGATTGGTGATATGGGGGTGTTTTGACACATGCAGATAGAGGATCACAGGTAGAGAAATTCAGAGAGATGCAGGAATAGATGCACATGAGCCAAAAGCAATTTATATGAACTGTGAATAAGCAAAAGTTCCCAAACTTATGCTCTGGCACTCCATACGCAGGTTTTACCAAAGCAGCACAGGTGAATGGATAAGGCTAGTGGCACACTCTGCATATGTGAGAAAAGGCAGATCTGCTGTTTGAAAGGCATGGGTGGGTTTCAGCACAGAAACCTAAAAGTATGCATTTTTACTATTTTTTATGATTTTACTTTGGGGCCCAGTGGCTTCTGTAGGAACAATGCATGCACATATCAAACATTTGGCAAAATATCCTAAAAGGTGGCCCACATTTGGTCCATAAACAATACACTCTCTCTAACTAAGAATATACAAGGTGTATTGGGTGTTTTTGTTTCTGTCAGATGCACCCCCATTACCTCTTCGCAATAGTTCTTGGAGACTCTCAGCACTTTGGTTAAGAACAGCCCACAATTCCTCTTCTTCTAGTGGTCCTCCTCGAACCTCCAAGGCTTCAGCTAGTGACACATGCATATTATCTGGAAAGCATAAACAGTTACAAATGTTTTTGTTAATTAGGGTACATTTAGAACAATTAACTAAACACTCCAGAATACTGTGTGTGGATCAATGTCTTGTTTATTTTCTTTAAGAAACCACTATTTTATGTGTGTAATACCAAAAGGATGCAAAAGGTTTCTGTTGTCTTTTGCATGCCTGCAAAATCCTGATAAAACTGAACTACTTCTGCATTTGAATTAATTAGGCAAGAAAGGTTTCTTATGCTGGAATCTCCTAAGGTTCCCCTTTCTGAAAAAAGTGTGCTAACTATAGGAAACCTCAGACTTTACCATGATCCTCTCGTAATTTTTAAAATGAAACCCTCAAAAACAGAAAATGTGTAAAATAAATAAAAATATAAAGCCGCTTTGCTCTTAAAAATAAATGTACATCATTATTCATCCTATCATCTGGTAGAGAGATGTGTCTTTGTTCGTTGCATTCAGCATCAATTTACACTGCTTTTGTATTGGAAAAACCCTGGTGCTAATAAGCCAACAATAGTTCTAGTTCTGTTGCATGCGATATGTATTCCCTGATGGTTAGGTAATGTGTTAATGCCTAACGATGTTGCTGTTCTGAGTGAACACTGTTTTTGCATGCAGTCAGTGAAAAAGCAGCCACGGCAGGCTGCCGAATAAATGTTTTCTTCCTTTTTTTAAAAAAAACAAAACATTTTATTTCAGTACATTAAACTCATGGCCTAACTTGACTCAACTTTCCTTAGAAACATGCTAAATTAGCACACTGAAAATAAATTGGAAATGCGTACTACTTTTCACAAAATATGTACTTTGGCGTATATATATATATATATATATATATATATATATATATATATATATATATATATATATATATATATATCAAAACCAATTAAACCTCCCTCACAGGACTTGTATTAGTGCAAAATAGTGGTTTTATTCTGATGTTTCGACTCCTACACTCGAGCCTTCTTCAGAAAGTGAGCCTCACTTGAAGGCTCACTTGCTGAAGAAGGCTCGAGTGTAGCAGCCGAAACGTCGGAATAGTGGTTTTATTCCGACGTTTCGGCTCCTACACTCGAGCCTTCTTCGGAAAGTGAGCCTCACTTGAAGGCTCACTTCCTGAAAAAGGCTCGAGTGTAGGAGCTGAAACGTCAGAATAAAACTACTATTTTGCACTAATACAAGTCCTGTGAGTGCAGTTTATTTGCTTTTGGTTTATATCATTATATAACCAGCACCCAAGCAACTGACAATTTTGTATGTGAGTGCTCCAGCTCTATCAAAGATAGATATATATATATATATATATATATATATATATATATATATATATGTCATGTCTTGACCGAAACGTTGACAAATAAACTTCATTTTGCTTGATCTCATTATGAAGTCCTGGAGTGCGTCATTCCTTGGAACACACACATATATATATATATATATATATAAATACTGTATAAATATTTTTATATATATTTTATTTGTATCCTTTAATAGAGCCTTATGGGGGCATAGGGGAATAGTTGGAACAACCTGGTCAGTGGCCCCACTGTCATACTAACGAGGTCCAAGCATCACAGGACTAAACCAGCCCCATAGTGCCATTGAGATTTAACTGAAAATGTGTGTCTCTCCTGTAACTGCACCCTCTGCATTGCTTTCCTTTGAGCAAGCGACTGACAAACACATAGGGAGGGGCTAGCTAGCACTGGCATCTAAGTGGTAGCAGCAATATTTTCACACCGCACATATTTGACCCTCTGCAGTCGCAACTATCTGACCCTTTTGGCTAAAACTGGCCATAGATGTTGAGATTTTTAAAAGATCAGATACTGATCGTGAGACCACGATCTTCTCAGAACGATCGTACGATCGTACGAATTTACCATCAACTAAAAAAACCAATTTGCCAGGAAAACAAAGGGGAGCTGCCTGCTTGGCCCTGCAAACATAGATAGATTGCACTGGGACCGACAAAGATTTTTTGACCTGGCCGATCAATTTCCTGACAGATGTCGGACGAAAAATCGTAAGATGTACGATCGTTCGAATCCCACTAACCGCACGATAATTTTGAAGGATTGGTATGGCTTCCCTAAAATCGGTCGTTCAGCAAGAAGAATCGTCGCGTCTATGGGGAGCTTAACTCCCGCACCCTGCCAGACACTGGGCTATCCAATCCCTACATTCCGCTGCTGACTCTTTACTAATTTTTCAGGTACGTTACACTCGCAGTTCCTGCTCTCCGCTCACTTTGTGAACCCCGCGGCCCTATAGGCCCACACTGTTTCGATCTTATTTTCTTCTCTTCCCACCATGATGCACACTGGTGGCTACAAGTTGCTACATTGTGATTGTTGCTCGCACATATTTCAGTTAGAAATGTATTATCACTTCTGTATAAATTGTGTTATACGTTTTTGCATTATGGCTTCTTCTGCAGTCTGTGGGTATATAGACTGTGATTATGTCACTCCTCCTCGTATGTGATGCTTGGTTCCCGCCATTATGTGTATTTAAAATGTCCTTGCACTTTGAGAAAGGTTGTGGAATCAGCCGAAATGTTAGTTGCGTCTTAGAGGGCGCCTTTAATTTAAAAACATTTTTTTCACCTTTCCTGCTAAGTCCTATGAGTGCTACTTATTACTACGGCTAATACTATATATATATATATATATATATATATATATATATATATATATATATATATATATATATATATATATACACATACATACACATACATACTTATATAAATATACATAAAATTATATTTGCTCATTCCTTTGCTTCAAATTAATGTCAGATAACTGTAGCTACCCTATACATGTTTTGATTCTGCTCTCTGTTTAAGGTTAGTCCAGACATCTGTATGCCAGATGCTAAAAGCTATGTACAACTAGAGCTACAGCATAAAAACAAGTCTTGTATAAACATATCCTAGAAGACAAAATGAAGAATGTGCAGAAGTCAAAATTATCAAGAATGAAATGATCCAAATCAAGCAAAGAAGCCACCTTATAAAAGTTAAATTCACTTTTTGATCTTTCCGCATAGCCTTCATTGGATAAAGAGACCACCAAATATGGTGCAAAAACATCTGGATCATATGTAAAATGAACGGTCAAATTACCCCTTTTCCTGAAGGGTATACACCCTTCACTGTGGAGCTAATTTACTAACATGCTATATTGAATAAATTAAGTTTCCAACCAGCAAGTAATTTTGAACAGTTTAGAAAATGAACGCAAAGAGACAATTGGTAAGTGCACTTGTGCAATTTGGCTCATATAAATGAGTCTCAATACACATGATGGTCATTGGACAATGGAATTTTCACATGAAACAATCATTCTCGTCTTGTTTAAAAGAAGTGCCTGGGAGCCTCACACATGGAACAATGGTCACATGCTTTGCTTTGATACCTCAGACCAGGCCTGTTAACTCACTCAAGTATTGAAACATACCACAGAGCCTTTCTACCAGTTATTTTAAACTTGATTACCAAAATGTCAGTTGGTCTAAAACGCATAGGGCTGACCTTAGGCTGATTGGGCCTAAATGGCCCCATGCACATAGGGGCCCTGCACCACGACAGATACAACACTTCAGAGAACTTCACAGCTCTGTAAAAAAAAACTATTTGTATTTTACAGCAGCATTACAAACTTTTTTAACCTAAGTACAATGAATAGGATTTGTGCTGAAGATTCTTTTTGCCTATAATTTTATTAAAGAAATATGTATAGTTTTTGTTATTTCTTGCACTAAAAATGGCAAAATCTGAAACAAGATAAAGTCTCATGCTACTTCTTGGTACCTACGATCACAGTCAAAACAGATTAGCAGTCTGCAAAGAAGCCCTACATACCTTTATTGCCCCAGCTGTAGCCTGTTAAGCTTTTAGATACAGAGCAGTTCATCACACAGAGGCTTCTTGGTGAACTAATGATTGTATTAATGAATTTTATTGTGCTTGGAAGAAAAGGAAGTAGAATGTGACTTTTATTTGAATGTAATATTATTTTAGTGAAATGATGAGTGTTATTTGTAAATAAAACAAATCAAATATATTTTATATTTAAAGCAATATGCAAAAATTATGTTTAGCATAAGTCCTACTTATTAAACTATAGCTGAAAAAAGTATATACTGCCCTTTTAATCTGAAAACTATAGCTATAACACTATATTTATTCTGCAGGATGCATTACCATACCTGAGTAAACAGCTCTAGAAGCTCTCTGTTTGTTTAGGATATCAGTTGCCATATTAACTTGGTGTGACATCACTTCCTGCCTGAGTCTCCCCCTGCTCACTCATAGCTCTGGGTTCAGATTACAACAGGGAGGGGAGGAAGGAGGAGAGAGGAGCAAACTGAGCATGCTCAAGCCCTAGCCCTGGAGGTTTAAGCTGAAGGCAGGAAGTCTGATACAAAAGCCCATGTGTACACAATAGAAGGACAGAAATGCTGTGTTTCTTTTGACAGAGGACTTAGAGCAACATTACGTTGAGGATTTACTGGTGTATTTATATAGACCTTTCTGATAAACTTTACTTAGTTTTAACCTTTCCTTCTCCTTTAAAGGAACAGTAACACCAAAAACTGAAAGTGTTTTAAAGTAATGAAAATTTCATGTAGTGTTGCCCTGCACTGGTAAAACGGTTGTGTTTGGTTCACTAACACTACTATAGTTCATATAAACAAGCTGCTGAGTAGCAATGGTGGAAATTGAAAAACGGCTATATGGCACAGGATAATTAATGGATAACAGATAACATTATGTTGTACAGAGCTTATCTGCTATCTGCTGTTTAACTTGAGCCTTTTATCCTTTGAATAGTTGCCCCCATGGCTACACAGCAGCTTATTTATATAAACTATAGTAGTGTTGCTGAAGCAAACACAGCAGTTTTACTAGTGCAGGGCAACACTGCGTTATATTTTTATTATTTTTAAACAATTTTATTTTTTTATGTTACTGGTCCTTTAATATGCCTGTGCATAGATAGGAGCATACTTGATCTAAATACACACTATATTTGCATCTGTACCAGCCATCCATTGAATGGAATTACAACGAGACCTATACAGCACAATTAGGTCATTCATTTGTACAGTTATCAAATTATTTCTATATCTCTTTTTTGTATGAAAGGAGACTGCAGCAGGTAGAGAAAAGCAACATTACTCTTACATGTCTCTTTTGCAGTGTTCCAAAGCTAAATAAGATCAATAATTCAGGCTACTGAATAAGTTAGCACTGGTCATGTGGTATTTGTTCAAAAGCAGTCCCTATAGTATTAACTCAGCTCTCCATCATTCTGTTAAAGGAAGAAAAGCAAAGCAAAACAGTTGCAGAAGATCAAAGGCGTTTAAAGAGCAGGTCAAACGAAAACTTTGGACTAAATCCAGGAATATCACGTGTTAACATGTGGCAAGAAAAAAAACGAATACACATTTTTATTACTCACAGCCAAAGAGAAATGCAGGGTCAAGTACAATAGCAACACAAACTGCTTGCCCAATTTCAGTGTGCAGGGCAGCCATCAGGGGGGGACAGGGGCGAGCGTTGTAGGGGGCCCCGAGGGTAAGGGCCATGCCACACTTACTTGATTAGCCGGGCCCCACATCTTTCTGAAAGCTGCTGACTTTGGGAAGGCATGGACGTTTAAGGGGCCCTGGCCACCAATTTTCTTATAATGTGGGGGGGGGGCCTGGCCACCAATTTTGGCCATCAATTTTTTTCTCATGTGGGGTCCTAGCCACCAATATTTTTTAATGGGGTTCCTGGCCACAAAAAAATATCTTTTTATTTTTATTAACATGTGGGAACCCTAGCCACCAATATTGTTTTTGTTTTTTAACTATGTGGTGGGGGGGGCGGACCTGTGGGGTGGGGAGGGCGGACCTGTAGGTGGGGCGTGCGGTGGGCGCAGCCCAGGGGGCCCAGGAAATTTTGTTGCATGGGGCCCTGTGATTTCTGATGGCGGTCCTGTCAGTGTGGTTGTAGCGATTTAAAGCAGACTGCCATTTTCTTATATGAAAACTACTAACTGGAGATAAATACTGAATTGTGCTTTAGGCAGATTTGTCTATAAGTTAGAGCAAACAGAGGTTAAGGCAATTCCAAATTATGAGGCTGCAGTGGTACGCAGGAAGAGTGTGGAACTTCCCAAGTAGCACATTAGCACCTGTAGTTGCATTGGTGATAACCTCTGGTGAACAGACAGTAGTTGTGGCACAATAGGTATAGAAAGACCATACAGCAAACACATCAGTTTTTATCTGGGTTGTTCATGGATGGTATGTCCAAGTGTCCCAGTACAACATCTTTAAAAGGGCAAAGCTTTAGAATTCAATTGAGTGACACCTTCTGATTGCAATTACAAACACCAATGTACTGTCAGCCTCCACAAATTCTCATACTATTTCTTTACAGTAGCTGACTGTGCGGCAGGCTACAAAATCATCTGACAAATTTGTCCATGTGGCTTTGCCCTTGGAACATACTATTAATTTAGTCTCTGTAATTTAATTACTTCAAAATACCTTACAGACAAACTGATTTTGACATGCCAATAAAACATGTAAAATCTGGTCGATAAGGATCTAGGAATGGTTTATGTAGTTCAAGCATAATTTCTTCCATATCCTGGCTTGTGAGCACAGATATTATAAAACAACAATCACCCTTTTGCTTATCACCTTTTTGCTTTATACCACCCAGCATTTGAAAAAATGTAAAGAGGGACATTGCTTGTAGTGCGGCACTGAAAATTTTGGACCTGACCATTTTATTATCCACACCCCCAAAATAGAACACCCAATTAATGAAAAAACACACTCCTTTTCATATAGTCGTAACGGCACAGGATCCTACAAAATCTGTTCCCCATAGCCGTCATCAGATCAGATAAAGCCTGATGGTGTGTTTTGTTTATGCATCTACATCTGTTATTCAATGTATTTCAATGAGAAGAAAGTCTGTCTGACATCATCAGATTTTATCACAATGGATGACAGCGTGGCGTGTCACATTGAATGGTAAATGTTCTATGTAGTTAAAGGGTAGTTCACATTCAAACAACTAGTTCTTTTCCGATAAATCACCACTTTCTATTTTCTATGTGTCACTGGTTTTCTATTATCGAATTGTAAAGTATAGTGATGGGCGAATTTATTCGCCAGACGCAAATTCACATCGAATTTACGAGTTTCGGCATCAGCGAATAATTGCAGTGAAAATCAACAGTTTTTCTACGCCGGTAACAATTAATGGACGCCCATTGACTTTAATGCACGTCAAATTATGCCGGTGTCGGAATTGTCGTCAGCATCAATTCTTTTTTTTTTTTTTTTTAATTCTTTATTTTATCATTTTCTCATAAATAAAAAAAAAAAGGATGCAAAAAAGAAAAAAGAAAATGGAGGGGTAATATCACATTTCGCATCCACATAGTCTTTGGTATATCACAGCTTAATCAGACACTTGGCCACCCTTACATTACCATCTGTTAATACAGTCAGTTTTAGCATAATTTTTCAAAGATGGTTAATCCATGCTCCCATATTCAGGTCCACAGCCTTGCCTCCTACTCCTTGTATGAATCTAACAGTTCTATATATCTAATCCATGGGGACCATACCTTCCAGTACATAGCACTATTATTATGGCATATAAAAGTTAATTCCTCTAGCTCTCTTATCTCCTCAACAGATCTAATCCAGTTATTATATAAGGGGGTTTCTTGAGACTTCCAATTTCTGGGTATGAGTGATTTGGCTGCAGGCCCGGATTTGCGGCAAGGCCGCATAGGCCCGGGCCTAGGGCGGCAAAAAAATAGGGGCGGCATGCCGCCCAGCAGCATTATGGGGACGTTCGCGTCCCCGTTCAACTACACCAGCTGCGCTGGCGTTTTTCCGCCGGCGCGCTGGGAAGGCGGGCGCTATGACCGCGCGGCCTCCTGGTCGGACCGCGCGGCCTAGGGGTGCCCAGAAATGAAATCCGGCGCTGTTTGGCTGCCTGGATTAGATGGAAGGTAAGAGTATCTTCTAACATTTTAGAGTTATCTAAATAAACATTTAAAAGTATAACCGCATACTCCTCTAACTCCTCTCCTCTAACTCTTCTAATAGAGGTTATTTTATATATACTTTCTAACAATTCTGACGCCCGCAAATTGTCGCAAATTTTGGGGCGAAGCGAAGCTGGACAAATTCGCCCATTACTAATAGTGTCATTTTTCACCTTCTAAAGCAGGTCTGGGAGGGTGGTTGCTGACCCTTTAAACTGTAGGAATTGATACAATAGTTACTAATACTCCAGAAATACAGCTGAGAAATGTATCAACTAAATGTTGCAAAATTGTAACTGTTTAGAGTCTGCGCCTGAATTACTGAGCTGGGAGACTCATATCACAGACAGAGACATACAATTTTAAGCTTAGATTTTGGAAAACAGTAAAAACTAAATAATGAAAAGTAATTGAAAAAGGCTTTATTTCTCGGGAACAATCAGAAAACAAATGAACTGAAAAAAGTGCTTGGAAGATGAACAACTCCTTTAACACATACGATTTTTGTATCAGTCCCATTATATTTTTGGCCCTGACTTGATCAAAACCAAAATCTTTGCCGCACAGCAAAATAATTGAAAGGCCCCCAAAAATATCCAGGGGTTCTCCTGTTTTACCAATATATATTTAAAATTACTCATTAATTAGGGCCTCATAGTGCCTTTAAACCTCCTGGGCCCCCTGAAGTTGAAGGGTCTGCTTCCTCTGTAGATTCCATTAGGCAGTGGGGCAATGACATGACAAGCTTGGATTGGTCCTGTTTAGGATCATATTGGCAAGGTTTTGTCTGGCAACTCTAGTTTGGATCCAATTTAATAGTTTTGTGGAGAATTCGGTATTTGGGCAAATCCCTTCATAAAAGAGATCAGATATTAAATCTGTGAGCACTAGGTCAATAATGTGAGCACAACTACTTATGGCATGGCTCGGAAAATATGAAATTCTTTGTTCACAAGAAAAACTCGCCTACTGTTACTTACACTGGGCAAATTTGTACTTGGGCAACCCATGGTGACCAATCTGTGATTAGGTTTATTCAGCCAGCTGCAAATAAAACTTTAGCACCAAATAATAAATTGGTTACCATGGCTAATTAAATAAGATTTAGTCATGGTTAGTAAATAAGTTCCACTTACTTTTGAAATGAGTGCAAAGCTTCTTTTCATTAAAGGGGAACGAAAATTAAAATTTAAAATAAGCTTTCTTATAATAAAGTAAGAAACTTTCTAAATACAATCAATTAAAAACTCTGCATTGTTTCTGAAATAATCAAATTTAATATTAACTATTCCTCTTTTAACATCTGTTTCTCTCATTCTGTCAGTTGGGTGTCAGATGAATTAAAAATGAACAACAATTAAAATTAACAAAATTATTTTTTAAAATTAAAATGAACAATATAACTGCCTTTTGCACAAATTCTGCATGCAGAGAGACAGGATTTCTGGCGATTTTAATAGAGTGAGCTCTAATACATCTTCTAGGCAAAAGGAGCCCCCTATAAGATATATTGGATCATTCATCTGACACTCAACTCCTGAATGAAGACAGAATGAGGAGAAAAAGATGCTGAGAGAGGACTAGTGAAGATAAATTTGATTATTTCAGAAACGGTATAGAATTTTTCATTGATTGTATTTAAAAAGTTTCTTATTTCAGTATGATGAATTATACAGGAAGTGCAACAAATACTGTAGCTGCCTTCAATGGAAATTAATTTAGGGTTATTAACAACAGAAGCTGTTGCTATTTTAACATATGCCCATACTAAAAAATAAAAGCGGTTCAAAAAAGTTGAAATATAATATACCGTTCCCGCGGGAGAACTTTGTTGTACTATCCTGATATGATGTATTGCATTTACATACTTCTGTACTGTATGATATGGATTCTTTGGCTTAGACCCTCCCTCCTCCCCCTTTTCCATTTTTTTTTCTGTACCCCTCCCACACTTTTGAAATCAATAAAAACATATTTCAAAAAAAAAAAAAAAAAGAAATATAATATACCGTTGACCTGCATTGGTAAAAGTTATGTGTTTGCTTTAGAAAGGCTACTATCGTTTATATAAAGAAGCTGCTTTGTAGCCCTGGGAGCAACCATTCAAGCTGTTTAAGGAGAAAAAGGCACAGGCTACTTAGCAGATAACTGGTAAGCTCTGTAATAGAATACAATGGAATTCTATAGAATGTATCTGTTATCTGCTATTAAAGATGTGCATTGAATGGCTGCCCCCATGGCTACATAGCAGCTTGTTTAGTAGTGTTTCTGATGCAAACAGAAAGCAGTTGTACCAGTGCAGTGAAACAATACATTATATTTTAATTACTTTAAAACACTTTGTCTTTCAGATTGAGGGTCCATTACAATTACAGTACATGACACATGCTACTGTACACACAGAAAAGAAATCAGTTTCACTATGCAGATACTACTAGGCAATACTTAGAAACATATTGTCTTAAGCACAGTACATATATCAATCCAGTTACTGACCTATGTTATTAAAATCATATTGCTGACTTCAGACATATTTTCCTTAATTTGAAAAAGGGGAAAGCACTGAACAGATCAATTCTTGTTCACTTTCAAGAGTTTTATAAATATTTTCTTTGCAGATGGGAAGGAAAAAGAATGAAACATGAAACCACAAATCCTCAAGAAAAAGAACTTAATATTCCCATGAGCTCATTTCAGTCATCAACCAAAAATGTACCCCTTCTGACCACTGCTTCGTAATTGAATAAAAAGCTGAAGTTAGAATGCTACTTACAACTAACTGATTCCTGATCTTACTTCATGGATTTTTTGTGGTCAAGCCCATTCCAGCAGCTAAGGAAAAAAAATAATTAGACTGACGGAACTGTTGTGAATATATATATATATATATATATATATATATATACACATATGTATATATATATATATATACGTATATATATATATATTGTTAATATATAAATATTTAAACCACATACATTCATGTCGTTATCAAGTTTCATGAAAAATTCACTTACTAATGCAAAATCTTTTAAATCAAACCAACTGCAATAATAATAAAAGAGAACCACACCTGTATACATCTGGACTCAATTACGCAGTCTCTACTTTAAAAAATATTTTTTAACAGACTCAAATACACAGTTTAATTCATTTTAAAACAAACGTGCCAAAGGATCAGATCATGGCCTCAGCTGTTGGGCCAGCAATTGTATCAAATTAGGCATCTGTGCAGACTCAAGAAGACAACTGCATCAACAGCCCGAAATAGTTATTACAGTCTGGCCCTGCCCAGATATCACTTGGAAAAGCTGTTTCGTTCCTTTATGGGCCAACATAAGCAATAAGCTACCATATCTGTCAGGTATGATTCAACAGATAAAAACACTTTATGGCTAACAACATTTCAAATAAATCTTAGGTTAGAATTCCAAATTAAAGGGGTGGTTTGCCATTCACTTAACTTTTGACATGTTATAGAATATCCTATTCCTAGCATATTTGCAATTGGCCTCTATTATTTTTTATAGTTTTTGAATTGTTTGCCTTCCAGTTTACAAATGGGTCACTGACCCCAGCAAAAAATACTGCTCTGTGAGGTTACAATTTTATTATTATTGTTACTTTTTATTTATCTTTCAATTCAGTCCCTCTCCTATTCATATTCCAGTCTCTCATTCACACCATTGCCTGGTTGCTTGGTTAAATTTGACCCTAGTAACTACAAAGCTGCTGAAAATTAAAACTGCTGCTGAACAAAAAGCTAAATTACTGAAAAACCACCAAATTAAAAGTGGAAACAAACTGCAAATTGTCTCAGAATATAAGTATATGTACTAAAAGCTAATTACTAGTTAGTACATACTAAAAGCTAATCATTAGGTAATGGGGTAATACGCAAATCAAGTAGATGGGTAATAATACCAAAAAGCACAGGGATTCTGCTGCAAGGTGCCTTTATTAACAACACAACATGTTTCAAGCTTAACCGTTCTTTATCAAGTGTGAACAACTCCACTGTGGTACACAAATTTAATACAACAAACCCCTCTCACCTCCATCCAGCTGATTGTACTGCTTTGGATGGAAGCAAGGGTTCCTGATACCTGGATAACATAAAAAGGGTAACTATACTGGTGAATATTGACTTAATGGGGTATTAACCCATTATTTCAACATTTGTTCAATGAACAAGGCTTGTGCAGAACCTTGTACAGAAAACAGAACCTTGTACTTAATCCAAGCTAAGATATAAATAATATATAAGATATAATTAATCCAGCCTATTGGGTTTATTTAATGTTTACATGATTTTCTAGTAGACTTAAGGTATGAAGATCCAAATTACGGAAAGCATTCTGGATATCAGGTCCTGTACCTGTATCTGATTTTTTTTATTATATCTTGCTCTAAACAGGGCAAAATTGAAAAATGAAATTAAAGCTACATTCTACCAACAGCACACTGAATAGCCTCTGTATAAATAAACACCTCCCTTTCTGCATGTAAAAAAATAGACTATACTTTAGGGTGTGCATTAAAGGCACTGACTGGAATTATGTGGAAACCTTATTTAGTGCACTATTTACCAGTCTTACCTATGGGGAGTGAACATGACTGTTTTGCCAAGAAGCAAAATGCTAGTTACTTTTAATTCACCTTGTTACCTCTACTACTCTCCTCATAAGAATCTTAGGCCGAGGACCATGATTTTCCACCTACACCTAACACACATTGACACACATTAAGGGGCATATTTATCAAAGGTCGAAGTTAAAAAAAACTTCGAACTTCAAATTCAAAAAGACCAACCGCATGGTGGTCAAATTTTTTGGCGAATTAGGCCCACTTCGAATCGTACTACCGTACTTCGATCGAAGTTTATTAACTTCAACCTTCGATCTCCCAAACTCCCCCAGTTGCCTCCATACAGGTTCCAGCAGGTCCCCCATAGGCTAAAACAGATCTTCGGCAGCTCTTAGGTGGCGAATGGTCGAAGTTTTAAAGAGATAGTACTTCAAAAAAATTCGACCTTCGAAATTCGAAGTTTTTTCAAATTTGAATCGAAGTTGGACTATTCCCTAGTCGAAGTACACAAAAAATAGCTCCAAATTCGAAGTTTTTCAAATTGAAACTTCACTTCAACCTTTGATAAATCTGCCCCTAAATGAAAGCAGCAGCACAAAGCAAAATTTACTCTGCTGCGGTGGATTTTATGCTAATACTTTAATGAATAACAAATGTCATTTTCTGTGCCAGTTTTGCACTTTTATTAAACTGTAAAAAAAAAAAAAAAGCATGCAGCAAGCCCCTACGCTTGTTTACAAAGATCCCTTCGTATTCTTTCATCCAAGGAAAACTCAAGAGGTATAATTATTGTACAGCTTATGACATCAAACTCATAATACAAGTAGACATGTATCCCGCAAGAAAATTATATGTTTCCAGTATGCTCACTGGAGCATTTACATCAACAAATCTATACTAACTGATAAACTATATATGTAATGCAGAATGGCTAAAGAGGCCATAGCCAAAACTATAATATACTAGCCAGAACACAACTAGAACACAATACTAGCCAGAGCACAATCTCCTAGTCTGTCTGCCTAGTTTTATTTTTACACTAAATAGTTCCTTTAAGGGTCATTATGAACATAGTGCAGTGCTGTAAATTTAATATTTTTTTTACCCACAATACAGAATTTTCCCAGAGAATCCCAGAGTAAATGTAGCCACACAGAGTTGTTCCTACCCCAACATGTCACAATTAATGCAAAGGTACCGATAAATTTGGTGCAATTTGCAGGTACCACTTTAAGAGCGAGGATGTGTTACTTAAAATCACGTTAACGTGTAAATCTTTTGGCGTAAGTCTGCTGCACCTACTGACGCAACCGCTGTGGCAAGTTGCCATGGGTCATTAAGGTTGAAGTGCGGAACTTGCACCTGTTTTTGCACTTTGCACCCTGCTTTTCCCTTTCTAATTGACCCATTATACTTCACTCAAAATCACAGTTAAAGGGACGATTTCAACATTGACTTAGGGAATAGGGTTCGTGCTGAACATTGCCTATTGTTTTCATTAGGAAATGTCTACAGTTTTTATTTTATGAACTAAACAGGGCAAAATTTAAAACTAAAGCCACGTTCTGTTTGATGATCCCAAAGAGCAAAGTCAAACAAACCAGCAGTCCACTGAAAAGCCTTTGTATAACAAACTGCTATATATTACATGTTATTTTAAACCGCTTTAATTTTTTGGTGTTACTGTTCCTAATGTATTTTCCATGTTGATTGAAAGAAGTTAAGTACACAACATACAAGGCATTTTATCACTGCCAAAGCTATAAAACATAAACCATATCCTTCGGTAATTCTAAAACAAGATCAAAGTTTAACTACATAAAGCAAAAACAACTGAAAAACCTAAAACAAATTATACATTAATTGAACTTGGCATAAAGCTGTAGAATAGCTGCTAAATACAATCCGAAATTAACTAAGTATTGTTCTTAGAAACAGAATTGCTTCTGCCATATCCTCCTTCATAGAAGTTCTTAAATTGGATCTGATTATTTTCAGTGCTTGTATTTAAAGTTATTAGTCAGAAGATTAGTAATTTTTGGCAACTCTGACTCCAGATACCCAAAACTGCTTCCGACTCCACAGCTCTATGTATTTTGTGAATCTTGTTTGTCTACACTTGCAATACTGCTAAGTAAAATATGTTGTTCTAAGAATAATTAATACTAGCAAAGAAAGGGTAATACGGAGGTGCTACTGCATAGGCAGTCAGAAATACAGGAAGACAGATGGCAGCACTGTGTAATTCCCTATTCATACTGGCAAGACTGCCTGGTATCTATAATCCCTCTGCAGCGAGATTTTCAGTAATTGGTGCTCTTATATTACACATTTATAAGTGGCAATTTAATTAGTCAACAATTTAACCCTTTTATAGGCTTATACAGTATGTAACTTGTCTACATATCAATATTTGGCTATTGCACAAAAATATGACTGTAATTATAATTCGTGAGCAGTCATAAAGGAACCACTGTAATTAACGGCCTGTTCGCATATACTTAAAATATATAAATCATATATAAAATCAATGTTCATGTATGTGTTATAGAACAGTTCTAGCTGATTAAAACAAATCATTCAATGGGTCATTCAAACAGTGGTCCATTTCAAAATATTAGTACTTTTTTGCATCACAAGCTCATGTAGGCCAAAAATAACTTTAGAACCCACCATTGTCAGATCTGCAGAAACTTCTTATAAAGCTTGCCAAAATAATAGCAATGGATGTGATGATTAATTGTCCCTTAGGCTAAAGCCAGATGTTGCCGTTTCTTGGCCTTGCATGGCGTTGGCCTGGGTGCAGATACAAGGAGCAGATTTCAGTGCAAAAAAAAAAAAATTTTCTTGTGTTTCTGCACTAAAATCTACACCATACCCAGCCTGTGTTGGCCTGTGCAGGCCAAGAAACCAATTGCTTTTGAATGGCATGAAATTGATAAGAATCCCCATCTGGGAGAACAAGGTATGGGAGGAATGCCAGAGGTGAATGGGAATATGTTAGACTATTAAGTAGGGTTGCTAGCACCAGTTGACAGTAGCCTTAAGTCCATCTCCCATAGGGTCTATTTTTAGCAATAATCAAATTTTCTCTTTTCTGCAATTATAAAACAGCACCTAATACTTTATCGTATGTTACTTATACTTTATCATAAGTTACATGAATCCATATTAATGGTAGAACAACTCTATTGAGTGTATTTAATATTTAAATATTTTTTAGTAGAGTTATGGTGTGGAAACCCCCCTTATCCGCAAATCTTCAGATCCCCAGAATTCTCTATAATGGATACCATACACACACATAATAAATAATATATATATATATATATATATATATATATATATATATATATATATATATATATATATATATATATATATATATATAGTAAACTGTAACGGAATACTGTGGTTCCATCATTTCCCATCTACTTTGTTTTCACAAGTGGGACTATACAAGGAAATTGACTTGTGGTTTACCACAACTTTGAAAAAAAGCACTAACCAAGGCAGAAAACAGAAGAGAAATATTTGTATAGGAAAGAAAATATATGCCAAAGACTGCCTGATATCAAAACCAAAAAGTAAATGTCCAGAGAAAAAGCATTTAAGTTCACTAAAAGTGGCATATGAGTGCATACTCAGTATAAAAAAAACTCTAGGAGGTGTACTCATACCTACATGTGTTTTTTGCATTCAGTGATTCAGTTATGTGATGAATAAATTAAAGAGTAAATTGTGGAGACCTGTTTTTAAGTACTCATTCATGGATATTTAGATCCTATAGGATCTAGAAACAAAGAAGAGCATTTTAACTGATCCTCCTTTAACTATTTTTATATTTTCATTGTACCTTGCCTCATGTGTGATAAATGATATTGCATACATTCCCACAAAATTCCATGTGTGCAGGCCCTAACTGGACACCCCTAAAGGCCAAGTAAAAGTAGACAGCAATGTATAGTAAAAACAGTTATGGTAGATTGCCACATTTTGTAATTTTGTAGATTGTTAAAGTATATCAGCAAATTACAAATATACCCTAAGTAACTATTGCAGTTCATCACATTATACTGCTTCTCGTCAACGAGGCATTCTACACAGACTTCCACAAAACAGAACCTTCATTTGGCACAGGGTTTTTGTGGTTACCGGGCAAAGCACACAATATGGAAGCTCCATATCATATACTGTAGGGTGCCTATTCAAAGTGAATTATCACAGACAAGACAAAAATGTGACACAGTTATTAACAGCCATAGTTTAAAGCCAATTTACTTTGTCTCTGGTCATCCCTAGTACTGATTCTCTCCAACTGCCCCAGACTGAGCTTTATTTCTCTCACCTTATGTGACTTCTAAGCCAAAGCAGGGGGTGAGGATATATGTCATCTTGCTCTTGGTAGCCGTTATAATCACTTTAAGCACTAATTAAAATGGCCATACCATACTTTTATCATTGGGAACCTATGACAAATGTATGCTACATGGGAACACTTGAATCAGTGTTTTCCTAGGTTATGCCTACAGTATTTTATAGAGGTTCAGTACTAAAGGTAAAGACCTTCCTACAGGTCTCTCAGGAGAAGGCAATATATTCTCTTTAAGGGGGTTGTTCTCCTTTTGTTTTTATTTTATTTTATTATTTGCAGTTTTTGAATTATTTAGCTTTTTGTTCAGGAGCACCACAGTTTGGAATTTCACCAGTTATCTAGTTGCTATGGTCTAATTTAAACTAGCAACCAAGCAGTGGTTTGAAAAAGAGACAAATAGACCATTCTATAACATAATAAATGTTAAACCAAAGGTGAACCACCCCTTTTAAGTCTAGTCACAACAGTAGTGGTACAATAGTTGTTTCTCTGGATATTTGTTGCCTACAGTATATCACACAGGTATTATTCTTATACTAATTTATAGTGCCAACATATTCTGCTGTGCTGTGTATAAGGGCACATAATGACTGAAAGCAAACTGATATATAATACAATGAGGGCCCTACCCACAAAGGCTTACAATCTATTTTCATTATTAGTGTTTTAAGATCAATATTATGTGATAAAAATACATATGTATTTGTTTGAACAATAACTTAAATCAATTGAATGACCAGTTATATGACTAGTATTCAGAGACAAACTGGGCCTTTTCTCTCACTATCCCCTTAGCCCCCTTCTCAAATCTGTCACAAAAAGCTTTGCTGCCTTTAAGCCCTTCAGATCATTATATTGTGTGCAAATCCCCTTTACTGGCAGATGTCTGCTTTTATGCCAATCAGTTTGCAAACTATAGCCAGAATTAATCCCACTGTCAATTTGCTGCACTTCTGAATATTCGGGAATAAGCAATTACAAAGTCGATCCACTCATTTTTGATTGTGGGGAAAACTGATTTAGACCATCTATGTTATGTTTCTTCCCTCTAAATAAAATTGGCCAAGTCTCAAGCTGGTAAAAGTAAGTTACCTTATAACTAGGGTTGCCACCTTTATTAAAAATTTTTACCGGCCAGTGGGGGGCGGGCACCAAAAGGGGGTAGTCCGTGATGCTAACAGGGGCGGAGCTACGTGGCGTGCCGCAAAAGGGGCGGAGCAACATCGCACAGCGCTGGAAAAAAGTCAAGTTCTTTGCGAATTTTGGGCAGGCCAGGTGCTTTTTTTTAAAGGGTATTACAAATTACCGGCAATTGCATTGCCGGTAAATTTGTAACACTGGCCCCGGCCTTGGCAGGTGTTTTACCGGCTAGGCCGGTAAAATACTGGCCGGGTGGCAACTCTACTTATAACTGAAGTGAAAAGCAGTTGGACATATACATTCTAATATGCATCTTCACCATGTACTGAATCTGCAGCAGTTCAATGCCTAAAGGTAGCCATACACTGCAAATTAAAGCTGCAATTTGGCAGCTTATCTGCCAGTGTATGGGGGCTTCTGATGGGTTTGATTTTTCTATTGATCGAGGACCACATCGGCTCATTGATGCGGTCCTCATCCCATTGGTGCCCAGTCTCTTCGTTGTAGTCTGATCGTTTGGCCCTAGGGCAGAATGTTCGATTAACTCAATATCGCCCTGCCGTTGGTTGGCATATCGGGGAAGTATCCGTCAATTTGGCCACCTCGTGTATGGTCACCTTAAGGCTGAATACCCCAGAGTTACCGAGGAGACCAAAAGGAGGAGGGGTGGTAAGGCAAGAGTCTGAGCTTCAGAGATAAGTGAAGATAAATGAGAATGGATTGGTGGAATACAAGGGTGAAATAATTCAGCAGTTTGAATGTACAGAATACAAGCAACTTGAAAGGGGCGAGGGGAATATGCAGATAGAAAAGCAATAAATGGAGGGAAACTGACTAAGAAGAGACAAAATGTTAGTAAAAAAAAAAGACCAAAAAAGAGAAAAAATATAACGATAATATACAATTTTTTGGGCTCCTGCAAGTATTATATTTTAGTAATGTCTCCTTGGAAAAAAAAATAAAAATGTACCGTATTTCATCAATTTCATATACATATATATTTATATATATCTGCCCCTGGTCCTCCTCAGATCCTCCCCTCTCAGCACATGCCGTTAACATCACTACCTTCAGCTGCACATTTACACAACACACACTATTTATATTTCAGTCAGTAGCCAATTAATTAATTAATCTGCATTGATGTTTATGGAATGTGGGAGAAAATTGAAAGAACCAGAGAGAAAAAACACATAGACTGTCCAGTTTAGAACCAACCTCGGGTCTCCTTTGAGAAAAAAATGAATGGGTCACAAAAAACACACAAAAATGTGCATGGCAAAAGAATCCCACAAAATTACAGATTAATTTATAAAAAGGCAACACAAAGAAGCACTGGGAATCTGGCCAAAACAAGAATAAGTACAATTTCTCTCTTTAGCATCACACAGCTAGATACAGTTTCACGAAGGTATTTTGTTTACTTTGAGTCATCATAGATCTAAATATAGAAAGAGCACTGCAAAGCATCACAACAATGACTGAACCTGATGGACATCCCCTTTCCCAATACCATTAATAGTTTACTCTTCTGGTTTCAACGTTTATGATAGAACAATATTTTCCTTAAAGGGGAACTATCGCGAAAATGAAAATTTAATATAAGCTTCAGCATACTGAAATAAGAAGCTTTGTAATTATAATCTATTAAAAATTCTGTAGCATTTCTGAAATAACCAAGTTCATCTTCACTATCCCTCTCTCAGTATCTGTTTCTCTTCATTCTGTCTTCATGCAGGAGTTGGGTGTCAGATATTCATTGACAGTTAGATCTAGGGATGCACAGAATCCAGGATTCGGTTCGGGATTCGGCCCTTTACAACTAAATTCGACCGAATCCTTCTGCCTGGCCGAACCGAATCCTAATTATCAAATTAGGGGCGGGAGGTAAATTGCGTGACTTTTTGTCACAAGACAAGGAAGTAAAAAATGTTTTCCCCTTCCCACCCCTAATTTGCATATGCAAATTAGGATTCGGTTCGGTATTTGACCAAATCTTTCGAAAGGATTTGGGGGTTCGCCGAATCCAAAATAGTGGATTCGGTGCATCCCTAGTTAGATCCAATATATCTTATAGGTGGGGTTCCTTTTACCTAGAAGGTGTATTAGAGCTCACTCTATTAAAATCACCAGACATCATGTCTCTCTACATGCAGAATGTGTACATCTGCTAGGAAAGGAGCCATTATATTGTATCATTCAACTGCTGCATGAAGACAGAATGAAGAGAAGCAGATGCTGAAAGAGGAATAGTGAATATAAACTTGATTATTTCAGAAACAATGCAGAATTTTTTATTGATTGTATTTAGAAAACTTCTTATTTTAGTACAAGGAAGCTTAAATTAAATTTAAATTTTCGTGATAGTTCCCCTTTAAAGCAAAGGCTTCCTTTCCAGAATCCCTTTGTATCTCCTCAACCAAAACAATAATTTTCCAGGCTCCTCGTTGGAAAACCCTGCCCTTATGAGCTGAAAGGGTGAAACTGGTCTGCATTTGGGGAATGTGATCAGTAGTGATGGAAGAATCTGGCCTGTTTCACTTTGCCAACAATACGCAAAATGGCGAAAATTTGCTGAAGTGCATTGAAGTCTATTGACATCAAATAGCTTTTTGACACGCAACAAATTGTGCAACAAATTTTTGATGCGCAACAAGTTTTTTCACCCATTAGTCTATGGGCATCACTTTCGCTGTGAAACTTGGTAAATAATTTTGCTCATCACTAGTGATCAGCATTACTGCTCTGGCTTGCTTTAAAACCTATTGTGTGAGGTTCAGTCTCTAGGGTATTTCATGTAAGTAGAAGATTTAGGAGTGATTCTGGTATTTACAGTATTCCCAGAATTCCTTCTACAAATATTTTTTTTACATGCTGTTTCACATATTTCTACTGAAGCTAAATCATAGTTTAGACACATTTTAATGGTGTGCTGATACAGTATACATTTTCTTAGTTAAATGCTTGCTATAGAAATGCAAGCATTTTTCTCTATGCTCTGTACAAACATTCAAAACAAGTGTTATCTCTCTTATTATATAAATTCAGTTCTGCAGTCCAATAGTAAGACTACTGCAAGTGAGTCATGTGAGATGCAGCACAGAAAGGAAGTCAAATATGCTCATATTTCGCATTTTCCATTGTGGCTGTAACCTCACAGCAGCTGTCCAACATAGCTTTGTAGGTGGATCTAAGAAGTCGCCCACAGCTCTACAGAACTGTGTGCACATACTGTGTGTGTGTTATGTGTGTGTGTGTATATATATATATATATATATATATATATATATATATATATATATATATATATATATATATATATATATATATATATATATATATACACACCACAATGAGCTGATGCACTCCAAAAAAATCACTCAATGCATGGGTGCTGGTTAAATGACATTACTGGTTGATGAAAACAAAATAAAACAAAATACTTCCTGAGGACGGCTTAAGTTGTAAGCCGAAACATTGAAATAAAATATAAACTTTTTTTTCACTATGGAAGTCCTGTGAGTGCGTTTTTTGTTGTGTTGGATATATATATATCTATATCTATATAGAGAGAGAGAGAGAGAGAGAGAGAGAGAGAGAGAGAGAGAGAGAGAGAGAGCGAGCGAGCGAGCGAGCGAGCGAGCAATGGATGTCGGCACTAACTTTAACTGTTGCATTACTTTCGTGTACATTACTTGATATGTTGAGATCAGTTGTAATTTAATATTGTAACATGATGTTAGTATGATGTAGAGAGGGATATTCTGAGACAATTTGCAATTGGTTTTCATGTTTTATAATTTGTGGTTTTTGAGTTATTTTGCTTTTTATTCAGCAGCTCTCCAGTTTGCAATCTCAGTAATCTGGTTGCTAGAGTCCAAATTCCCCTAGCAACCAGGCAATGATTTGAATAAGAGACTGGAATATGAATAGAAGAGGCTGAATAAAAAGATGTGTAATAAAAAGCAGCAATAAAAATACATTTATAGCCTTACAGAGCATTTGATTTTTAGATGGGGTCAGTGACCCCCATCTGAAAGCTGAAAAGAGTCAGAAGAAGAAGGCAAATTATGAAAAAACTATACAAAATAAATTAGAAGACCAATTGAAAAGTTGCTTAGAACAACATACTAAAAGTTAACTTAAAGGTGAACCGCCCCATTAACAGGCAGCTCTTAATCTAAGTAATTTTACATATTTGTATTTATTACAGTGCAATACAGTTTGTTTCCTCTCTTGTAATAATGTAGGTAATGTAAGTGGTAATGGCCATGCAAAAAGAGCTGTGTAAACATGAACCATATAAATAATGACATACAGACATATAGACACATCATGGACCAAAACTCCCAATTTTTTCTAGCCACACATACAGGGCAGTTGAGCTGTTTTCATGCTAGTTTGTAGGTTTCAACAGACAGGACAATCAGTTGGATATCACAGAGGTTAGACCAGTGTTTGGCTACCTTAATCCATTCCTCCAATATTTGAAAATTAGAAAGAGGAACATAGTTAACCGCCGCACAAAATTTTGAACATAAAAAAAAAATCCATCAGAAGAAACCCAGAGGTACCAGTAAGATTACTGCATACATAAATAGATTGATTACCTCACCTACACTTGCTCAAGTTAAATACCCCGTTCCACAGTAGACTGCATGACTATCTTTGCTTTTCCCCTGCACGATCTGCAGGATTTTTTGTTTAAATTGGAACTTGTTTTACACATATTGGTACAATTAAGAGGCCCAAAGTGATCAACCAAGCAGAGCAGAGTAAATTTATTTGAAAACCTTATATGATGGTGAAAATGTTTTGGCAATAAATGATTAAATAAATAATGATTAAAATGCATATTCATTTAAAAAAAACAGTACACATGGTCCTCTACTGGAAAAATGCCTCACTTTGGTAAATTTGCCCATCAATCTGCACAATTCTGTACCATCTCTAGAAAGCATGCTTTAAAAAAAAATACAAGTTGTATCTTTTGGTAGGGCTTTAGGGAGCAGATCAGATGATGCATCCGTTAATGCTCTATTGAACAAAATAGACCAAATGGTGCTTTGCTTAGAGAACAAGTAAGAGAAGGCTGAATACAGGACAACTGATTTCAAAAAAACTCTGCATTGAAAACCAGGAAGCAAAGAAAACGTTTAACTCTAGGACAAAGTAAATGCTGCATTTTCAAGCAATACACTAGTGCCACTTGATAGGACTGGAAGCTTTCCATGGGCTCTATGGGGGAATTGCTGACTTCTGAAAGAATAAATAAATACAAAAATGTTATAATGATTACAAAACAGAGCTTCAATATGAAATGTGTTTTTTTATAAAATTACATTCTTACCTACAGTATTCTGTGGCCCAGGATGGTAGTGTAACAGCTCTAGTTGCTTACCCCACAAATCAAAAGTAAATACCGGTATGTATGCAGACTAGAACTCTTTTCCTCTACTTTTATAACAATCTGATTGGTGATCCATGTGACCTTTTAAGGGGAAAACTGGTGATCAAACTTAAGGGGGTTATTTACTAAAACCTGAATTTATCTCATATTTTATTTATAAAAAACCAAGACCAAACTCCCATACCCGATTTTAGTTTATTTATTGATATAAAAACTCGATTTAATCAGATCAAGGAAAAACTCGATAAAATAAACCCGACTTGCTAACATTTTTCAGGCTTTTTTCACGAATTGCTCACATTTTTTGGGGTTTTCCGGCATTGCTCAAATTTTTTGAGTTTTTGTTCAAAATCCCTGAAAAAGTTGGATTTCCTGGCTAAACCTAGCACAGACCACAAAAACTTCAAATTGATATAGGTGCCTCTCCCATTGTCTTATACAGGACCTCAACGGTTTTGAGATGGCGGATTTTCGGATTTGGGCTTTTTGCAGCATCAGGGTATAACAAATATCAAAAAATTCGTATTTTCTAGTGAAAAAAACTAAAATTTTTCGAGATTTTTATATTCGGATTTTAATAAATAACCCCCTATATCTAACTGCAGTCACACTGATTTTTGGGAACAATGGAGGATATCTGTCAGAGGAAGCAGATTCTGATGTAACATAATGGTAAGCAACCATGTGCCTCTGGTAACAGTAATCAGCCTGCTTTGTTTTACACCAACCTTAACTTAGTTTGGAATTAAACATTCTAGCTGCATTCATGGTCTTGTTTGTTGTTAGGCTTTAAACAACACTGATTCTTATCTTCCCATTAATACAGATTAGTTCTGAACTGGCAGAAATCTAAACTGAAAGACCAGTTCTACATTCCACAGAACAAAGGCTCACTGCATTCCACACTGTTGGGAAAATGGTAATCGGATTGTCATGCAAAGGGAAAAAAGTTAACCAGTGCCACACTGTGCAGAAATACATTGAAAGTTCCATTTACCCACTTTCTGTATCCTGAAATATATATTTACATACAGTATGCCTGATGATTCATTAGTTTGACACGAGATTGACTAACAGACTAACAGATTTTATTGCCACTTCCTTGAAACCTGGATAAGTATTGCCTGCATGTGCCATTTGAAGCATAACGCAAATTCTCATCTACATTCCAAGTGTTCTAAGCACTTCCTGTACACTTTCTTATTGCTCTTCTACTAAGAAAAGTACTAGACAGGGAGTGCAAAGGTTGATTATTTCCCACAGCTACTAACCTTAGCAAATTAAATTTTTTAACTATATTAGAAACATATTCATATTTACATATGTACAAGTACATTTCTAATTTGGTTGTACATTCAAAACAGGATAGGGAAAAGAGTAGAATTTGGCAGCACGTGAACAATTTATGAATAAAACAACATTTAAAAAATATCTGTCACAGTCACAAAGAGAACTTCTTGAGATGAAAAGTAGATTACGCATTTTTTTCACTCTACTTAAACTTCAATAGCAGCCACTTGTTCCCTTAAAATATCATCAAAGCCTTCCTGGCGTGGGACAAACTAGTGGCACTATATCAGCAGAAATGGAGACCAAAACTAAATCAGAATTTCAAAAACGACTTTATAAAAACCCTTGTGTTCTCAGAATGTGTCTTTGATCTTGTACGGACTATAAACTGTGACAGTCTTGAAACTTTATCCTGCCATGTGACAAAATGTAATTTGCCATTCCATAAAAATGCCATCTACGCACTGCAAGGTATTTAATGAGGCATGGAAAGTATTCCAAACTTGGTCTTTTGTCATGGGATTTTGTTCTGCAGGTTTAATGTTTACCACATAGTGGCTATGTCAGATATTTAACCAAGAAGATATTTCAAATTTGGAAACAGAAGTAGTTGTAGCTCTGCTCTCGTTACAGGCCATTTAAACAGACCAATGACAGCCCCAGCCTCCGATGGACAGATGCAGCATTCCCTGTTGTCTTCTGAGAGACTTAGGTACTGGCATTTTTTTGCAGAATTAGGAACTTTCCATAATACATACATTTCCACAATAAATACACACTATGAAAACATATGAACATCCCTGTAAGTATTTACACTGACATTAATGTATACTATTTAAGTTGCTTAACTAAATGAATGTATATTGGGCCTACTCTGAGTGTGCAGACCTGCTGTTTGGGAACCACTGATTTCAGAATGCATCTGAGAAATGAGGGGGTAATGAGCAGATCATATTAATGTTCTCTGTTCACACAAATGTGACAATGCCACAAATTTACTCATGCACATACAATTTCCTGTGACTGTGGAAAACACATATTTAATATGTAGTAGTAGAGGAGACATTGGTTAAAAAACTATTTAAAGGAAGTGGTCTTAAATAAATGTATTTGCAATAAACTTTTGTTTAAAGGGTGCATACATTCACACCCCACTACTGAAACTCATTGTTTGAAGTTCTGTATTCGTTTTTATTTTTTTTTAACAAATCTCCATAATGAAGTGCTAATGTAAATTGCCTTTGTAGGAACTTTTAAATTCAGGATACAATTGTTTAAATAGTTATTTATTTAAAAGAAACCCCCAGATTATCACCCTTTAGACCAGGGATCCCCAACTTTTTGAACCTGTGAGCAACATTCAGAAGTAAAAGGAGTTGGGGAGCACCGCAAGCATGAAAAATTTTCTTGGGGTGCCAAATAAGGGCTGTAATTGGCCATTTGGTAGCCCCTATGTGGATTGTCAACCTACATTGAGGCTCTGTTTGGCAGTGCATCTGGTTTTTATACAACCAAAACTTGCCTCCAAGCCTGGAATTCAAAAATAAGCTCCGCTTTGAGGCCTCTGGGAGCAACACCCAAGGGGTTGGAGAGCAACATGTTGCTCACGAGCTACTGGTTGGGGATCACTGCTTTAGACCCTAGAGTCAACAGATTTGTACATTTTTGTCACCACAGCACGTTTTTGTAAAGGATCATGGAACAGCAAAGAAAAATAAAAACATTCCCTTATTCCGCAGACAGCTCTTAACAACAGCACCTCAGCCAACAGACAGGAATGTGCAAAATATACATATATTTTTAGTTAATATATATGCAGCAGACTGTTAATAAATTAACTGTACAGCCTTAACTTCACCTCAAACCAGTTACTAAATGCAGTAATAAAGTATAAAGTAATATTTAGACCCAAATACATGAAGTTGAAGAGATGAAGCTTGTGCAATGCTCATTCCATTGCCGATCTATGGATTTGTTTATAGTGGAAACAAAATAAAACCAGCAAGCTTTAGTCCAAAACAAAAACAAGGTTATACTATGGGAGAGGGTTAAAATAACTGTAAGCAACAAGTGCTTCAATTCCTCCTGCGTTGTCTAAAATGAAAACCATAATATCGACCAGTGCCAACATAAACAAACCAGTAAGGTATGCAAGCAATTCTTTCAATTAAAGTGAAATGTGCCTAAAGATATAAATCAGAGACATTATACAAGCATTTTTAGTATTGTTATTTTCTTTGTTTTTTTTTTACTTTTCTCCATTCTTGTTTCACGGCTACCTGGTCCTAGTAAAGTATATTTTGTTAGGTTTTAAATCATCTACCTTCTTAATGTCCTTTCAATTTCTTCTTCAGTCTAGCACTCAAATCGCTGCTTGCCCTGTTGTGCAACAGTTTCACCTCAAGGCAGACAAACAAGATGCATAGGCAGAAATGCAAAAGACTGCTAAAAGTTAGTCATTTTGTGTACAATATGCTGACGATTAACGTTCACTGTAGTTACCTATGAAATAATCCCAATACTTACCCCTTGGTTATGGTCCAGCGAGGCAGCAAATGGCAGATGATGTCAGAAAGTATTATATAATTTCAAGTTATCTTTGCTCTGCCCAAGCAGTAGGTATGAGTTGCCCTGCTGTCTCCTATGGGGTTGCTGATCTGAGATCAGGGGCTGGAGGGAAAAGCATCCAGAAAGGAATCAAGCGCATCTCCTTAGCAGGAGCGGTCAGCGGCCTCCAAATATTCAGCCTAGGGACAGTAGAACATGCACGAGTTGCATTACGGCGAGGGTAGAATCCGAGTTCAGAAACTGCTGGGGAAAGCGATTCGACTATGTTAAAAGCCGAGCCAGTCTCGAGCACTCTTCACTCGCAGCAACAGCAGAAACTCTTTTGTTTTCTCAAGCTGTTCCCTCACAGTGCGTTGTGTGCTGGGCTTGTAACCATTGAAACGGAGACACACACGGGCTGCCTATCAAATTGTTCCTTTCTCCCACTGACTTAAAACCCTCCTCCTCGCTCCTAAAGCTCGGGAAAATGAGGGGTGTGTATCTTAGCTTACTAGCGCCATCTTCTGCTTGTTTATTCTGTGCAACTTTCTTGGAACTGGAATTTGGCCGGGGGACCTTTGCATAATGACAGTTACACAGTGATTGCATTGGGAAGGGATGCCAACCCCGAACCCCCCACTTTTTTGTGAAATAGCAACCCCTCAGGGCATGGGGAAAAGTTTTGAATCCGGGAACTTTCCCAGGAGCTTTATTTTGCTCCTCCCCACATCTGCATGCAAATAAAATAGGCTAAAAAGCTCAAGGAAAAAGCTCATACAGAAGATAAAAGGAGAGAAACGATTGCTTGGAGAGAAGTAGTAAAGAGATTGAGAAGTATTATAGATGAAGAAGGTGGAGGCATCAGAGAGAGACTGTTACAGAGAACAGGAGAGAAGAAAAAATAGGGGAGGAAAAAAAGAGAACACGAAGGCAGAGAACTGTAGCATATTGAGGAATGGCAAGAGAATGATATATCCTATATCCTATATCCTATATAATAAAGTTCAAGTGTCTCTGTGTCCAGTCCCTGTGTCCGTGGGATTGCGCTACTGCGCATGTGCCCCACGGACCGTCTCCTAGCGACGTAGATAGACGCGCAACGGACTACATACTGTATGTATATAATATATATAGAGGTGTATGACATTGGCAGCAGGGGGGCAGCTCCGTGTGCCCAAACTAAGCAGTTACCTGCCTGAGCAGAGGCACCCAGCACACGAGAGGTTAATGGTGCCACCCTGTGCCCGAGTGCAAATGAGTGTGCCCAATCAGCTGGTCCTAATGGCTGGGAAATGTTCTGGTGAGGACTCCGGATATTTTAATGAATGATCATGGGCTTTGATTGGTTGCGCGAAAGCCGCTTCTCATTGGCTGCCGATGCCGGCACTTGATAAATCGGGTGCATAAAAGCCGGGAGACATGACCCAGCACACTGGCTCCGAGCAGATTCCCACACAATGAACCACGTGACCGCGCTCCTCTTGCTCCCGGTGCTGCTGATCAGTGTCAGTGCCTATGATACCGACCCCAACGACTCACAGCTGGACGGCAGGAAGGGCAGGCTGGCATCCCACAGCTCAGGTGAGACAGGAGGGCACACACATATGGGCACACAGTGCTGGGGGAGGGGACTTGACTGACAACTGGGGGGAATTCCTTTTGGTGCCGGCAATTTCCAATTTTGACCATAAAAAGTGCCAATAGCCCTTATATACAGGGAATGGTACCCACCCTCATCCATTACACTTATCCCCAAATGCATGCTAGTCATTCTATTATCCTATATAATAAAGTTCAAGTGTCTCTGCGTCCAGTCCCTGTGTCCGTGGGATTGCGCTACTGCGCATGTGCCCCACGGACCGTCTCCTAGCGACGTAGACAGACGAGCAACGGACTACATATGTTCTAGCGCCCGTTAATTTAACGGGCTTAATGTCTAGTATATATATAAAATGATGTGGGGTAACAAAGAATATGCTGCAATTGTGATGTGTTATGACACAACACAGGTGTGTTGCGTATAGGAAACCTTTTATCTTCATCCTCCTACATAGAGGGGGTATCTGGGTGGGGGAGCGGGTCTGGGTCAGCGGGCCCAAGAAGGCACAGAGTCCCAATTTTTCTTCTAATTGCTTCTTGTCTATGTGCAAATTCTTTTGTGCGCACATTTTAAACTTGTGTGAGCAATTTTTTAAACACTGTGCGCTCAGGTCAGAATAAATACAACATTCTGTATTTCCACACAAAATTATTTGTGCACACCATAATTTGTTGTGTGCACTGGCTTCAGAAATTGAGTGCACACACAGCTTAGAGGGATCCATGGCTGGGACCCACCTGATTTTCTTCCAGTGTCCAGCAGGGCCGTATTTCCTTGTCGGCCGCCCCTAGGCCATGCCCCTATTTCACAAGGTCCTTCGGCCCGTGGGCGGCGCGGTCCTAGTGCCCGCACTGCCCCCTCTTCCTGAGCAAGCACAGGTGCACTGGGGAGCTGTGCGTCCCCAGTGCTCCCCAGAAAGCGTCTGGGCGGCATGCCGTCCCTCAGATTTTGCCGCCCTAGGCCCGGGCCTATGTGGCCTCGCTACAAATGCGGGCCTGGCGTCCAGCACAGTCGAACCCTGTTTGCAGAAGCTGAATTGACAGCCAACAAAAGTCATGTGCACAATTTTCATTTTGTGGTCCCTACAGGCCACATATTAAATCTATGCACATTGGGCGTCAAACTGTTTATTAGAAGGAAATACTAAACTGGAAATACCAAAACGGCTTTGCTTTAATTTACCTTGTCCCCATAGGCTTGGCTAACTTTTTTTGATCGAAGGATATTCCTTCGATCGTTGGATTTAAATCCTTCGAATCGTTTGATTCGAAGGATTTAATCTTTTGATCGAAGGAATAATCCTTTGATCGTTCGATCGTACTATCTGCGCTAAATCCTTCGACTTCGATATTCGAAGTCGAAGGATTTTAGTTCCTAGTCGAATATCGAGGGTTAATTAACCCTCGATATTCGACCCATAGTGAATCTGCCCCTTAAACTGTGGAGATCCAAATTACAGAAAGACACTATATCTGGAAATTCCCAGGTCCAGAGAATTTGGGATAACGGGCTCCAAGAAACATTTACCCACAGGTGTCAATCTAACTGGCCTTAAGGCTGTTGCCCCTTCCAAAGATTTGGTCTACACAAAATTGTGGATCCTCTGTTTTATACAATTTAAGCATTCTTACATACATACATATGTAAAACTAAAATAATTTATTGCATTTGATGGTTGCTTCATTCCACATTGGTCTTTTTTACAAATGGTAAAGATGCATGCCATTGATATAAAATGTAAGATAGTGTCAGGTTTACCAAGATGCTCTGTGCTAGAACAATACAGTCCAGTGTAGATAAGACCTTGTCTGAATTGTTATTTATTCCCCCATCAACTCATTGGGTATTACCGTGTTAGATTTTGGTAAAGCTCATGGTTGCCAATTGCCACTGATCAATGTTCTGTAGACAGTAATATCACTAAAGCTACACGAGCCTGGCTGTAAACTGTACACTGGACCTCCCTCTTTTCTGTATCCACATTTGTACCCACTCTCCTCTTTACCTAAAACTCTGTTTATTTTATAGAGTAATATCTCTGGCATGTCCCAAATCATATCCTCAAAGTAAAATTGCAAAGAAAAATTATATTCCAAAAGTTTGATATTTTTAGATCCACTAAAAATAATCCACACATCAGTGTATGTTTGAATATATATTTTTATAGCACTGCAATAACTTCTCAACAGTTTGTAAGCATTCATGTTGAATTGCTTTGCCACTGCTTTACCGTTATAGTCTACAGGAATATAATGCAATATGAGAAAACTTCCTGATTGTTTTGATGATTGAGAAAACTTAAGCAACAAACTCAAAATGTACTAAGAAAAATTGTAAATAGTTTTTAAATTTTGATAACTAATCTCTCTAATCTATTGGCCAGTATCTTACTATAAATGTGGACATTAATTAAAAATATAGGCCTATAATTGGATCATTCCAATGGATCCTTCCCTGGTTTGGGGATTACAGTAATATGGGAGAGAGCCATAGATTTGGGTATTCTTTCCCCATTTAAAAAAACATTATATAGTGCTCATAAATGTGGAGAGAAGGATTGCATGAAATGTTTTGTAATAACCATATGAGAAACCATCAGGTCCGGGTTTTTTTCCCAGGGGGAGCCCAAATTTATGCACCTGTGTAGGGATGTAGCGAACCGTTCGCGTCCGCCGAATGTTCGCGAACGCCGCGCGACGTTCGCATTTTGAGTTCGCGTTCGATTCGAATACAAATCGTTCGACCATTCGACCATTCGAATTCCTTCGACCGCTAAAAATCGAATGATTTCCATTCGTTCGAACGATTGTAAGCATTCGATCGAATGAAAAGCATTCGATCGAATGCTTCGATCGTTCAATTCGAATGAAAATCTTTCGAACGATTAAAATCCTTCGATCATTCGAATCGAACGATTTTAGCGGGTGTTCGAAGTTCGCGAACTGTTCGCGAACGTTCGCATTTTTTGCCGGTGTTCACCAAATCGGCAGTTCGCTACATCCCTACACCTGTCTAATTTTGTTATGATGTATATTGCATATTTTTTGTTAATCCAATAAACCTTATGTCACTGCTGAAATACTACTGTTTCCAATATTATATATATCATTTATATTAGCTGCTGACATTTGGGGTTTGTTTACTATAATGTGAATTTGGTTTTTTTTCACTATTTGAAATGTTTTCAAAAATTCATATTTTTTCAATTTCTTTAAACCTCTAAAAAATTTGAGATTTATAAAGTAGAAAAATAATGATTAACTCCCTTCTCATTTAAGTCATATAGAAGTTAATGGGAGCTGTGCTGATTTCAGATTTTTTTTTTTGCTAGCCATTGTTCGAAAAACTTGAATTTTTAGAGGTTTCAGAGGTTTTTGCTTCATACTTTTTATATTTTGATATTTTAAGTAATTACAAGGCATTCATGATAGAAAAATATAGTTTAATTGTAATTTTAAAAAACGAAAACTACAGAGATTAATGGGCCTCCCCTGGGCAGATTGATCAAAGTGTGAGAATAGAGCTCATCACCACCACTTTATATTCATTCTTTTGGTATTTTTAGTACCATATTTATCAATTGGTTAAAATTAGAGTTCAACTTTTCATAAATACACTTCTAAAAATCCAATTGGAGTGAATAGAAAGTGGGTGAGTTTTTCTGTTGTGAGCTCTGATTTCACACTTTAATAAATATGCCCCTTTGTATCTATACAGAGTGATCATAAATGGCTAAAACTATAACAAAATGGTTTTGTTGTTTTACACAACACAAATGATGCATTTTTAACCTAATTGGTTTCAGAGTAGTCTCCAGTTACTGTTTTAGTCCCACCTATGTTCATCTCTACGATTGACAGAGAACAGTAAGCACAAAGATGATTCTCTACCAAGAACACAAGTGAATGCAGATGAATGCACATGATAACTGTCCATCCCAAGCACAATAAATCTAGTGCAGAAGACATGAGCAGTCAAAAGACTGAAGTAGAAATCAGGAGAAACAACTAGTGTCCTAACTATCCACCAGCCCTCACACACACAAAAAAAAACCCTTTGGAGGGGCCTGGCATGCACAGCAACACCACCCCTGCTCCTGTGCATAGCCGGTCACTGCTGCAGGTGTACAAATTTCCTTGTTAAAAAGTGGCTGGGGAGAGCGAATTTCTGTGCAGCAGACCCTGTGGTCCTGGCCCCCCTGTCCCCTGCGCCCACCCACAACCACTTCTTCTATTGTTACTTTGCTGGAAACAACTATAAGGTTGCAAAAGTTGTACAAATTGCTAGTGGTAGCTAATGAAGCTTTTGCCAAAAGTCATGCATCTGAACTTGCCTTTGATGGACAGTATCTTATTCTCATGAATCATCTGTGCTCCTGATTCCTATTACAACCCTTTACTCTTCTTCTTGCCTGGTACAATTTTTCCTTCCTTAAGATGCTACACTAATTCCTCAGTGACATGCCAAATCAGTCATGAAAGATGAGGAAAATGTATAGTGTATAAAAATGTAATGTTTCTGAGGAAGCAAGGTGCTTGCCACGTAAAACACATAGAACAATTGACTCATATGCACTGTACCATCTGAATGTATGAGTAGCTTGAATGCTTTGATATGTATAACTTTTTAATACATTTATTACACTATATGCACTTTTACCATCTTTCATATGACTGATTTGGCATATCATTGAGGAATCAGATTATGTTCTTGCTTTCTGGCAGTGATTGACTGACTTCTTTTCTCTTTCAGTTTGATAAGTAGATCGGCTCACAGTGTGAAAAAGGAGAAAAAGGAAATCATTTTGAATAATATGAATTTTTTTGTTTATATGTCTATGGTAGCTGATTTTTCCATAATTTGGATCTTTCTGTATAACTGGTTTCCAGATAACTGATCCCATAACTGTATTAAAATTGGAAAAATGTTAATTTACAGTAGTAAAAGTCCCTACAAAAAAACAAGAACTTTAAACAATGTGCAACAAGGAAATAACATCACTGATAGGCAGCATGGTGGCTTAGTAGCACTGCTGGGCTAGAGTACTAAGCTGGATTCCATTCAGGGCACTATTTGCAATGCATTGTATCTTCTCCCTGTGTCTGCATGGGTTTCCACCCACTGTCCAAAAACATACAGGCAGGTTTATTGGATCCTGATAAATTTGATCACAGAGTATGAATGTGAAAGGGACATTACAATGTAAGTTTTACTGAAGCAGGGCTTGAAAAATCTCTGTAAATTGCTGCATAAATGTGCTGGTGTTATATAAATACTAGGCAATAAAAAATAACATTGTATATACAGTATGCTCATTAGTGCACAAATGTATTTTTTGAATAACCAAGATTTTATTTAATTTTGCTGAGCATGCAATGACCCTGCATAACTGCCAGCTATGATATTTCTGTCTGAGATCTCAATTTCTTTATTCGAATCATTTAGTTTTCTGTGCTGAATCCCATGGTAAGGATTTCTTTTTTTTTTTTTTTTGCAACTCACCCATTTGATCTTTCTGGTTCTTTTGAAGTCACTTCTCTTTTTTTTCACCAATATGCACCATTTATTATTTGTAAAAATAAAAGTGGAATTGAACAGAAAATGTACCATTAGATCTTTCTGGATAGACATTTTAATAACTTGGCTGACTACCAGGTTACATCAGGAAAATTGTTTAGCTCTCAGCAGGAAGTAATTTCTGTTGAAATATTTCCTCTGCTAGGAATAGGATCTGGGGCCTGCTTGTCAAACAAGAAATACTTCCCAAAGTAGTGTGGTTTCTTAATAAAATGTCATAAATCAGTATAAGATATTAACCTTTTCTAAAATATGTGTATTAACATAATTTTAAACACTTTATTAAAAAGCATGATATTATAATAATGAAATAGTAAGTTTAAAGATGCAGGGCCCACTGGCAAACTGAGCTAAGAGCCCACCACTCTGTCAGCCTCTAGCTTACTGCACTGCCGTGTCTCCCCCCCTCAGCTATGGGCCAACACCACAGTCCATTATATCTTCCTGATGGTTTACATGATGATTATCACTGCCGCTACATGCCTCGCCAGTTACTGGCTGCTGCTTTTCAGCTCCCCTTTCTGCTATGTAACAAATACATGATTGCAAACACTCATGCCAGAATTATATGAAACATTCAGAATGCAGGAATTCATTATATGGTCTCAGATTTAAAGAAAAACTATACCCCAAAATGAATCTTTGAACAACAGTTTATGTCAAATTAAGTGGCATATTAAAGAATCTTACCAAACTGGTATATATATATATTTAAGTAAATATTGCCCTTTTACATCTCTTGCCTTGAACCTCCATTTTGTGATGGTCTCTGTGATGCCTCAGAGATCACCTGACCAGAAATACTGCAACTCTAACTGGAACAGGAAGAACTAAGAAGTGTGGAAGCAAAAGACAGAACTCTCTCTGTTCATTGGCTCATGTGACCTAACAAGTATTGTTTGCTTCGTATGTTTGCGTGTGCCGTGAATCATACGATCCCAAGGGGCTGCCCTTATTTTTTAAAATGACAGTTTTCTATTTAGAATTACCCAATGGCACATACTACTAAAAAGTATATTATTATAAAAATGGTTTATTTACATGAAGCAGGGTTTTACAAATGAGCTGTTTATGAAATATATTTCTATAGAGACCTACATTGTTTAAGGGGTATAGTTTTCCTTTAAGCTATTCCTTTTTCTCTGTAGCACCCATAAATGCCAGTAGGTGAATCTAGTTTGCCAACCATTTCCCAGCAGAGGGATAGGCTGTCTGCAAGGAGGTATGCACACATCCAATTGCATTGAACCTATGTGAGAAATCATGTCTTTGGGGTTGTTCGCTGATTGCTGTCCACCTCCGTAATGACCATGCAAACAGTGGTTTGGCCCAGCGATCATGCAGATTAAGAGCCCAATGGCTCAAATTTGAGACAAATTTGTACTGTACTAGACCATTAAAGACGTCCATGAACTTATTAAAGAGTTGTTTGACTAATTGCATTAGTAATATTGACTCCATAAAAATAAATTATTGGAGTTAATTGCTTACAACTTTACTTTCTAGACTCATGGTCTTGGTGCCTAAGCCCCTCTCTTGGAAGTGAAACAATGGCACTCTATAGATTTGGCTGACACATGCTATATTTAGTAAATGGTCCTCAATGGCAGTCCTGGTGAAGTCCTTGTGCATTGATCCAAGCCTGTGTCCACAGGGAAGTACAGTCAAACCAAATTCAGAGATAAACACTCACTCACTGAGGACAACTTGCTTGAAGTTAAAACTCTATTTCATATTGTTACACTTGCATGATGCAGGTATGCAAATACAGTGAACCAGAGCATCTGATGATGTAAAATGAATTAACTAGTAACTTTTGAGCTATATGGATTTTCCATTTTCTGATTTGCTTTTCAAACACATGAAAGGCTAAACTACAGTGATGTATGTGTTCACTTGATGGTCTGGTTCCTTTTAAAGAGAAGTGGCCCCCGTAGTGTTAAAGTGTGTTGTGGCCCCTGTTGGTTAATGACATCTTATACATACTGTAAAGGGATATGGTCAGACCAGAATTAGTATTTTGACAAATCAGCTTGATCTGAAATAGCATGGTTCTGAACTTTCACAGCAATCCTGGTGACATACAGTCCAGTCCATTGGTCATCTACATGTTTGTAAAATTCCAGAAATCATTTCATGTGTGGCCATTTTAATTTTGGAAATCTCCTCAAGTATTCACCTATGTCCTTTCCTTGTCTACACAATATTTGTGGGCTTATAATAAGAAATCACCACTGCTCACCACTGCTTAGGGACAGTTTCCACATTCCCTCCCTAATGTATATTGCAGAATCCCTAATGCCAGTTTTTCAAAGTAAAACCAATTATGTCTGAGGAAAGTGAGTACGAAAAAGAAGCTAATAAAATTAAGACATTTCATAGATGAAATGGGATATGTAGAGGAGAAAGCAAAAATTGGTTGTAATGAGACTTTATTTACAAGAACTAATTAGCATAATGTAGATACGATTTTCCTAAGACGTATATTAAAAAAAATAATTAAAAATAATTAAAAATTATATATATATATATATATATATATATATGTGTGTGTATATATATATATATATATATATATATATATATATATATATATATATATATATATATCGTAGGATGCCGGCACTACATGTCTAAAGGTGTACGGTGCCTGAGTGCAGAGCTAAAAAATGGTATCTATAATAGCACAATGGAAGCTCGCACTCAGGTCTTAAGGTGAAAAAGCTGTTTTATTTAAGTAGAAATAACACTAAAGTTTCGGCTAGGTCTCTAGCCTTTATCAAAGTGAACAAAACAAACAATAGCAACCATTTAAAAACACCAGTGGCGGGAAAGGTGTGACGTCATACAGCATCATTGACGTGGGATGGCTATGTGCATATACATAAAAAACAATAGAAAGCAAAAGGATTATGGAAACTCCAAATACAAAGTAATAAATGAGCAATACATTGGTCTTTGTAACACTTCTGTAACACTAATTGGTAACTTTGTATATTGACACTATTCGGTCCCAGGCACAGTCACTTAACATATTGCCCATACTCTTTTATTATTTTGTATTTGGAGTTTAATCCTTTCTATTGTTTTTTATGTATATGCACATATACATATACATACATCAATGATGCTGTATGACTACCCCTTTCCCGCCACTGGTGTTTTAAAAGGGTTGCTATTGTTTGTTTTGTTCTAGGGACCTAGCAGAAACGTTAGTCTTATTTCTACTTAAATAAAACTGCTTTTCACCTTAAGACCTGTGATTGCGAGCTTCCATTGTGCTATTGTATATATATATAGAGAGAGAGAGGGAGTTCTGGAAGCCAGCACAGCTTGTAAAAATGGTAGAATTTGCCTGGGTGCAATAAGCCCAAAAAAGTAGAAGTAGAACGAAGGATGAAGCTTGCATCACAGGTCTTATAAGGAATTTTCAAGTGTTTATTAGAGCAAAAAAACAACTGACGTTTTGGCTAGCACTCGTGTTAACAAGGTGAAAAAACATAATTAATTATATATATATATATATATAAAATTGGCAAATAAACCGCACGACCAATCACAAACTTATTTTATTATCGACGTTTCGGCTCCAAACTTAAGCCTCCTGTAATTGCCATCATAAGAGGGAGATTCACCTGATGAAATTTCAGTTAATACTTCAAAATTGATGCATTTACACTTGCAAAACATAATTAATTATATATATATATATATATATATATATATATACAATTGGCAAATAAACCGCACGACCAATCACAAACTTATTTTATTATCGACGTTTCGGCTCCAAACTTAAGCCTCCTGAAGACGGCTTAAGTTTGGAGCCGAAACGTCGATAATAAAATAAGTTTGTGATTTTTACACTCTATGCAAGACCTGGTCGTGCGGTTTATTTGCCAATTTGATACTAATTATTTAACCAGCACCTAGGCATTGATTTTGACTTGGGAGTGCTCCAGATTATGCTCTTTGTATATATATATATCGGCGTGAGTGGGTGCCTGGTCAATCAGGGTATACAAGTTCAAAATGGACCAGCACTCCAAATTTTCAATCGTTTGACTCAATTTTCACTTTGAGAAAGGCTGTTGTATCAGCCGAAACGTCAGCGATTGTGGTAAATGGGTCTGGGTGCAGAGACAGCAAAATAAACAAAATATATCCAGAAGAATCCGCACTCACAGGTCTTACTAATTAAAATGTAAGTTTTATTTTTAAAAAACTTACATTTTAATCAGTAAGACCTGTGAGTGAGGATTCTATATATATATACACACACACTCACATGGTTATTTACTTACCGCACCACAGTGTGCAAAGTTAAATTTTTAACTCAATCGGCATGTTTACACAATGCAGTGTCTTTTTCCCCATGATTCCAGTGTAATTGCCATCATAAGAGGGAGATTCACCTGATGAAATTTCAGTTAATACTTCAAAATTGATGCATTTACACTTGCAAATCAGTCCAGTTGGTGTCATTTTTGGGGTTTGGTGTGAAAGTGACTTGTGCACGCAATTTTTTTGAGGTCATAGTAGCTCCAAGGAGGTTCCTATAGTAGTCAATTCAAACAATTTGAAAAATATCAAACACTTTAGTTTATTGCAGGAAACACAACCTATTACTTTTTCTTCTGCTATAGGGGTAAAAGAAAAAAGTTGTGAAAATAAAGTGATAGGTTACCTTTTTTATCCAGGAATCAATAAAGGTGAATATATTCTGCATCCACTAGATGGCAGCAAGATAAAACTGAAATGTGCCACATTTGACACAAAAAAATATATTTACTGAAATGCTCATATAGAATGATCTATTTAGAACAACCCTTAATGAACATGATAGTAACCTAAGCTTTAGCCTAAGGGCATGAACAAGCAGTATTACTTTTCATGTTTTTGCCTTGATTAAAAGTGGCCATACACAGGCTGATAAAAGCTAGCAATTGAGTCCCTCCATACTGCCCCTGTATGGAGCTCTCCAACGGGCCTGGCCGAAAATGTGTCAGATATCGATCAGGCAGGTGCAAAAATTCAGTTCAATGAGCCCGCAAGGAAAGATCCACTTGTTTGGTGAAGTCGGGTTTTTAAGGGGCTTTTTCATCTTTCAGTTGACTTTTAGTATGTTATAGAATGACCAATTCTATGCAACCTTTCCATTGGTCTTTGCTATTTATTTATTATAGCAATTATTTTTGTTCTGACTTTTTCCATCTTTCAAATGCCTCCATTTGAAAGATGGAAAAAGTCAGAAGTTACTGAAAAGAAGTTACTGACCCTATCTAATAAACAAATGCTTTCTAAAGCTGCAAATGTATTGTTATTGCTACTTTTTTATTACTCATGTTTCTATTCAGGCCCTCTAATATTTATATTCCAGTCTCTTATTCAGTGCATGGTTGGTTTATTTTTATTTATGTATACATAAGTGTGAGAAGTAAGAGAGAGATAAGTGCAAGAAGTAAAAAAGCCTAACAGCCCTGTTGATCATCATGTCATCTTTGTGGCATGTATACAAGCATGTTTTTGGCTGCTCTACAAGTAAACTGAACGTGCATTGCCTTTTACCATAATTAACTATAACGAATTAATGCTGTTGAATTCTTCTCTAGTACAGTGTACATGAATATTTGGTCCATCAAGGTAATGAACATTTATTATATAACTCGTATATATTCATATGCAGATTTACAGCAGATAGCATATGGCACTATGGACATATTAATCTACCTTTGCATTGCATTATAGCGTGCTATGATCAACTTTATCCTGGGATTCCTTTGGAGACTTATGGAATGCGAGCGCATAATATTTATTATACTGTGATATTCCAGCTATGCTACCAAGATCCCATTGAAGTTGATGGTTTTACGTATTTTGCTAAAGCTTGAAAACTCAAAAAGTCATTGGAATAATGTATTTTAGTTTCTCTTTCTTGTAATGAGTTGAGACTGCATGGAATGCAGGGAAAATGCTGGAAAAGGATATAAACAAATACCATTTTGAAATACTCTCACTTTTCAAGCATGGATCTAGCTGTACCTGATCACTTAGCATACACAGCTGCTCCTTTCCTTGCACATGGTTTCATTAAAGTGATTCTGTCATGATTTCTATGGTTTACTTTTTATTTCTAAATTACACTGTTTACACTGTTTGCAAATAATTCACTCTACCGTGTAAAACTTTATTCTTGAACCAACAAATGTATTTTATTTATCTGTAATAGTGGTGTGGAGGCAGCCATCTCAGTGCTTTGTACCTGATTCTGAGCTTTGAGAAGGAGCCAGCACTTCAGGATGGAACTGTTATTGTTTCTTATTTCTCCACGACCCAAGTTGTGGCACTAGTGGTACACATGAGAATAGCACCCAAACAGGAAAAAGGCAGCTGCTATCTGGTTGGCTGCCCATTGTTCTGTTGATAAGCTGCTGGGGGGTTATATAACTCCAAATTGCAGTGTAGCAGTAAAAAATGCCTGAAGTTTATCAGAGCACATGGTTTGGGCGCACCTGGGAAATGGACATCATGTCAAGCCCCATGTCAAATTTCAAAATTAAATATAAAAAAAACTGTTTGCTCTTTTAAAAAAGCTGCTGTGTGTTACATATTTAAATGGGAACTATTGTGAAAATGTCAATTTAATATAAGCTTCAGCATACTGAAATAAGAAGTTTTCTAAATTTAATCACTTAAAAATTGTGTACCATTTCTGAAATAATCAAGTTTATCTTCACTATCCCTCTCTCAGCATCTGTTTCTCTTCATTCTGTCTTCATGCAGCAGTTTGGTGTCAGAAATTCATGGACAGTTAGATCCAATATATCTTATAGGGGGCTCCTTTCTTCAAATGATTGTATTTAGAACGTTTATTATTTCACTAAGATGAAGCTTATATAAAATGTAAATTTTCATGATAGTTCCCCTTTAGAGATCATAGAGTTGAACTGAAAACAAAAACTTTGTGCAGGCCGAATGAGTATGACATTGCCTTATTAGCCTCAAGGTGGCAACATCAGCAAAAATTCAATTGAATATACATGTAAAAAAATTGCATTTAAGTAGAATTTATGTAAAGGTTCCTGATACTACATGAATGTATACATAGCAAAAATGTAACCAAAGTTTTTAGTTATCACAATTCAAGACATGGGGCAGATTTATCAAGGGTCTAATAGTAAATCTGAATTAAAATTTTGAGTTTCAAAAGTCATACATTTGAATTCTAATCCCCCTATTCGAATGTAAATTTATCACACCTTGCCCATGGAAACAGTCCTAATTCGAATATTCGTCACCTAAAACCTGGTGAGTTCATGTCCAAGTTAATGTCAGAGGTTTGTTGAGCCATTTGGAGATGTTAATAGCCTTTCTGACATTAAAGGTTTTTTTTCTGAGAAAAACGTATGAATCAAATATGATTCTAATTTTCGAGACGGAACCATTAGATCGAGAATTAGACATTTGAATTTTTTACAGTCAAATTGTGAGTATATTCTAATTAAAAAAAAATTCACAGGAATTCGAAATTTGACCTTTAATAAATGGGCCTCCCCATGTTTCTTTTTATCCCCATAAAAAAAACCAAAATATATTTTATCTGAAAAGCATTACTTTTAAGCAGGGTGATGCATTCCCTGATATTAAAAGATACAGAGAAGTCCTGTGACAAATGTACATTTTAAAATACAAAGATATACAGGTAGCAGATATGCTAGACTGAATAAATGTACACGTATGGGACCTGTTATCCAGAATGCTCAGGACCCGGAGTTTTCTGGATATCGGATCTTTCTGTAATTTGGATCTTCATACCTTAAGTCTACTAGAAAATCATGTAAACATTAAATAAACACAATAGGCTGGTTTTGCTTCCAATGAGGATTAATTAAATCTTAGTTGGGATCAAGTACAAGCTACTGTTTTATTATTACACAGAAAAAGGAAATCATTTTTAAAAATTCAGATTATTTTATTATAATGGAGTCTATGGGAGACAGCCTTTCCGTAATTCGAGCATTCTGGATAACGGGTTTCCGGATAATGGATCCCATACCTGTACATTACAATATTATTAGTTGTTTTAAAGTACTGTATTGTGAGCTTGCATTGAGACCACCCACTGTCTCCTCTATAAATATGTTATTGTGGTTCATATTGGTGCGAGCTTAATCGGCAGAAAGGAGTTTTGGAATAATTCTAATCCAAATAATTGCAAAATTAGACAACACAAAAAATATTAATGTTATTAATATGATAGTTTTGCAGTAAACTTTGATATTACAATAATATTTGGTCATTGGCACTTCTTTTGGTTTGGTCTTTATATAGGGTGGCAGCAAACATTTATGCAGCGTCCTGTTTGGTGCAAAATAATTTCTAATTTGTTATAGATGGAATTTATTGTGTAATTGCACATTATCTGTGCGTTGATGAGTGCTTTTTTTTTTTTTTAAACTTCTTTTTATTGAGTTTAACAACAGTGTATCCACAAGAAGAGATACTAATCAAAAGAGAAGAGAGAAAAGGAAAGGAAAGGTAGAAAAGAGAAAGTGAGGCGGAGGAGAGAGCGGACGGGGGGGTCGAACGTAAAGAGTGATAATTCACATTAATGCAATGCATACATTCTACACATTAAAAGACATGTGATCTGTTAGTTTCAGGGTTGAGCACCCATTTGGTTTGGTCTTTATATAGGGTGGCAGCAAACATTTATGCAGCTTCCTGTTTGGTGCAAAATAATTTCTAATTTGTTTTAGATGGAATTTATTGTGTAATTGCACATTATCTGTGCGTTGATGAGTGCTTTTTTTTTTTTTAAACTTCTTTTTATTGAGTTTAACAACTGTGTATCCACAAGAAGAGATACTAATCAAAAGAGAAGAGAGAAAAGGAAAGGTAGAAAAGAGAAAGTGAGGCGGAGGAGAGAGTGGAGGGGGGGGGGGTAGAACGTACAGAGTGATCATACACTATAATGCAATGCATACATTCTAGACATTAAAAGACATGTGGGCTGTTAGTTTCAGGGTTGAGCACCCAGATCATCCAAATGTCTATGAACTTGTCCATACAGCCTCTGGCATAGTAGGCAGCCTTATAGCATGGTAGTGCCTTGTTAACTAGTTCTTTCCAGGTTGCAAGTGTTGGTGGATCAGGCCTGTTCCATTTCAAAACTATCTGTTTACGTGCATAGTACATTAGCAATTGAAGCAATGTTCTGTCGGATCCATTGTCTACAAATCCCTTTGTCAAGCCCAACAGCGCCAGTGCTGGGTCCAGAGGTATCGTGAGGACCATTATTTTAGATATGAAGGCAATTAGTTGTGTCCAGTAGGTCACTAGTTTGGGGCAAGACCATATCATGTGTATCCAAGTACCCGGTTGGCCGCACCCTCGTGTACAATTGGCGTCTCTGGTGGGAGTGATGTGGTGGAGGCACTCAGGAGTTAAGTAGGATCGGTGTAGGAATTTCACCTGAATCAGCTTGTGTCTGCTAGCAATCATGGGTTGAGTCAGTAACCTTAGAATTTCCGACCACTTATCGGGGTCTATATCCACTATGTCTTGAAGTGGAGCTCCTGTCTGTCTTGCCATGATTGAATGGTTTGGTAAATAGTGGAGAGAGGTTTGGGTACATCCTGCAGTTGTAGTTTGGTTTCCAATTCGGAAGCTTGGATCAGTGTCTGAGGACCGACGAATTGCTTTTTTGCTGCTCTGGAAATATGCCACTTGGCTTACTGGAAAAGAGGTTTGTATTTGGTCTTGGTTGAGTAATTGGCCCTGGGGAAACAAATCCTTCACAAATCTTAAGCCGGCTTTGGCCCAGATATGATAGTCGGGGATGTATAGCATAAGAGGGAGGTTCATATTGCGCCACAGTGGAGCATGAGGGGAGAACACAGTCAATCCCTTGGGGGTGAAAATAGATTGTGTTACCTTCCAGGCTGTGATAGTGGTGTTCATGGACCTGGTTACCATTGGGTGTGCCTCCCTTCCCCTGTATACCAATAGCCGCAGGGCCTCCCTTGACCCCAAGACGGCAGCTTCTAGTGTCACTGTTGAATTCGAGCAGTCTGACTCAAACCACCATCTACTTGTCACTAGAATTGCCACCAAATAATAGTGGTATAGGTTGGGCAGCGCCAGGCCACCTGCCTGGGTCGAGCGTTGCAAGGTGGTGAAACTTATCCTTGGGTTTTTGTTACCCCATATGAAAGAACGGAACTGTGAATTCACTTGGGAAAAAAAATATTTAGGCAGGCAGATCGGTGTATTTCTGAAAGCATATAAAAATTTAGGGAGAAATTTCATTTTGACCAGGTTGAGTCTGCCATACAGCGAGAGAGGAAGCGAAGCCCAAAGTGAGAATTTAGTTTTCATGTCAGTGAGGATAGGGTCGACATTGAGTTTCCTATACTGGGTAACATCTCGTGTAACCTGGATCCCAAGATATGTGAATTTGTCCACCCATTGGAGTGGGGAGTCGGGGGTAGGTTTTTTTTTGCCTCAACATCTATCGCAAATAGGGTAGATTTCCCCCAGTTCACTTTTAAGCTCGAGAATTTACCGTTCTCATTAATAACACTAAGTAGGTTGGTCAATGAGTGGTTGGAACTGTCTAGAAAGAGAAGGAGGCCGTCTGCGTAAAGCACAAGTTTTTCTACGAGGTTACCCCTAATCAAGCCGCCAATATCCGGCCTAGTTCTTATTATCTCGGCCAGTGGTTCCATTGCTAGGCAGAACAGGAAGGGTGTAAGCGGGCAGCTTTTCCTGGTGCCCCTCTTCAGTGCAAAGGTCGGGGATAGCATATTGTTCGCTCTAATTTGTGCCCTGGGGGAATTATACAGCGCCTGGAGCCAGCAGAGGTACCGTGGAACGAAGCCAAAGCATTTTAAGGTCTGCCAAAGGAAGGGCCATTCGACCGAGTCGAAGGCCTTCTCCGCGTCCAGAGCCCGAGTTCCTACGTTATCATGTTGCAATTGGAGGTGTGTAAAGAGCCTCCTGATGTTCACATCAGTAGCTCTAGTGGGTATGAACCCCGTCTGATCAGAGTGTACTAGATCCTTCATATACGGCTTGAGCCTGTTTGCCAGAATTTTGGCTAGTAATTTAGCGTCATAGTTTATAATGGAAATCGGGCGATATGCGGAGCACTGAAGCGCGTCTTTCCCTTTTTTGGGTATTAAGGATATGAAGGCCTGCGACATTGACATAGGTGTGGTACCCCTGCTGGCTATTTCGTTCAGTAGGTCAGTTAGGTGGGGTCCCAACAGTTGTAAATGGTGTTTGTAGAACTCGGCTGGAAGCCCGTCTGGGCCGGGGGCCTTGCCTGTGGGGGAAGCTTTCACAGCCTCTTCCACCTCCTCAATTGTAATGGGTGCTTCCAAGAGTCCCTGGCTGTTGTCAGAGAGGTATGGCAGCTGAGCGGCTCCTAAATATGTGAGAATGTCCTCTTCAGTTTGCACTGATTTGGATGAATATAAGTCTTGGTAAAACTGTTTGAAAGCATCTAAGACACGGCGGGGGTGTATAATCAAGGTGTCAGTGACATCTTTGATACGGGGAATCGTAGCCGTGGGTCTGTCTTCCCTGGCTAGCATTGCTAGGAGTTTTCCTGCTTTGTCCCCAGTCTCAAAAATCGTGTATTGCTGTCTAAGTATGTGTGCCTGCGCTCGTTCTATGGAGGCTAATGAAAGGAGACGGGCTGCCTGGAGCCACTCATTCCTCTTCTCCTCAGTGGGGTCCCCTAAGTAGGCCTGTTCTTTGTCGGCGGTCTCTGCTTCTAGTGAGTCTATTTTTTGGGCAAGAGATTTTTTGGCTTTGCTAATCCCTGAAATATAGGCTCCACATGCTGTGGCCTTAAAGGCATACCATACTGTGAAAAGATCTGCTGTGTCAGGGTTTACTTGCCAGTATTGAGAGACTGCGGGGTGTACTATAGCTTCCACAGTTGTGTGTCCCACCCAGTGAGGGGGAAGCCTCCATATCCTATCAGGTGTAAGGATCAGCCCGGGACTCGAACCTTTATTTCCCAGATTCTGGACATTGTGTGTTCTTTTGAGCCACTGGGGGCTCTTTGAGGCTGATCCTTACCCTTGTGTGTCTTGTGTATCATGTACCTGTCAGTTTCTAGTGTGTTCCTCCCCATTCTCCACCCACCTCGTTTACCCTCATGTGTTTCCCATTCCCAATTACCGTCCCTTTATTAACCCCGCCCTGAGCTTTGCTCAGGGCTGAGTCATTAATTGTAATCGTATCCTGTATCTGGTCGCTGTATCTTGTTCCAGTGATTCCTTACCTGTATCCCAAGCTCCTGGATTCCAAGCTCCTGTGTTGCCTTGTTCCAGCATTGTTTCCTTATCCTCACCTTCCTGGTAATTACCTTATTTTGAACTGTTCCTGTGTTATTTGCAAGCTCCAAGTAAACCTGCTTTATTTTCACCATGTCTGCCTCCCTTACCATCTATGGGTACACCCTTGGGCTTCCGCCATATCCTCTCCCAATGGAATGGCTATCCACTATCACAGCGGTTCCACGCTGTAACCCTTACATCAGGCGGGTCTGGGTGTAATCTGAGTGTTAAAGTAAGCGGGGCATGGTCAGATATGCCTCTCGGCAGGTATTCTATCTCTTGTATGAGTAGCAGGGACTCGGGTAGGGCAAAGACAAGGTCAATGCGGGAGTGGTTTTGTGAGAGGATGAGTGCTTTTTTGTCCTATGCTACATTACACTAGCAATTATGGGAAATATTTTTTTTAGAGAATTGTTGAATGTTAGAGTTTTTTTTATACCTCAAATTAACTCAAACTAACTCACAATTTGAATGGTTTCTTATTTAAGAAAAAACTTGAATGGAAAAAAAACTCACCGAGAAAAGATTCAGCGAGTTCGAGTTGCAAAACCCTCTGAATAAAACACAAACATCATGAAGGCTATTAAAATCTTTAAATGGTTTTCTGGGACCTCTGCCATTGACTCCTACATAACATCAACAGGTTTTACATGGTGTATTTTAGGATTCAAGCTATTTGTTTGGGGTATAACAAATCTTGAAAAATTCGATTAGAAAAAAATGTCTTGACCAAAAAAAAAAAATCACCTTTTGTGAAAACACAACTCGTAGAACATCCTTCTAACAACAGGGGGGTTATTTATCAAGCTGCAAATACAAAAAAATGCAGATTTTTTTGACCAAAAAAAAAAAAAAGTCCCCCACCTCCAAGCTGTCGGGATCCTGTAGAATCAATGCCAATGGTTCCATTTCAATATCATAGAGGCCACCAAGGTGAAGGTCCAGAAAACCAAACCTGACTCCACATTTTTAACAGAGAAAAGTAATACAAAACCTCCACTCTCTGCACAAAATAAAAAAAAAAGAGTTCACACTGGTGGTACTGGAAAGTAAAGACAAACAAGAAATGTACCACAGAGGAACTGAACTGAAAAGTGAGCAAATTACAAGGAAAGCATGAAAAAATAGACTGTCAAAGTGGAACTAAAAGAGAAATCACAATCCTGCTCCAATGAAAAAGTAGAAAACAAGACCTCAACTAACTAACTAACTAACTACCGTAACAGAAATGAGACATTTACTTAAAGGTGAGAAGGGTCAAAAAGATGGCAACAAAAGATAAGAAGATCAAAAAACAGACCACCAAGGTGGAGGAAACGTTTACATATGCCTTCAGCACCTAAGTGGAAACATTTTGCAGGGGGTAAAATGATAGCATTTCCCTAAAGATTACACATCAAACGTTTTGAACGAGTTTTCATATGAAAAATCCCTGTCAAAAACCCAAAAATGACAAAGGCAAAAAACTTTAACTAAAATTAACCACCTGGAGATAAAAATTATACCAATGGAGTGAGTTTATTAAATATCATTTAGTTTTATTTACAATATCAGTTAATCTATAGAAGTCATAAATGCATGTATTCTAAGCAAGTCAAAATACATTACATATGTATTCCAGGCAAGTCAAAATACATAACAATTTGCAAGGGGAGCATCAAATTCCCCCATACCGTAAAGTCTGCTTTCCATTTTGATTATAGTGTTCTCCATTTACAGCAGTACCTTCTCAAAGGTTTGAACAAGTGCAGAGTATAAAATGCGGTAAAACAAGAGGAAGGCCAGCATTTCTGTGCTTACTAGACTGAGGGAATAAAATTTAACCAATGTAGAAACTTCAAGATATCTTGGGGCAGAGGGTACAATAGTGATACGAATTATCATCACGGGATGGCATATTCCAAGCAACACAGTCGTTTAACAAACACACAATGCATTGTGAATTTACTTATATAAACTACATATTATTTCGATCTATGAGATCAAAATTTGCTATAGTGATTATCAGATTGCAGGAAAAGAATGCTTCAGTTTCAGAAAAGAGGGATTCAGCTGGAGAACCTGGGAACCAAATTAATTCAACAAACGTTTGGCCTAAATTCAGTAAACTTGTTGAAGATGCAACCTACTTAAAAAACAGCATTGGTAATTTAATATATATCCGTGTTTAATACATTTCATTGCTGATTCAGACTATATTTGGTGTTTGATTCAGCAAAACCAATGGTGTTCACTGCTGGGCACAGTTACTATAATTTCATGAATGTTCATATTGGAAATTCTATATCAATATGCCACTCAGTAGTTACATTACTCTGCAAATCCCTGTCGCATACATATATCATGTAGTGTATCTTGCAGTGTGATGTAACTTAAGAATCTGTCAAAATGGGCAATCCCAGGATGCTGGGGGATACTAAGCAAGAAGAAGAAGAAGAAGAAGAACTCTGTTTCCCTGATAAATAATATTTTGCAGTGGATCATACCTTTGGACAAAATTTAGCCTGCTTCTCAATTAGTATATCCTGAAAAAATCAGTAATAACACAATGGGGATATCAGTATTGTTTTTTGAATAACCTGTTGTAAGCATACTAACTTCTTACGAGACTGTTAACGAGGTTTTAGAAATGGTTAATTATGTAAACTGCAACTATTGTATTTCATTCGCACTTGATCCACATTTTTAATACCAAGCATGACAGAATTCATCTGATGTATTAAAAAAAACTATGTACCAGTTTTGCAAAAGGGTTCAACAATGATCTTGTTCTACATGAGCTCTTTTATTTGTAAAAAAAATCCTTGATAATTTTTTTATAAATATGCATTGTTATATTAAACAATTTATATAGAATTATTCAGATACATAATTGTTAGCTTTAAAGGAACAGTTCCCTGTCAAAATAAAAACTCGGTAAATAGATAGGCTGTGCAAAATAAAAAGTGTTTCTAATTTAGTTAGTTAGCCAAAAATGTAATGTATAAAGGCTGGAGTGACTGGATGTCTAACATAATAGCCAGAACACTACTTCCTGTTTTTCAGCTCTTCAAGGGGGGACACATGGGACATAACTGTTCAGTGAGTTTGCAATTGATCCTCAGCATTCAGCTCAGATTCAAAAACAACAGTTATGACCCATGTGCCCCCCCTCTCAAGTCACTGATTGGTTACTGCCTGGTAACTAGGGTAACCAGTCAGTGGAAACCAAGAGAGCTGAAAAGCAGGAAGTAGTGTTGTGTTGTTAGACATCTAGTCACTCCAGCCTTTATACATTAAATTTTTGTCTAACTAACTATATTAGTAACACTTTGCACAATTTTTTTATTTTTATACTGAACAATTCCTTTAAGGGGGAAGATCACCTTTAAATTACCTTTTAGAATTTGATAGACTGACCTATTTTTTTTTTTGCAACTTTATTCATTTATTTATATTTTTCAATTATTCATCCTCCAAAAAACACATTTCTTAGGGTATGTTTTTATTAATACTCTTTTATTGCTATCTATCTATCTATCTCTATCTATCTATCTAGTTGTCTCCTAATTTGTAACTTCTGAACCACTGCCTGGTTTTAACTGCTAGTTTAACTGCTATCTGGTAACTGGAACCCTAGCAACCAGCTAGCTGAAAAAAAACACAAACAATAAAAAAAATGAAGAAGATCAGTTGCAAACAGTCATATAATACCATTGTCTATACCACATGTAAAAGTTAATTTTATGGGGAACTACAAATTAAGTTGTCAACAGGTTTAAAATTGTACATACTTTCAGCAGGATGACGAGGTAGATTAAAAAAAAGATACATCATGACACTCAACAGACAAAAAATTCACAAAATCAGAATTTCTATATAAAACCAAAAACTTAAGTTAGACTTAAAGAGATACTGACAACAAAAACGAAACCTTTTCAATTTTTACATCATATCATTGTCTTTGCATGCTATTTATAATTTTGCTTTAAGTGTATATGCTCAATGCTTTACAATTACCTCTCTGATTTCAGGTGTTCCTCTATGAGGGAGCTGCCATATTTGTGCAGCAGTAGTCTGTAGTGTTAGAAATTCTAACTGATATGTTGAGGGAGAGTCAGGTTGGAAATAAAGTCATGTTTAGGAACTTTAAGAAACAATTATTCACAAAAGTAGCCAGTATCAGCAAAAAAGATTAACCTGACCTATAGGTAATTTTAATGTACATTAATATTTCGAAGAGTATTTTTTTAGTGTCAGTATCACTTTAAACATCCCATATTATTTGAAACTGCACATCTTAGTTTGCAGAGTCTTTTTACATAGTAAAATTACTTCTCTATCATGAATGCCATAGAGCTAATTTCCATATTTTATATTTGAACTATAACACAAATATACAGATTATGAGACCATGACCTCTAACACCAGTAAAAAAATGATACTCTATTAGTTAATTACAATATTCTCTCATTATACCTATATGTATGATGCTTTGTAAAAAAAAAAAAAATAATCATGCCAAAAGTAAAATGAAAAAGGTTTCTATATTTTCTGATATATAATTAACTACTTTAAAGAGCATAAAAGGTCAGATATATAAAAATAAGATCAAATCATCTGATTAGCATGACAACAAAAAAGGAGCTCCCTTACTACAGGTCTTCATAGGGGCTTTCTGAATTACAATTGTATGAAACTTATCATGCTTAGTTATCACGCTGTGTAAAACATTGGAAACAAACATCTCCGGTGATGTTGTCCATAGCAACAATTCAGCAATTAGATTTCAACAGGCAACTGCAACGTAGAAAACAAAATCAAATATCTGATTGGTTGCTATGGGAACATCGCTGGTGATGTTTGTCCCCAGTGATTTACACAATATGATAAATAGGCCCCTAAACGATGGATCATGTTTTAGTGATGAAAGTAAAATAGAAATACAATTCTTTCGGCTAAAGAAGGACACTATGTAACAGCAACATAAAAATTAGGTCAAGGGAGCACAGACCTAAAACTGTTAATCTTTTTTAAACAATTTAACCACAGGGAAATTATACAGACTAATCATGGAACAGACTTTTTAAACAAAAATTTAATGGACTTTTACTTATGATGTTCTGCATATTAAATGCCACTGAGGAAATGAGGCAAAGAATGAGACTATCCTTTGTGCAGAACGTCAAAATATTGAGCAAAATGTTTACTAAGAATTATACATCAACACCGGTCACTACTTGAGGAATTATGTCCGTCACATACAGAATTCATAGCTCCTTTCTCTACAATAAAGTGTAGTACTGTACTGATAATCATACTAAAATAGAATTTTTCTACAGAACTTCAACTTTGCACAGACCATGTTTAATAAATACAAGAAACAATTAAAGCTTCACAAAAGAAATTTAAATGACAAAAGAAACAAACAAGTAGTTATGTAAACAGCAAAAAGAAAAAGACACAACCATTAAAGATGAGTCCAGTGACACCCTTGCAGTGCTCAGTCACTGCTAACAGTCCAGAGAAGTGATTTTTCTCTTCTTTTCAACTTTTCAAGTTGATGCATTGGCAATTATTATTGAATACTGGTAAGTCACATTTCTTGTCTGGTTTACCATCCAGCAGTAAACTTTAAGCTTTAACAATAGAATTAACCTTGTCCATATGAAATTGATATGAACCACCGCCAGCAAGTGGTTACTCAAGTTTTTTTTATTTTTAAAATGTCTGTTTTTTCCACAGGCAAAGGTGTTTACGTTTTTTTTTACAGATGTTTTAGATGTTCGAGGACAATGGGACTGGGTAGCAGGAAACAACATCCAGCAAATAATCAGCATAAGGGTGGCTGTGAATGATTAGGTATTTATTGGCTTAAACAAGCATGCTAGGCCAGTCAGTGGAAATTCATCTGCTTGTGTGCGCTCTTAGCTCTCTTGATTCACCAAAGCTGGGTTGCAATCTTGTTTGCCTGCTGTGCTGCCATCAAGTGCAAAAATTGTCCATAAATAATAACAATTTTCTGTCAGGGCATTGACACATTATGCTCTGCCCAAAAGCGCCGACCTAAAAAATTAACCATATAGAAAGGAAAAAGTTAGGATATAACAATGGCTTAAATTATTGAAATACTATAAATAAATATTATTTTATTTAAAGAGAGTACATTGAATTTTAACATTTATGATCGAGATCACTACTTCATGAACTGGCAATTAATAGAACAGGCAGATGAAAATTCTCAATGGGACACAGAACATACAGAAGTGGAATTATGTGGCCAATGCTGATGGCATTTGATAACCAAAGAAAATAGCATCACAATACCTCATGCTTACAAAGAAATTAGATTTTAACAGATGGCAGGCTAGAAATGTGTCTGAAGCGTATGTATGGACTTTATGTCTAGCTAGTCAGTGTCACAAAACCAGCTGTACCTTGCATTGATACATCAGCTATTTAGCCTCACCTCAGACTCTTCCATCTGTCCTTTTCAATGTGATTCTCAGGACTTTCACTCTCATAAGAAGCCAAGTAAAGTGCTGTAAGCAAAAGTAATACAAATGAATGAATAACCAAGCATTATACAGGACCTATATTCCCACAGTCTTTCAGTTCCCCTAGGAACATTAATATCTTTCCTTCACTCAGACAATGCTGTGCCTCATTCATCTCAGCATCAAGTACATCGCTCTGTCACTATAAATGTGCTGGTGCTTCAAATACATTGCTGCATGTGGATGCATGCCATTGCTTGCACCATTGCTCAAATCACACTGAGTTGGAGGAAAACAATAAACCAGTATATAGCTAGATGTTTTATTATACTTAATCTGAGATGCTCAAATATGTGTAAAAAGTATCAACTACACTGATATACATACAAATATACATACAAATTTTACAGGTAGGTTAGTACAGGCACAAAACATTAGAGCTCATTTATGCCCGCAAATGCAGTTGCAGTCCCTGTCCCTTCTGTATAATTGTGCTCATATCACTCAGCCCTTACTGCTTTCTGTTCACTATTGAGCTCTACTACGACACAAGAGAACCCTGGAGCTACTACCACCGAATAGGCACAGTACACTACATGCTAAACACCAGAAATGATGCCAGCTGGACATCTACACAACTGAGTCTGAGTTTGACATTTTGATTTGTCCAATTGTGGTAATTTTGTTAAATTGGATGCTATTGTGCTAGGCGCAGTGCAACTGCACCAAGTGCAGCGCCCCCTAGTGACCAAAATGATGCTGGAGTTCTGGGAAAACACTGCATTGTGGGAAAACACATGGCTATTGCACTCAAAATTGCACTTTGCTCACTGTATTTGTGGATAGACATGTGCCCTCACATCTCAGTAATAGTAAAAGGACAATTTAAAAAGCCCTACTAATAATGTTATTTTCTTAATACATTCACTTGATCTTATAAAGAAAATTTAAATTTGTTACATATTAAACAGAGCCATTGAAAACGGTTGTTTATCCATCACAGTTTATAAAGATTTGCTAAACACCAGGGTTTCCTAACGGAATTATTCTGACATTTTAACATGTGCCGATATTATGGTTTACCACCTAGGTCTGTTGGTCAGTCACAAGAGAATTTTCTTTAGGCAGAAAGGATGTAAATGTTAATATTTGCCATCTGTGGCATAAGGCAAGATTGTGTGTCTTCTGAAAGATACAACATAGTGTAACTTGCCCTTGACATTCACATGGCAAAGGAAAGTAACAGCTGTTTTCATTTGCCTAATCTCAATGGCATTAACCTTGGATGAGGATTTCTTATCACTATGGTGCTTACTAGGGGACTAGGGTGCTCATTAAAATATGACAAATAAAATTCTCCTCGTGTAACATTGCCTTAGGTTAATGCCACAACCGTTGAAATTTAAATGGAGCAAAATGTGTGAAATTTCTCCCTGTTGGCTGCCTTTGCATTAGGGGCAAGCACCCTGCAATTCTCATGTTGAAAACTATAGCTGTAGGGGGCATTTTTGGGTGCTTTTGCCATTATACTTTATCTTGCAATAAATTACTTTATCATGCATATACCAAAGAAAATGTATTTTGTGAGAGATCTTATCTTCCATCATGGATTTATGTTTTCATTAGATAAAATGTGCATTTTTCCATCTTGCCCATAGTCCAATCTGGGGGTTCCCATCCCTTTTTTATCTGTGAACCACATTCAGATTCACATTCAACCTCCAAACCATGAATTCAAATATAAGAAGCTGCTTTGAGGCAACTGGGAGCAACTTGTTGCTCATGAGCCACTGCTTGCGATCACTGGTCTAATTGCATGTCCAACAAAGCCTTATGGCATAAAGGTTTGATTACTGTCCTTTCAGTGATCAAACGACTTTCTTTGGAAACAATGGCTCTCCATTCAGTCAACTTTCAAACAAGCTTTAATTGGCACATACTTTGTTGGTAGACAGGGTTACTTGGGAATTCTAACTTCCACGTTTGTGAATTCAAGCTTAAAGGATAACTAAACCCTAAAAATGAATATGGCTCAAAATACCATACTGAGCCTTTTGCACCAGCCTAAAGTTTCAGCTTCTCAATAGTAGCAATCATTCAGGACTTCAAACTTGTCACCGGGGGTCACCATCTTGGTAAGTGTATGCGAAACTCACTTTCTCAATGGGTTCTAAGCAGCTGTTGAGGAACTAAGCTTAAAGGTTGCCAAAGTTGCTAGTTGCGCTGGTTTCTGAGCTGCCATGAAGTAATTATCTGTATTAATTACTAATCTACCTTATATTGTGACATATATTTATTCTATGGGTACTGTATATTTTGAGCCTGTCCCTAAGCTCAGTAAGTGACAACAGCACAAAGCATGTGTAGTGAATCAGCAAAAAAGATGGGGAGTTACTGGGAGCATCTTCAGAGGCACATATCCTATATTACTGCTAAAGGACTGTGGTTGCCTTGCGCTGGTACAGAAGCCAAAAACATATTGTACAACATTTCTAGCCTACTTCTTTAGTTTAGCTTTAGTTCTCCTTTAAGTGCTTAACTAGTGTAGAGGGAAGATCAAAGTCGTAACTATTTGCTGCAAATGAAACCTATGTACTGTAAGAAAAACTTAAATTTATGAAAAACTGTGACAGTTCCCTTACCATCCTCACTGAAGATGGGGGCAGTCAGCACATAATGTAATATTTTCCAATCCTTTTCAAATGGACACTCAACCTGTTTCCATGTCATAAATTCGCTGACCTGCTTAGCAAGTTCCCAGAATTTCTACAAAATAAAAAAGATAACATTGCAAGTCAATAGGATACAACTTCAGTTTTAGAATATAACAGCAACATAAATACAGAAAACTGTCCAAACTAGACCAATATGCAAAAAACATGATATATGCATAATGTTAGCAAAAAGTTTAGCGCTTGCTTATATATTTATATAACACTTGGTGGATAATACAGTGTATTTGTGTGAAGAGATATTTCTAAATAGTCCCGTCTTCTAAAGAACGTTATACTTAAATGTCACTTGTACTAAATTCAGTGGCCATGATGTCTAGGAAAAATGTACTTTGATACAGAATCATTTGATTTCCAACTGTCTGTATGCTTGTTGGGCAACATCTGTGCCTGAAAGGAAGGCCTATCAGGGAAGTTTTAAGTTGGATTGAGACTAAGAGAGCATGGAGAGGTTGATGACCTGTGCAGAAAAGGAGTTTGGTCAAAATATTTTATTTGGACTTTTTGGTTCGCATATACTGTAAGATTAATGTGTATTATATAATTGCTGTCAAACTCTATGGTCTAAATACATAATGCTGGAAAGACCAGTGATCCAAACCTTTAACTATATATTAGAACAACTGTATATAGTAAATACAGTAAGAAGTCAAACAAAACTACTTTTAAAGGAAAACTATACCCAACAGAATTAATAAGAAGTTTATATTATATTAAGTGGCCTAATAAATAATCTTACCAAACTAAAATATATATATATATATATATATATATATATATATATATATATATATATATATATATATATATATATATATATATATATATATATATATATATATATATATATATATATATATATATGTTAATATTGCCTGTTTTAATAATAATACTAATGCAACTCTAACTGTAGCAAGAAGAACTGTGGGAGTAAAATACAGAACTATGTCCTTTAATTGGCTTATGTGACCTAACATGTGCACCATTAATTGTATGGTTCCAGGTGACGGCCTTAGTACTTAAAATGGCAATTTTCTATTTAGGATTACCCAATGGCTGATACTACTAAAAAGAATATTTTTATGAAAACAGGGTTTTACATATGAGCTGTTTTATGCAATATATTTCATAAATAGGTTCAGGGGGTATAGTGTTGCTTTAAAAGTGTACAGGGTAAGTTAATGCAATGAAACATCTAAACTTATTAGGATATTCATAAACATACAATTTCATTACTTACTTCAAAATTGACATGTCCATTTGGAAGCTGACTTGTATATCCTTCATTCAGGAAGTATATATCCTTAATAAGCAAACTGCAGAATGGTATTACAATCTGTAAACAAAACACAACACCAAAAAGTCAGGTTGTTATCCTTCTTCAGAACAATTACTACAGGAACTTAGTACTACAGTGCCTCTTTGGCAGCTTATCTGCCTGTGTATGGGGCCATAAATAGATCATAGTAACATGGTAAGCTAAGTTGAAAAAAAGACACGTGCATCAAGTTCAACTTTTTAACTTTTTTTAACCTGCCTAACTGCAAGTTGATCCAGAGGAAGCCTGGTCGATATCTTGCAGAAAACAGACAAGTTTCAAAATCCAGTTATGTGAGGAATGCATCGGTGGGTTGATAGAGTCCTCTACCAATTGGTCTCCATAGGTTTTAATTACAACTGGACCACAAAGGTGGCCAAATCGGATAAAGATGAGGAGATCTTACTAAGTATATGTGGCCATACATGATAAGATTCGCTTGTTAGGCAAGGTTGCCAAACAAGCGAATCTTAATCCGGTATGTCCACCAAAGGCCATTAATGCTAACCTGAGTTTCCTTGTTGTCATAAATAAGCATTGCTTCCTTACAAGGCAGGAGATGTAATTCTGAATCATTGTTTGCTCGTGCCAGCAATGAAACCTGACTCAGGTCACAAATGCTAACCTGTCACCTCTACATCTGCTTTAGGAATCCTGTTTCACATATATAATCATAAGAAGTGAAGATAGATAGACTAAAATGTGTGTGACTATTCCTCATTAGAAAAGCAGGGTATTTTTTTTTTTTTTTTTTTAAAAAAAGGATGTTTACATTGCATGTATTTCATTAGAATATATGTTTCTTTCAGTATATTCAGTATATATTGCATTGATTTTTAAACCAATGTTATTGCTCCTTAAAAAGAAATCATGTCTTTCAAAACGCACAAGGTGCTGACAAACACTTTATTACCCAAGCTATACATTTCTCTTGTCTATACAATATGCCAAAATTAATTTAAATGTACAAATAAATGCTAAAATTGTATAAAAAGAACAGAGGCGCCAAAAGCATAAAAGGATATAAACGAGTTTAAAAACCAAAACTTGGTAATCAGAGGAGGCAGTAGTGGACTTACCTCCTCCAAGCAGACACAAAACGACTGTAATTAAGCAGTCAAAATTTATTAACGAACTCCAATCAGTGCAACGCGTTTCACGGGTTCAGACCCGCTTCTTCAGGCAATAAACATAGGAGTTACAGCATCTGGCAGTAGTATACACACTTAGCGCCTCTGTCACATTACTGCCTGAAGAAGCGGGTCTGAGCCCGTGAAACGCGTTCGTTAATAAATTTTGACTGCTTAATTACAGTCGTTTTGTGTCTGCTTGGAGGAGGTAAGTCCACTACTGCCTCCTCTGATTACCAAGTTTTGGTTTTTAAACTCATTTATATCCTTTTATTCTTTTGGCGCCTCTGTTCTTTTTATACAATACTAAGTCCACCCTGGGTGGAGGGTTGATACCCTTTTTCTATCTACAGAGAGCGACTTCTTAATCCTGAGTGGGGTCAGGACAATCTCCCCACCTGCCTTTACAGTGGTTGCCTATTGGTAACCTTGGTTTGTGAGTATATGTTATCTACTCTTATTTCATTATCCCTTACCAATACATATTACACTATTGGGGCTCTTGGTGTTCCTTTTGTTTAAATAAATGCTAAAAGAACAGTTCATGCTTTTAATTTATAGATAAAATATACACCCTACATAAGTACAAATAATGTAAAAAAAAAAAAAAAAAGTCTACTTTGGCATCCATTTTTGTCATGGCAAACAGAAAGCAGCTACCCGCTCTGAATGCATTAAGGAAGAGTTGCTCAATATTTTATCATGTTTATAGAATGCTTGGCCTAACTGTGATTTTTCTATACATGACATAACAGTAATAAAGTTCCTACCTGCGTTATCAGAAAAACTGTGCTGTTGCATAGTTTGATTTTCAGTTCACTTTAGCATTCCCCTTTATATTATTAAACATTTCCATTATATCTGCTCCAATAAATGATTTAATACCATTTTAATTTCATGTTACTTTTTCTTTATGAGTTATTTCAAGGAAGCTAGTGAAAATCTATTATACGTTTTAATTATTTTTTGGCAATGTATTATTGGCATCCCAGTATTAGGATGATATAAAATTAGTGCAGCAAAACTGACACACGTCATTTCACATTTAGGAAGGTATAAAGTTTCATACTTTGCATTGACTTGCATGAACTTGTTTAACAACCTAATAGATAACAGGAGTACATCCATGTTATCTAGAGTTATCTTCTGAAAAGCCCCTTTATGGCTTAAATAGGGATATTTATTAACTCGCAGATAAGTGGTAGTTACTAATAAAATGTAACCCCTTGCATTATTATTTGACAAGAACATTTAATTCAATTATAAATCATAAAACTATGCTTAACTTTTTAAATTATTTCTAGTTAAATAAAACACCAACTTTTGATATCAAGTGATATTTTACACAAGGTGTTAATTACAAAATGCGGTGTAAAAACTTCTTTGGAAAATACAAGCATTTTTGCGTGTATATACAGTATAAGACAGGAGTATTTCTAAATTACCCATGATTCACTCTAATCTCCCCCAAACCTTTGCACTACTTCACGCAAACTACCACAATATTATATTAAGCTGAGCTTCATCATGTGCATTGCTGCAATAAATGCAGCAATGACAAACTATCCTAATTAAGCACTGTATGTTGATATTGGTAATGACTTGCAGAAGCACTTGCATCAGAACACTTACAATATGGGGAATATGGAGACCTGGACAAAGGTCATGAAAGGGATTCTGATCATCATGGTGTAGTTTTTATAACTAAATTATATTGTGTACATTGAAAATAATGAATTCTACCCACATGTATTCTTTAAATATCATATTTTGCAAATCCATAATGACTGGTGAGAGATTATATGAATTGAAGAGATTAATGGGGTTTATTCTAGATTCTAGATTCAGTCATAAACAATACAGATGGAACAAGCAAACTAAAAGTAAACATGGTCAAATTCATACTTCAAGACAACACAATACAGGATCCGGCAAAACACTTTTGTTATAATCTCCCAAAAGCAACCAATTAACATATTCATTTGTAAATCCTAGAGAAAAATATTCGATAAAGTATTCCATTGTTTTATGACAGATTCCAAGCCAATTGGAGAGACCGCACAGCTCACAAAACCCAAGCAGCGTGTTCTGGTGCTCGGTGGTAGGGGAATCGGCAAAGGGGCGTGCCCCGAAACGTTGCACTGCATTAATAAAATTGCAAGGGTTTGCCCTGCTAACTGAATTCCTGTGTGCCGGTGATTCTTCTACGTATTATGACAGATTCTAAACACGAACACAGCTTTTTTTCTACATAACCTTTCAAAGATTGACTTTTGTCTCCATTACAACAGTGTACAGGATGCCATATGACTTTACTTCATTTGAAATCTGCTGTGCAAACAATAGTAACCCAGAGTGCCATCTGTACATTTTATCACTCCCTGTTTGCTAATCTATTTAGACAACATACCTTTTCACGGTTGCTGTGAGCTGTTAAAGACCTTTGAGCTGCCCCTCGCAAAGCTGTTCTGTAATTGTAAAAATTGCTAGAAGGATCCATTTGATGCTGTCATGGAAAACAAAATAAGATGTTAATATCTGTTGCTAGTAATAACTGCTGCAGCTTCGTACATAATTAGATATATTATTATTTGGCATATAAAACATTAATAATGAATAAAAATAAAACCTGAAAATATAAAATACCTAACCAACACTCAAAAATCTTCAAATTGCATGTTATTCAAATCTTCAGATTGCATGTTGTTATTTAAACCATTCACTTTGTGGCATTTATAGGGAGATCTGGGGAATGTAAGGGGAGGCTTCCACAAGAGCTCAAAACACAATGTACAATAAATCAATATGACGTACCTCAAGGATATCAAACTTGGCAGTCTTGACTTTTGCCCATGTTTTCTTCAGTCGGGACACTGGACTCATATTCATGCCAGCTTTATGGAAACATAAAAGAAATGACTTTTAAACTATGTATACCTTGGTCATAGTGTCCCCCAAAATGAGAGAGGTTAACATTATTTGGTGATTTAAAGTCCATAATACATCAGAATTACAAAGCATTTAAAAAGCAATTAGAGCACTGTAACATACACCTAGGGGCAGATGTATGAAGGGTCGAATATCGAGGGTTAATTAACCCTCGATATTCGACTAGGAACTAAAATCCTTCGACTTCGAATATCGAAGTCGAAGGATTTAGCGCAAATGCTGCGATCGAAGGATTATTCCTTCGATCGAACGATTAAATCCTTCGAATCGAATGATTCGAAGGATTTTAATACAATGATCGAAGGAATATCCTTCGATCTAAAAAACTTAGGCAAGCCTATGGGGACCTTCCCCATAGGCTAACATTGACTTCGGTAGCTTTTAGCTGCCGAAGTAGGGGGTCAAAGTTTTTTTTAAAGAGGCGGTACTTCGACTATCGAATGGTCGAATAGTCGAACGATTTTTAGTTCGAATCGTTCGATTCGTAGTCGAAGGTCGAAGTAGCCCAAAAAACACTTCGAAATTCGAAGTTTTTTTACTTCGAATCCTTCACTCGAGCTTCATGAATCGGCCCCTTAATGTGTATAGTACACTTGGTCTTAGACAACAGTTTTATGCTGACTATCGTGAAGATGAAAATATAATACAAACTTAATCTCACTGGAAACTTAATCATTAATATAATCAAATACTAATTTTGTTTTGTTTCTGAAACATTGTAATTACTCTTCACTAATTCCTTCAACACTGGTCTCTCTTTATTGTCACTTCATACAGGAGCGAGAGTCAGATTTTTACTGATAGTTATGTCTAAAGGTGGCCATACAGACACTGATATTATCGTACAAAAGAAAGTTGATCGAGCAGGATGGAAAATTTCTATCGAACACCTAAAATTATCAAAACGTTAATGCTGCATCATCAGAGGTAGTATTCTATTTTTTGTTAGTAGAGAAAACATACGACCAATGGTCGCAGGAAAGATGTTAATTGATGGCTGCTTTAATACTGTACATTCTTTGAGGGCGCTCCCTTTGCTTATAAGATGTATTAGATCCTGAATCCTGAAATCCTGTCTCACTACATGCAGGATTTGTGCCAGAAACTGTTTTTGTTAGATTTGGTTTGTACTAAAGCTGGTTGAGTTAGCTCTAATTATATTTGCTAGATAAGGGAGCCCCCCTCAATAGATGTATTAAACCTACCTGCCAATCGAAATCTGACCCCAACTTCTGCATGTTGAGAATATAAAGAGAGACCGATTGCTGAGAGTGGAATAGTCACTTGAATATTTTAGAAACAGAACATTTTTTTATTATATTTAGAAAGACTTATTTTCACTAGCTAAAGCTTGTATTAAATGTTAATTTTTGCAATTGTTCCCTTTTAAGAAAACTGCAGGTTTTTTTCTGCTTATCTCTATTACTCTGTCTGTACCTTTGCAACCAAAAGGTACCGAGAGTGCGGAAACAAGAGCTTCTCAACCAATGAACTTAGCTGAGATTCATACAGCTGGTCTTGAGCAGGATATCGGGTCTATATCTAGAGGTTTGATAAACTTGATGACAAAGCAATTATCATGTGACATATTTGAGGACAAGAAATTCACAGAAAGAATGTAATAGAATATATTTCCATGTATTTTGTGAGATTAAAGTAGTTTCTTTGAATTCACCTTTGTAGTTTCTTTGAATTCAACTTTGTACTATGCATGCCATCATCCATGCTATACTAAATTTAGCATTTTTATCTGAAAAATTCCTTTGAAATGTGATAAACTGAACAGCACTGCTTTCACTAATGAACCAAGACTTATTTTTACATATTACTGCCAGCCCGGTAAGGGCTTGCCAAGTGGTGGCTTTCCCAGTATGCTAAAAATGCTGTACAAAATGTCCTTTAAATTATCCAGGAGGACATGAGGATTTTATTTTCAGAGTAAACAACACTAATTAAATGCAAATTTTTCAATGAGTGTAAATCTCAGCTGCCACCTACAACCTGCTAGAAAACAGAACATGAATATTATATATCTTGAAGAAAATAGCAGGCTTAACTGTTCCATTGCTAGGAATCAGTGTAATATCTATCAGATGGCTAATTTTGTATTCTAAATAAAGTATTTAATTGACACTATGTTTGGAAACTGTCATATCACCTCATGGAGTCTGAAAATGACTGCCAGGTACAAGGAGACCCCTTACAGCATGACTATGATAATGAACCGTTAACAGTATTATTTTCCACCAAAAAAAGCTTTTATGTGCTACACCAATTTTTTTTAAACTTTTTAGGCTATGGACACACAGGCTGCTGTCAGTGGATGTTTTCAGCATGAGTAATTGGGCTGACCTCAGTCGTCTGTGTGTGACTGCACATGGGCTGATCAGATTCAAATCAATGGAGCAGGGGCACTGAGCAGGTCTGCTTCTCTCAGCCTGCAAAAAACAGCCGCTGAAAACAGCCTGTGTACCTATAGCCTTATATTTTAATATAAGTGTTCCTCCCAGAGTACACAAACCAGCACCAAGCTAGATATAGATAGGTAGATATTCTATCTATCTACTTACATATTATTGCCATCAGAGAGTTAAAGTTTCCAATATTGAAGCATTCTCGAGCAACATCAATGAAGAACTCTATCATTCGAGCACGGTGTTTCTTTTTCACAGGCTGCAGAAAGTACAAAATAACTGGAATTCAGAGGAGGCCAAAAACTAGGGAGTTGCAGACAGCACTTATAAATAAATAATAAAATGCCTCACCATGCAGATTTCAGTGGCAACCAAGTAGCTAAGCCGGTTAAACCATTCCACATAGGCTTCCAGGTTGCGTGTTTTCTTTCTGTCACTGTAGCAGTTCTGCAGACAGAAAATTCATTTTTCCAGTTAGGGGCAGATTTATCAATATGTTAGATTAGAGTTTTCCCACAGAAAAACTCCCACACTTTCTATTCATTCATATGGGATTTTTAGAATCATATTAATGAAATAATAGTGAACTCTAACTTTCACCCATGATAAATACAATTCTAAAAATCCCATGGGATTGAATATGCCCCTTTATCACACTGACTGAGTTGCGCTCATGTTAATTATCTTTGCATTTAAACACTGGAAGCAAACTCTGAGACAATACTATGGTCTTGCCCTTGTACCCTATCTACAAGATAAGTTTGAAGGAGTCAAAGTAGACACACATGCTAAATAGAAGTTTTAATCTCCCTTTCAAGTACATTTTTATCTACAGGTTTTCATGCTGCTCCGGGCAGATTCGGGGAGATTTAGGTGCCTGGCGACTAATCACCTCTTCTGCGGGTCGACAATGTCCCAAACCGCCTTCCCCGCTTGCAGCCTGCTATAATGACAAAACGATAGCGCCAATGCACTCGTGGCACTTTGATTTCTGAAATCACCCGAAGTTTCCTCGTGAGGCAACTTCGGGCGACTTCGGAAATCGAAGCACCACGAGTATATTATAGCAGGTGGCAGGCAGTTCGGGTAGATTGTTGCCCCGCAGAAGAGGCGATTAGTCGCCAGGCTACTAAATCTCCTCGAATCTGCCCGTGTGCTTAAATTAAACCCTTAGTGAACTTTCCAAAGGGTTAATGAATCATGTAGGGCAGTTTCTTTACTGAAAACTGGAAATTTAATCTGCTGGTAGCATGAAATAACTTCCCCTGACTAAACATTACAGAATGCCTGCCTTTGTTGGTAATATCAGTAGCCCAATAATGTCTTAATGTTTTTATCACAATCTGAAGTAAATTATAATACAAAAGACTGATAGCAGTGGGAGACTGTAGAATCAGTTATTTGTTCCCAATCTGACACCTTTGTATACAGAATAACGGAACACAAATAAAGGAGCTTCTAATGTGGGTTTACCTCATTGTTGTCTAATGGATCCTTCTGCACAAATGCTTGAACAAATTCTTCTGGTCCAATGTAACTTAGCCTCTCCTGTAATTAAAGCAATAATGTGAGAGGCTTATTAAAATACTGTATACTGTATTCAGATATGTAATTATGCAATAAAGATTCTACTAACCAGCTCTATGTGGGTGAGTTGCTGTGCTACTGTGTAGGGGTCACTACACACTGTGATGATGTCCCTTTGTATGGACTGTGGTTTGGTTTTCAGGACTGTCATGCGATCAGTAGACTGTGCATTGATTTTTGTAATGAGTTCCTCGTACTGAGTCAGTGCCGCCAACTTCCGAATAAGATTCTGCATTATCTGCTGCACGTTTTTTCTGTACATCTGCATTAAAGAAAAAAATATTTTAGTGAAGCCATTGGAAACATATTGCATTACAATACAGTCAACCTAGGTGTGATGCTCCTGGGAGTCTACTGAAAACAGGTCATATCCTAAGTTTATTTCAAGCCAGAAAAAGAGTGCTACAAATTTTTACTGCTGCCTCCTATTCACTTGAACACAAAGTGCAATTATTAGTGCTGTTACACATTTTTCCATTCAAAAGGGAGGTGCCAGTGGCAATTTAAGGAAATTTCTCAGCAGGATCTGCCCAGGTGCCACAGCCTAAAGCCAATGTAAACCACAGGCAAATAAATCCAAGATTACAAAGATAATAGCCAGTTAATAATAAATTCTGCAAGATCTTCACTTTAAATAAATATGTTGATGCATGTGGTTAACATTCCATGCAATGCTCAGCTTTAATTTGCAAGGTTATATAGAATGGGTTTCATGAATGCTACATTTTTGGGATAACAGATTGAAAGAGTGTGTCAACCACTCAAAATTGGAAATGTGTTTTTCTGATGTTCATGACCACATATGCATGGCAAATGGATTTCAGAGTTGCTTTTAAATTAGATTGCTGTTCAGAGGAAATATCAGCGAGGCAATTTCATCCTTCTCAGCATATGGAGCAATTTATCATTTCATTTTTCAGTGGAAATCCTTAATAAAATGTTGTACAATTTAAAATGGAAATCCCTAAAACTGTATTTATTTAATGATGCCTTCATATTCTTAAAAATATAGAATTTTTTTTTCTTTGCTAGAGTTTTTCATCACCACATCTTTGTCTTTATAAGTCAGCTTCAACAAATCAATCCTGTACCAGATACTCTTCATTCAGTAAACAGCCACACAACTATAATATAGTTATGCAAATGTTATTTAATTGTTTTAACAAAACAGCATCCCAGTTCATTAACATTCAGTGTTCTGCCATCCTACCTTACACTGGCATGATCGAAGTACACAAACAATTATTGCCACTTTCTTTGCTAAAAATGTCCACACAAATGTTGGGAATTTTTATAGTACTCTTTACTAAAAGAAAAGGGGAAACGTACTTTGTGATTTTTCCTATCAGACAAGGAGGTGACATGATCACTCACTCCCATGTGATTATGTTCTACAATTTGACAGAGACAAGGCCGCAGAGTTCATTGTGTCTTTGTTGCTATCTGTGGAATGTAATTTATTATTTATGGCATTTAGTCTGTGATTTGATGCAGTGTTATTGCCTGCCCATTCAAAGACATTCTCATAGTTACAAGGACTTTGCCAAGCAATGCTGTTTTGTTTTCAGAGATAGAAAAAAAACACCATTTATTGATGTTAAATAAGCTATGTGATGTTTAGCAGATTAGTACTCTTTGCCACCAATTTCTTTAACCACAGATTTTCTCCAGGACAAGGGCATGATTTAGTCTGTTGAAAAGTTTGTCAGTTGCATTCATACATAAATAAAGTTAGTTGGCATTTTGCTTGCTACACACCGTGCTCTTCTTTAGCCTCAGATGAGGTAGCAATATAGCAGCACCCATTAATATGTGCTGCATAGGCAATGTTCTCATAATTTACTCACTGTTAAAAGCAAAATAAAAGATAAAGGGTAACCTACCTCATCCCCATTTGTTATTTGATGAGCAGTGTCCTTCAGATTTCTCATCATTCGCTCATCCCTGAAATCATAAGGGAATGTTTCGGTCCATTCCGTTAGCAGCTGGAGAATTTTGGGGGCAATTTTACGCACTTGGCTCTATTGGGAGACACACCGAATATCATAATCGGAAACTCAAATGCATAATTTGAATGTTTTAACTTTTTAAAGGCATTTTCAATTTGCAGGAAAATGTGGTATTATTACTGAGAGGGTCATCATAATAAAGAAAGTAACATTGTTGATAAGATGTTGTGACACTGAAATAAACAACAGAATGAATAAGATTAATAGTATGGCAATAAATACCTTTATAGTGAATTGTTACCAAGAAGTGAAAAAATATATCTAAATGGAGTTTTCCAATAATTTGCAACTTTACAGTTTAAGTTTTATTAACATATGATCTACATATTTTGTATACACATTAAAGAACTTCCTGTTCAGCACCGAATAGTCACACAGTGTACATTTACTGATGTGTGAATAGCAGATCCAATTGAATAGGTATGCTATAGAGAAAAATAAAACTTTAATCCATGTGTGGAGCTGATGTAGGATTTGTATTTAGGTGGTTCTCTGTTTGGTAATATATACATAAATCTCAATATTTTTAAATGGCACTCACATGACACTGCAAATTGCAATCAATGTATAGTTTATTAAAGATTACTTTCAATTAAATCTTAAATAAAACTACACATTGATTGCAGGTTGCAGTGTCATGTGAGTGCCATTTGGAAATATTGGGATTTCTATAAAATAAAAGAGCAAGAAATTACTTTAAAAAACTGTATCCTTATAAATGGTGCTTAGTAATGTAATGACTCTAAATAGTGCTTTGTAGCATCACCTGTGCACCGTGATTCACAAAAATTTGCATTATAAAAAAATTGATGGTGGAAGTTGTAGTTCAAAGCATCTGTGGAACACCTAATACGCGTATGACTTTTTTTTTGCTAGAGCTAAAACCTTCTTACTACTAAGAAAGATAAGTAGGTCCTATTAATTTTTAACAACTTACCTTATCTAACCCAGGCTCGTTCAATCGCTGCTGCTCCACGCATACATGGCAGACTCTGGCCATCAACTCAGAAGGGTGAATAAGAAGTCTAGAGCTCAGCAGGAATGTGAAGATATATGTTCTCTGTAATCATAATACAAATCATTACTATATAAATGTATAATTATTTTATTAATTGTGAGAAAACAACAGGGAGTGAGAAATGTAAGGGTAATAACACATACCCTTTCTAGATAAAAAAAAAACCAATTCTACCAATACCCAACGCACGGAATTTGGAGTTATGTAAAAGGCACTAAATTTGTCCAGGTGCAGTAACCCACAGCAATCTCTATGCTCTATGAGAAAGTAGCATTTACTGGTCACATGTTAGGAAACAAACATCTTATTCCATGGATATGGTTTACTGCTAACTTAGTGCCTTTTGTTAAATATGGGGGATGTTTGGGAATATTAGCACATGCTTACTCTAACATAATAAACATGTTTTGGCCTAGGCAATACTTATCTATCTAGCATCCCTACCTAAGTGTCACATTTACAAGCTATCAGTTTGTTTCCTGTGCTGAAAAAGATTCCTTCGTAAGCACTCAGTGGATGAAAACATGTCCTTGAGAACAGATTTATATTCCTCTGGCTTCAACTTACATCCGGATAGTAATCGACGTTTGGCACTAAGTGTTGGATGAGTGCTTCCAGAGACCCAGAAAGCAGGTTGTTATCTTGGTAATACAGGTCAGAACAACTTTCTTCTTTGGATTGATACAAGTTCCGATGGAAACTGCTGCTGTCAAACATCGTTACGAGAGTGGGCGTCTGGGGCATTCTCTCCTGCAGAAAAAAGAAACAATCAATTGATTGTTGATTGTTTTGTAGCAAGACATGACATGCTCATTAAAATGTCATTCAACATAGTAAGCAACCTGAAAGGTAATAATAACTGGTACATAAAAAAATAGTTTGAGAGGAGCTAATCGAATATGATGTACAGAAATGCTAGCAATATAAATTGGGCAGTAACACTATGAAACTAACCATATGTATGCCTGCAATTAAGTAATTATTGTTAGAAATGATATGGCAATTATTGGCAATGGAAGGGGCTGAGGGTTGACAATACTGCAGATTGCAAATTAACAAGGAATATGGCTTCATCAATTTACTACAAAGCTAGTAGATATAATGAAAGCAGGTCATTTTGCGTCCATAATAATAAGAATGCAAAAACAATCTGCAGTAGATTTTATTTCTGGAATCTAGTTAAGGGAAAGAGCCATAGTACATGGCAATGATAACCATTTTGTAAAACTGCTTTTCCTTATGTTCAAAAGCTAGAAGCACATCTGTGGCCTGTCTACACACTGCCCTTATTTGTAATTATAAAGAGGCAGGTGCCTTTTCTGCGCTATCAAAAACAACCTCATTTTTAGAAACAAGGACGATAGCCAATACCAGACTGTGCAGGTGTTTGGTGAGAAAAGAAGTGACAGACCTGGAGTTAAGTAGTTTCTTTCCATCTGTACTACACACCTGTCTACAAAGCCTGCCTGAAATACAGCTTAGTGGTATGACTATTAAATTATTAGCTAGATTCATTGGGACAAAGTGTAGTACACACACTTCTGACTCCCGCCAGCAAAACCAAACAATAGGAGTATTCAGATCAAGTTAAGAGTAAAAAGATTATCGAACAATGAGAGAAAGCTGAAGTCTTACACTTATAGTGCCTGTTGGGGCTTCAGCCCCCACAAATGACTCTTTTCATCAGCTCTAAATGATTATTTGCATTAAAAAAGAGCATGGTTCCCTGTAACAAAGCTATTTACGCATCTGCTAGCCTGTAAGCTGGTCTGGCTTTGTACAGCAAAGAAAAGAAGGAATTAAATCAAACGTGTGGCAGTTTATCAGGGCACACAGACAAACACTAATAAAATGGCCCCAACTGTTTCTGTTTTGCTGGAAACACTGTCATATCACAAGATCTGAACAAAAAAAAAACTGAAACTCTCCAGCCAAGATTTCTCTTCTATCAGAAGAATGCTGGCTGTTGGCACAAGAGACTATGCTGAAAGGGACGTACGTTGCTAGATACTGCTTTTCCAGTCTCAGTAATGGTAATGGCACACTGGGAATTTTGACATGTTTTGTACTTTGCAGAAAGCACAAATACAAGCACTTGTGAATTAATTGTTGCATGTAAATGTGAAATGCCATGTGTCCAAGTGACAAGGGCAATTGGCAGTTGATTTCATCTGAGCATACCACTGTAAATCATAAGCCCCATTACAGTATTTTTATGCTGCTTATTTTGTTTTTTTGTTATAAGTTAATGCTTTAAAACTATAGGAAAAAAATACAGGAAAAAACACAGCTGCAGCTCCTCTTTGTTGCAAAAAAGTGAAAACTTGGATTTATTAAGGCTTGAGAAAGGGCAAGAGTAAGCCCGAAACTTGCCTGATTGTTTGATATAATAAAACCAAGTTTTTACTTTTTGCATCAAAGAGGAGCTGCAACGGTATTTTTTTCTTGTATGTCTATGCAAACCCCAGGCAAGGGTTTCCGGACTGCTTTGCACCCAACCTACAAGGTTAAATAAGGTGGTTGAAGCACACACAATATTGTCTATTTTGAATGCTTTGAAATTATTAACATATTATTTACCCTATATTATAGTATAGATACCCTATAAAACAGGCAACATCAAACAAAGAAAACATTTGTAAATTGTTGTTTTGATCTATAGTAAAGATGTCAGATAAGTTAAGATCCTCAGCTGATGACATGACTGAGCAAATATATCAGAATGTGAATAGAGCCACCCGTTCATATGATTTATTGTTGCTCAGTGAATACAATGTGTTATCTCATGCTCAGCATGAGGAGCATTCCTCCTCTGTGCTGGCAATGAGACTAACTCACATTAAGCTTATGAAATGAAAAGCTAAAGAGCTTAGTAACTAATAATAGAATAGGTGCTTGGATTTTTCCTACATGAGGCAATGTTTTATTTGTCATTTTATTTTAAGCCTCATGAAACAAATGCTAAAGGAAATGTTTGTGACACACTCAGTAAAATTATGTTGTGTGCATGGGTCAATTGATTACTATGGGGTATTGGATTGTGACAGTCAGACCAGTAAAATCCCAAAGCATCAGCATTCTGATTAACCTGGTTCAAACACTGTAGTTCCATACAAGCAATCAGGTATAGGGTCCTTTACCTGGAAACAAGTTATCCAGAAATATCCGAATTATAGGAAGGCCAACTCCTTTAGACTCTATTTTAATCAAATACGGTAATTCACATTAACAAAAAGATTATTTCCTTTTCATCCGTAAGTCCGTAATAATAAAAAAAGTACATTGCACTTGATCCCAACTAAGATATAATTAATCCTTATTGAAGGAAAAACAATGATTTTTTTTAATATAATGTTTAGAAAATTTTCAGCAGATTTAAGGTGTGGTAATTCAATTTACAGAAAGTTCCCTGATCCAAAAAACCCCGATCCCAAGCTAATCAACACAAAGCACATGTGGTTTCACTATGAGAATAGGAAGGATATCCTGCAGTTCGGGTCTGATTCAGGTGGTCACTAGTGATTGGCGAATTTATTCAGACGGCGGAAAATTTCCCTGTTTCTCCGCCGGCGAATATATGTGCCAAATCACAGTAAAAAATCACCAGCTTCGACAATTAATAGAAGCCCATTGACTTTAATGTGCTTTGGAATTGTTGATGGCGTCAGAATTGTCGCCGGCGTCACAAAAAAAATTTATGACGGCATCAAAATTTGTGTTTCACTAATTTTTCGCTGAAACTGGAGAAATTTGCCCATCACTATTGGTCACATCAAGAATTGTATCAATATTAATCTTTAAGCAGTAACATGAGTATTGGTTGGTAATTGATTCTCAAACAGAAAGCATTGCAATATCTGTTTCAGCATTTCAAGAGGCGATAAACCCAGTGAGGTGACAAAGAAAAATGTACAAAAGTATCTGCTCAATCACTATCTTTTTCTGCAGTCACTAGAAACTTGTCAGAATATCTTAGACAGTACTTATAGTATGTCTACTCTGAAGCCTGCATGTATATTGGAGGTAACGTCATAAAATACACTGAAAAGCACTTAAAAAAACAAACAATGCTTCTTTATTGCACAAATAGGATACTTCCTTGTTTTACAGAGGAAGAGTGATTCATATGATAAGTAAGAACCATTGTAGTTAAATAAGGAAAATGCTTAAATTTAATACATCTCTTTATTTAACTGAATACTTATTGTAGATCACTTCCTCCTGCTTGCGAAATATGCAAATACAGTCAGAACTCGATACTGGAAGATAACATCTCACCTTATAAAGCCATGCTTTGGATCTATGCTATTTATAATTTACACATAACGTATCATTAAAGACATGCAAGTTTACATATATATATATATATATATAAAGTATAAAGGTATATATTTAGAATATCATGTAAAGCAACTCACAGGTCTTAAAATATGGTGAAAAATAGATAAAGTTTATTTGTTAGTCCAACATTTTGGTCTTCCTTGAGAACTTTGTCTCAATATGATAGATATTTATATAGATATAATAAATATAGGTAGTGTATATATCACAAGTCCAAAACTGGTGCACTCAAATCCCAAAGTGTACTGCCTCGGTGCCGGTTAAACATGAATCGATCATACATATAGCAAAAAAAACGCACTCACAGGACTTCTTCTTGGAGCAAATCAAACTGGTGTTTTATTTCAACGTTTCGGCTATTCACTTAAGCCGTCATCAGGATGATGGCTTAAGTGAATAGCCGAAACGTTGAAATAAAACACCAGTTTGTTTTGCACCAAGAAGAAGTCCTGTGAGTGCGTTTTTTTGGTTATATATATATATATACACTGTATAAGTAAAATAATTATATCCTTATAATCTGTAATTAAATAATTTATACCCTAATGCTATGATTGTTTCTTAAAGATCCATACATAATTATGTGTATATTAAGAACAGCAAACACAAAAAATATCCCAGAAAACTTTATAGTTAAGTTAAAAACTTAGCTTTTATTTAACATAGAATTAAAAAATTAGGCATACAGACCAACTAGTATTTTGCCTTACATGTTTCATACCCTCTGGTACTTATTCATAGGCAATGCCTATGAATAAGTACCAGAGGGTATGAAACGCGTAAGGCGGAATACTAGTTGGTCTGTATGCCTAATGCCTGTGAATACATACCAGAGGGTATGAAACGCGTAAGGCGGAATACTAGTTGGTCTGTATGTCTACGTTCTTAATTCTATGTTAAATAAAAGCTAACTTTTTAACTTTATTATAGAGTTTTCTGGGATATTTTTTGTGTTTGATATATGTGCCCTGTGAACTGGGGGCTATATCCCAATAACTATGGCCCTTTAGACAGGCCTCTAGACTGCAGCAGACAAGCTCTATTTTTTGGATATATTAAGAACAAGACCAACTCTCCAACCAATCCCTTATTTATTACATTCACATATTTCAATACAGTGCTCGGCATTAAGTAACAGGTTAGCACTGAAATTTCAGTTGCAGGTGCTTGTTAGCAGGTTGCATTTTTATGGAATCAATTAAATATTTCAGTTTCTTGAGATAAACTTATAATAATGGAGGCAGAGTTTTACAGAGAAGAAGGGAAAGCTGGATATTTGTGAAAATAGCTACCTTAATGCAAAGTTCACCCCCACCACATGGATGAATGTAAAAAGGTAAATGAAAAATCTGAGGTACTTTACAATAATGTTCTTCCCAGTTGTTTATTTCTGGGCCCATCACACAACATTTTTTCTTGGCCATCTGGCTACATTTTTGCCCACAGCTAACTAAAATTAATAGATAATTTCTGAAGCCTGGAGGATTGTTTGATGCATATGTTGATGTGCACAGTCCTATTGGCTTCCATTAAAGCAGTTCTATTTTGGCCAGAGTGGTGAAGTGATTTTTTTGGTTTGTATTTTGATGACCACTCCTCCTGTCAGCAGAAAAGAACACTGTATGCTTTTACATTTCATTTATTTTGCTACTTTGGATCCTATTCTAGTCATACTTGCTACAGAGTCTACTACTTTATGCTGCCATGGGATGGTTGATTTGACTTTCCAGTTTGGCTCACACTGTCATAGTTTGTGTTATACTGAAAATTTAGCCATCCAGAAGACAAAAGAGGTATTTCTTTTTGTAATTCTTCATATTCTATGGCAAGCTTCCCAAATATATTAATATATTTAAAAAAAATAACTTTGACTAGCAAAGCAAATTTTAAAGCCAAATTTATATCCGTAGATGTTTCAAGCAAGTGGGGCAAGTTGTGTGTTTACGTGGTAATGAATGGTATATAGATATGCTGGTTTTCCTTTTTCTGTACACTTACACACCTTTCCTGGCCAACTCCTGTCTAGACAGGATGGGAATCATGTTGACAGCATTCACAAACCATTTTAGTTTCTCATCAAGGCTCACACTGACAAGGAAGCACAGTTGGGCTTGTATGTAAAGACAATAAGAATTGTGGGCTGAGAAAAAGCAATCAAATCAAAACTTCATGGTATATATGAGGAACAGGAATGCAGTGTATGTTGCTCTGAATACCTATATAAATATATAGTTTGACCTTGGTAGCAGCACCTACGTAATAGGAAAATGGAATGATCTGATGAATATAGGAAGTTGAAGAACTGTCTACCTATTTCTTCTCTTTATTATGATGCAAGAATATAAGAAAATATTAAATAGGCTCTAGTCAATAGTTAGCCCATTTTGTACCGTTTAACTTCTGCTATGTAAATGTAGGCCCTTACTAAGTTTGTAAATATACTGCAATGTAATGTCAGTGGCATAACGAGCGGTTCATATGTAGTTATTATGACTGATCTAGAGAGACCATTTCCATTTTATAGCAAGATGGTTAAAGATGTGTCCTATAAACAGTGCAATTCTACACATTCCATGCCATGAAATATCCACTAATTGTTGCACCATAAAATTCTATGCCAGACATTGCAGAATGTTGGCTTTGTCACTGGACTGTTTGTCTGAAAGTCAGCAAAGCTTGAGCCATTTTGATTTATTCACTGGCATTCACAAATAACTCCTAAGGCTACTGCCTGTCTCTTCTACTGTGCTTAACTTCCTTGACATGTCATGTGAGGTCACTTTAACCAGCATAATGTCATTAGGTTGTCATTTTCAGAACAGTCAACAAATAAACTCCTCTAAGTTATTTAGGAAGAAGGAAAGCTACGGAGGCATTTTATTGCCAATAGATTAGCTGCAATAGTGCATGCTACAATGCTATATTTATTCTGTAGAACGTTTTACCATACCTAAGCAAAAAGCTTTAGAAACTTTCTATTTGTTTAGGATAGCAGCTGCAGTATTAGCTCGGTGTGACATCACTTCCCGCCTGAGTCTCTCCCTGCTCACTCATAGCTCTGGGGTTAAGATTACAGCAGAGAAGGGGGGGGGGAGAGGAGCAAACTGAGCATGCTCATGCCTAGGGCAAGGAGGTTTAAGGTGAAGACAGGAAGTATGATACAGAGCCCATGTGTACACAATAGAAGGAAAGAAAATTTGTGTTTCTTTTGACAGAGGACTTTGAGGGTTTACTTGTATATTTAGGTGGACCTTTCTGGTAAGGCTTACTTAGTTTTAACCTTTCCTTCTCCTTTAACAGGCTAGTTTTAAAATAAAATTTGCAAACTCTTAAAGGGATACTGTCATGGGAAAAATTTTTTTTTTCAAAATGAATCAGTTAATAGTGCTGCTCCAGCAGAATTATGCACTGAAATCCATTTCTCAAAAGAGCAAACAGATTTTTTTATATTCAATTTTGAAATCTGACATGGGGCTAGACATTTTGTCAATTTCCCAGCTGCCCCTGGTCATGTGACTTGTGCCTGCACTTTAGGAGAGAAATGCTTTCTGGCAGGCTGCTGTTTTTCCTTCTCAATGTAACTGAATGTGTCTCAGTGAGACATAGGTTTTTACTATTGAGTGTTGTTCTCAGATCTACCAGGCAGCTGTTATCTTGTGTTAGGGAGCTGCTATCTGTTTACCTTCCCATTGTTCTTTTGTTTGGCTGCTGGGGGGAAAAGGGAGGGGGTGGTATCACTCCAACTTGCAGTACAGCAGTAAAGAGTGATTGAAGTTTATCAGAGCACAAGTCACATGACTTGGGGCAGCTGGGAAATTGACAATATGTCTAGCCCTATGTCAGATTTCAAAATTGAATATAAAAAAATCTGTTTGTTCTTTTGATAAATGGATTTCAGTGCAGAATTCTGCTGGAGCAGCACTATTAACTGATTCATTTTGAAAAAAAATGTTTTTCCCATGACAGTATCCCTTTAAGATTGTAAAATAAACTGCTTTCAAATCTGTTGAAAAAGTACTTTCCATACCAGTAATCCTAAATTGCAGCACAATAAATGGTTAATAATCCTACAGATTTGGCAGGATAATGATTTAGCCCAGGAAGTCTTCCTAAATTATACTGTATATTGTAGTTACACATCTGTGCAAACCCAGACTCTATGATATAATTATACCATTTCTTATGAATCTCTACCAGCAGGTTTAACATATGTATGGGCCCGGCGTAGTTTCCTCCCCAATATACATCTGCCCAAAAATCGTCTCGTCCATGCAGCACTCACGTGAAGGGCCTGAATAGGCTCATGTTTGGTAACCTGTATGGCTAGCAAAACTGTTATCCTAGGGCATCCAACAAGGGGTATAAATTATTACAACATCCTTACCAGAGGATATATATATAAAAATCAGATGGCGTATTGGCCTAAGCGAGAAGGGCATTTGTGCCACAAGAATAACCATTTCATAGTTACATAGTAACTATTACATAGCAATTAAAGAATATTAATATAGCAAAGAATATAGCAAATAAAATATATTAAAGGAAAACTATACCCCCAAAATGAACACTTAAGCAACAGATAGTTCATATCATATTAAGTGGCATATTAAAGAATCTTACCAAACTGGAATATATATTTAAGTAAATATTGCCCTTTTACATCTCTTGCCTTGAACCACCATTTTGTGATGGTCTGTGTGCTGTCTCAGAGATCACCTGACCAGAAATACTTCAACTCTAACTGTAACAGGAAGAAGTGTAGAAGCAAAAGACTAAACTCTGTCTGTTAATTGGCTCATGTGACCTAACATGTATGGTTTGTTGGTATGGTTGTGAGTACAGTGAATCCTACGATCCCAGGGGGCGGCCCTTATTTTTTAAAATGGCAATTTTCTATTTACGATTACCCAATGGCACATACTACTAGAAAAGTATATTATTATGAAAATGGTTTATTTACATGAAGCAGGGTTTTACATATGAGCTGTTTTATGCAATATCTTTTTATAGAGACCTACATTGTTTGGGGGGTATAGTTTTCCTTTAAGAAAGGTCTAGAAATGTTTCCTTTGTTTCTGGTACTTTATTATTCAAAGTTCAACTTTAATGAAAGGGTAGTTGGTAAGGAGACGCAATAAAGTGGTAAGAGCTGCTTATTTGATCATCTGGCCCCTGGATTAAAGATTAGTTCCCATAGGGGGGTCTACTGAAAGTTTGGAAATACTGTCAGCCAAGAAAGGTGCACATTAGGTCTCAAATAAAATACTTGTATTAACAATGGCATTCATCCACCCATCCACCTCAGGGAGCATAGCAATCATTTAGGATGGATGTTAACAAAAAATTGCACAATGCTAATGAGGGAGCAATGGAAGACAAAGAAAAGCTATTTCATGCATTCTTCTATTTTGTGCATAACATGGTACCTTCTTGCAGTTAAAGCATGTCCTTGATAATTCTTATGACCCTGAAGAATTTTTGAGTCCCCCATAAGAATGATGAAGTGCAATTCACTTTAGGTCAGAAGAATAAATCATACATGGTTACATATATGTATTTCTGTTCTTAACATAGGCAGGCACAAGTCATTATGGAACTGGTGGCCATTATCTCACATTATACTTGCATGCTTTACAAAAGAAAGCTACTACTGGAAGAACTGACGCCTTTCTGATTCAGTTGTCACCTCTGTTACAATAGACTGAATGCATTGTGGTATTATGCAAAAAAGAAAACACCCATTGAATATAAAAAAAAGACAATAAAAATAAATACAGGCAGAGGACATGTCAAAGGCTTTAGTTCATTCTAAATTCTGGATATGCCTGCTTGCATCCCTGGCGTAACCAAGTCATGTAAGTCTGCTTAAATCATTAAGAAGAAAAATCTGGTTCAATAACTTATTAAAAGCTTTGGCAAGGAACTTGTTGCATAACCCTGAAATAGCTGCCTATCCTGAAAAAGAATAATTTACAATGGATTAGCAGTGGCAAATCATTCACTTAAAATAAATAGAGTCAGAATACATTAAAGCACAAGGGAGTGAGCTGCCCAAGGATTACAATTCAGTACAGTGTTGCACTGTTGACTTTTCAAAGCTTGCGGAGATAAAGATTGATACATTTGTTCCTATTATTGAGGATTCATCATATGTAATCTGAGAAAAGAGTAAAGAGTAGGCTGCATTAGTGCAACGCATGTATGTATAGCACCACTGATGTATCCTATGCTTTAAAAAGCATAAAAACACAACAGGGGTATAAACACTGAGTGTTTCAATACATACAGTAGTTGGTATACACAAACATACCCTACACCTTGCAAGCATTTACTATCTTCTTTACAATTTAACATCTATTAGATAGTAGTCAAAGAGGATACTTAATAAACATACTGTCATGGGAAAACATGTTTTTTTCAAATGCATCAGTTAATAGTGCTGCTCCAGCAGACTTCTGCACTGAAATCCAATTCTCAAAAGAGCAAACAGATTTTTTATATTCAATTTTGAAATCTGAAATGAGGCTAGACATATTGTCAGTTTCCCAGCTGCCCCAGTCATGTGACTTGTGCTGTTATTTCTCCTACTTAGGGTAAGGACACACGAGGAGATTCAGGGAGATTTTGTCGCCTGGCTACTAATCTCCTTGTCTTTTGAGCAACTATCTCCCTGAACTGCCTCAGCGTTTTTCCCCATAGGCTACAATGAAAAGTTGCCTGCGTTAATGCACACACGGCGATGCGTTTTCAATAGTTGCCTGAAATTGCCTCACTGAGGCAACTTTGGGCAACTATTGAAAACGCATCACCGTGTGTGCATTAGGGCAGGCAACTTTTCATTGTAACCTATGGGGAAAAACGCTGAGGCAGTTCAGGGAGATAGTTGCTCAAAAGACAAGGAGATTAGTAGCCAGGCGACAAAATCTCCCTGAATCTCCTCGTGTGTCCTTACCCTAAGGGCTAGTCCACACGGGGAGATAGCCCTGCGTTTGCGGTCGCGGCGACAAAGCGCCGCGCCAGTCGCCGCGACCGGCGCAGGCGACAGTTTTGTATGGGCGCCTATGTAAAAACGCCTGTGCTAACCACACGAGGCGATGCGCTTTTCAACAGTCGCCTGAAAAAGCCTGGCGAGGCATTTTCAGGCGACTGTTGAAAAGCGCATCGCCTCGTGTGGTTAGCACAGGCGTTTTTACATAGGCGCCCATACAAAACTGTCGCCTGCGCCGGTCGCGGCGACTGGCGCGGCGCTTTGTCGCCGCGACCGCAAACGCAAGGCTATCTCCCCGTGTGGAATAGCCCTAAGTGTTGTTTTTAGATCTACCAGGGAGTGTTAGGGAGCTGCTATCTGGTTACCTTCCCATTGTTCTTTTGTTAGGCTGCTTGGGGGGAAAAGGGAGGGGGTGATATCACTCCAACTTGCAGTGCAGCAGTAAAGAGTGACTAAAGTTTATCAGAGCACAAGTCACATGACTGGGGCAGCTGGGAAACTGACAATATGTCTAGCCCCATGTCAATTTCAAAATTGAATATAAAAAAATCTGTTTGCTCTTTTGAAAGATGGATTTCAGTGCAGAATTCTGCTGGAGCAGCACTATTAACTGATGCCTTTTGAAAAAAAAACATGTTTTCCCATAATAGTATCCCTTTAACTTTCCATTTGCTTGAGGCTACTAAAACACAAATTTAGGTTCTTAACGTTTGGGATATGCACCACAGTCTTTATAAGCTCTCTGATGTCAGAGATACTGATCATTATAACCTCTACCATGCTCCTTTTACAGAGATATTGGGCCATATTAATGAAAAGTGAAAACATGGCTTGCCACAGGTCGTCAGAGTGAAATTCTTTATTTATTTCTACAGTATTTTAAAAAAAAGTATTACCGTAAGTAAAGGGTGAACCCAATGAAAAATATGGCACAAAAACCCAAAGTGGACTGTGGCAAACTCTGTTTTTTTAATCTTTGATAAACATGCCCAATGTATCTTTGTTTGTTGAAGATTAGAAAGTATATTGAGTATATACTGTATCTAAATCTATTGTAAAAATGAATTCACATTGCTAATTCTTCTTAGTTCCCAATTCATTTTCACAGGCTCATATTTATAGATTGCTATTAGCATTGCCCATTAAATTTTGCATAGATATAGATATTCATGCATTTGTGATCTAAGCAGTTGTTACCTTCACCCTCTCCCAGGCGTGCTGACAGATGGGTCATAAAATAGCAAAGTCTCTATTCTGCCCTGCTGAATTGGTTGTCAGCTGTTATCAGCATAGCAGGACAGCTCATAGAAACTAGCAGAACACAGCAAGAGGCTGCTAAGGCCTAGAACACTAACTGACTGCAAGGGTTGCACTTGAATGTGCCCTTGTCTGTGCGTCAGGACTGATGTAAGAAGGAAAACGGGTATTGCTTATGCTATGGGCACACATGCTTAAAGGAGAATTAAACCCCCCATGGTGATAAATCCCCACTGGCCCCCCTCCCTGCCGGAAGATGGCACATGAGCTCTGCTGCACTCACTCTGCATGTGCGGTCAGTAATCCTACAGGGGACACAATTCAGGGGTAACACTTAGCAGGGGGAGGCAGGGAGGGGGCCAGTGGGGACTTATCACCATGGGGGGTTGAATTATCCTTTTTTTATCCATATTTTTACAGGCTGAGAGAAGCAGATCTACTCAGTGTCCCTGCTCCATTTATTTGCATCTGATCAGCTTGTGTGTGCTCACAAACAGTGGATCTGAAGGAGGTATCTCCGGACTGACCTCAGCTTCAGCTCCACTGTGTGTGAGCGCACACAGGCTGATCAGATACAAATCAATGGAGCAGGGACACTGAGCAGATCTGCTTCTCTGCTTCACTCAGCCTGCAAATATATGCAGGCTGAAAACAGCCAGAGCCTTCAGCCTATGTGCCCATAGCCTTAAGCCACAGCAAATGTAGATATACAACCCTTACATAAATTATATTGTTTAAGTATTTGGGTGCACCAAGATTTCTTACTGCTTTTTGAAGACCCCACACTGTAGCAGTGGATCCTTACATAATCAATGTTGTATACTAAATAAACTGCTTCTAAGTGTCCAAAAAAAGATGACACATTAATTCCACTGCCAATTAAACTACTTAAATGTTTATGTGTAATGGAAAATATGTCATGAGAAGTTTGTATTTTCAATGTATTTCTTTGCTGACAATAGGACATAGGCTACTGTGTTAATAGAACACTAATTCTATTTAAATCTGCAGCTTTGTGTGCACAGGAGCTGACACGTTACTTACCTAGAAACATTCTCTATAGACGTCAATAAACAGCACCAAATACTTGTGATGCATAGTTGATGACATTTCAAAAAGCTCTATGGATAGCAGATACATGATGATGATGCACAGAGTATGGACAGGGCTTATACATATAAATGCAAACATTCATAGAATGAATGTTTTGCAACATTGAATCCTTTATGGTTTACTGCAGTTTTTAAACAAAGGATAATCTCAGTGTTGGAAATAAACAGAATGATGGTTCAGCTACATTTGACAACCTACCTCACTACACAGCCAAAGGGAAATGTATTCACAGCTAAACTGTGTCCAGCACGTGGGGAGCCCAGTATTAAAGGATTTGTGCTTTACTGTGTTTACACAGGATTAGTTTCATTTCTCATGATGCCCAAGAATAGCTTTCACAGTTATAACAACCCTGATCCTACCTCATTTCAATTCTTGTGCATGCTGGGAAATGACCACAATGGCCACAAAAGTCATCCACTGGGGAACCTATACCAGAGAATGGTTTGCTCAACAGCAGTTACTACCACTAATGCAAGTCATAATAAACATTAGAAAGAAACAGCCACTACTAAAGCCTCAATAACAATGCAGCATTGTCTGCTTCAATAAATGTTTATTTGTAGGTACACCACTCTCTACAGAAATATTATAACTTCCTGTAGTATACATTTAACTGCCAGCCTGTAATCGGGCCTAAACTATGTGAGCATTATAGTGGCAAATGTATCTTACTAACATGATTATATCTACCAAGTAGTCAAGACTCCCTTACTTTTGATAGATATTGTGCAAATATGTAAATACAGTTTGTCATACAGTCTAAATAAAAATATTCTCATTGTTAATTTCAAAGCATTAAAGGCAAACATTATCCTATGTAAATGTTTATCTTGCCTTTATTTCCATAAAATTTAAAAGAACCTGTATTCTCACTTATTTTTATACTATTATAGGGCAAATCTATTACTAGAAGATATATACATATTTACACATATTAAATAGGTAAACACATCATATTTTAAGGAGGGTTTGACTGCCATCAGTTTCTCGTTTGTGACTGTTAGTGGTCAATATTGCCATATTCATCCAAATTGGCAAAGCAAATGGCCATGTTTGGGACCAATAAGTCTCAACGTATCCAAATCAGTTGGAAGATAAGATTGCCTTTAATTGAGGAAGGTAGAAACTCCTTTAAGGTCAGTGTGGCTCATCACATTTGTGACCATTAGGCGATAAACTGGGATGGGCATTTCAGTTCAGAATTGTTCAATTGCATAATCACCTCAAAACTTCACAAGATATTACGGATGTTCCATTTCAACATATAGAATAATGAATTAGGCTAATGCCAGACAGGGCTGATCTTTGGTCTGTGGAAAAATGCAGATCCGAGTATTTGCCCCTATGCTGACATCAGCCTTCTTCCTTGCAGGCACACAGAACCACTTTGTTGGTCCAAGTGCAGGCACACACAGCGGATTTCGGCACTGAAATGCATACTCGTGCTTTTCTGTGCCAAAATCTTCCGCATGTGCCTGCACCCAAGATGACTCAGTGGTTTTGGATGCAGGTAATGTAGAATGCTGATGCCAGCATAGATAGATGTGGTTATCTGCAGGAGGAGAATCAGACTTGTGAGGCATTAGATTAATGCACTTCCTGTTCATGAAGTAACCTAGTCCCCTTCAAACATGAGTGAAGATCTTGACCAATTATTGAGGAGAATGAGAGAAAGCAGTCAAGGCAGAACTTGCTGCACACAAAGCTGCACAATAGAGAGAGTAGAGAAAGTCTGTCGTGGAGGCTGCCAATACCTCCTTCTTCAAGCACCAGATTTCACGAGATTCGGATGGCCAGGGTGTGCGAGGTGACCCCCCTTTCCTTCCCACCAGCCAAAAGGTTATGAAACATTATATATACTATATATGTTTAGAACTATAAATAATAGAATATGTCCAAAACACAAAAAATGTTGGCATTTACAACATAAAATCCTTCAAAACACGATCCATTGTAGGTCTCTAAAAAATGCCCACCTACACATGTGGCTGAACTTTATGTCACATAGACTTAAGTGCCTACGTTAATTGGGCCTAAGGGCACATAAACATACACTTGGGTTGAGGTTTTTTAAGTGGTGTTTGACTTTGTAAACAGCCTCCATAGTGTAACTAATTTTCCCATCTTGATGAAATTGTTTTCCAAGACATTTATTGCTAGAAGAATATGTGCACTTGTTTTCGTTCTCTCAATTATCCTTCTCCCCAATATATATACAATTAAACTTGATTACTCATCACTTAGAATTCAAACATGAAATTCTTATCTCAATGTATCACTGCATATTAAAACCACATCTGTTGTGAAATATATATGTGACACATGTTATATTTAAGGTCTAAAGGTGGCCATTTACATTAAGATTAAGTAATACCAGTGGCAGGAGAAATTGGGGTGATCCGATTTTATGTACCTAGGATTAATGATCGGATCACAGCAGGGGTCTTTATACACTTTTGGGGAGGGCAGTCAGCAGTAATCTTGCTGAACCCCTAACTGATTTCTGCCAGGTAGGCTATCACTTTGGCTGGTAGATGGAGCAAAAACAGGCAAACAAAATTGACTAGTGTATGGCTAGCTTTAGATATTCTACAGATGTGAAATAGTAACTTCTATTTCCCAGGACCTTTTTTTCTAGTGTATGCCGAGTGGTTCTCATGATATTCTCTGAGCTAATGTACCACACCTAAATATAGATGAACACAAATAAACCACAGTAATGCCACTGCACTACCATGAACTAAAGGACACTTGGAACCCATTCAATAATAGGACATTTCATAATAACATTCAGTACAATCTGAAGTAGATAATTAAGCAGTGCCAACAAGCCAAGTCATCTAACAGCAGCTAATAGAGCATTGTATGCTAATTATTTTCTTAAACGTCCATTCATTAAATCACTGGTTACAAAACATTCCTAGCTACAGAGTGACGTGACTTGTGCTTGAAAAATGAAAACAAACAATAATACAAATTCTAAGTGGCCGTGTTCTAAAAAGTGTGATGAATACAACACATTTGAAGATACAAAATAAACAAAGATATCAAATATCTGATTCCACATGGACTTAGTCGATGTGGAACACGATTCACTTGTTATTTGCGCAGGGCAATACCGATATAATAACATGAATAATAGAACGCACAATTACCTTAGGGTCACCGCACACAGTCGGGTGTAGCAGATATCAAATCGCTTTTACGCCCGTAGGACTCCAAGTTGCTGCGATTAGAATGATACACATCCGATAGTAGTGGATCAGACGAACAGGGTTATGGTTTGTTAAGAAGGAAAGCCAACTGGAGACTTCGGGAATGTTCATTCACACAGAACCACATTCCCAGAGCGCTTCCTTAGCATGAACCTGCTGCCCGCGTCTGTACCCATATAAAGAACATCCAACTACGCGGACCCTACGCCTTGGTCACTTGCTTTCTATGGTCTGTACCCAAAACCCATTCAAACTTCTCTTTCCTATAGTCCCGCCCCTACATTCACCCAGCCTCCTATTCTATCCTAATCCCTCCCACAATCCGGCCCCTCAATCGGCTCTCGCGGCTCTCTCAATCTCATCACCTCCCCCGGGCCCCTTCGCCTTCCACTCTCGTCGCTTTTCATCTGAATCACGTCTTCCCCCAAACTGTGTGTCTCCCGCTCATTCCCCTGTAAACAGACAGCTGCTCCGTCCCCCCTCCTGCCACAGCCTCAGGGCCGCTAGGGAGACAGAAGGGAATCTGGTAATTGTGCTCAGCATTGAAAACAAGGAATAGAAGAAAAACAGCTAGAGGCTAACGAGGGGGCAGACTTCTGATCTTAATGGTGCACTTTTGTCTGTGCAACCCAGTCGTTTATAAATAACCTTACATTACATTTTTCATATCAGGTCTGTTGAAATTCAAGGGCCTTTTAAGCCCATATTGACTACAGTAAAAAAAATTGGATTTTTTTTTTACATTTAAGGCGAGATTCCGTTTTTTTTTCTTTGTGTCATAAGGAGCAGAAAGTGCGCCAAACACAAAAGTGCTGTCCACAACAGTTTTTGGTGCAATCGTTAGCACTTCGGCGTTATTAATGAAATATATCTGCTTCTTAGTATTAACAAGACAATCCAAAATAAGTCTTCACAGCATCAGGCTAATGGCACATGGGGCTTTTTAGGGCAAAAGAAGTGCATGTTTTTTAAAGAGCTGGATTTCAGCAGAAAAAAATAATTATTAATACTTTTTGGAGAAACAGGTACCTGTGATTGCAATATTTGTGCTTTCTGTGTTATGTCGGCCCTCTTTATCAAATTTTGATTTGGAAGCCGGAGTTCCCCTTTAAGTAGTTCTGAAATGTATTAAACCAACTGAAATAGACATTTATTTAATGTCTTTGATATGCATTAAAAATAAATTCATGTTTAACAATACAGCAATAGGGTTAGATGATTTCACAAACAGTCAAATATAGCATTTGAGAGTTTTGAGCAGAAGTTTGCACAGTATGCTTTGACTGGGGGATGCCACAGATGTCAATTACTAGGGACACAGGGTGGAATCAGGTTGCATTGGTGTTTTTCTAGTGATATCATTAATCTCAATTATTAAGATTGTAACCATTCCAGATTTAGACAAAACAGTTTGGTTTTAATTGCTGTCCGGATTTCAGCATTGTGAAACTTGAACAAAAATATTTCCAATGCCCACCTCAGAGCCCATTTGTTATCATCCTGCCACATATCTAGGGCCTTTTCTGGAAAAAAATACCGGCCTATATTCCTAAATTTTTGTGGTTTTTCACTAAAAATAACATTGGCATCAAGCAACATTTTAACCGCCCAGGCAGGTAAAATACTGGTCAGTTGGCCACCATACACATGTCACATCACTGCACCGCCCGGTGATATTATTGGCCCACTCCTTGTCCATTTTTTGCAGAGGTCATAGGCGGAAGCCTAATCTTATTTTTCTTGGAACAATCCCACACTGCGGGTCATAAAATAGACAGAATCTCATCAAAAAGTGGCCAGATCAGGGGAATGTGGTCACTAAAGGACACGGCCTTGGTCCATCATTTGAGGATTTAAATGTTGGGGGTGTGGGATATTGGCCTTGAAAGATGAATTAAAAAGCTGTATATGCATTCTAATGCATTCAGTATGCATTTTAACAGACACATTCAAATAGCAGAGAGTAAAGATGGCCACAGACACAAAGATCCGATCGTATGACTCAATGTACGATCGGACTTTCCCATCTCCCGACCTGCCACTAACCATTCAGATCAAAGTCTTACCATTCCGACCAAATAAAGTAGTTAAACAAAAGATCAGCCGATGTTCTGCCCCTGACAGCAATCGTACGATAGACAAAGCAGCGACAATCTCCCACTGAAAATGGTTAATATATGCATACAAGGCAACATATTGGGCCCTTTTGCAGATTGTGTGAATCACTGGTGGGAAAACATATGTTCTGTTTTTCTGACATCACCCATCATCTCACAACCCTGTACTTTTTAAAGGGCATTTGTCACCTGAAATGGTTTCGTCCACCAGTGGTGCAGGAAACAATAGTTCTCCTTTAAAAAAAATAGCCCCCGCCAGTGCTAGGCTGCTCACACCAGGAACTCCTGGTGTGGGTGGCCATGTTGGGGCACACACATGCACATAATGAGTGAGTGGCACAACTTGCACATGCATGTGACATAAGCTTGTGAGGTGCACCCACTGCACCTACATCATTATCATTATGCACATCATTATGGCCATGTTCTCTATATAATATGGCCACACACAATGGAGTAAATAACTGGAATCCAAAATCGGTCCTGGCATTTCGAATATACAGATGCTTCGTCAGTCCCCCCACCAGCCCACTAAACAGTGACTGTCTATTTGTGCCCTCTGTGCATGCTCAGCTGCTAATGTTATTATTAATATAACTCATGCACCAATTGACTAAAAAGCTGGTACTGCAACTTGTGCATGGTTTACTGACAATGGCCTTAATGTGAAAGCACTGCAAATCTTTGCACATAGAGTTTTCTTTGATTATGGGCCCTTTATTTAGTATGAAAACCACTTGTATTTTGTATTATTCCTACTCAGTTGTTAAAAGCAAGTGCCAGACTTCTGACAGTTAACTCCTCTAGGCAGGGGTTTCTATTCCACTATGTTGGTTTTTGCCTGAAGCTCTTGTTTTTGTTTATTTCAGTGTTAAAATAGCCTTGTGTGGTCTTTACCTCAAAACATTAGCTTCAAGGTAGGGGGTTTATTACAACAAAACAATTCATTTAAATAACTTAAAACATGCTAATAATAGTGCCAGGGAAATTCCAGTGTAGAAGTATTTACTGATTATTTTATTGATTTAAATGTTCATCATGCAATAATGTTTGTTTGTAATAGCAGTCTATAGAATATTTTTATTGGGAAAGCCTGGTGTAATACCCTTTATGCATTTTTATTAAGCTGTGTCAAATATACACTACAATAACAGTTTATAGATTATTATAATTGTTGTCTCAATTGACTATCATTTGCAACCAAACTGGGTGATCACACAGGAAAAACAAAGAGTAAAAATAGGTTGTAGCTGAACAGTTAGCATATTTAGACATGATATAAACCCCATAGGATTGTTTTGCGACCAATAGTGCCTCATGCAGCTTAGTTGGATCAAGTACAAAGTACTATTTTGTTATTACAGAGAAAAAGGAAATAATTTTTAAAAATGAGAATATTTTGCTTAAAATGGACTCTATGGCAAATGTCATTACCATAATTTGGAGTTTTCTGATAATATAAGCATTCCTGTATGATATTAAAATTATACCAGCACAGATATTGCACTCTACTGTGTTCAAATCTGCAGAAATATGTAAGTGGATACCAGCTGTTTGAAAACATTGCTTTACTTACTATTTGTCTTTATGTGTCTTCCAACTGCTAACCAAATAACCTATGGTTCTCATGAATACCTTAGAAATAGTATTTCTAAGTAGCCCAGAAAGGTGGCTACCATAGACAGCACCCCTATACACTATGGGGCACATTTATTAAACCTCACATTTATCTGGTTGAGATTTTTAATGGGAAAACTACTTTTTTTGTGGAAAAAAACTAAAATTTTTAGAGATTTGTCATACCCCAAAGTTGTTAAAAACCCAAATCCAAAAATATTCCATCTCAAACCTTGTTGAGGTCATGTAGAAGTCAATGGCAGATGTCCCTGAAGTTGTTTCTTGACATTGTGATCTGCGCTGGATAATCCGACAAAGTCAGAGTTTCCGGCAGATAATCAGATAAAGTTGAGTTTTTGAAGCGTCAATCATACGATAAGAATTGATGTCTGATTTTGTTGCAACGTTTTTTTTTGCTCTGAATTTTTGAGAAAAAAATTTGATAAATGAGTTCAAGTCGTGGAAGAAAGTTTAGTCGACTTTTTTTTAATAAAAAAATTAGATTAATTAGAGTTTTAGTAAATAATCCTCTATGAGTTAAAAACTGGCAACTGCATATGCCAGCAATTGTCAAGTTGCTGAAAAAATGGAGACTTGTGTCTGTTACTGTTAAATATGTGGTTCAACTTTTCAGTTAACTTTAATATTTTATAGAATGACCTGTTCTTAGGAACTTTTCAGTTGGTCTTCATTTTTATTCCAAAAAGTAAAAGTACTGCTCTATGAGGCGACAATTTTATTGCTATTATTACTTTATATTTCTTTTTAGACCCTCCTCTATTCATATTCCTGTCTCTCTTTAAAACCAGTGCCTGGTTGCAAAGTTTAAATATAATAAATAAGAAATGAAGACCAAATGCAGATTGTCTTAGGATATCACTCTCTACATCATACTTAGGGGCAGATTTATTTATTTATTTATTTATCAAGGGTCCAATTTCGAGTTTTTTGAACTCCCATAACTTCGTTACATGATAAATTTCAATATTCTAATTTTCAATTTTTTTCTCAAATTGGAATCTAATTTGAACTATTCCCTAGTTGAAGTACACAAAAATGAGCTTTTGAAAAAAAATTTTTTTTTTTTAATTCGAATTTTCACTTCGACCTTTGATAAACCTGTCCCTAAAAGTTATTTTAAAGGCAAACAATACCTTTAACAAAAGCAAATTTTCTTTTCTACATTTATGGCTCATACAATTTACATACTTTCCTACAAGGATGCAATTTGATGCCATTTGACCTTGGGTTTTCAATCCAAGGTGACACTGCTTGGAATTGTGAAACAATTTCTTATGCAACTAGACTGCTGGAATTAAGAGCATAATGTAAATAAACTATCATATATTTTTAACACAGCCATAAGAAACCAGATTTCTTAACACATACCTTAAAATATCTGTCCTTCTTTTGTATACTTGCTGAACTTGTTCTACTGTCCTCTTTATTGCACCATACATTTATAATACTATTATTAAAAAGTCTAGCTAGCTACGTGTATAGATAGAAAGACATCTTTCAAACCCAATTGACATCAGGATACCAATTTAGTCCCGAAACTAACCTATGACCTTTATTTGGTGAAAGTCAAACTAGGAATTCAGAAAACAAGTATAAACTCTGGTTGTGGAATTCTGTACTGTCAGTGTCTGATGAGATGGAGATGGCAATTGATGCTGAGAATTAAAGGAACAGTAACAAAAAAAATTTAGGTGTTTTAAAGTAATACAAATATAATGTAAATGCAGTGTTTGCTTCAGAAACACTGCTATTATTTATATAATTAAGCAGGTGTGTAGCAGTGGGGGCAGACATTCAAAGGAGAAAAGGCTCAGGTTACACAGCAGATAGCAGATAAGCTGTTGACCGCTATTTAACCTGTGCCATATAGCCTTTTTTTCAATTTCTGCCATTGCTACACAGTAGCTTATTTATATGAACTAGTGTTTCTGAAGCAAACAGATCAGTTTTACTCGTACAGGGCAACAGTACATGATATTTTCATTACTTTAAAACTTTCAGTTGTTGGTGTTACAGTTCCTTAAAATTAGACTTCAAATCAGTAATCATTTTTGTTCCTTAAAATATATACATCTTAGCATCCGAAATATTTGAGTAAAAAATGCCCATATAGCATAACAGCCTAATCCGATCATTTGTTTAATGGACCATATCTGCCATTGTGTTGCCAACTAGGGAACAAAAAGCAACAAATATAATTTTTTAAAATGTTATTTTAACTACTAGACTAATTTAAAGAAGTGTTTTGCAGCGTGGCCAATGCATAATTTCTTGTTTCAGCTTGACATCTCAAATGCTGTCTGACAGGCTGTAGTAATCACCAGATTATTGGTGAATTATTTTTCTATTGTTGGACCTTTATTCATTACAACTCGTGACCAGTTATTCCTGACATTTGAATGTAAATGTTGTTTAAAATTTATGGAAAAACATGACACAATATTGCCAGAAATTTACAGGGAAAATATAATAATAGAGAAATATAGAAAATAACAAATTGGATTATGAACATTTCAGTGTAATATTGTTCTTTTATCAAGTACAAAGTAAGTTTTATGTTCCCTAAATTAAAGCAAACTAAAAAATGCACTCGTTTTTTTATATTGCAAATGAGTGGCTAAGTACTGTTATGTTCATATTTTGCATATATATTCATTAAGGGTCCCATTTACTTTGCTTGAGTGAAGGAATAGAATAAAAAAAACTTGGAATTTCAAATGTTTTTTTGGCTACTTCGACCATCGAATTGGCTACTTCGATCTTCGACTTCGAATCGAACTAAAAATCGTTCGAATATTCGACCATTCGATAATCGAAGTACTGTCTCTTTAAAAAAAACTTCGACCCCCTACCGAGGTGCAATGTTAGCCTATGGGGATAATAAACCCTCGATATTCGACCATATGTAAATCTGCCCCTAACATTTGTTAGTGTTTCAAACTGAAGATATTATTCTGAGAGAATAAACTGTGATTAAGGTTATTTAGCAAAACTTTATTTTTCCCATATTTTACCAGAAACAGACTTGACCCCATCCACAAATTTGGCAAATTTACTAATACTTAGGGGCATATTAATCAAGGGTCGAGTTGAGTTGAGTTTTTCACCAAAAAAAACCCCACAAAATTTTTCGAGTTTATAGGCTTAAAAATTCAAGTTCATCAGAGCAACAAAACGTCACAACAAAATCGAGCGTCAACTGAAATCATACGATTGGCACTACAAAAACTTGATTTTTTGGGGGGTTTTGCTGTGAAAATTCACATTTTTCAAATTATCGTACGAAAACCCCAGATTTTTACGATTATCCAGCGCAGATCGCATTGTCAAGTAACAACATCACGGACATCTGCCATTGACTTCTACATGACCTCAACAGGTTTGAGATGGAGTATTTTCGGCTTTAAAGGGATACTGTCATGGGAAAAAAAAAAATTTCAAAATGAATCAGTTAATAGTGCTGCTCCAGTCACATGACCAGGGGCAGCTGGGAAATTGACAAAATGTCTAGCCCCATGTCAGATTTCAAAATTGAATATAAAAAAATCTGTTTGCTCTTTTGAGAAATGGATTTCAGTGCAGAATTATGCTGGAGCAGCACTATTTACTGATTCATTTTGAATTTTTTTTTTCCCATGACAGTATCCCTTTAAATTTTTAGCAGCTTTGGGGTATAATAAATTATATAACATTCATATAACTAAAGGCACTTCTGCCATTGAAGCCTACATGACTTTGACAGATTTGATGGTGTATTTTCAGATTCAAGCTATATCCAGGGTCAGGTATAATAAATCTCGAAAAATTCTAGTTTTATTAACCTGAAAAATCGATCAAAAAAATAACCTTGAAAACTTGAATTCTCCTGGAAAACAAAACTTGATCCATAAAGGGATCCTGTCATCGGAAAACATGTTTTTTTTCAAAACGCATCAGTTAATAGTGCTACTCCAGCAGAATTCTGCACTGAAATCCATTTCTCAAAAGAGCAAACAGATTTTTTTATATTCAATTTTGAAATGTGACATGGGGCTAGACATTTTGTCAATTTCCCAGTTGCCCCTGGTCATGTGACTTGTGCCTGCACTTTAGGAGAGAAATGCTTTCTGGCAGGCTGCTGTTTTTCCTTCTCAATGTAACTGAAGGTGTCTCAGTGGGACATGGGATTTTACTATTGAGTGTTGTTCTTAGATCTACCAGGCAGCTGTTATCTTGTGTTAAGGAGCTGGTTACCTTCCCATTGTTCTTTTGTTTGGCTGCTGGGGGGGGGGGAAGGGAGGGGGTGATATCACTCCAACTTGCAGTACAGCAGTAAAGAGTGATTGAAGTTTAGCAGAGCACAAGTCACATGACTCAGGGCAGCTGGGAAATTGACAATATGTCTAGCCCCCGTGTCAGATTTCAAAATTGAATATAAAAAAATCTGTTTGCTCTTTTGAGAAATGGATTTCAGTGCAGAATTCTGCTGGAGCAGCACTATTAACTGATTCATTTTGAATTCGAAGGATTTAATCGTTCGATCGAACTATTTACGCTAAATCCTTCGACTTCGATATTCGAACTCGAAGGATTTCAATTCGGCACTCGAATATCGAGGGTTAATTAACCCTTGATATTCAACCATAAGTAAATTTGCCCCTAAGAGTCATTTCACAAGAATTTTCTGGGAAAAATAAAACTTGCATTTTTCAGGGGAAAAAACCCCAAACTTTTTCGAGATTTTTTTATGCCCCGAAGCAGCTCAAAGTCGGAAGTTGAAAATACTCCAGCATTCATGTAAAAGTCAATGAAGAGCCGGAAGATGGCACTTCTGAGCTCTGCTGTGCTTACTATGCATCTATAGGCGAGTAAAGGATTGGGAGCACTTATAGGTGTTATCACCTATGCGGGGGGAGCAGGGAGGGGGACTATGGAGGGTTTCCAGGTAGGGGTTTTATTAGTGGGGGGGGGTTTGAATTCTCCTTTAATGCCATTTACATAACTCGGTTCTATAAATACATGGAGAACAATGAGTTTTCATCGCATATCTATTGTCAATCATTACAGTTGTATTAATAGGAGTTTTTTCAATAATGGCTCATGGTAATACTCTGATTAAACCCATAGCTCATTGCAATACTTTGATAAAGAACTGTATAAAAATATAACACAAAGAACTGTTCTACTGTTGAACCCGATGTCGTATGTGGAGCTAAATATAGTTTAAAAAGACAGCTTTATAACGTATAATTGTGTATAACAAAGCTTTGTATGATAGTATACAAGGCGGCCTTATAATCCATAATCCTGTATAATGAAGTGTTGTGCAAGAGAAATCATGGGAATTAATCAACTCGATGACCTAATACTTGTTCATTATTCTCATATGTATTATATTTTATGATTTCTGCAGCCCTTATCAGACTTTCCTTTATTGTAGCTAGGGGCACAATATGCTATTCAGCTACCAGTTAGCTAAGATAAGATCTCTGCTTCGGATGTGCTTGTTGGGAGTCTGGCCAGATCCTGATGAGCGCATGGGAAGCAAGATCTGTTATTAACCAAATCATTGTATCTTCTTACTAAATTACTATCTGAGCTCATTGTTTGCTAAGCCTATATAAACTGGGAGTCTCCATTCAGTCAGTTGAGATTCGCCTGTGGGAATAACGCGTGCCCGCACAGGACCTTCTGGGGACCCTATGAGCCTCGATCTGCGGACTGTTTAGGGATCTCCCAGTCTTACAGGCAGAGAGGGGGCTTGCATACTTTGCTCACTTGGTAATGTATATTTTCTTCATTCTATGTATGTAATAAACCTTTGCTTATACGTAGCTGGTGTGTTTGAATTACTTCCGAGAGACTCATAGAACCACAATTAAAACAACAGTATAAGGAGAAAGGCACTCAAAATAGATGTAATCATCTCCATTTGATTATAAATGAAACTAAAATGTTCTCAGTACACAAGTAATCATTGCTGTACTTCTGTAAGAGGCACATTTTCTGGTTGATATTTTCTATTCCCTAAACTGTACTAAAGGTGGCCATACACGGGCCGATAAAAGCTGCCGACAGACTGTGTCGGCAGCTTATTGGCCCGTGTATGGGGGCCCCCGACGGGCTTCCCCGATCGAGATCTGGCCAAAAGTCGGCCAGATCTCGATCGGATGGGTTTAAAAATCCCGTCGGATCGTGGCCGCATCTGTTCGTTGATGCGGTCCCGCGATCCGACCGCCCGTTTGAGAATGCTAGGATCCGATCGTTGGGCCCTAGGGCCCACGATCGGATCTGCCCGATATTGCCCACCTCAAGTTGGGCATATCGGAGGGAGATCCGCTCGTTTGGCGACATCGCCAAACGAGCGGATCTATCCATGTATGGGGACCTTTACTCGTATTTTAGCTTTTTTAGATGTTATTTTTTAGCTTGTATTTGAATTATTTTCAAATCAGCAGTACTGTTACAAACAGTATGGGGGTTATTTACTAAAATCCTAAATTATGTCATAATTAAAATAAAAAAGCTCGACCAAACTCCCATGCCCAATTTTGCCTTATTTATTAATAAACTAACTTGAATAAACCGGATCTGGAAAAAACATGATAAAATTAAGTGAAAACGCAAAAAACCCCTATGTATCCAAGCCTAAGGGGGTCGTTTACTAACAATCAGATTAAGATTTTTTGTCCACAAATCTCCAAAAATGTGTGGTTTTCTCATTATTTTAAAAAGCTCTAAAAATGTATTAAGGGGTAGATTTATTAAGTGTGGAATAGTAAATTTGTCCAAATTCACACTTTCAAATTTTAATCCTCCAATTCGAATGTGAGATTTACATAGTAACATAGTAAGTAAGGTTGAAAAAAGACACACATCCATCATGTTCAACCTTTTAGTTTTTTTTTAATCTGCCTAATTGCTAGTCGACCCAGAGGAAGGCAAAAAAAAACCCCATCTGAAGCCTCTCCAATTTGCCTCAGAGGAGGAAAAAATTCCTTCCTGACTCCAAAGTGGCAATCGGACTAGTCCCTGAATTGTACAATGAGCTATCTCCCATAACCCTGTATTCCCTCACTTGCTAAAAAGCAATCCAACCCCTTCTTAAAGCTATCTAATGAATCAGTCTGTACAACTGATTCAGGGAGAGAATTCAACATCTTCACAGCTCTCACTGTAAAAAACCCCTTCCTAATATTTAGGCGGAACCTCTTTTCTTCTAATTCGAATGGGTGACCTCGTGTCAGCTGGAAAGACCTACTGGTAAATAAAGCATTAGAGAGATGATTATACGATCCCCTTATATTTATACATAGTTATCATATCTCTCCTTAAGCGCCTCTTCTCCAGTGTGAACATCCCCAATTTGGCCAGTCTTTCCTCATAGCTAAGATTTCCCATACCTTTTATCAGCTTAGTTGCCCTTCTCTGTACCCTCTCTAATACAATAATGTCCTGTTTGAGTGACGGAGACCAAAACTGTACGGCATATTCTAGATGGGGCCTTACAAGTGCTCTATACAGTGTAAAAATGACCACCTCCTCCCGTGACTCTATGCCCCTTTTAATACAGCTCAAGACCTTACTTGCCCTTGATGCTGCTGACTGGCATTGCTTGCTACAGCCAAGTTTATCATCTACAAGGACTCCAAGGTCCTTTTCCATAATGGATTTGCCTAGTGCAGTCCCATTAAGGGTATAAGTGGCTTGGATATTCTTACATCTCAGGTGCATGACTTTACATTTATCAACATTGAATCCCATTTGCCACTTAGCTGCCCAGATTGCCAGTTTGTCAAGATGCCACATCCTGGATGGAATTAATTGGGCTCGATAGTTTTGTGTCATCTACAAACACTGATACATACTTATAATACCCTCCCCTAAGTCATTAATGAACAAGTTAAATAAAAGTGGACCCAATACCGATCCCTGAGGGACCCCAATAAGAACCTTACTCCAAGAATGTACCATTAACAACCACCCTCTGTACCAGATCCTGTAGCCAGTTTCCTATCCATGTGCAAACGACTTCATTAAGCCCAACAGACCTTAGTTTAGAAAGCAGCCGTTTGTGGGGCACAGTATCAAACGTTTTGCAAAATCCAAATAGATCACATCTATTGCCCCCCCGCTGTCCAGCATCTTACTTACCTCATCATAAAAAGCAATCAAATTTGTCTGACATGACCTATCCTTCATAAAGCCATGCTGATTGCTACTCATAATGGCATTCACTAGGACAAAATTTTGAATGTGATCCCTTAACAAGCCTTCAAATAATTTGCCCACCACAGATGTCACATTTACTGGCCTATAATTGCCAGGCTGAGATCGTAATCCCTTTTTAAATATTGGAATAACATCATCTTTTTTCCAGTCCATAGGCACCATACCAGATGAAAGTAAATCTTAGAAAATCAGAAATAGGAGCGGGTCTAAAACTGAACTAAGCTCTCGTAGAACCTGGGGGTGTATGCCATCAGGCCCTGGAGCCTTGTTTACATTAATTTTTATTAAAGCTTTATGAATCATATCCTGAGTCAGCCACTGACTAGATTGAGCTGATCCGTTAGTGCAACTATAAAGTGGGAACTCAGACTCCTCTATTGTATACACTCTATTGTATACACTGTCACACCTTTTCCATGCAACAGTTCTAATTAGAATATTAGCCACCTAAAACCATGCCAAGCTCATTTACAAGTCAATGGCAGAGGTCCGTTGAACAATTTGAATTTGTTAATTGCCTTCCTGACATTCAAGTTCTTTTCTGAGTGAAAACTCGATTTGAATTCAATATGAATTGTCAGGTTGGGACTATTCGATTGAATATTAGACGTTCACATTTTTTTCTTAAATAACCTCTCATTTGAGTTGTGAGTATATTCAAATTTATTAGAGTAAAAAAATTCACATAAATTGGAAATTTGACCTTTGGTAAATCTCCCATAAGTGTAAAAACTACAAAAATCACTAGTATAAAACTTCGCAGGTAAAAGTTGTTGAGGTCCTATAGTCAATGGGAGCTGTGCTGATCTTTTTGGGCCGCTCTAATCAATTCTGGCTTTTAGAGGTTTTCGTTTTGTTTTTTTTTTTGCTAGGAATTGTCTGAGGTGTTCTGATTTTTTAGCGCAGCGTTCTGCTTAATTTTCTGTTTGTACTTTTTATGAAAATGAGACTGTTGATAAATAGGCCCCAGCGTATTGATTTTCTGTCTAGAAATTCCTATGACATTACTATGTAACTCCTAGGTATATTTTTGCTGAAAAGTAAGGCATAGATTATCAATGATCGTTGTTGAATAATTGACTAATCCTTTTAATGGGGCAGTAAAACTACTAGGTAGTGGAATATTTTTTAGAACAAGTAAGAAAAAATGTTTTTATTTTGCAGTGCAGTATTGTATATTACAGTTCTGAGATTGCAAATGTTAATTTGCAAAATGTATAGTAAACATTAATGAGCACAGAAGTGAAATTGTTTGTACAAAGAAAAGTTGTTCACAGTAAACACATTCAAAATGTTAAATGCTTTTATTACATTTCCCCCATAAATGCATTTATTTGTTTGTTGTGTAAAATCATTCTCCTTAATATGTGTTTTCTTCAGCCTTGGTGGTACAATGTGTTTGTTTCATGCCTATTTATAATTTCCCTAGTCCCTTAATCAGTTTGGGTCCTAAACATATGGTCTACATAAACAAATATCAAAATGCAAGAATGTAAAGATTATTACATGTCACTGATCAACCTAAAAGGTCAAATATATGATAGAGTTATACCTATATATGATGGCCTACTGATATTGATCCCCTTGTTTTGGCAGAAATGCTACTCCTGTCATTTTTGGTTCTGCTACAACTATTTTAAATACTTGCTTTTATAATGACATTGAATCAGAGTATTCTTGTGGGAAAACACAATTTGATTGCTTTTTATGATGAGGTAAGTAAGGGCATGTTATTATGTGTTATTACCATAAAAGCTCCAGTGGTATAAACAATATCTTTCATATATGACCACTGTGACAGACTACTCTGTTATAAAGATAACTAGAACCTCATCCATAAAGCAAGGCTGTACCCTTGAGACAAATGAAGTAGATAAAACCACAGAAGTAAAATAAAATATACTGCAATAGAACCCTCATTTTAGGTTTTTCAGGGGACCATGAAAAACCGTATTGAATCAGAGAAAATGTAAAAGCAGGGAAATACTTCATGGATTATATAACAGTATAAAATTAGGGGAAACCTAAAATCAGGGTATATAAAACTGAGGTTTCATTGTATCTTATTCAAGCACAAAAATGATGACACAAATAAATTTGTTTTTTCCAGTACTTTTTCCCATATTTTGATAAAAAATGTCCCTTTAAGAAGCAGAAGGAGGCTGAATGCAATGTTAACTAGTTTCCCCAAGCTGTAATAAAATATACACGTTTCATACAGTTCATACATAATCTATTAAAGCATGTTCTTTTATTTCACAAGTAACTTTCTATGTTTTGCATGAGACACAAATATTGTAATTAAGAAAAGTATGCTTAAGGGATTTAAAAAAATGCAGAGTTGAGCAGGCAGCATATGTTAAACATTTGTACACTATACATCAATGCAAGACCCATCAGATATAAAACCATTAAAAGTATATCTGTCATAAGGAGGAAGATTAAAATCATTAATCTCATATAGCATTTTGGGAAAATCAGCTTGAAACCTAGAATTATCCCTCTCAGCAATTAACTGCGCCAGTTTAACATGGTCTATAATTAATGCGGTTGTTGTCATTAAGTTATCAGCTAGAACATCAGTCTGTTGAGTCCCACCATGTACTTCATGGTTGCTCAGTAATTTGGTGTTTGCTGTGCTATAAGCAAGAAGCTGCATGCTACCATATTAAAATTCGGCTTAAAATTACATGTTTTACTTGTATTTTTTTATCAGTTATATCTGCCAGTCATGTATACCCCCTTGGTCTACATGAATTCAATGAATAAGGCTTGCGTAAAACACACTTTCTGCCTATTCATTTAATTGTGAACATTTTTTTAAAATCACTTAAATAGATCTCTTAAACAAACAGGGAACTTGAAACTACTCTGTGTCTGGTTCTTTCAAGGTAGATATTAACATGCATTGCACAAATAATCCTTGGCTTTTTTGTTCAGAGTCTAAGCCATGTGGAAATAAACGTTTTGTAACGTGTTTTTTTTCTGCTTGGTGCAGTTCATTGAAGTTTTTATGAACAAATAATCCTGCATTAGAACCTACGTTGGACTGCCGTACCCAGGGCTCACCACATCAAGTGCTCACCACCCAGCCACTGCTGCCTACTGCTTGTTCCCTCTCTGCTACTTACTTAATTTGCCACATCTCCAGGGGAAAAAATTAAAGACGCCCATGCATTCCACTGTGGTTCATTCAGAAGTGGCGTTATGGTGGCTGGTTTGCCTGTTAGGATCTCCTGCAAATGCTTTACTGCACTGCTATAAATGGTGTGGATTCTAGATATACAATAGGAGAGGGCCTCCATTAGAAATCACGGGGCCCTGTATAACAAAAATTTTTGGGGCCCCGCCTACCCTGGCCCCAAACCCCACCCCAGATCCCGCCCACACCACCGTTAAAAGACCAAAAACATTGGCACCAAGGCTCCCCTTACAAGTTAAAAAAAACTGGGGCCCCAGAGAATATTTAAAAAAAAAACATTTATGGCAGGGGCCTATAGAGTATTAAAATTATACATTGGTGGCCAGGGGATTAAAAAAAACCCAAAAAACACACATTGATGTTCAGTAGAATTGAACTCGGGGCTTCCGTACTTCAACTTCGCCTCCTATCGTGACTTTGGATCTTTTCGCCACTTCAGGACTACAATTTCGGCTGTTTTCGTGATTGGTCTTTTTGTCGCTACAGGACTTAAATTTCCGCTGTTTTCGCAACGTTGGGTCTTTTCGCCGCTTCAGGACCTCAATTTCGGCTCTTTTTGTGACTTTGGGTCTTTTCGCGCCTTCGGCTATTTTTGTGGCTTTCGGTCTTTTTGCCACTTCGGGACTTCGGTGGTTCGGCTTTTTGCCACTTCCGCATTTCGGCTGTTAGGGACTTCGGAAGGGTGGCGCGGCTTCTGCGCTGTCAAGGGGGTCCCAGCTCTTTCAAAAAGTTCAGCACTGCCAAGCCACCCTTCAGGCTAGAGCACGGTACACTTGTACCCCCTGTGCCCCCCTGATGGTGGCCCTGCAGTAGGATAAGAGCCAGAGTACCAAAAAGAAAGCAGAATCACTTTTTATCTGAAAGTCCTGCTTGCAATGATTGTGGCTTATGTACAAATGAGAGTGAAATAGATTAGTTACCTATATAGTATAGGATGATGGCACCCTGATCACTGTCTGGCTTGAAAATTCCATCCATCAAGGACCACACAGAATGTCAAAGTTCCAAACAAAAATAGTGATATGATGCTAAAGTCTAAGAGGCCTGTAAAAAGGGGCCATAGTTCCTGGGATAAAGCCCCCAGTTCCAAGGGCACATATATCAAAAAACAAAGAAATATCCCAGAAGTCTATAATATATTAAAAAGTTAGTTTTTATTCAAATATAAAAAAAATATGCATAAAGACCACATGGTATTCCACCTTATGCGTTTCATACCCTCTGGTACTTATAATAATAATACCCAATTAAACTTGAAAATTTATACCCAAAAAGGCCCCACCCTTGTACTTTTTAAAACCAGAATCAGAAATTGCCACATCACTCAGATGTCAGAGCAAGATTATACATACACATTGGTAGGGTTCTATTCCTCAGTCTGCCTGTACTCAGCATGAAACATATAAATAGTCCAACATTTGTAAAAAAAAAAAAAACATATGCAGTGAGCCCTGTTAAACCATTTGAAATGGTCAGTACTATAAGATATTAAGCAGGGTAAATGCTCCATTTATAGTTATATCAATAGTAATCATATGCACTTTTATTCAACTAAACTACTCTCAGCTGTAAATTTAGTCGTACAGAATAAATTCACAATTGTGTTTATTACCTGCTGAAGCCTCACTATACATTAAATAAAACACATAACGTCAAATTAAGACCAAGTTATAAACGAGTATGCAAATAAAAAAATCCAATATAACTCCCTTTTTGCTAAAAGCCCTACTAAGTCACCTCCTCTTATTCCTAACCTCACTCTTTCAATCCCTTGTACTAAGAAAAAAGTTGTGTTACTTCCATTACATTGTGCAAAATGTCTTGTTATATTACGTTTTTGAACATCTTTTGGATTCTTGACTTGACTTAGCTGTTCACTCATTTTTTCCTTCAGAGTCCTATTAGTGCAACTTACATATTGCTTTTGGCACTTTAGAATTGTCGCTAAAAAAATCACTGTGGGCGTATTACAATTTATATAATCCTTGATCCAAAAACTTTTGTCTGTCCCTGTGGATTTAAATTCCTTTGACACTTATATGAAGACATGTCCCACACCTACGACTGCCACATCTGTAGCTACCATTAACTACCAGTGAGTTTCTATCTCCTCCTTTCCTCCTCTGTCCTTTTCCCTAACCAAGTGTGGTGATAACAAGTCCCTTAATGTATGGGCTCGTCTAGGGACACTACTTATGCACAACTTTAACACTTTATAAAAGTTGGCATCCGCATAAAGTATAGGTAAATATCTTTTAATATCTTTTAATATCTTTTTAATAATATCCAAATTCCATAAAACTGCATACTATACCTAGTTACAATGGAACCCTATTAGAGTTCTATACCTGTTTCTTATCTTCTTAACATTCAATAGTTCTCTGATAAGCTTTAACCTCTGACTCACGCTTATTTCGTCGATCAAGAATTCTCTTCATGTCATCCGCCTGTTCACAAAATCCCACCAATCAGACCTCTCGGGTGGCAGGAAGACACATGAAGAAGAGTATTCCGGCTACAGAGTTTTCGATCTAATGTTGTATATATTTCTACTGCCATTAGTTTCACATCCAAAAATTCAATGGCCCTTTCTCTATAGTCACTAGTGAATTTCAAATTCAACTCCTTTTGATTTATCTCATGGACAAAAGTCTCAAAGCTTTTCTCGTCACCCTGCCAAATACAAAGTAGGTCATCAATATAGTATAAATACTTTTTTAAATGTCCCTTCGCACCTGCATTTAAAAATGTATTTACACTATATTGATGACCTACTTTGTAATAGGCCTATGGAGATGCATTTATACTTTCAAATATGATCAACAAAGTTGCTTTTTAACTTATACTTTTGGCCCTGTGAATCCTTCTATTTGTTATGTAGCCTTAACCAGGGTAAGCCTAAAACCACATGAGTGGATGCACAGTGGATAAGGTGGAAATCAATCTCTTCAGAATTTGTAATTCCTACATACTTTTCAAGTTTAGGGGTTACCGATTTTCATCTATGGACAAGTCTGAGTCTGACAGGAGAAGAAAGAGGAATGAACAGTCATTTCAGCAGCAAAGGAGGCATCAAGAACATTTCCAGCAGCCCCTTAGTCAATAAAAGCCTTAAAGGAGAAATATTATGTTAAAAACAAGAATGTTTCAGTGCATTAAGCTCTTTAAAATATAGAAGAAATGTGTTTTAAAAAGTAGTGTTTCTGGTTACTTTATTTGACATTTCAGCAAAAACCCTACCCTTCTCACCCATCAGCTCCACTTCCTGCCCACTGAAGTGTCAGACTTTGCAGGGGTCCACTGCACTGTAGGATAGGAACCAATCAGCAGCTAGGCTGACCTGATAGGTAACTGGAACAGGAGTATAACCAGGTCACAAAACCTGATGCCCTTCCCTTAATCTGAGATCCACCTGTATAGCTAAATGCATAAAGGCTTCAAGGGAGGTGGGCGAAGGATAATGAACTGGACTATCTCTAATAGCATTAGAGAGCCTCACTCTGACCTGGCTGCACAAAGCTGTGTCATTCTACTGGGTATCAACAGCCAGGGCCGCCATTAGAAATCACGGGCCCTGTACAACAAAATTTTACCCAGCCCCTAAGCCCCACCTCAGATCCCACCCTACACCACAGATAAAAGACCACACAGATATTAGCACTAAAAACCGTAAACCCTCCCCACAGTTATAAAAAGCCATTGAAAGTAGGCCCCCCTTAAGTTAAAAAAATGTGGCACCAAGGCCCCCCACAAAAAAAATTGGTAGTCAGGGCCACCCTACAAGTTAAAAAAAATAATTGGTGACCAGGAACCCCTATAAGTAAAAAAAAAACAACATTGGTGCCAGTGCCCACCATAAAAGTTTTTTTTGTTTTTTTTTTAAAAAAACATTGGCACATGGGCCCCCCATAAAAATCATTGGTAGTCATGGCACCCCATTAGTAATAAAAAAAATGTTGACACCAGGGCCCCCCCCCCCATAATTTTATTTTAAAAAAAAAAACATGGGTGCCAGGGCTTCAGGACTTCAACTTAGACTCCTTTCATGGCATCAAGTCTTTTTTCGGCTTCAGGACTTCAAGCTCGGCTCCTTTCGTGACTTTGGGTCTTTTAGCGGCTTCGGGACTTCAACTTCGGCTCCTTTTGGGACTTCGCGCATTTTGCGGCTTTGGGACTTCAAGTCTGTCTCCATTCGTGGCTTTGGGTTTTCGGGTTCGGGACTTCAACTACGGCTGTTCGGGACTTTGGCTATTCGGAATACAGCAGATGCTGCACGGCTTTGACGCAGTCAAGGGGGGCGGTTATTTTGAATAGTGCAGTACAGCTGGGTCCCCCTTTAGGCCCGGTACAGCAGTACCCCCCATGCCCCCCTGATGCGGTCCTTTCAACAGCCCAGCGTCTGAACTCAGTTCAGTATTCCTCTGCACATTTCCTTGCACTTGGTTGCGAATAGCAGAATCTGCGGAAGCACAGTGATCAGGGTCATCATAGAGTAAGGCAGTGGCTTTAAAAATGCTTCTAAAGAGACTCTTGCAGAGTCAGATGGTGGTAAATGTAAAAACCCAAATTCCCCTGTAGGAGAGTTATCACAAATTTAATTTTAAAGAGCATGGCAACAAACTAAAATAAATCTTACAGGTTTCTTGGAATGCAAAAAACAGTTTCTAATACCTAGAAAATCTATCAGGAAAGGGAACCTCGGGTTCTGGCTCTTGAATGGCAGACACTGCAGATACTTGTTGCATGCAGTGGCATAACTATAGAGGAAGCACACCCCACAGTCACAGGGGGGCCCGGACTGCGGGGTCTGCTTCCTCTATAGCTAATAAGAAGACCCCCTCCTCCCCAGCCACTCTCTTACTTGCGATGAGGAAGGGGGACTCAAGTCGTCACTGAGTGGGTGGAGTCGGACGGGGGATGGGAAGTGGGCAGGAGGATGAGTGATCGGAGTGCGCTGGGCCCCTCTGAAAATTTTTTTGCAGGGGGGCCTAGCGCACTCTACATAGTAACATAGTAAGTTAGGTTGAAAAAAAGACACACGTCCATCAAGTTCAACCTTAACTAGTTGCATGGCATCTAGATGGGCAGTTAGGAGTTGCAAGAACTGGACTACCTGGTCCTGCTTGCCATATTGCACATTTAAACACTGCAGGAGATCAGAAAACAATTGCCGGCTGGAACAGGAGGCGGTGTGACTGCTTTGGCATTAATGCTCCGTTATAATGTCAAGTATGGAAAAGACATACCCCAGGGACTGGATTCCTGTCTAGATGTGCTTCTGCCCTTAATAGCTACCTTTGGCTTCGGGGCCTGGCCCTCAGCTACTGAGGTGCCACCAGGACTTAATGCAAGAGAATCTAGTAACTTTCACAGGGGCAGGCAAGGGCGCCAAAGGTATACTCTGGGAAGAAGCCGGTAAGGAAGGAGCTGGACGTAGTCATACAGGCCGGGTCAGAACCAGATAAAATGAGCAGAATCTTGAGGCATACTTGAGGTACAATCTGTCTCTCTGTACCTTTTAAGTTACTTGTAAGATTAATTTACTGTATCTCTAACAGGCTTGTAGTTCATGAGAATGTAATAACATGCAATCCTTATTTGTTTGACCAAATGCAGAAACAGGTAGCCATCTGCTGATCTGTTGCTATAGTTGACCTGTAGCAAACATTGCACCTTTTATTACATAACCCCAGAAACATTTTATTTACCTTAAAGACTGTGGATGAGCAAAGCAGACAATAGAGGTACAACTGAACTTGTGGGTGATCAATCTCTCTGAGCATGCATGGAATTATAGCAGACCTGTCCCTTATACATAGGCTAAAGGCACAAAAACTCAACAGAAAACTATTTAGCCCTGTTATCCCACAGGTTTTGCAAAACCATACTGATACAGTTGGTATCGGGGCCATCATCAAGGCGGCACAGGGAGTACAGTCATCGCGGGCCCGGGCTGTGCTGCACTCCCTGAATTAGTGGGGGCAGGCCCCCATTGAGCAAAATCGATGTTGATGAAGGAGAGGCGAAGATCGCAAGAGCTGAAGCTGGCGAAACACAAAAGGCGCCAAAGTAGCCGAAGCTGCGAAATCCGCAGAAGAAAACTGAAGAAGCTGCCATCACTGAAGAGACTGAAGAAGATCACACATGAACTTAAGTTCCAGTGAACACCAATTTTTTTTTGGTTTTTTTTTTCATTAAACCCCTGGCCACCAATGTTTTTTTTTAAAAAAAAAATCTTCTATGGGGTCCTGACCACCAATGTGTTTTTTTTAATCTTTCATGGGGCCCCTGACAACCAATACCTTTTTTTTTAATCTCCTATGGGGCCCCTAACCACCAATGCTTTTTTTAAAAAAAATTCATGGGGCACCTGACCACCAATGTATTTTTAACTTGTGGTGTGGTGGCTTGCCCACCAATGATTTTTTTTCAACACTTAACTTGTCGTAGGGGCCTTGTGATTTCTGATGGCGGCCCTGGTTGGTATGACTTTAGAAAACAGTACATTTTCTAATGTCTACATCATAAATTCATCACTATAAATACTGTGCATGAAAACTCGAATGCCAGCATCAGTGAAATGGTATATACACTATGGCAGTGATCCCCAACCAGTAGCTCGTGAGCAACATGGTGCTCTCCAAGCCCTTGGATTGTTGCTCCCAGTGACCTCAAAGCAGGAGTTTGTTTTTGAATTCCAGGCTTGGAGACAAGTTTTGGTTGCATAAAAACCAGGTGCACTGCCAAACAGAGCCTCAATGTAGGTTGACAATCCACATAGGGGCTACCAAATGGCCAATCACAGCACTTATATGGCACCCCAAGAACATTTTTCATGGTAGTGTTGCTCCACAACTCCTTTTACTTCTGAATGTTGCTCATGGGTTCAAAAGGTTGGGGATCCCTGCACTATGGGGACCATTTACTTAGCTTGAGTGAAGGAATAGAATAAAAAAAAATTTTTTGGCTACTTCGACCTTCGACTACGAATCGAACGATTCAAACTAAAAATCGCTCGAATATTCGACCATTCGATAATCGAAGTACTGTCTCTTTAAAAAAAACTTCGACCCCCAACTTCGCCACCTAAAACCTACCGAGGTGCAATGTTAGCCTATGGGGAAGGTCCCCATAGGCTTCCTGGCAATTTTTTGATCGAAGAAAAATCATTCGATCGATGGATTAAAATCCTTCGAATCGAACGATCGAAGGATTTAATCGTTCGATCGAACGATTTTTCGTTCGATTGAACGATTTTTCGTTCGATCGAACTATTTGCAGTAAATCCTTCGACTTCGATATTCAAAGTTGAAGGATTTACATTCGGCAGTCGAATATTGAGGGTTAATTAACCCTCAATCAGGGGTGCTTCACCAATGAGGCAAGTTGAGGCTGTCGCCTCAGGCGGCAGCGCCCCACTAGGTGCCAGGGGCAGCAAAAATGCTGCTCCTGGTACTTTAAGAGCTAATTTCCGAGGGAGGGGGGGCAGCAGCAACTGCTGCTGCCTCAGGCAGCAGAGGGGCCAGAATCGCCCCTGCCCTTGATATTCGACCCTATGTAAATCTGCCCCTATATAATAGTAACTGTCTTCTGATCCATGTAAGTAGACTGGATTGTAGATGGGAAGTTACACTAATAAAGGCATATTGTGATTTATTTTTTCGTGTGTTCACTGACAAGTTGGATTATTCTGATAGTTGCTACATATGCATTATATGATTACCATTTTGATCAGTTATAAAAGTATAGGGTTTATTATCCAGACCTGGGGATTCCTGGATAAGGTATATTTCCTGAATTTGGATCACCATACCTCAAATATGCTAAAAGTAATTTAAACATAAAATAAACCCTATTAAATAGGGTAGAGGAGGTACTGTCAGAATAGCTGATTGTACCCTCCTATCTATTTTCCTAATGTATGCAAAAAAGGCTATAGCTCTCCAATGGAAGGATACCTCTGGCCCAACGGTCCCATACTTGCTGGATCTTGTCCGGAAAGCAATACCCTTATATAAATTAACATACATGTGAATAAACTGCCCTGACAAATTTCATAAAATGTGGGAGGTCTGGCAAGACCTGGAAAAATGCAGAGTATTGTAGCCCGCTCGCACACCCTGGCCTTCAGCAGTTCAGCGCCTGGTGCACGGTGTTGGAGGGATGCTTGACAAAGGAGTCTGACCCTGAAACGTTGCATGTTTGCAGAATAAAATACGCAAAGGTATAACCCTGCACTTACTTGCCTTTGAGTGCCAGCGTTTTCTTGGTTAGACCTGGAAAAATACACATGAGAGGGTCCCTGCCTAGTGAGGTAAAGCCTAAAAACCCAGCCAACCACTCCAGTGGCCTGACACCTGTCCCCCTCCTATAAAGGTCCCCCTGGGACTTCCCTTCATACACCCACTGTCAACCATTAGTCACACTCCATGGAAATCAACGGCGCACATGCATTATATGTAGCAAATAATTAACAATGGATAGTTGTTAATAAAGAACACTCAATACCATACAGTATATACAGAGTACATATATAAAGAGTACATTGTCAAGTTTTTTGTTGAAGTTGTTTGAATTTGTTTAATTTATGCAATGTATCCCTATACCACTGTATGTATTCTTTTTTCGTTTATGCATTTCAATAGAAATGTAACAGAATTTAAAATAAAACATGAAAGAAACTCATTAGGATTGTTTAAACCCAATATGGATTCATCCAGCTTATAATCAAGGACACAATAATATTTTATTATTACAGAGAAAAAAGAAAATATTTTTAAAAGTTATAAATATTTATAATGGACTATATGGGAGATGGCCTTTCAGTAATTCTGAGATGTCTGGATTCTGGAAGTGTTTTCTTGCAAATACAGTACCTGTAATAGTTGCTCTGATGAGTTGTTTGGCTCACTGTGTCTAAGAACCTATTCAACACATGCACATAATAAAAATATTGCTTCAGCTACTGTGCTACACTTTTTTACTCCCTTTCTGTGTCTCCCATGTAATCTTGCACTGACAAAATATTGGTAGGGAAGATATTCAAATAAAGACACCCAGTACAAGGCAAGCTGTAACTCCAAGGTTGTCCTGAAATGCAGTTCTAATCTGAGAAGACCCAAAGTTGCTTCCAGTCCCACATTGCAAACACATTTCATTCATGAATACACTACTTTGGAAAATAGTTTTCACTGTGCTTAAATTAGGGGATCAAAGTGTTTTTGTTGTATATGTAATACAAAACAACTGGAAAAAATTACTATTTATGAAGAAAGTCTGTATTCTGTAGAACAAGAATTGGCTGTCGGTTTCCTAACATAGTGTAAAGCCAAGTACAGCATCATTCTGCTAACCTAACAAGAGGATATTGCTTAGGTGGCCTATTTCTGGAAATAAATTAGTTGTTTTCTGTGGCTTTAGATCCACGTTCGTGAAGTTTTTGTAAATATTCAGCCTTCAAGTTTAAATACTTGGTCACTGAAATTCAAATTGTCCAGTACAATATACTTATCAGACATTCCTCTTAGATGCAAATGCATTGTCTTTTGAAGGAGACAATTTGGCACCTCATACAAACTATTAATATTAATGGGTGTTGTGTAATAAAAGGTATACAATTTGCTACAGGTCTAATCACCCATAGCAAAGATTAAAAAGTTGCTATGGGTCACTGCACCTATGCAAACTTTGTGACTCTTATTACATATGGGGACAGACTGACATGGTTAAGTTGGGTTGAAAAGTCAATCCCTCCAAATGAACCCCAGTGCACGTATATACACACTGACCTATCTATACACTCATATATATTAATTATATTTACCAATATCGGTACTCTACTAGACATTGGTCAATTATCTAACACATCTGATAATCTGCCCTACTGTTCCATAGCAGATGATCGCATTCTAGTGGCTGTTCTCTTCCAAAACTTAAGTGGCTTGTCACACATTCACAGCATATATCCTGTCTGTATTACTTCTTTCCACTACATATTTCATTTTGTTGGCTCTTAAACTGATAGTTTCCTGGATGACTCATTACTTATTCAATAATTATACCTATATAGACAGTTCCTTACTAAAGGCATGCATACTAATGAATCAATCATTATCATTGCTCTAGGCAAAAATATCTTGCTGGTCTTGTAATAAGAAACCCAACCAACAGATTTACCCTTATCATTCACATTCATAGGAAACCTTGGAAAAAATTATGTTAGACCATTTCTTAATCTTCCAACATATTTACCTATACAGATGCATCATATCTCTGCCCTAGTCCACAGTTATAATTTGTCAAAATATTCCTTAAAAGTACAATCATTTCTCCTCTAATTAATCTGGTTGCTTAATTTCCATTTCTAATGCATTTGTTTGTAAGTGCTATTTGTCCAATGCATATACATAGGTTGAATTATTCCATTCATAGAACCAAATTCCCATTTTATGCAGAGTAATTAACTAAGGTACAACCAGTCTGATAAGAATTAAGGTCTGTTGTTTTTGCCTCTATAATATTTTACAGAAGAAAAGCATACACTGGGATCCTGATTATAAATTCAACCTGGCCAGTATTTGCAAAGAGTTTGTATATTTCCTTCTTGTGGGTTTCCTATGCACATTCAAGTTTCCTTCCACACTCCAAAAACATAGAGGCAATGTTTAACACAATCCTTATTCAATAAACTGATGCAACGTAATAAAGGAAATAAATAAAGGCTAAGGGGCCCATTCACTAAATTCGAGTGAAGGAATAGAATAAAAAATACTTCGAATTTCGAAGTATTTTTTTGGGTACTTCGACCATCGAAGTACCCAAAAAATTCGAAGTTTTTTTCATTTGAATCCTTCACTCGATCTTAGTAAATGTGCCCCTTAGAGTTTCATGGTTTTTAAAATTTAGGCCATAGAGTACATTGACTTTGGCTGTTTTATGTGAACAGGAGATAAACTTGACAAGTTTGGGCTGATATTGGTAACAGATGAGAGGTTGTCAACTAAATTACAGCAGCTCAGTTATAATTTACAAAGTGTCACTGTGCAAAGTGTGATAAACTGCAGAGACTGTGCCTGTAACAAATCATGCAAATAGCTGACCAGCATGTTTCTTACATGGCATGTTCTGTTTTCATTTACAGCTCTCATTTCCTCCTCCCTTCCAGCTTTCACTGATGAACTGCCTTCCTGTGCTCCCATCTCCTGTTACTTTTCCATATATCAAAGGGCAGCCTTGTAAATGCACTGATCTCCAAAGCCCAAGGTCCCAGCCCCACCGGTATCAGCTGAGATGGAATTCTTTTGTAACTAATATTTCAAACTTTGCAGCATGGGAGGGCTTATTTCGAAAATACGTGAAACAATTATTTATGAATTCTTACAAAGCTGTGACACAAAGGTTGTTTTGCTGTAAGATTTTATATGAATAAATGATAGTATTGGATAATTTAAAGCATTTGGTTATGCCCTGGTAAGGAAACATATATTAAAATGTATACAATTAATGCTAAAATAATTCCGTCCCTGTGTATTTCTGCTGTAACCTAAATTATTGTCTTTTGCATTTTGTGATACATAGAGATTTGAGTGCAAACAGCACTTAAATAGACAGACAGGCAATCAGACAGGCAGTCTTGGATTTATAGTGTGGTGGATAGTCAGTTAATGCAATATCATTTGATGTTAATTTTGGAGTTGATTATTGTGTAATAAATATGTAACCCACCTATTAAATTGAGATTTGTTTCCCAAGCAGCTAGTTTTATTTAAACACTTACCCCATACTTCCATAAGTATTTCTGGCTCTGGAGTTATTAGTATCTTCCTTTTCCATCACTAAAAGACACACAGAGTTCCTGAAACCACAGTCACTCTAAATAAAATGTGTTTTATAAAAAAAGAAAGAGGGCTGATATACCAAAGCTCCCTTAGGCCCTTGTCACACATGGCATTTCTCCTCTAGTGGAAAAATGCAGATTCACCGAGCTTTTGCCCCATGTATTCACTAAATGACTTGAATGCAATCCACCTGGCTCTGTACATGCAGATTTTAGACAGAAAATATACAACATAGAGTTTTCTTGTCAAAATCTGTAGTGCTCAGTGACACGTGGATTGCATTTATGCCAATTATTGCACACACATGGAAGTATACATCTTTGACCTAAAATAGTATGTGTCAGTTTGAACCAATTGCTTCACACAGGCATCAGCTTTCATTATGTTATCAATACCAGCCATTTGAATAAATAAGATTAATCTTTATATAGACAAACAAAAGTACAGAAATACACAATATAGGTTAAAGATTGTGTTGTTTAAATGAGAATAATGTTATATTCCTAAACCCAGGGTACCAGCTCTGAAAATATACGAAAAACTGGAAATATTTTTGCAAAGTGGACATTTAGTTACCATTATAATGGACATCTTAATTAAATTGCAAACTTGTCTCAGGGAAAGTATGTGGCTTCCAAAGTCATCACATTTATTTCTGAGGTTTAAGATGATCCTATTTTTATTCTGTAACAATTGTTAAATTGTTGTAAGATTCCTGTGTGTTATATGTTATTGTATCATATAAATTGATAGAGCTATGTGAATAAATGATGACCATGAAGGCAGTCAAATAAATTAACATGCAGTGTTAACACATGGCAGACAAGGCAATGCATTGTTTTTTTCACTAAGGAATTCCAAAGTTTTTCTCAATGAGAACCAGAGCACGGAGGGAAAACATATCCTCCTTTTAAATCAAAGTGAAGGATAAACAAAACACCTACTGGTGGAGAATGATAATTTAAGTACCATGAAATGTTTTAATTGCAGGATTTAATAGTCGCTAAGGTCACAAGGGATGAGACCATGTAATCCCCATGAATCTTAAAAAACTTTGTTAATGAGAACTTATTGCAGCAACATTTTTTTTTAACAAGACATTCTAACAAGTAATTGTTGAAACGTAGATTTTTATGTGGTTAGACTGAGCTGTGCCCTGCCTAGGACAAATAATATAAGGTACACTTTAAAGGGATACTGATGTGTTTCAAAACGCATCATTTAATAGTACTGCCCCAGCAGAATTCTGCACTGAAATCCATTTTTCAAAAGAGCAAACAGATTTTTTTAGATTTAATTTGAAATCTGACATGGGGCTAGATATATTCTAGTCAGTTTCTCAGCTGCCCTCAGTCATGTGACTTGTGCTCTGAAAAACTTCAGTCACTCTTTACTGCTGTACTGCAAGTTGGAGTGATATCAGCCCCTCCATCCCTTCCCAGCAGCCCATCAGCAGAACAATGAGAATGTAACCAGATAACAACTCTCTAACACAAGATAGCAACTCCCTGATAGATATGAGAATAGCACTCAATAGTAAAATCCAGGTCCCACTGCGACACATTCAGTTACATTAAGTAGGAAAAACAACAGCTTGCCAGAAAGTAGTTCCATCCTAAAGTGCTGGCTCTTTCTGAAAGCATATGGCCAGGCAAAATGACCTAAGATGGCTGCCTACACAACAATATTACAACAAAAAAAATACACTTGCTGGTTCAGGAATGAAATTTTATATTGCAGAGTGAATTATTTGCAGTTTAAACAGTGTAATTTAGAAATAAAAACGACATCATAAAAATCATGACAGATCCCTTTAAATTAAATGTATAGTTGCCAGTGTTATTTTAGAAAGAAATTAGGGGTCGTTTGGAGCAACAATTTTGTGTGGGCAAGAAAATTTTTTGATATTAATATTAAGTAACTTGAAATGTTACACCTCCTATACAGAATGCTATTCCCTCTTCAGTATTCATGAGCAATGTTTTTACTGTTCTTTGCTCTGCTTAACTACCAAATGCAACACCACATACAGTACCACATTTCTCACCCACTTAATTCGATCTTGCCCACTCCCACACCTTGTGTATTACTCCCCTTCCTTTAGAGTGTATGCTCTTTTGCATAGGGCCTTCCTCAACTTTTGTACCAGTATTGATTATGATGTATGTAACTCCATATGTTCTATGTATAGAATTCATGTGATTTAGTTGTATAATCACATTTACTTTTCAGTGCTACGCAATATGTTGGCGCTATATAAATACATGTTACTAATAATAATAATAATAAATTGTGGGGCTGATTAAATTAAATGCAGAGTCACTTTTTTATAAAAAGACAATTTCCCATTAAACTAAAAAACTGTTAGTAATATGGTAGATTTTAACAGTGGATGCTTATAGCACACCAGTTGATTTGAACATGAAATATCATGGAAGCACCCCTCAGACATGTCCTTTGCTCCTACAGCAAAGTAAATGACTTTCACATAAAGAACTAAAGTGCAAGCTGAGGAGAGATCAATGGTATGCTGCTGTAAAACCACAGCACATTTGTTAACTTTCACTTTTCTGACTTGAACATACAAAAGGGCAGATATTTTAGAAATATGATTTCTGGATTGCAGTGACACAATTTTTCCACAAAGCCACAGTACCTAACTATCAATGGACAATGAACAGTACATATATAATCTTGTGTATCACATTAAAAATGTTTCACCTTTTTGCAAAAGTTAATTCCATGCAGGAATGGCTTATGCTTAAGAATTTCACTTCAGAATATGTGGGAGTGGAATAGATTTGTGGTCTACATGTCTGCATTGCAGATATGTAAGGTAATAGAACTGCACATGTATTTTTATGTAAGTAAAATGAAAAATGTATGCACTACAAGAGATCTAGAAAAAGGATGCTGACATAATCCAAATAAATACTCCAATGGTCCTCTTAAATTTCAGTGTACCAACTAAACAACTAAACACAGGGGCAGATTTATCAAGGGTGGAATTTAGAGTTCATGGGAGTTTCTAAAAAACTCCCATGAACTCAAAATCGAGTTAAAAATTATGGGCGAATTAAAAAAAAATTAAAAAAATCTTTTTGCAATTCGGGGCAATGGGATCAACTCAAATCAAATTCAATTCAAGCTTTTTCTCCTGAAAAAAACCTCGATTTTCAGGAAGGCTGCAAACAACTCCAAATTGATTCCATGAGGTCCCCCATATGCTCAAACACCAATTCAAAAGGTTTTAGATAGCGAATAGTCAAATTCTAATTTTTAAAGGGACAGCACATGATACATTTCGAATTTAGATTTTTTTTAAAAACTCTAATTGAATTTTGACTATTACCTAATCTAATTACACTAAAATAAACTCGACAATACAAATTTTTAAATTCGAAATTCGAATTTTCACTTCTACCCTTGCTAAATCTGCCCCTTACTATTGCACAATTATTACCTTTGTATTCATCTGAATACTTTGAATAGTATACCAATTTCTTGCTAAAACATATTTATTTAGAAAATGTGTCCAGTCATTGTAATCTTTAATAGAAAATTGTTCAATTACTTAATAAGATAACATTATCCCAGAAACATGTCTGTGCATATCTAGGTGTGTGGTTTTAAACATAGTTGTTAGAAAATTGGTGTTTTTTATTAACCATTGTTCTAATATTTGTGCAAAAGGGATTTTGTGTGAACTGCTGACTAGATCAATTGATTTGATGGCTAGTTATCCTGAACTATTGCAACAAATGCATTAGCAGTTTCTGTAGATGTGCATAAGTAGGCATACAAATAAACTTATTAAATTAAAACTGTCTACTAAATATAGTAGTCACTATGCCCTTGGGCAGAATAAGCACAAGGCGCACTTAAAGGGATACTGTCATGGGAAAAATTTTTTTTTCAAAATGAATCAGTTAAAAGTGCTGCTCCAGCAGAATTCTGCACTGAAATCCATTTCTCAAAAGAGCAAACAGATTTTTTTATATTAAATTTTGAAATCTGACATGGGGCTAGACATATTGTCAATTTTCCAGCTGCCCCAAATCATGCGTTCTGAAAAAAACATGTTTTCCGATGACAGTATCCCTTTAAGAATACAGTTCTGCTGAACATAGCACTATATTCAGCTGCAGCTCTCTGTGCTCTACACAAAAGCATGTGGCAAATTTTTAAAAAAGGAAGGCAGCTGGCCAAGTGCAAAAAGAAGGTAGATTGTGCCTTACTAAAAGTAAATGACAGCTATGGCAAGGAATCCTAGGGACCCAAATGGCTACTAATTCCCGCTATTCATTGACAGTACAATCACCTTTATTAATATGTCTGCCGTGATTGCAGTCCATGTCCTTTACCCCCTTTCCATATTTCTCCTATTTCTTATATTTTTTACCTCTTCTTATCATCTTATCATCTTTTTTACCTCTTCGAATAAGTGCTGCTGTACCTTTTTTATTCATGGTTGTATCATTATTTTGTTAAAATATAATATGATCTATTTTCACAGTTTCAGTCTCTTTTAAGATCAAGCTGTTAAATGTAGCCATATATAAAGATTGCATTTTCCTCTTTTTAAAAGCCTTGGCATAGAGGCCCTGTTCCCAAGCCATATACTGATACCAGCTTTATTTATCCAGGATTAAAAACTACTTCACTATTAGAACTTGACACCTTGCTAAAACAAATGACTTTAGTGATTTTGAAATAGATCCAAGTGGAGACAGAGTTATAAATCAGAAACAACACAATCCATTTGTAAAGCTTTATAATCCATGCAGACTTTAGCATCTCCCAAAAATGTAAATCCATAGTGCTGTGTAGCAACCAAAATTGTAATAATAATCCAACATTATAAAGTTAGTTCTTTGTTTGTCTTGTTGTATAGGTTATTGCCTATATAACAACCTTGACTAAGCTCATATTTTTAAAAAGCTTAAATGTTTTCTTATTTATTCAAAAATACAAAGATAAAAAGCATGAATGAATAAAAATATGGAACAAACACAAATACGAAAACCTTGAAATCCTCATTTTCATAAGAAAAAACTTGAAAAACTCTAACATCTCATTAAAATAATATATTACAATTTGCTAAGGACAGATCCCATTGACGTTTGATGATCTCACCAGCTTTTAAATGGCAAAGTTTTGTATTAGAGCTTTTCCTGGTTGTTGCAATTAATAAATAGCATGTTTTTCATGGTAATAGTAATTATTTAAATACATGATTTGTAATGCTAAAAGGGTTCCTTTGAAGAAATGGAAAAAAATACAAACATTAATAGACCAGCTCCTTATACTGAGTTCAATAAACATTATTTCACGAAGAAAGAAGTCACAAATCTGCCCATACAATGACTTTGCACTATACAGTAACTATTTGAAAAGAATCCAATGTTTCCTACTATCTACTAAGCTGTGACTGAAAAATAAGTGCAATGCTATTAGTAAATTGCATTGGAAAAAAGTTCCCCATAAATTATGGGGCCTTTATGGGTGTTTTTATAAACAGATCTCTATGACTTGCACAGTACACAGTACAGGTATGGAGTCCGTTATCTGGAAACCAGAAAGCTCAGAATTACAGAAAGTCTGTCTTCCATAGACTCAATTTTATCCAAATAATCCAAATTTTAAAAAATTATTTTCTTTTTCTCTGTAATAATCAAACAGTACCTTGTACTTGATCCAAACTAAGATATGATTAATCATTATTGGAACCAAAACCAGCCTATTCGGTTTATTTAATATTTACATGATTTTCTAGTTGACGTAAGGTATGAAGATCCAAATTATGGGAAGATCCGTTATCCGGAAAACCCCAGGCTCCAAGCATTCTGGATAACAGGTCCCATACCTGTATATGGAACACATCTGCTATAATGATATATCCACTGAAGTACATGTAGGTGAGCAGTATTCAAGAAGTAATACATTATTATTTATTTTAACAGGATTGTCATGTCTTACTAGCCTATCATTTATATGCCATTCAGGATAGAAGCTTTTTTTCTGGCTTATTTCTCCTGGTCTCTAATTTCATCATAATTATATAAATTACTGCATGTAAACATTCAAAGGCAATGAATATCAATTTTCAAATTATATGCAGAATATTGCTTGCTTGTGAAAACCTACACACTCTGTTTTGATCCAAGCATATAAGCTATTAATCAGTGAGGAAATACAGGACAGTTTTTTTAGAGCTTCCTAGATCTTAAGTGTCCTGAGGTATGTGCTATACTTGGGGCACTTCCTCATTTGTTTTATGCTCCCATGAGGCTGCCTTATGTTAGTTTCCAGTCCAGAATGGCCCTTTTTATGCATTTCCAGAACTGGCAAATCTTTTAGTTTTTGATTTCTTCAAATGTTTTTTGATACTTAAGTTGCTGATGGAGCCTGTAACTGCTTGGACAGTCACTTAGGATATTATCATGGATACCATTGAGATACGCAGAGTTTAGCAATAATATCATAACAAATAGGGGACTTAAAATGTACAACACATATTGGGCCAAATTCAATTCAGTGAGAAAAAGTTATCTCATGGTTTATCACGTGAAAACTCATGGATGGAATTCAATTCAAGGAGAACTTTTTTTTCTTCATATTCAGTTCCAGTTTTTTCCCATAGACTTCAATGGAGTCTTTACGTGATAAACCATGAGTATTTCTGAATTAAATTGCATCTCAAACTGAATCTCGTCCATGATAAACCTTTTTCTCACTGAATTGAATCTGGCGTAATATATTATTAAACAAGGATAATACCTTCTATCATGCAGTGGGCCAGGCAAACTAGTATAGCAAGGTTGTACTTGTCACACAAATGTGTGTGTATTTGTGACCTAATTAGGGCCATAGGGAGCTGACACTGGATACCAGGATCACTGCTTGCTTAAGATCCAGGCCATTTAACAGTGTTTTATGGGTTAGGGCAGGCATGTTCAAAGTCCGGTCCGCGTGCCAATTGTGGCCTATATTCAAATTTACATCAGCCAGTAGTTTCCATCATGAAATTAATAATAATGTGGCCGCCAGCACAATCAGAAATCGTGTAGCAGTAATGGGCACATTAGTGAAATGATCTGCCACTTGGTCTATACTGCTTCCTGTGTGCTGAAGGGGCTAGCAATAGACACGTACTGGCGTGTAGTGACGAGCCGCTCTCGCATACTTCTTTAGGGCTGAAGGTGTCAATAGACGTACTGACGTGCCAGTTCAGTAAACTAAATAAGTATGCGAGAGCTAGTAGTGCTGTTACTTGCCTACACCCTGTCTAGACCCACTGTTGAACCAAAAGTTTGCCTTATTAGCCTGTTACAGGATCAGCATTAGTTTCTTTGTACCAATGACACTAAAAATCCGTTTCACATTAGCTTGTTGATAACACTCTGCACCAGTTCTTAAATAAAGCAATTATTAGTATACTGGTGTATATTTAAAAGAGATAATCCAAAGAACTGTAAACTTCCTGCCATTAATTACCCCTATATCATACACAAATATACCATTATGGGTGTTGGATTCAAGCATAATTTGATATTTTACTGGAACAGTAGCCCAGACAAAATAAATTCAGCTGTCCCTGTATACTTAGGAGCCATCTGTTTGCCTAAGGAAAATGCCAGACAACTCATACAAAATCAAACAAAAACCAGAACAGGTGACAGACTTAAAATGTGAGAATAATAATACATTTTATAATATATCTACTGAAATATTCTAGAATTATTGATCCATTTCATTTCATCCCACACATCAAAGAACAGTCTAGTCAGCTGTCGGCTTTAACTGTGCCTAGAATGATAACATTTTGCTGACATAATGCTGACTTTGGCTCCTGTGCTAAGAAGGATTCCTTAAATTCCCTTGACATCTGTTTGAAGAATGATTGCAGTGTAACATGCAGAGCTGGCCCAGTCACTGTTAGATCTTTTGTATGATGTGGTCAGTTCTGCTTCTTAAAGAGATACTGACAACTGAAATTAAATATTTTTAACATCTATCATAAAATTTACTTTGAAAGCTACTTATAACTTTGTCAAGTATTTGCTTTTATATTACATGTATGATGGTTCATGTTCCTGTATGAGGGGGCTGCCATATTTGTGCAGCAGGAGTCCGTTAGAATTGGAAAATGTAAACTGACAGACTGAGATGGGACAGTCAGGTTGGCAAAACATTGAGGTTTAAAAACTTCAACTAACAATTGCTTACGAAAACAAACAAAACCTCTCAGCAAAAAATTATCAACATGACCACTAGGTAACTTTTAGGGGGTTATTTACTACACTTCAAATGCAAAAATCCTGAAAAATTTGTGAGTTTTTTTTTTTATAAAATCTGATTTTTTCCCATAAAGCAAATTTTTGCTAATAAATAAGTGTACTAATAAATAAGCGTAAAAAACGAGCGGATTTGATTCGAGTTTGTAGCAGAAAATGTTGAGCTAAAATCGGACTTTGATAAATAACCCCCTTAATATACATTCATATTATAGAAAGTGGTTTTATAGGGGCACATTTACAAAGCTCGAGTGAAGGATTCGAATTAAAAAAACTTCGAATTTCGAAGTGTTTTTTTGGCTACTTCGACCATCGAATGGGCTACTTCGACCTTCGACTACTACTTCGACTTCGAATCGAACGATTCGAAACAAAAATCGTTCGACTATTCGACCATTCGATAATCGAAGTACTGTCTCTTTAAGAAAAACTTCGACCCCCTACTTCGGCAGCTAAAAGCTACCGAAGTCAATGTTAGCCTATGGGGAAGGTCCCCATAGGCTTGCCTGCGTTTTTTTGATCGAAGGATATTCCTTCGATCGTTGTATTAAAATCCTTCGAATCGTTCGATTCGAAGGATTTAATCGTTCGATCGAACGAATAATCCTTCGATCGTTCGATCGTAGGATTAGCGCTAAATCGTTCGACTTCGATATTCGAACGATTTTAGTTCCTAGTCGAATATCGAGGGTTAATTAACCCTCGATATTCGACCCTTAGTAAATCTGCCCCATAGTGTCAGTATCACTTTAAGGGGGTTATTCATCAAAGTCCGAATTTATCTCAATATTTTGTGCTATACACTCCGATGAAATCTGCTCAGGTTTTTTACGCTTATTTGTTTGTCATTTTCCCAAAAATTTGCTTTGCAGGAAAAAATTTGATTTTTACAAATTTTTGGGACTTTTTCTTATGATTTTCACGTTTTTCAGATTCTGACTTTTCCATCCTCGGGGTTTAATAAATTCGGAAAAAATTCCAGATTTTTTAAAAGTCAGATTTTATTTAAAAAAAATCACAAATTTTTCGTGATTTTTGCATTCAGAGTTTAGTAAATAGCCCCCTAAGTGTTAAAACCAACAAATAATCTATGGATTTTTACACAGACTTTGTAGATTTGTATGACAACATCCTTTTTCAGTTTATTTTGACTTTGTTGAGTTTTTAATTACCTACAGTACATTTTACTCTTCAGCTGCCACTCAAATACATCTAGAGCATTCCCTGACAGACAGGTAGTTGTAGATCCCTAATGAGGCATTCAGTACAATGAAAACATTTGGTTGTACAGACTTATGGGCCTACTGTATTTACTAACATATGAATTTCTATTTTTTTCACAAGTTCAAATTTTTTTTCAAACAATTTTTTTCTCCAAAACTCTAAAAACTTCAAAATTTATGAAATGTATAGTGACGGAAAACTTTAAAAACTTTGGTAAGTAAAAGCAGTTGAGGTGCTATAAGTTAAGGGAGCTGCACTGATCCAGCTGATCCATTTGGACTTGGGGAGGCCTATTTATTAAAGGTCAAATTTTTGCGGTATTAGAGTTAAAATTACAATTACTAGCCACGAAAAACTTAAATACAAAACATTGGAAAGTAAAAGCAGGCAAGGTCCTATAGAGGTTAAGGGAGTTGTGCTGATTCTATTTGTCCATTTTTTAGCCATTTGGACTTGGGGTATTAGTGGTAATAGAGCTAGAAATTTGTGTTTTTCAAGCAATTACTAGTGAAAAACATCTGAAAACGTCTGAAAATCTGAATGGCTAAAATAAGGTCCAATAGGATCAGCACTGGTTGACTTCTATAGGACCTCAGATGCTTTTACTTTTTGTAATTTTCGTGAGTGTTAGTAAATCGGCCCTTATGAGGTTTTCTAATTTTTTTTCTCTATTAACTGTAAAAAAACATTTTTTTCATGTTTTTTTTTTGTTCTTTTTATATCCAGATCTTTTAATAAATTCCATGGCATTTAGAGAAAATTAGTTTATTTGTGGGTTCAAAAATCAAACCACTAAAATTAGAATGTTGATAAATGTGCCCCTAATTAAACTGAGCTGCTGGAACTGAGTTGAAGATCAATGTGATATGCACTTTATAAACAGATATAGGCTTTTTTATAGCCTGTTTGCTATGTTTAATGTAGGGGAATGTTTTTGCAATATGATGAAAATACAGAGATAAAAGTATACACATATATGCATGTTCAAATATCCTGGAGAGGAAAAACCTATGAATGCTATATTTATAAATTCTACAAAATACTTTTTCAAAAGGGGAAATATACTGCAGCTATAATTAATATATTACATGTTATGTACAGTGTATGTCAGTTACATGCTGTGTACAGAAGTGCACGTGAGCTTGCAAAGAATGCAATCAGGGCCTCTTGATGAACAGTTTTCTGTATGACTAAGAGGATTAAAAACTCATTGCATTCTCTCAATATCAAAATGAAATAGTAGGACAGATTAAAAATAGACAGTTCTTCAAAGGAATCCCTATTCAACATGTCATGAGTATATAATCCTTTCATTGTGTATATAAGTATGCCCATCCTTCAATGTATAAGTAACTTGCTGCTCATAAGCTCGTCTACTCATAAGTGGGGAAATTGCTGCTAAATCTAAAGTTGACAGTACCCTTTGGTACTTTATGTGCTGAAATCATTGAGAAGCTGTTTAAACAACAAAGAGAAACTACTTCAAAACAGAACAACAATAATCATTAGACTAAGAAGCCAGCAATATTGTAGAGGTTGCTTGGAAATCTGAAATTATTTTTAAACAGTAAGTAACATATAGTTATTATGTAAAATATGTAAAGCTTGCTCACTCACATTAGGTTTGCATGATACTTTACAAGAGATATGAAGAGTTGTTTACTACACCCAAACAGTGGGAAGGGCACTAAGGAATGTGATTTTTGCAACCCTAAATGCTCATTCATATAGAACTTCAATGCGGGGTCTCAATGTACTTAGTGACTGATAGAAAATCCACCATTAGATGCAGAGGTCTGGTGGTTGCAATGTAACCATTCAACACAGGGCCCTCAATGCAGTGTGCACCTGTCAGTCCTTTCTATCTTGCTTGTCTGAATGTCTACATACCTCCCACCACACATCTCATGAATACAGTGCTCGCGAATGCAGGCAGTTATGTACTCATGGGCAGACTTAGGTCTCTGAAATGCACAAAAGAGAGGCCTGCATTAATTCTGCTACCTGCAGGGCAAGTAGCAAAATGGTGCATTGTGCCTCTTTTTGGACTTTACAGCTGCCCTGCATCTAGGGGCTTTCCCTGAAACATGTTGTGTCATTAAATGTTTTGCAGTTAACCCGCTAGTGCCTGGCTCTACTACTTTTTATTTGTGCATCTAGTAAATTAACACCTATGCTCATTTAATATCATGTTATACTTGTAATAATTTACTGTATGCAGTGTTGCTGATATAAAAAAATCACACGATATATCATGTTTGTGCATTATAATGAAATGTAGGACTAGTCTGATAAAGCATGCCACCATTTCAAATATAAAAAATACTTAAGCAACAGATGTGACCTAACATCTTTGGTTAATTTGGTGTGTTTGTGTGCACTGTGAATACTACGATCCCAGGGAGCGGCCCTTATTTTTTTCTATTTAAGATTACCCAATTGGACATACTACTAAAAAAGTATATTATTATGAAAATGGTTTATATACATGAAGCAGGGTTTTGTATATGAGCCGTTTTATGCAATATATTTTTATAGAGATCTGCACTGTTTGGGGTGGTATAGTTTTCCTTAAAAAAAATTAATGGGGGGCGGAGCCAAGACCAAAAAGGTGACAATAAGCATATTTTCCCTACCTGGGAGTAATGCCCAAATACTACTAAACACCCAGACCCGAAGGGGCATACATGGGACCCAAAACCACAGCAAAAAAAGACTTTAAAAAGGTATCAGAATTCTTCACGGAGCAGCACACTAGGCAGGCGGGCGCCATTTTGGAACAGCACGTGGAACCGCACACAGACAACGCGGTTAGTCGGCGCCCAGGGATGTCCTCACTAAGCTACACTTCTTCAAAACCAAAGAGAAGGTACTAGCTCTGGCTCAGAAAAAAGATCGATGGCCAGATAAATATGTGGACTTGGAATTATACCCCACTAAGCTAATAGTAAGCAAAAATGGCACGACATACACTCTCGCCACGCCCAAGGAGGCCAAGAGAGTATCACAAAGATGGATCAGCAACAATTCAGATAATGGAGGCGATTGCGAGCAGACTGTCACGGTCGGCACACAACACCAGAATAAATGCCAAGTACCCTGGTCTCGGCTCGTGCGTCACCTGTAGTGTGACCGCCGTTGGCCTCGGGAGGAACCCTCAGCTACTTGGAAGCCACCAGGACTTAAACGAGAGGTGCAAGGCAAGAGGTTCTGGATAGGCAGAGGGGCACGACTGTTAGCGAGTGTCTTTGGGCAGAAGGTTGTAGTTACAAGGCGTTAGGCAATAGAGTAGTCAGATCAGGCTGGGTCGAGGCAGGCAGGGAATAAGCGTAGACAGGCAGGCAAGGGTCAAACCAGGAAGTCAATCAGAGGGTTAAGCAGAATTGGAGTCGGTAAACAGGCAAGGGTCAGGATACAGAGAGTAGAATCGTCAAAGCCAGGCAGGGGTCATAACAGGAATCAAAAACAGGTTCAAACTGATTTAGCTTAAAGCTCAGAAGCACCAGGAACAAACTCCTATAACAGGCAAAGATTCAAAACCTGAATGACCCTTTAAACATTTGAATTTCGCACCAATTGCGCGCTGACGTCATGACACCAGCGCGCATGCGCCTTTAAATAGGAGAGACGCATCGCACACGCGCGCCTTAGGAAGGAAGAGGATCGCGTGGTGGGTGTCCCCACTGAGGGGGCGCCAGGCATCCCTGCCGTCCCCCCACTAGACCACCAGGTTGAGTACCCCTTATTACACAGACAAGCAAAGTCAAACAGACGACTTTGCCCACACGTCTGGAAGCAGAGTGGAAGTTCGCATGAAACAACAGGGGCCCCCAACCCACAAAACTGGGAACATCAGCACAACAACATCTACTACCCCTATAAAAAGGGAAAATCTACAACCCAATAAGATGGGCTTCAGGAGAACCAACACTCTCCATCCCCCACCCTACCTGTTCAGAGAACAGGTCTCCTAGCGGTATCAGCAAAGATGCAGCCCATAAATACTACCAAGGCAGTTACTCATCACTGAGACTGAAATGCCTTTGCTCAGGTTATTTTTGGTTATTCCACTGTTGCATATTTATGCTATCACATATTATGTCTCTTTCTCTTTCACACTCAAGCTACTACAGGGATATGCTGCTCCCACTCCCTTTTCCTCTCCTTCCCATATGGTGTAATCTAAATTGTGTATGCATTGTACAGGTTTTGCACTATGGTTAGACTAGACTCTCATAATGTCAGGGGTCTAAACACCCCACAAAAACGTAATTTAGCATTAAAAGAAGCAAGCAGATTACGTGCAGATGTGTTACTGCTACAAGAAACACACTTTGCCATTCGGAACCACCCCAAATCTTTTAACAAAAATTACCCACAAGGCTTTCACTCCTATGCTCTTACTAAAGCATAGGGCATAGGGAGTATCAATACTGATATCTAGACATGTTTCCTTTGAATTACATAAAAAAATTGTTGACCCTGGTGGTAGATATCTGGTGGCAATCTGCTCGCTTAATGGAACTATATACACTATTGCAAATCTATATGCACCCAATGACAACCAAGATAAATTTGTATGTAAAACACTTGATATGATACATGAGACTAAGAGGGGACGCTTGGTGGTTGCAGGAGATTTCAACATTGCCCTAGACCAACTACAAGATCCTTATAGACCCCCAGGGAAAAATCCTACTAAGGGTGGCGCAAACAATTTCCGCACACATCCATTATAATGCCCTTATAGACCTCTGGCAAGCTGACAACCATAACTCAAAAGAGTATACTTATTATTCCCCACGACATAACTCCTACTCTCGTATTGACCTTATCCTAGCAGACCCTCAAACAACCAGCGCACTGAATAAGGCTTTCATCGCAACAAGGTCTTGGTTGCACCATGCCCCTGTCATTGTAGACATAGGACACAATAATGGTCAGAACAGAGCTAGGACTTGGATTCTAAACGACTCCATACTAACCAAGCCAGAATACAAACAACAAATAGAACAAAATCTCAGGGACTACTTCCTTAATAACTCCAACACTGTGACAACCCCACAAACATTATGGCTAATTAAACTTAGTAAACAAATCCAACGACACAGATAATCTCGACAGGAAAAGTTAGAAAACCTCTAAAACAACTAGAAAATTCCCTACAACACACTCAACCTAAGACAACACAAGAAAACATAAGGAAACAAATAGAACACACCAGAGGAAATCTAAACAAACTACTCTTAGCAAAAACAGAATATAGACTTAAACTATTGAAATACTACACTAAAAGCAATAAAGCAGATAGAATGTTAGCAAATAGATTGAAAGACATGCAGGCACAGACCCGAATTAAACATTTAACATACAAAGGAAATCACATCACTAACCCAGCAGAAATAGCGACAGCCTTTGCAGACTATTATACCAACCTATACAATCTTTCTACCCAGACACAGGAACACAATCCCTCGTTGGGGGAGATTAAAGACTTTCTTAACGCAATCAATTTGCCGTCTATTACACAACAACAACTTGAAACCCTTAATGATCCAATCAAACAAGATGAGGTAGCTGAAACTAATAAAAATTTGAAACCAGGGAAATGCCCAGGCCCAGAGGAGTACTCCAATAATTATTATAGAATATTTTCCGAAATTGTTACACCGAAACTCACACAATTATTTAACCACTGGATTACAGCGAACACCATAAATCCAGAATTCCTTGTAGCACACATAGTCACTATCTGAAAGCCAGGCAAGACTACGGATAATAGTGCCAACTATAGACCAATAGCACAGTTAAACACAGATATTAAAATAAACGCCAACATTTTAGCCAACAGATTGGGCCCTCTACTTCCTTGATTGGTCAGAAATGATCAGGTCAGGTTTGTCATGGCTAGGCAAGCCCCAGATAACATTAGGAAATTATTAAATATCCTAACTGAAAGGGCCAATTCTCCTAAGCTATTCTTATCATTAGATGCAGAAAAGGCTTTCGATAGGGTCAACTGGACGTACATGCGAGAAGTCTTAAAGCAAATAGGACTGTCTGGAAATATTCTTAGGGCAGTTACACTACTCTATACCTCACCAACGGCTAAGGTCAAAATACCAGGGGCCCTATCGAACGCCTTCAACATCACAAATGGGACTAGACAGGGGTGCCCTTTGTCGCCCCTTATCTTTGCACTCTTGGTAGAACCTCTGGCAGTGAGAATTCCCTCCCTCCCAAATTTTAGGGGAATCCCAGTGGCAGAGGAGAACAACATAATATAGGCCTGTTTGCAGATGACATAATCCTAACTATGGCAGACCCGACCTCTTCACTACCAGTCTTAATGGAGGAACTAGATACTTTTCAAAGGATATCCCACTACAAGATAAATCATAATAAAACCCAAGCTTTGCCAATACGCTTTCCGAATGCTACTGTTAACCTACTACAACAGAGCTATAAATTTGAATGGAGAGAAACATATATAACCTACCTTGGGGTTAAAATCCCTAAATCTTTTAGCAACACATTTAAATTAAACTTTCCTCCATTAATTAACTCCATCAGGGCAGACTGTAATAAATGGCAAAAACTAGAACTCTCATGGTTGGGTTGGGTAGGATAGCCACCACTAAATTGAAAATACTCCCACGCATGTTATACCTCTTCCGCACATTACAGGTCTATATCCCCCAAAACTTCCTCAAAGATCTCCAAAAAACCCTCCAGTCCTTTATATGGAAAGGCCAAAACCCAGATTAGCCTTAAAAACGCTACAATTCCCTTTGCATTTGGGGGTTCCAAATATCTCCTTATACCACAAAGCGTCCATCCTTGAAAATGTGATAAGAATGCATAGTAACCCAGGACATAAAAATTGGGTCGATATGGAAACCTTTTACCTATCTGGACACTCTATAGCAGAAATCTTATGGATCCCTCAAAAACTACGACCACAGCTACCCAAAATACTGGACACTACAAAATTTCTTCTCAAATATTGGGACATGAATAGAAAGAGGCATAAATGTGGGGACTTCCCTTCCATCCTTACTCCCATCGTGGCTCTTAAACCATTAGTACCTAACATCAGAGTGGAAGATCTAATTGCAAAAGGTATCACAACTCTAGGCAACCTATACTTTGCTGGCAAGTGGAAGCCATATGATGACCTAAAAAGAAAATTCGGTCTGACGGAAGGAAACAGGTATACTTGGCTACAAATAAGCCACCTATTACAGTCACGTCTTCCCAATTACAAGACAATTAAACAATCCACCCTAATGGAATTTCTATGCAGAGAAAGCAGGTACAGTAGGGGAGTGCTCTAGGACTGCTACAAACTACTCTTACCAAAAGATCCAAATCAAAATCTCCTATACCAACTCAGATGGGAACAAGATATACAAATAAACCTTTCACCACAACAATGGAACTCAGTATTCGCAATTCCTAATGGGGTAACTCGTTGTACTAACAAAATTGAGCTTAACAGAAAGATTATTTTCCGATGGCACCTGACACCTGACAAATTTCACCATATTAACCCAGCTTACAACAAGGGCTGCTGGAGAGGTTGCAGCACTGCAGGCACCCTGCTACATATGTGGTGGGAATGCCCACAAGTGTATACATTTTGGAGCACTATTTTTAATTTTCTTAAAACTCATTTGGATTGGACAATCCCCTTTAAACCAGAAATTGCCCTTCTCAATGTCCCCCCACCAGATACCAACCCTCAGCAGCAGAAGTTGTTATTCCACATTTTCACGGCAGCAGCCACCATGATATCCAGGAAATGGAAACTCAAAACTGAATATGCACTTAAAGACCTTCATACCCTACTCTCTACCTGTGAACAAATGGAAAGTATGGCGGCAACCATGGAAAACAAAAATGAAAAACATGATAACATATGGTACCCTTGGCAACAGTATGTATTTAAATTAGGAAACACACAAATGCTACCGAACCACTCCCCCTCCCTGGTAGCTGCTACCCACATAGAAAGAGAAAATAATTGAGTAACGATACCACCAAAATAACGAGACACACAAAAGAGAGCAATTAGAGAGCAATTATATTTTATGTTTATTGATAAATATGCTATATTTTATTACAATGCAGGACATTGTGTACGTCCTACCACAACAATGATATATGTGACATGTCGAAAAATCCTTTTTTTCTTACATAGATACATAAATAAAGCATTTTTTTGGTTAAAAAAAATAAATGAATGGGCTCTTTTCATGGTATTACTCCACTGCCACTTGTCAATGCTAATTCTAAATTCTGGATTTTCAAACATAACCTGCAAGGAAGGAGGATATCACATGAGATCCAAATTCTAGTTTTTATTAAAGCATTCATAGCTGTTGTAAACACATTTAAAAATCTCAACTGTCAAGGCATACCTGCCCTCTAGGCATAGAGGTAGGGCAGGCAGTTACTTTCACTTTCCATTCAGCACTTCCTAGATGTCACTGCTCACCCCACATTCCCCCATTCCCTTAACCATTTAATTGTGTAACCAGGGCATGGGGATGGACACCAGGACAAAGGCTTGCCTTAAAAACAGTATCCACAAAATGGCTCCTGCCTGCTTGCTATAATTAGGACATCCCAGACTGAAGGAAACAAAATTCAAATAATTCATATGTTGTTAATTTTGCTTGACTAATGTGATAAAATAGGATTTGGAATATTTTTTTTAGGTGACAGGTCCCCTGTAAAGGAAAGTACATGTGTTGTCTTTAGATGACCCTGGAAACTCCAAGCAGAATGCTGCATATTGTACTTTTAACATTACGTACATATTGTAGTGAGAAAAATTGCATGCATTAGTCTCACCATTTCAGCATGACATATAGACACTCCTTGTATATTTTGGTTGTATGAGTCAAATCTTATAAACTGGAACTTATTGGTTTCATATTCCCTAGGAGTATTAGTTTACAAGTATTAATGGCTTTTTCCTCAGAAAGTAGGATTCACAAAGGCGAGAAAATCGTTTTTTTAACACTTTGTTTACTAAAACTCGCATTTATCTAATTATTTAATGAAAACAAATCTGACCAAACTAACTTCCATGATTTTAACAAATTTATCAATCATTTTTCATGAAAAAATTGGAGCGACAAAATATTGTGACAAAATTGAGTGTTGATTCATATGGTATGACTGACGTTCTAAATGCTCTATTGTATTGGCTTTCGGATCTTCAGATTATCTGACGATAACCCCAAATTTTTCGGATTATCTAGCGCCAATCACTATGTCAAGAAACAACTTCAGGGACGTCTGCCATTCACTTCTACATGACCATGATATGTTTGAGATGGCGTATTTTCGGATTCTGATTTTTATCAGTGTTGGGGTATGATAAATCTCTAAAAATTTTAGTTTTTTTTCAGAAAGAATAAGTGATTTCCCCCTAAAAACCTTGACCAGAAAAAAATCGAGGTTAAATAAATAGGCCCCTAAATGTTGTGCATTGATTGAGTTTTTAACAACTAAATTGAACTCGGGATGGGGTGTATGTAAGGATCTGATAAGTTGGGTATACAGGTCAAATTAGTTTTTCATTCTGACAGATCGTTACACTGACCTCAGCTCTGAGTGAAAGCTGTATGCACATTGCAATGACATGGTATGACTGACGTTCTAAATGCTCTATTGTATCGGCTTTCGGATCTTCCGATTATCTGACGATAACCCCAAATTTTTCGGATTATCTAGCGCCAATCACTATGTCAAGAAACAACTTCAGGGACGTCTGCCATTCACTTCTACATGACCATGATATGTTTGAGATGGCGTATTTTCGGATTCTGATTTTTATCAGTGTTGGGGTATGATAAATCTCTAAAAATTTTAGTTTTTTTTTCAGAAAGAATAAGTGATTTCCCCCTAAAAACCTTGACCAGAAAAAAATCGAGGTTAAATAAATAGGCCCCTAAATGTTGTGCATTGATTGAGTTTTTAACAACTAAATTGAACTCGGGATGGGGTGTATGTAAGGATCTGATAAGTTGGGTATACAGGTCAAATTAGTTTTTCATTCTGACAGATCGTTACACTGACCTCAGCTCTGAGTGAAAGCTGTATGCACATTGCAATGACCTGACAAGCAGAATAAATGATAGCAAACTGTATATGCACATTGCAATGACCTGACAAGTGGAGTAAACAATAGCATGGGGCTTCAAGAGGCAGTTAGAGGGATCTTTTTAAATGTAGAAGGCTTTTTAAATCAACATTATTTTTATTATTAATATGTATTCATGGTGTTTTACTATACAAGGATGCATTCATTAAATATGCAAGTTACATACAAATACTGATTGATGCATGAGGTAAAGAGAACCTGAAAATTTCTTAAAAACATTGACATTTCAATATCTTCAACTGCATAGGCATAATAACCATCATTCTTTTCTAAAGCTTATTCTGCTAAACTGTGCTTTTTTTAATAAAATCTTTTAGAATCACTCAACAAGTTCCTGTGCCAAAATGTTCTGAGGAAGAGGAAGCATATTCTGTTTGACACCTTTCCTTTAGCACCACTACAATCACCCTAGTCTTTTGTGCAGATCTGAATGTCCTTTCACCATTTCCTTTTTCCTTTCTCATGGATCTTACCAAACTCTGCATTTCTGCCCTTGTGATTCTTATATAAAACAGGGTGGTTGCTTCCTTCATTTAGCTCTAAGGGAAGAACCCGTGCACCAGCTGCATTAATAACACGCAGTTAATTATGCAACTACAGATTTAAGCTGATTTGCAGGAGCTTAAACGTATTAGCCACTGGATACAGAGAGCAAAGTACATGAAGAAGTTAAAACAATGCTGTAAACACAATCATACTGCTCTAGCTGCGTACAAGAGAATCTCTCTGTGGGCCCCACTATAGTAAAATTCAAATTAACTCTGATATTCCCAACACAGAGTCATGTTTTACAAATAACTTTTTTTCTAATGGGCCCAGAGTTGCAGATTCTCTGGTGGTCTCTAGGAGGCCCACTCTGATATTGACTGGAAGGCAAGGTAACTTTTAAAATAGTGACACAAAAAGAGAAATCTTCACCAATATTGGGCCCGATTAATTCAGTGAGAAAAAGTTGGTTTATCAGGTGAAAATTCATGGATGAGATATAATTTGAGTAGAAAAAACTTTTCTCCAAATTCATTTTCATTTCTTCCCCATAGACTTAAGGTGGCCATACACTATAAGATCCGCTCGTTTGGCAAGGTCACCAAACGAGCAGATCTTAACCCGATGTGTCCACTAACGGCTGGGCGATATCGGATGAATCCGAACGTTCTGCCCTGGGGCCAAATGATCGTACTACAATACTACGAATTGGCTCTGATACACTGTATGGCCATCTTAACCCTAGTCAAAAGGATACGCGACCCGCTGCAGGACCATAATATTGGGCAACAAATTGAATTTGATCAGAAACCCACTGCCTAGGATAGACAGTAAGCTATCAGTTAATTATAGCTCAGGAATTCCTGAATCATCATTTCTAAACCCACTTCACTGTTTTAGCATATGTTATATAAAATATAATAAATGTCTATGGGCAAGGGTATTTTAATCACCACATTTCTCTCTGAGTATGCTTGTTACAATAAAAATGCAAGGCATGCCATCAGCCTTACAACTTTAGTTATAAACCAGTTTTGTGTCAATACAAAAGATGTCAGAAAAACATAAAATCACTTGATTTCAATGTAAAAAAGATTACACCTATCACTATCTTACATTTCTCAATAAATGTGAGCTATGGATGCACATACTTTAAACATTTCTCAATAGCCAATTCAACAGTACTAAACATGTTGCATTATTTTGTTCTGAGATAGTCTTTGGTGATTAATCATTTGGAATTTAGTCAACTAGCAAGTGTGGGCCTGACTCTGATACATAGGACAGCAACCTTTGCCTAGTTAAATTACATGCAGTAATGTGTTTAAGCTAAACTTCTTTCATTCTTTATCCTATGTTAATTCTCTTTTGTGATATTCCACTTTGTGTCCTTATAGACACCATGTGAAAAAATAGAAATTTAGTAATATATTTTTTGAGCTGTCTTCTGCCTAAAAGCTGAAATAAATATTTTCAACTCACTTTACATTACATTGGGGTCAAAGCACAAGTCAAACCAAGCCAAACTAAGAAAAATCATCGTCCATAAAACCATTTTATATTGTGGTTATGATAAGACACACTAGGGACATATTTCATGAACTGAAATGAATTTTTTATAATATTTTTCTCAATCAAGTTATTGATATAGATTGCTATATGTCCCAGTTGCCTTCAGATTACAAATCAGATCATTACCCACAGTTACCCCTTGTCATTCTCAACATGCTGTCTCTCTGTAAAATGCTTTGAATCACACAAATCAGTTCAAAAGAATTGTATTTTATAAAAATAATTCTTAATAAAATGATGCCCACATTGATGGAAATTCAGGACAAGGAAAACAAGGACCACATCAGCAAGCCTTTGCAGTCTGTGCTCTGATGTGATTTTAAAACCTGCTCAATTAATATCTGCCCAATTTTCAGTCAGATATCAGTCTTAGATCTGTCTGAAGGCCCGTATATGAGAAGGTAAGCTTTCGTCTAGAGGCCCAATCGGCAGCCTAAGTTTTCCTGTGAATGGCAACCTTTACAAATTACATCTTTCAAAACCTTTTGATCCCTTTTGTATCTCATAATACAGTGTTAGATAATTTTTCTCTACAGTCTTACAGCAATGGTATAATGACAAAAAAGAAATATCAGCCATGAATAATTTCCATACAGCTGTGTTTTTATCAGTTGGAAGCAGGTACAAGTCACATCAGTCTCTTGAAAATAAAAAACCTTTTAGACAAACATGATTTTTCAGCATGGTTTTAAAGGAGAACTCAACCCCCCAATCAAGAAACGCTCCTACCTACTAAGCTAGATAGCCCCCTCCCTGCTCCACCCCCTACATACTTCAATAGCCATGAAAATGTCCCTAAAATATTTCTCACCTATCAGTGCAGCATAAGAGCAGCGGACCTTGTAGGCGTCATCTTCTGGATCACTGGTCTTCATCTGTATTAGTGTGCTATATTGGTGCATGCGCCCTTGGAGCAGTCTTCTGGTTTGTACCGACTGTGCATGCACCGAACCGAAGAACTCGAATTACCAAAGAGGACCCAAAGAAATCCGAAGAGGACCTATCTAGCTTAGTAGGTAGGGCATTTTCTTAATGGGGGAGGGGTTGAGCTCTCCTTTAAAGGCATCTGATTCATTCAGCAGTAGATGTTTGGAATTTGGGTTGTCTCTGTTTAAACTTTGAAACTGATCTATACCTTTTTTCATTTCAGTAGAATATATATTTGAACCATTTTTCATGTATAACAAAATTGTTAGAGCATAACTATATCTATATCTATCTATATATATATATATATATATATATATATATATATATATATATATATATATATATATATATATATATATATATATATATATATATATATATATGCTGTTGGTTAAAACACATATGGGAAGTGTTTTTACTTGGTTTAAATTAGAACTTGTAAACACCAATTTAAATATACACCAATTATATGTAAGACTATAATAGTCTAGGTTTACCATTTGGAAAAAAGTTAAAATACAGGTCCAAAAACAGTTTCATTGAATGTGTATTTTTTTTTTTACAGATATCAGCTGACATCATGTATCTCCTGAGTAGAGTGTATCTTACATAGGCACATCTGTTGTAATTAAACACAGTTATTATGTGACACTGTGGTTTGATGATATTGGCCCTGATATATGTTTTTCCATTAATGAGAAATGACAATCGACTTTTCATGAAACAATCTTATATTGTAATAAGCTACGAAAGGTAAGGCAAAGAAGAGAAAACATAACAACTACAAACTGGATATCATGTAGCATGGGGCATATTAAATGAAATAGAAAAATTTGGGTGATTATGTGATGACAGCATCCATTCCATTAATGTATTTCAATCAACACATTCATAACCTCTATGGGACCTGTTCTTAATTACTCTAGTATTTATCTGCTGTTTCATTCTGTTAACTACTTAAATGAAACATCCAGTTAAATTAACTGCATTAATAAAATTGCAAAGGCTTGCCCTGCTAACTAAATTCCTGTGTGCCAGTGATCCTTCTACGTATCTTATTTAAATTAAATGCTCAGATAAACAAATACCAATTAATCAGTACTTCTAGTTTTACTATATGCAAGAAGCTAAACTCTATTTTGTTTCATGGCTGCTATTTCATTATACAGTGTTATAAAGGTAAATATTATTAAACACAGCAATGTAGTGCATAAATAAAGAGTTTCAGTCTGCTAATAGCCTCTGCACAGGATTATTCATGCACTTTCTTTTCATTCTTGCTTTCATCACTGCCCTTAAACAGGTTGAAAGGACTCAAGACAGACATACTGTAAAGTAGAATTGTAGATCAAAGAACATTTAATGACTTAGAAGCTGCTCAGATCAGCTTTTACTTGCATATAACATGTTGTTGGATGACAAAAAAAAGATGTGCTTGTTCATGTAATTACAGGGGAGAAAGCATAAATCACTATATTGTAAGCTCCTTCTGTATCGAACAGTATTTCTATGGAATTTGTATTTTTGGTTTGTTTAAACTTTACATTGTACAGCAGAATATGTTTTAATGTGTCAAAATTGTATCAGTAGCATCAGAAGATATTCCTGTTATTCTTACGATATACTTTATAAGGATTACAGATAAGGATATATTAGGGTTTGATACGTGACATAAGTGAAATAATACAGTATTTGGATGCAGAATAGCATGATAGTGTTCTGTGCCATGAAAGAAACATCTGTACTTGATCAATCAAGTCGTGAGACTACAAACTAAACACACTTGGGTATCATAATTTCAAGTTACTCATAGAAAAACAGAGATGCTTATTTAGTCCCCAGTGTCATGCCCTAGAAAGCCAAATAGGCATGCAGTTTGTTTAATTACCAGGCCTTAGTAGTTGGCTGTGATTCAAAACAGACCTGTGAAACCTGATCTTGTGTTCATTTCTAGATTTAAAAATGTGTTTTTCTCTGTTAAGTAGGTGAAAACATTCTCAGAATAAAAATGTATGTTGATAGTATGGGGACCAACTGGGTACTACACTATGAGCAACCTGTGGAAATTGTCCATGAACAAGAAATAAATTAAATTTATTTTCCATTTTTGAATTGCAATTATTAATTCAAAGTTTTCTGTAGTATTTAAACATTGCAAATGTGACAATAATTATTATGTTGATATTTGCCATTAAATATGGCCATTCACAGAATAATAGGTGGGATTTCTGACACAACATGCATATAGCACTTAATTGGCCATTCATTTAACTTGATAAACAGCACTCCTCTACTGACTTGGCCAATGACCTGTACAAGTGGCTATGAATGAAGGTGAGAAGATGGTGCTTTCTCTTGACTTAACAGACATAAAGAGGCATTGGAATATAATAATATATTATATACCAAGTTGTTGATAAATGCGTTGATAGTCATGCCTGTGAGTCAGAGCATTCTGCAATTCTATCAGGTTGCCATTGGTCTGTCCAGATTAAAAATATTATCTACATGGCCGTCACACTTAGGGGCAGATTTATCAAGGGTCAAATTTGAAAAACTTTGAAATTTGAATTCAAAAAGACCAACCGAAATTAAATCATATGTTTTTTTTGCCGGAATAGGTCAGTTTTCGATCGAATAGGTCATAGGGCCTACATTTACTATCAGTGAGTGCATGTTAAAAAAACCCATATAGTAATCACTTGCACCCTGTTTCAGTACTTCTATTGCACCTATTGTGACTTAGATGCAAGGCATAGTGTGCAGCACTGTAAAGTATATCGGAACCCTGTCCTGCAACTGACCAGGCGTAAAGTACATGGTTCCCTTTGCATGAACTTTTTGTGCCCATGCTTTTCCAATACTGTGCCCATGATGATACAGATGCAGCAAACATCAGGGTGAAAGTCTTTGCATATCCTTTGAACAGAAAACTGTTTTTTAACACAAATGTGATTTACTGAGAATATATTCCATTACAGTTGATCTGTTGTGCTTTACTGTAGTGTAGCTTTTGCAGACATACAAGTGTAGGGATTTAAAGCCATAGGGACATACTAAACCCAGGGCCGCCATTAGAAATCACGGGGCCCTGTACAACATTTTCGGGGCCCCCTGGTCCCCACCCACCCTGGAGCCGAAGCCCCGTAACGTGTGGTTAAAAGACCACACAGACATCTGCGCTAAAAAAGTAACCCCCCACACACACGTTATAAAAAGCTATTGGTACCAGGGCCCCCCTTACAAGTAAAAAAAAATTGCAGGCCCCAAAAAAATATTTTTTAAAAAAACATTGGCACCAGGACCCCCCTTACAAGTTAAAAAAAATGGAGCCCCAAAAGTTTTTTTTAAAAAAAACATTGGCGCCAGGGCCCCCCTTACAAGTTAAAAAAATTGGGGCCCTAAAAAATTTTTTTCTAAAAAAAACATTAGCGACAGGGCCCCCCTTACAAGTTTAAAAAAAATTGGGGCCCCAAAAAATATTTTTTAAAAAAAACATTGGTGGCCTATAGAATATTAAATAATACATTGGTGGGCAGGGGATTAGAAAAAAAACACACACACAAATTGATGTTCAGTAGAATTGAACTTGTGGCTTCAGGACTTCAACTTCGCCTCCTTTCGTGACTTTGGGTCTTTTTGCTGCTTCATGACTTCAATTCCGGCTGTTTTCATGACTTCAGGTCTTTTCGCCACTTCAGGACTTCAATTTCGGCTGTTTTCGTGACTTCGGGTCTTTTCGCCACCCAAGGACTCATTAGCTGGTTCCTGGGGTGCAAGTGCTAGAGCACAAAGTGGTGCAAGCACTGAATTAAATGCATATGTGCCTCCCACCTCTCACCATGCAGTGCTAACTAATGCAATCAACACTGTATTCATAGGGGAAGCACAGGTCTAAGGACCCAATAACAGAGACTTTCAGTAATTCCTAAAGACCAGAATACAGTGTGCAGAATGCAAAACTCTTTCGGATTCGGCTGAACCCCCAAATCCTTAGCGTAAGATTTGGCTGAATATTGAATCCTAATTTGAAATTTAAATAAAATGTGAAAATTTTTTACTTCCTTGTTTTGTGACAAAAAGTCACGAAATTTCCCTTCCCACCCTTAATTTGCATATGCAAAAAAGGATTTGGATTCAGGTCGGCCGGCCAGAAGGATTCCTGGGGAATCCGAATCCTGTTGAAAAAGGCGGAATCCTGAACTGAATCCTGGATTTGGTGCATCCCTACTGCCCAGTCCATAACCACAGCATCTATCCCAATAATTTTCTAGATAGTTGTTAGTATTTGGCCGTACAGAATATACCATTTTTGAAATTACATTTCACCATGTTTAAAGGCAAATAGATTGTACAAGCTAAGCTAGCTGAGATGTCCTGCCAGGGATAAGAATATTAAGGATAAAAAAAGAACACATCACAACAGTACTGAATCTTTTTATGACTCCATGTTTAGTCATTTAGCTCCAGATGTCATAAAATAACATACGTCTAGTGTAAACTATGCTTGTGACTTGTGCAGGATGGGTCTTGTCTTTTTCTCCCCTAAACGTAAATGTTAAACTGATGATTCCTTTTACAGAAGTTCAGTACCAAAAGGAAGGGTGGTGTGCACTTCAGCTTGACTAAGCAAAGACGCAAATCTCCAAATGCAGACCATTATAAATTGCATAGTTCAGGAAGCTTAAAGGCTACTCCCTAACTGCCACCAGCCACATCAATAATTGAAATGTTATCCCACCCATGCTGATAATATGGCTAGCTATCACAAATATAAAGGAATAGCATGACATGTACATTTCAGCAGGAAACACTTAATTTTATACTTCACAGTATTTTATATGTTATTGCTACAGCACCAATGCAAAAATACAAACCATGTATTCAAAATAAATTGACAGTTTATCAACAATTAGGGTGTTAATTTATAAGGTGTTTTCATAGACTGAAATATTTTAAAACTGATGTTAAATTTTGATCTGTGTTTTATTTAACCTTGTTAGACCTATGGCACAATGTAAGTTCCCCACTTTGTCATCCACATGGAAATTGACTGCCAGTGTGAATAGGCATTTTGTTCCCTGTGGTTGACTTTGAGAGGGCTGAGGGTTTCAATGGAAAATTATGAGCTGAATGCTCCGTTATAAAGATCCATTACACATCCGTAAGCAAACAAATTGTGATTAAATGATATATAAAATGCTTATTAAGTAGTATTCACCAATAAGGCAAAGTGAAGATATTATGCCAGATATGAATAATAAGGTGCTTTTTTGTCAGGGAGAAGGTTTTTTTAGTTTATCGCACTGTGCCCTTGACTCAAGCGTCATTTTGCCCCAGTAGAATAAAATTCTAGTACAATACAGTGTCTTTCTAGTAAGTCTTTCTTGCCATAAAGATCACTCAGGTAAAAGTATTTTTTCTTTCCTGTCTCCCCTTTTCTACTGCTCCTGTCATAAACTTTGAATTACCTTCACTCATCACACAAACGCTAAGTACCCAATACATCTAAAGATTCCCGGGCCTTTCATCTTGTCTGATGCTAAATCCCGCTGTTTCCACTGCATAAAACAACTCATAAATACTAATTCCCTTGACTTTAGTAAATACTGAAAAAAATTTTTCTTCTGTGTACAGAACAGCAGACGCTCCTTTATTGCTGCCTCGAGAAGATGCTCCCCAGGCAAATTATTTTATACAATATACAAAGCCTTTTATTTATTTTGGCTTTTTAAAGAAGTCTTAATTTATATAAAATTGTACACTACAATACCAGTGCTCGATGTTTTATATTAACGTTTAAATGTAACATACAAAATAGGATCCATATGTATACCTCCTACTGGGCAGTTTCACTTAGACTCAAAAAGAACACTTTTCATTTAATTGACAAATACCATCAATATTTAGAAGTTCATATCTGAACACCTTCTAGTAAAGAGAAAGAAATGTAACATTTTTCTGCTTGTTCGATATCATGTTCAGTGGTAAAGTAAGAGCACATTTTAAAGACGTGCACCCTCTAAGTTTCAATTGGAACTAACCCTAAAGTTGACCCTTCCACTTCTAGAGCAAGAGCTCACTGTCTGGAGTTTCAGCCAAAGTAGTACCAGAAAAGTTTTTTTAAAAGCTGATGATGCTGTACAAATTTTTTTTTAAAGGAGACATAGGGGCAGATTTATCAAGGGTCGAATTTCGAAGGGCTAAAACTTTGAAATTCGACCATCGAATTGAAAAATTCGATAGTCAAAGTTTTTTTTGTTTAAATGTAGCTGTTTTCGTTCAAATTAAAATCATTCGATCAATCGTAGAAATCGTTCGAATCGAACAATTTAATCGATCGAACGAACGATTTTAAAAAATAAAAACTTTGACTTCTAAAAACTTACCCAAATGTTGGCTATGGGTTCTAGGAGGTACCCAAAGGCTAACATAGCAATTCGGCAGGTTTAAGGTGGTGAAGTGTCGAAGTCAAAGTTTTTTAAAGAGACAGTACTTTGATTTTCGAAAGGTTGAATATTCAAAGTATTTTCAATTCGAATGGAAGTCGAATTTGGCCTATTCGATGGTCGAATACCCAAAAATGACTTCAAAATTCGAAAATTCACTTCTGCCTTTGATAAATCTGCCCCATAGTGTGTTGATTCCAAGAATGAGCTAGTGCATTATACTCTTTTAAATATTGAAGGAATATGCTTTGGGTTGATTTGTTGGAAATGTCAGCAAAAACTCCTATATGTCTCCTTTAAGAAATCTTTCCTGACAGTGTTAAAAACAGGGAACATATTGAAATGCTTGGGATGTCTCTGGATTCTCTAGTGTGATCTTTGATAAATCTGCCTCCTATTTACTGCTACTGACAATTATTAATTCAGTGTTTTTATAAGTGAAACAAGTTGTGGGGGAACTCACAGTCAAGCATTCTTCCTGGTTGACTTAATGGGATACCTAGCCACAGGATCTGCTAAAGGGAAAGACTGAGATAAATGATAGCAGTAGGGCTCTAGATCAGTGATCCCCAACCTTTTGAACCGAGAGCAACATTCAGAAGAAAAAGGAGTTGGGGAGCAACACAAGCATGAAAAATGTTCTTGGGGTGCCAAATAAGAGCTGTGATTGGCCATTTGGTAGCCCCTATGTAGATTGTCAACCTACATTGAGATACTGTTTGGCAGTACACCTGGGTGAGCAACATCCAAGGGGTTGGAGAGGAACATGTTGCTCACGAGATACTGGTTGGGGATCACTGCTCTAGATGAAGGGGTGAGGGGGAATAAGATAAACATTTAAAGCTTGTGCTTTGAAAGTCTCTTCTCCTTTGTGCTTAAGGCTAGAGGTACTGTCATATAGCGCTTCTCTAGAAGTGTCCTACAGTGTTCTTATATAGTTGCAACTGAGTCAGTGTGGCATCAGTTCTGTATGTAAAAAAAGTGTTGTCTAAAATATCTAGCCATTTGATGGTGTTGTTTTTGTGACCAACACTCAATATGATGGAAAGCTCTACAGGGCAGGAAGATCCTTCCTTCATTGTCTAGTGGCACATGGCACTTAGGGGCATATTTTTCAAGGGTCGAATTTCGAATTGAAAAAACTTAGAAATTCAAATTCAAAAAGACCGTCCAAAATGAAGGTTTTTTTTGGTCGAATAGGTCAGTTTTCGATTGAATGGGTGTGTATTCGGCTGAATTTGAATCTTACGAATCGAAGGAATATCGAATTCGATCGAATTTGTCGAAAGTTTTTTTGATCGAAGTTTTTCGAAAAAAAATCTTTGATTCCACTAATTGACTCCAAATAAGTTCTAGGAGGTCCCCCATAGGCTAAAACAGCAATTCGGCAGGTTTTAGATGGTGAATGGTCAAAGTCTAATTTTTAAAGAGACAATACATGATAAATTTTGATATTCGATTTTTTTTTTTTTAAATTTAAATCGAATTTGGACTATTCCCTAGTCGAAGTACACAAAAAGCTCGAAATTCGAATTTTTTGGCATTCACCACGACCTTTGATAAATCTGCCTCTTAATCTTTGTAACTATGTACTTATATTTTTATTGCAATGCTAGTTCTTCATGCTTGTAAAAGGTTAACAGTACTGCATATACAATTAGCACTATATAAATAAAATTTACATACATACATATGGTAGCTCCTGCTTATATGTTTAAATGCAAATATGCCAAAGAGAAATTCTTTTTGCACATACAATTCTATACCCCCATAATTTACAGTCTGTTTAAGGAAAATATATAGACTTTAATTGCAATTTAAAAATAATATAGATTTCCCCATTAAAGACAGCATCTTATTGCTTTTAGTACATTTTCCATTAAACTTTGTTATTCTACTTTGCTAGTAAGGTCTGTTTTTAGAATATCATTTGCATGCGTTTTTGCAGTGATCGAAAGTAAACTTTGCATCTGTGATAACAATATGCTAATTGGCTCCATCTTCTCCTCCACAATAGAACATGACAAAGAGAAGCTGTTTACGGAATCTGTACCAGGGCCATGAGTCATAATCAGGAAAAATAACAATATTCCTAGCTGGACAGGAAAACATTTTTAGAAAATGGTTCAGCAGGCATATTTATTTAAAAGTCGTGCTTAAAACTGCATCTTATGCTCACTAAAGTCATATCAAGTGATCTCTTATATTACATTACATTATCACAGAGGTTCTCTTTAAGAACTAAAAACAAAATCTAGAATATTGAAACAAATAGCAATGTATGGCCCTATTTATAAAACATTGCAGGAGATAGACGAGCTATCTTGTAAAATATATACTTAGCATATATACTAAAACGGGGTAGGGAAACTGCTCTAAACGCAACCAATCTGCAAGTGATTTTGAATTGGCTACTACAAGAGAGAAAATGAAAGAAATTATTTTATTGGTTGCTATGGGCAACTGCACTGGTGCACACCTATGTTAGTAAATTAGCCCTCATAACTGCAAAGATATGAAATTAAATTACATTTCTAGTAAATGAGTAATTATGTGTAGGCTTGAGCTTTATCTTTGTCCCTTTACTAGCGTCTCTCAATATAATGCAAGTCAGGGATGATTGGATATAGGGAAATAAAATGATTTATATCATTGGGAAGACTGGAGGACCCCAACCCCCTACTCACAGTCATTTTGGACAGTCAGATTGGACAGCACTGATAATTTCCAAACAGATGGTAATGATGAAGAGCAGTTTTATGCTGTGACAAGAGAGTGGGAATCCTACTAGAATACAGTATAAATCATTTCATCTTAAGATCTTTTGAATGCAACATCTTGATTAATGCAATATGTATAGAGATGGGTTAAACAAATCAGGATCAGACAATTTAAAAAACTTGTCAGTCCATATGTGCACTGAGATTCATTTGGAGGCATTTTGATAAATTTTTGAATTTGATAAACTTGTCTTTTCATAACTCATCTTAACTACACAGTTACGTAAATAGAGGGGGGCACGTAACTACGCCCCCCTCCGTACACCCGGAACCAACCGGGAATCGTGGCGCGTGAGCTGCCGGGGGGGCCCTGAGGGGGTGCGGGCCCTGGCCCAATCGCACCCCCTGCTCCCCCGGGTAGTTACGCCACTGTAACTACAGTATATACTGTAACTATATCTGTATTAGACAATACACATACTTGCCCTACTAAGGTAAGGAAAGTATGAAAACAAAGTGGTAAATATATCATTCCAACATACTTTATATTTAACTTGTTTTTACCACCTTTTAAAATATTTTCAAGTTCATAATTTTTAAAATGTTGATTTCAAATAGAGTGGGTGTAGAATTTTAGGTATCATTGAGATGTAAAGTAGAATGGAATATTTGTGTCATATTAAGGGGCATATTTACCATATAGCCACTCAAGAGCCTGTGTCTATGGTGGCAGTTTTAAGGGGGCAGCCCTCAGATGCCTATATGGTAAATACATTTTTTATAAAACAAAAAGAAATCCTCTTCGTCTGCCACTGGATACTGTCCCACAAAATCAGACAGCAGATGTGTGGCTGGATGTGCCTGGTGTCAAACTGAGCAGAAGTGATGTCACGCACATGTGCGTTGTGTTGTGACATCACTTCTGCGTTCATCACTGCACATGCACCAATGGGCACAAAGAGGTCCAGTGCCTAGGGCAGCACCAGACCAAAATGCAGCCCTGGTCAAATTGGCTAAATGAACAGAAGTTAACCAATAAAGGTATTTCACAGGGCCAGACAATAATAAGTCCAGGGTGGTGCAAGAAGACAAGGCCTCTTATCTTAAAAAGTACAAATATTCTAAAAATAGTTTGCAAATATAAAACACAGTTATATGTAAATTGCATATTAAAACTAAAATGACAAATTATTCTAAAGAGAAAAAACATAATAAGCTGACATACTGCGCTAAAGGAGTATAAAGTCCATAAGAATTTCAAGAGATGGCCTGACTAAACACGACTGATTGTATTAAGTTGACTCATACTTTGTTATTGTTTAGTTCAGGGATCCCCAACCTTTTTTTACCCGTGAGCAACATTCAGATGTAAAAAGAGTTGGGGAGCAACACAAGCACAAAAAGTCTCTGGGGTGCCAAATAAGGACTGTGATTGGCTATTTGGTAGCCCTATGTGGACTTGCAGCCTACAGGAGCCTCTGTTTGGCAATGCACCTGGTTTTTTGCAACCAAAAATTGCCTCCAGGCCTGGAATTTAAAAATAAGAACCTGCTTTGAGGCCACTGGGAGCAACATCAAGGCAGTTGGTGAGCAACATGTTGCTCACGGGCTACTGGTTGGGGACCACTGGTTTAGTTTATACAGTCTCATACACTAATTGAAGGTGCAAGCTATTGCATTGGAGTATACAAGAGAGGTCACTTGCATAACTGGCTCACTGTATTCTTAGTATGGCTTGCATATAAACTAAGAAGTTATAATCAGACTGTCCTTGGAAAAAAGGTAAAATAGGTTAATTTAGCGATATTTTTAGGATCACATTCATATTTTTTTAACTTTCTTAAATGTTTCTTCAGAAGATACTGACTTGATATATGTACATGGCTCAGTTTGTAAAAAATAATATAACAAATAAGTAAAATATGCATGAGATTTGCTGAAATTTGTTCAAGTCAGTATTGTTCTGTAAGATCAGGGTATGGATAGCACGAGGAAGAGGGGATGTCTATGTGCCTCTCTCACTCCCTCATCATGAATACAGCTTTGGCAAATGCAGGCAGCACTAGATATGTGAAATAAATATAGGTTTTTGTGCTCTGATGCTAGGACAGGGTTCAGTTTACAATAATGAAAACTTGACCTCTAGGGACATATTTATCAACATTTTAATTTTAGTGGTTTTAGAGGTTTTTGAAACCACTAATAAACTCTATTTCTTTAAAACCATGAATGTCATGGAATTTATAAAAAGATCAGAATTTAAAAAGCACTGAAAAATACCCTCTAAAACCTCTATAAATTTGAGTTATTCAGATAATTACTAGCACAAAAAAATCTGAAAATCCTCTAAAAGTCCGAATTGATTATTTTATGTGGTTTTTAAAACATGAATTTTTAATAAAAAAAAATACTATTCGTAAAAAAAATAAATCCAAATTTTAGTAAATCGGCCCATTAGTGTAACAGAAATTCTACACAGTACAATCAAAACATTTATGATAAAAATTTTAAATGATTTAGTGCTTGCATAACTGATGCAGTTAGCACAGTTCTTTAGTTGTTCCTGTTTACCAGATCTGTTATTGGGCTGCTATCTTTATAAAGTAGCAGATGTTGTTGTGATTATATAATTGCACTGATTACATTCTTTTGACAAGTTTAAAATTGCTGGAAAGGAAGCATTGTTGCCCAGTGACAAGAGTTTGGAGTATGGTATGTTTATTTTGCCTCTTTATTGTTTTCAAATCTCGGCTTTTGAGGAGTCTTGCAGAACTCCTAAGCCCTCAATCATCATCACAATGGAAAAGCAAAACATTCCACCTCCTCCTAGAAATCACAGCTGCAGCCTCAGGAAACACCTTCAGCTATGGCTTTGGCATTATAGACTCGGCAGGAAACAGAAGTCTAATTAGTATAAATGTGGAGTCAGGGCCCTCAGCAGATCATTTTAGATGGTGGAAGTAAGTGGCCATGACAGATCAAGACCTCATTACTTAGTAAGTTTATGAATGTTTTTTTTTTTATAACAATACCTCTGGCAACATCGATCTTACTCAGACTCAGTTACTTCTACTAGTAAGGACCTTGTGATCACCATTCCATAAACACAACTTAACTTTTATCAATTCTATATAATTCACCTTAGTGGCTAAACTATGAAGTGTAAGCTGAGCTGAGGCAATTTAAAAAAATAAGATGCTTGGGCAGTTGTTTTGTCTGAATCACCACACCTTCTGGCACGAAGAAAGAGTATAACTAGATATATGTATAGAATTCATGTGATTTAGTTGTATAATCACATTTACTTTACAGTGCTACGCAATATGTAGATGTATGGAATTTTCACATAGGAGATATTGTTTGACTTCTTTCTATGCAAAATATAATTTAGTTAAATGTATTAGCTGAGCAGATATGTACTGTCTTCATGGTGTGATTGAACTGCATTTAGAAATAATTATTTTTAGTGTTACGTCCATCATTTTAAAATGAGGGGAACATTAATTTATCATTTACATTTAGGACCATATAAGCCAGAAAATGCCACTAGAGATACCATCTAACAAATGCAATACTGCAAGCAGTTTTTCTCTAAGCATACTGATTGGCTGTTGTGCCAAATGCTCTGGATAAGTGCATGTTCTGTACAGTACATAGTTATACATAAACGACTGCTTTCTAAACAGAGGTCTGCTAGTATTAATAACGTTGTTTGGAAACTGGCTGAAGGATCGTTCACAGAGGGTGAATTTCAGGGGTAAATTCTCTACTTGGAGTAAGGTTCTTAGTGGGGTTCCATAGGGTTCTTTATTGTGTCCACTTTTATTTAAAGGGGTTGTTCACCTCTGAGTTAACTTTTAGTATGATGTAGAGAGTGATATTTTGAGACAATTTTCCATTTGTTTTAATTTTTTATTATTTGTGGTTTTGGCGTTATTTAGCTTTTTATTCAGCAACTATCCAATTTGCAGTTTCCGTAATCTAGTTGCTGGGGTCTAAATTACCCAAACAAACATGCACTGATTTGAATAAGAGACTAAGAAATATGAATTGGAGAGGACCTGAATATAAAGACGAGTTATAAAAAGTAGCAATAATAATACATTTGTACATTTACAGAACATGTACACTTCTTATGGGACTGCTTAAAGCAAATCCATTATGGAGATGGACCTTTGCTGTAGCAAGCATAACACTTAGAATCTTACTCCAAGTAGATAATACACACACCTCAGTACACAATTATTCATCCAGTTTCCAGCATTACTAATAACAGCAGACTTTAGTTAAGCCCCCTTGCAGCAGCTGCAAGGGGAAGCAAGGTTTTGAAGAGTATTAAAATAGGTATAGAGGAGAGACACATTCTTCCCCTTTGCAAAGCATTGTTAAAGAGATAGTGACACCTGAAATTAATTATTTTTTAACATTTATCATAACATTGTCTCTGCATGATACTTTTACTTTTGCAATAAAGGTATTTAATGATTATTTATGTTACCTATCTGATCAATCATGTTCTTCTATGAGGGGGCTGCCATATTTGTTCAACAGTAGTCTGTTAGCATTAGAAACTCTAACTGACAGGTTGAGAAGGGACAGTCAGGTTGGCAAAATAGTCAGGTTTGGGAACTTCAAGTAACAAATACTTATAAAAGCAGACCTATTAGCGAAAAACTTTCAACATGACCTATAGGTAATTTTGTGTGTACATTAATATTTTGAAAAGTTGTTTTTTAGTGTCAGTATCACTTTAAGGCCCCATCTAGAATACACACTGCAGTTTTAGTCTCCAGTTCTCTTCTCCAAAGAAGAGTAGCTAACTGATAAAGGTTATGGAAAGCCTTAGTTATGATGAAATAGTAGCCATGTTGGGGTGGTTTATGCTGGAGAAGAGGCACTTAAAGGAGGATATGATAATTATATATAATTGTATAAGGGATACAATGAACTATTTATAAATACAATACAATAAACTATCTGGCTATGGGCATGTGTCTTTTTTCAACCTATGCTATTATGTTACATACGTGATTGGAGCACTGTGATATGTCTGAGGTACAATCAATTCAAATGTAAGATTTTCAGGTTTGGGGCCACATTACTCTTGTGCATGTTAACATGTGCCATTTAGTCTCTTCTCCTGTGTATATTTTTATTAATGTACATATTTTTATTTATTGCAATGTGTGTTCCCCCTATTTGTTCTATTACTGTATTGTAAAAATGTACTGCATAAACAGTAGAACTATATAAATAAAGATATATGCATATATATGATTAGGTCTGTCCAACTAGAATGTCTGCTAACATACAGAAATGATTACCTCTTTGTTATGAGGATATCAGAATAACATGTTGCTTTCCATCACCATATACATTATTTTTTTAAACGTGTTTCCCTTCTAAAGTAGCCATCTCACACTATCTTTATAAATTCAGATATCAGTACAAAATAGCAGTATGTCATTACTTTTACAAGGAAAATAACCTTCTTTGTATTTATGTAACTTGCTCAACAGTGTTGACCTATTTTATTAGGGAACGAGACAGACTGGAACGTTGCAGTTAGAAATTGTCAGACTATTGGATAGATTAGTTTGTTAGAAGTTGTCTGTACAGTGAAGGATTGAGTTCAGAGCATTAACATAAGCAAAGCTGTTGCATAAATATCTTTCTATTTAACTATTCTCACACTGTAAACGAATGCTATCAAGGTGAAAAATTATGATTTTGTTTTTTTAGTAAAGCTGGCAATACACATACCCTTAATTGGTGAGGGAACCAAACAAGAGGTTCTTTAACTGATTTGGCCACCTATGTGCTGGGCCAAATCAGGCTGTTCCAATGGTTTGGCCACTGGGCCAACGATCAGATCACAACAGAGGACTAATGTAGGTCCATGGGGAAAGGACCACAAATTATTGTCAATGTGGTTCTTGCACGATTTACAGTATAAACCTGCTCACTAGATATGTGGACAAATAACAGTCAGATATTTGTTATGGAGGCAGTTGGGGAGGGCCCATACATGGGCAGAGGAGCTGCCAATTTGGTATGAAGGGGCTAAATCGGCATCTTAATCTGCTAGAGTTTGACCAGCTTACATCTCCATGATGTTTGTACTTTATCTCCTTCAGTGCGTTTTCCTTTAAAAAGATTACACTAGGTCTAGTAACCCATAACAACTGTCCAGCACGCATTTACTTGTCTGTTGCTTGAAAGCAAAGTTTATTGCTTGGTATGCATACTAGATCTAAAGCAAACTTTGACGTCTTATTATATTACCTCCTAAACCTTTTACTACACTCTTTGGGGTGATTTATCAATATCTGAATAAAAATTACTTTTTTTTTCGCAAAAACTCACAAATTCAAATTATATTTTCAAAACCTCGAATGTTTGGTATTTATTAAGCACAAACAATTAAAAAAATTCTAATGTACAATTTTGGCATTTAAAAGCTTGTGAGTTCATGTAGAAATCAATGGGATTTGTCCTAGACAATATTTAAGGCATTTTTTAAATTCAAGATTTTTGAGTTTTTTAGAGCTTGTAAGCTCACAAATTCGAGTTTTTTGAACTTGTAAACTCACAAATTTGAGGTATTTATGTTTTTCCAATAATTGTATTTAATCAAATGTGTTATATTCAAGAAAACATCAAGTTTTTTTTTAAATTGTGAGTTATTAATTATTAAATGTAGGGTAAAAACTCTAAAACCTCACAAATTTGATTTTTGATAAATAAGGCCGTTTATCTTCTTTTACCATAATGAGGGAATGCAAACTTTGGCTTCCAACTCTAAACTTTACTAGTAATTCTGCAGGGTACACTACCAGATTTTACACTGTACTTGACCCACACCTGGTGCTTTACTTGCTTGCTTTGTAGATTATAAACTATAAAGACTAGGGGGCAAATCCACTAAGTGCCAAAAATGCGCTAGCGATGCCTTTGCTGCACTTTGCCAGGCGTCAATTTGTCAAGCAAAGCGAAGTTATGCTAGCGAGGCCTAATTTGCATATGGCGCCAAGTTATACAATGGGCGTATATATGTAGCAGCAAATACATTACACTACACAAGCCCGGCAAAGCTTCATAAAATAAATTAGAGTTGTTATTTTGCCCTATACATGTGCCCACTGTATAGTTTAGGTGCCATATGTTAGGAAATGTAGGGGAGAAGGAAAAAAAATTTACAATCTTTTTCAGCCTATCACCCTTTTTAAAGCAAGCCCTATCTACTCTATTGCACTTCGCCTGGTCTGAGGTGGCGAGGGCAAGTCTGGCGCAAGAGGTAACGTTCAGTAAAATGCGCAATTTAGTGAATTAGCATAGTTACGTCCCTTCGCCATAGCGCAACTTCGCCTGGCGTAGGGTGCGAAGTAGCACTAGAGTAGGTCCACTTCGCTAGCGAATTTACGCCAGCACCCGTTAGTAAATCGGCGAAGTAATGAAATGACATCACGCTGGCGAATTTGCGCTAGCGTTAGCCGCTTCGCACTTTAGTGAATTTGCCCCTAAGAGCCTCTGTACCTATCAGTAAGCATGCGTGAGCATTCTTACATGCTACTTATTCTTTTTGTGCATTGCAATGATATAATCTTGCAATTTGTATTTGTATTGATATAATATAACTACTGTATAGTGGTTTGCTATAAGCACTAGCTGAATCAGTAGAGGCAGTAAACTAAATGGCCACTTTGTTAACATTTTTCTGCATTGAAATTATTCATTGTACAAACAAATAATTGTCTGGATCCTTTTCCTCTTTATCCAATTTGCATTGAGAAGGATGGATTTGGACAAGTGATCAGAACTGTTGAGCAGAATTGGCTCCTACTTCTTACAGCAGTAAAATATATTCTGGCAAAAATCTCAGACATCAAGTATGATAAATGTGTCAATTTGTTAAAATATTTTCTGACTGGTTATAATAAATAAATATAATAAATAAATATAATAAATCTGCACTGATTTGCTTCATCATTCTAAGATTAACACTCAGTACAGTACAGTAAAATTTGTCTCACATTGCCAGAACCAGGCTAAGAAAACAAGACTGTTACATTAGCACATCCCAAGGTCTTTGCACCTCTCTGTTTAACACCCTCCCTGTTTTTCACACAAAACATAAGCTGATAAATCTGGCAAGTAAACTGTATTTGTGTCAAATACCAGTAAATCTAATTTTCTTATGTAATTTTGACAAAGAGACACTGTTTTCTGCATAATGCTTTCTTTGGCAAAATAAAATGGATATTGAGTGGCTAAATAAATTGGAATTTAAACTAATTTCACTCTTTCAATCTTTGTGCTGGTGCTTGCACCATTTACGGTATATATTACAACAGTACAGCAATATGCCTGGTATATATAATATATAATAAATGTAAAAAGATATTAAAAAATAATATAGGACTTTGTAGTTCAGTTGTGGTTCTAATTGGGTCTCATGTGCTTGCCAACAATTTGTCATGAAACAGTTGTACTGTCCTTCACTGTACAGTATGTTATAGTGACATATGGATGGCCCCAGGCTCCAAAAAAATATCACTGGGCCAATAGAATTCAGTGTTGAATGACACACTTAGCATCCTGGTTTGGCACTTACTGATGGTTCATCTGTTTTAGCTATGAAAATAAACTCAGTCTCAAGCATGAGTGCCAGATTCCCTTGAGGTGCATGATACATCTGTTTCTGATACTGTTCAAATTAACAGTCTTCAAAAAATGAAAAATCAATGCCCACCACCATATATGTAAGCAACATTTTTTCACTTACTGAATTCTGAATTGGAATGTTCTGATGTACTATAGCACATTAGAACACATAAGTAAAATCTGTACTTAGACTTTCTATGGTTCAAGACACACACAGATTTGTGTTGCAACACCCTGGTGACTGCACTAAATATTAGCAAATGTGTGTTAGGTTCTGTTATTTGTTTTTTTCCGTAGTCTGTGTCGCCAATCTACAGTATAATTTTATCTTCATTTGAGCTAAAAAGTATGATTCGGAGAAATTAACATTCTACAAACATTCATAAGTCGGCCCCTAAACAGAAGACACCAGATTTATGCACTGTTAATTTAGCTGACTGAAGAATAGTTATTTTATAGCCCAAGGTTTTTTAAGGCAGTCTTTATGCTAATGATCACATTACACGGAATGACATACTGAGCCATTAGCAGTAGACCACAACCCAGAGTAGTCCTTGGCTGACTGAATTTTCTACATATTTAATACCTAAAACAGGCATGATTGCATGTGATTTCAGAGAGGCAGTATGTACAGTTTGAATTGGCATGTGATGTATCCTGGCTTCCATACTTTCTCTCCAGTGAGACACCTGCTCTCATTTTAGGGGACTTCAACATCCCCATTGACAACTCTGCTTCTGCTGCCACCTCTAAACTTCTCTCTCTAACAGCTTCTTTTGGTCTCTCTCAGTGGACCGACTCACCTACCCACATCGAGGTTCATGCTCTTGACCTTATATTCTGCCACTCATGCTGCCCATCCAACTTAATTAACTCTCCCTACCCTCTGTCTGACCATCATCTACTCTCCTTTTAGATACTGCTTTCACCTGCACCTTCACAACCATCTCTCTCTACCCACACGTACAGAAACCTTAATGCCTTTGAACCACAACAATTATCAACAGTATCAGCACAATCCATATCTCATATTAATACTCTCTCCTGTCCCAATATGGCAGCTTCTCTCTACAACGATGCCCTTTCAACAGCACTCGACTCCCTTGCACCTTCTACCACCCGTCACAGCCGGCCAGCTAAACCCCAACCTTGGCACACTAGTGTAACACGGTACCTCAGAAGATGTAGTAGATCAGCTGAGCGACGGTGGAGAAAGTCACAAACTGATCCTGACTTCATCCACTTCAAATTCATGCTCTCCTGATATTACCGAGCTCTATCATTAGCCAAAGAACAATACTTCTCTTATCTAATATCTACTATGTCCTCCAAACCACAGCAGCTGTTTGCCACATTTAACTCACTCCAATGCCCTCCTCCACCTCCTCCACCTATCAATGTTACCGCCAAAGAGCTTGCTCATTTCTTTAATGAAAAAATCGATCTCATTAGGCTGAGCATACCGTCCGACAACAATCTCAGACCAACGTGCAGTCCACTCACATCTACTTTGCACTCCTTCACCCCTGCAACTCTAGATGAAGTTAGCAAACTTCTAGCCAGCTCAAAACCCACCACCTGCTCCCTTGACCCCATACCCTCTCACCTTCTCCACCCAATCTCTGATACACTCTCTCCTGCACTTACCCACCTATTCAATCTTTCACTCTCTACTGGTACCTTTCCATCATTATACAAACAAGCACTAATCACTCCTATCCTCAAAAAACCTTCCCTTGATCCCAGCTCTCCCACTAACTATCGACCGGTCTCCCTTCTTCCATTCGCATCCAAATTACTAGAAAGGCTTGTTTACAAACACCTGATCCAGCATCTCACTCACAACTCCCTCCTCGACCCCTTGCAATCTGGCTTCCGCCCATCACACTCAACTGAAACTGCACTCACCAAAGTAACCAATGATCTTCTATTGGCAAAGTCTAAAGGTCATTATTCCATTCTAATCCTTCTAGATCTCTCTGCAGCCTTTGACACAGTTGACCACACACTCCTCCTAGACATTCTACACTCATCTGGCATTTGTGACACTGCTCTTTCATGGTTTACATCTTATCTGTCTGACCGTTCCTTTAAAGTTTCCTTCTCTAACTCTACTTCTACTACTTTCCCACTCTCTGTTGGAGTTCCTCAAGGCTCTGTTCTTGGCCCCCTGCTCTGTTCTCGCTCTATACAACTTCACTAGGAAAACTCATTCAGTCATTTGGACTTCAGTATCACCTTTATGCTGATGACACCCAACTCTACTTGTCTACTCCTGATCTTTCTAATTCTGTCCTTTCCCAAGTCACAGACTGTCTCTCTGCTGTCTTCTCCTGGATGTCACAGCGCCACCTGAAACTGAACCTTTCTAAAACAGAACTCATTATATTTCCTCCAAGATCTTCCCCTGTCCCTCAGATATCACTCACCGTAAACAACACCACCTTTCATTCCACCACACAGGCACGCTGCCTAGGAGTCATCTTAGACTCTCATCTGTCTTTTTCACCACACATTCAAACACTTGCAAAATCTTGCCGTATTCAACTGCGCAACATTGCTCGAATATGACCCTATCTCAGTTCAGAATCAACTAAAACACTGATTCAGTCTCTCATTATCTCCCGCCTTGATTACTGCAACTTACTCCTCACAGGTATTCCAACAAGTCACCTTTCACAACTCCAATCTGTTCTAAACGCGGCCGCTAGACTCATTCATCTAGCTCTTAATAATGAAACCCCTTCCTATATTTCATCTCTAATCTCCAAATACACTCCTTCACGAAACCTACGCTCTGCTTCTGATCTTCGCCTCACTTCTCCTCTGGTCACTTCTGCCCATTCTCGTCTACAAGACTTCTCTCGGGCTTCTGCTTTTCTCTGGAACTCTCTGCCACAAGCTGTCAGACTTTCTCCTTCCTTCCAAACTTTCAAGCGCTCCTTAAAGACCCATCTGTTTAAAGAGGCTTATTCAATGTACCTTAATTAATCATTGCTGTATCAAAAATGACAAAATGTTTATATAATCCTAATGTCTCAATTGTACCCTAACCTTTTAGTTTGTAAACTCTAATCTCTAGGTCCTTCTAACCCTATTGTACTCTGTAATCCTTGTCTGTTATCCACCATTTATTACCTGTTTGCTATAACTGCAGTAAAGCACTGCGTATCTTGACAGTGCTATATAAATAAATGATGATGATGATGATGTATGTCAGTGTATGATAAACTGTTAAATCTGCCACATAAACCTAAGAACTTAGTAGGTTTGCAGCAGGAATATGTGACATGTAAATACAGAAAATGTAAGACACTGCTTTAAAGAAGCAAAAAGCACTATAATTTTTATTACATAAAAAAATAAATAATATATATATAATATAATATTATATACAGGTATGGGATACGTTATCCGGAAACTCGTTATCCAGAAAGATCAAAATCACGGAAAGACCATTCCCCATAGACTCCATTTTATCCAAATAATCCAAATATTTAAATATGATTACTTTTTTCTGTGTAATAATAAAACAGTACCTTGTGCTTGATCCAAACTAAGATATAATTAATCCTTATTGGAAGCAGAACCAACCTATTGGGCTTATTCAATGTTTACATGCCCACTTTTAAGATGTGCTTGAAGATGTCGTAAGCTTTTGGAGCAAACATAACTTTTTCAGTAAGAAGTTTTATTACATTCACTGCGCACTGGAGCAAACTATAAAATTTGCAAACCTTCTTCCACTATAGAAAGTAGTCGCTAAACAGTTTCCGGGTTCACAAAAGGTATATTAAATTTGCGCAAAGCAAAATTTGTTCGTGCAAAGGCATAGCTTTTCTGATTGCGAATATTTTTTCCGTTACCGACTAATTTTACATTCCCCCAATAATCTTTTTTTCAGGGTAATATATTTAAAGGAAAATTTTATCAGTTCTAAGGTAAACTACTATTAAATGCAAAGAAATGTGCTGATGTTCTCTTGGAAATTAACAGTATTGTTAATATATAGAATGCTGAACGTTTACAAAAGTTTCCCTGTTTAAAGTTTGTGACCTAATATTTGACCATATGTACACTGGCTTGATGTCAATGCGTACATCTCTGGAATGCTAATTACATTTAAGTGGAATAATTTACTCGTGGAAATTCAAAACAGCATCAATCAAAAACATTCTCCCTAATTATAATTTAAGTCATATGTTGTATATTAAGATATTAGACATAATAAGTAATTGGAGTGTAGGAAGATAATTACAGTCATGATGACTTAAGTATGGCATACGCTATCATTTTCAGTATGTAGAACTGCTTTCTAAAGGTGGCAGATATTGAAATTCCTTCTAATATTGCTGTCATGTTTATTTTGTGTCATACTGCAAATAAAATGTTTAATTCAAACTATATTTTATATGTTATTGCAATGCACAAATGTTTCTGTTATAACTGTATATTTTATACAAACCGATGTGCAGGAATGTGTTTCTTTAGGTTTTCGGTGGGCAGGCCTCTGGTGCATATATATAAAATAATATATAAATGCTGTTCTGCGTGTAAATATTAAATTCATTTTAAAACTATGATTACTGTATCCACAAAGCAAAAACAGAGATGTGTTCATTCTGAAATACATGACTAATAGCTGGATTATTTTCAATTTATTTTTAGTTTGTTAAGGAATAGAGAAATAAATCAAGGGAAGTAAGTTGCGTAAATAATTTCAAAATTCATTTTTATTATATTGTTATGTTGAACTTTGTTACCTGGACTGGGCAGACCTGGGATCACTTTGACGTATGACGTATGTAGTTGGAATTTGAATATATTGCAATATATAAACAAACAATCCCTGTTTTGTTTGGGGGGGGGGGCATGTTTAGTAGCTAAATGCACAAAATGTCTCAGTGTCCTTAATATATTGATATGGGTGAGTTCAGGTAACTTCTGGTTAAAAAAATCCACACTTTTTGTGTGGATTTTGTGACCACATCCTCATTGCACCCCTGCCTAATGGTTTGAAATTGTTTAGTAATAAACACAGCCCTCCATTTTTTTTGCTATACTCTACTTATGGCATACTACATACATAGGACACAACATTAATCCAGTGGGTGCAACTGGTTACTTAGCAAAGGAAATATGTAAAAAATTACTTAATGGCTTCCCATTTCCAAATGGAACTGACAAAGTAAAATCTTAGGATGCGTTTATTTTTCTACTAGCGTTATACAGGTATGGGATCTGTTATCCGGTAACTCATTATCCAGAAGGCTCCGAATTATGGAAAGGCTGTCTCCCATACACTCCATTTTAGCCAAATAATCCAAATTCTTTAACATGATTTCCTTTTTGTTTGTAATAATAAAACAGTATATTATACTTGATCTAAACTAAAATATAATTAATCCTTATTGGAAGCAAAGTCAGCCTTTTCGAGTTCTGTAATGTTTACATGATTTTCTAATAGACTTAAGGTATGAAGACACAATTTACGGAAAGATCTGTTATCTGGATAACCCCAAGTCCCAGGCATTCTGGATAACAGGACCCATACCTGTACTTTATAACTTAATGGGCAATTACTTGCCATATCTTCTCTATGGAAAAGAGGAGAATAGTAGTTTGTGAAGTGTTTGGTATGTTTTGTTTTATACTTTATTTTAACTTTTCCATGTACAGTGCTCTGGATATTACATTAATTTGCAATGGATGTTTACTTGAAATAAAGCCTGGACTGAACTGTGTTAATAATGGAGATAAATAGGGAAGAATAAATGAAATATACAAAGCATTTAACTTTAAATGTTACCAGTTTTTAAAGGAAGGGCATTAAAGGGGTTGTTCACCTTTGAGTTAACTCTTGTATGCAGTAGAGAGTGATATTCCAAGACAATTTGCAATTGGTATTCATTTTGTATTATTTGTGGATTTTTAGTTATTTAGCTTTTTATTCAGCAGCTCTGCAGTTTGCAATTTCAAACTTCAAATTTCTGGTTGCTAGAGTCCAAATTACCATAGCAACCATGCATTGATTGAATATGAATAGGAGATGGCCTGAATAGAAAGATGAGTAATAAAAATAACAATAAATTTGTAGTTTTACAGAGCATTTGTTTTTAGATGGGGTTAGTGACCCCCTTTGGAAAGCTGGAAAGAGTCAGAAGAAAAAGGCAAATAATAAAAAAGCTATAAAAAAAATAAATAAGGATGACCAATTGAAAAGTTGCTTAGAATTAGCCATTCTGTAACATTCTAAAAGGTGAACCACCCCCTTTAAGATGAAAAACATTGTGGACCGATATAAACAGTACTACAACATATACATCTATTTGGGACCTGTTATCCAGAATGCTCGGGACCTGCGGTTTTTCAGATAACGCATCGTTCCATAATTGGGTTTTTCATGCCTTAAATCTACTAGAAAATCATATACAAGGTACTGTTTTATTATTACAGAGAAAAAGGAAATCATTTTAAAAAATTTTGATTATTTAGATAAAATGGAGAGACAGCCTTTCCGAAATTCTGAGCTTTCTGTATACCGGGTTTCCGGATAACGGATCTCATACCTGTATATAGATTTTGTAGTAGGTTTAATAAATTATTTTGAGAGTATTGAGTATTTGATACTTCTAGTTTTTCCAGAATGTAGAATTCAGTAAAAACAAGACTGGCAACTGCTGCAAGCTGCTCCAGAGCCGTTTGTCTTTAAAACTTAGCAGGTGGGTGAATAATGGTTAACAGAAGGAAGCATTACTTTTTAACATAAGTTACCAATTTCTTTCCAACAGAGAGATCATTTAGATTTAATTGGTGTTAGTGTGCTGCCACTCTTAGCTAAGTGTATGTTACGCATCTTTGTATCAATGTAATTACAATACACTAACAAAACCAAAAAAAGTCTGCTTTTTACTAGAGCTTTTTGTTGTTTTTACACTTAAATAATGATAAATAATGTTTTTTTTTTGTGTGATTTCAGCTTCCAGAAGGGATGGGATTCTCTGAAAGCTGAAATGTTAGCTTTTCAAGATACATTTTTTGTTCATTCCATGAAAAGCCTTTAGAATAATTCTCATTAATATTTTCTGCTGGAATACAAGCACACTCTGGGGATTAAAGCATTTCTGCGTCCCTCTGATTTACACACTCTGATATTAAAACAATCTTTCAAGAACATTTTCAGACAGCTTTAATTCAGAAATGTTGGCATTTAATATTGGTCTAATGAACTGAGTCCCAGCAATGTTTGCAAGTTTCTTGTACTCATGAGTCACAATATAATTTGCAGTTACTTACTGAACAGTCTTAACAGACTGTGTAATGAGTCACATTATACTTCTTTCAACCTGGAATTCACAGCTGTCTTTTAGTCGAGCACTGACTGTGCACAGTTACATCTGTTCATTTTAGGCACTAGCATGGGTGGTGTTCAGTTTTCAATATACTGTATGTAGAATATGGAATACTGACATGCCACAATGCCACAATGTCTATACCACCAACACTTACTGGCCGGCAACTCAGTATATTAGATAATGCTGTTTGTTCCATGCAGAATGAAAGACAATACTATATAGTATGTTTCATAATATCCTCTACAGCATGCAGTAAAATATGTGCTTAATGAAAAATTATTCTGTAAAATCATACTGAGACATTCCAATGTAATATAGGTATTGTGCCAGTTTGCACTTAAACATGGCTAAGCTTTGTATTCTTCTTAAATACCATTTTACTATATCCATGGCTGAGACTCTGTACCTCTTATAATAACTATGGCAGGGCCCAATTTCTATGTTAAATCAAGAGTAATGTGAGCAGTATCTTGTCTGCTAGGCATCTACTGTCTTATCTACATCTTGTCACCAACATCCTTCCCAGCTAGCACTACATTTTAATTTGTAATTAGAAGACCAAATAATAATTCAAATACCAACATTGCAGGAGCTATGTTTTTTGCTGCCTTTCTGCTGTGGGCAGGGAGGAAAATGAAGAAAATCATTATTGCACATCTCCTTATAGAACAAGTGATGAAATAGCAAACATGAAATATGCATCTACTTAAACAAACTCATACTTGAGAGTCTGCATGCCTACATTGTATTCCCTGTGTGTGTGAGATTTGGGTTTTTTTTAGAATAAAAGTAACATTTTCACACCTTAATGACATATACATTGGCCCGAACTTTAGTATCACAACAAGAAGTACAGCTGTTATTTTGCTCGTTCAGGATACACAATGGGTGTGGCTGCTGTACTACAATGGTTGTACAGAGAAGAAAATGTTTTTGCTGTACTTAAAAGCATGTGTAACAATTTACTGCAAGCAAACAACCAAGCCTTTGAGGTTCTGGACAAGATTGTATTTAAAATATCTTAAATTAAATCATAAATAAGATCTTAAAGTTTAAAAAATTGTGGCTGGGTGCTGTTGTGAAATCAGACAATTCTATGTGATTGAAACAGTGGAAGGAAGTACAATTATGTGGGACAATTCAACAATTGTTTAGGTTGAATGGTTTGATGGTTTTATAACATTACATGAGTATGTTAAAAGTAAAATCTGTATATAACCAGATTCACTTTATAAAAATAAACACAACAAAGCTATAAATTATTTATATATGGACTGTCTGTGTTTGGTTCCTCTTTAGTCCATTACAAATTGTGTTTTTAACTCTTGCTTTCTCTTGCCTTTACGCTATTGCAGTTTAACATGTTTCATTTAAACTCTATAAAAATAAAAGCATTCAAATCCCTTCATTGCAGAAGCAATATGTATCATCCCTATGGTACACCCAAGGCTGAAATACAGACAAGGACTTGTATCCAATATGCTACAGTTCTGTTGCACATTATAGCCTGTCTTCCCTAACGGCCAAGTTGTTTTACTTTTTTTCCTGAGAAATCAGATTTATATTTTTTGCTGTTAGAAACACTGTGTCTAATATTTTAACAATGCCTGCTGCAAAAGCCCTCAGACAAGACTCAGACCTCTCTTTATAGATTGCTCAGTTTAATTAGACTGGAAATTGCAATTTGAAATTGGCAAGAGTGAGCACTTTTATATTCCTAAAAGCACTCACATTTGCAATTCCTATTGGGGTCAGTGACCCCCCCAGCCCATATGAAAATTGGAAAGAGTTGAAAAGACCAACTGAAACATTGCTAATATTTAGTGTACTATAACATAACATACTATAACGTACTAAAAATGTCAGACCAGCACACGTTTCTCACCTTACTACATTGTAACACATGTAGAGGATTCAGTAATTTTGCCTGTAATTTGTGATGAACAATATATGAACAAATAGCAACATTCATTTCTAACCTACTGTAGGAAGTTTTTACACAGAAATTGTTAAAGGGATACTGTCATGGGAAAAACATTGTTTTTCAAAATGAATCAGTTAATAGTGCTGCTCCAGCAGAATTCTGCACTGAAATCCATTTCTCAAAAGAGCAAACAGATTTTTGTATATTCAATTTTGAAATTTGACATGGGGCTAGACATATTGTCTATTTCCCAGATGCCCCAAGTCATGTGACTTGTGCTCTGATAAATTTCATTCACTCTTTACTGCTGTACTGCAAGTTGGAGTGATATCACCCCCCTCCCTTTTCCCCCCTAGCAGCCAAACAAAAGAACAATGGGAAGGTAACCAGATAACAGCTCCCTAACACAAGATAACAGCTGCCTGGTAGATCTAAGAACCTCACTCAATAGTAAAAACCCATGTCTCACTGAGACACATTCAGTGACATTGAGAAGGAAAAACAGCAGCCTGCCAGAAAGCATTTCTCTCCTAAAGTGCAGGCACAAGTCACATGACCAGGGACAGCTGGGAAATTGACAAAATGTCTAGCCCCATGTCAGATTTCAAAATTGAATATAAAAAAATCTGTTTGCTCTTTTGAGAAATGGATTTCAGTGCAGAATTCTGCTGGAGCAGCACTATTAACTGATTCATTTTGACAGTATCCCTTTAACTAAAATGTGAAGATTTGTCCTGTAGTTATACAGTATTAACACACCAGGGCACATTCACTTTCCTAGACGCAGCAAGCAAAGTGCAATTTTGAGCACAGCATTTTCCCAGAATTATAGCACCATTCCAGGCGCATCAGGATGACTGACTTGGCACAACTGTGCTGTGCCTTCTGCAACTGCAAGCAATCATCAAAATAGATGCAACTGTGCATGTGCTTCATTGCAAATTGGGCACAATTGCGCTGAATATTTTTATTGCTGTACAAGTGACATCTGTACCCCGTTCTTTAGCTGCAAATGTGCAGGAAGAACTGAGTGGTGCCAAGTGCAACTATATGGGAGTGCGAAGAATACATTTGGCTGCAACTGCATTATATGAAAGTGGTTTTAGGCACAGCTTACTGCAGGGAAAAGCGCTAGTTGAGCACTGCACTTGAAAACTTAAATGGCTTGTACCATCTGTACACTCTCAGTTGCTATGACAGTCTGCTGGTTGGTCAGTATAATCTTGGTTATTGCATTAAAACATTTGGGCAGTGTTAAAAATAGCAAAAAGCACATAATTTGAAAAAGGAAAAGGGTTGCAATGGTGTGTATATGGTGCTGTTTGCATTAGTCAGCACTTCATGCAAGAGGTGCAGCATGAATTATAGATTGGTATTTCCTGAAATAAACCTAGTGCTAGTCATTCAAAATGTGCAAGCTTGGGAGAATGGGTGAATGTTAGGCACTTGCAAGGATACCTGTACTTATAGGGCTCCTTGCTCCTGATAATTCTTTGCACCTGCACCATCTTTTAAGCCCCCTGGTGCTCCTTACAAAGGAAACTAGGGGTGTTCCAGAGATGCCCATGTGCTGCATGCCTTTTTCCTCTAATGTATGCAGCGATGTTGAACACAGGCAGTTCTTTCCTCTCTATTGATTCAAAGCAACAAATTTCAAAGGAGAAAGGTACAAAGTGCCCTACAAAACTTTGTACAAGTATGGGATCCCCTATCTGGAACCAGTTTTCCAGAAAGCTAGAAGGATTCGAGGATTCGTATGATTTTTGGACCGTGTGTGGAGAGTCCCGACATTTTTCGTCCGGCGGAGATCGGTCGTTTGGTCGATCGGACAGGTTAAAAGATTTCTGTCGGCTGCCGATAATATCTCTGCATGTGTTGCCGATCGTACAATTTTCAGAGGGAGACTGTCACCAGCTTTGTCGGACATAACTTTCTTACGATTGCGGTCAGGGGCAGAACATCGGCTGATCTGTTCTTTTGTACTTTATTTGATCTGAATGGTTAGTGGCAGGTCGGGAGATGGGAAAGTCCGATTATACGATGATTCGTACGATCGAATCTTTGCGTCTATGGCCAGCTTTATGCAGGAACCCCCAGGTCCCAAGCATTTTCTATAACAGATATAGTAGTACTGAGTAGGAAAAAACTTGTTACAGCTTGAGGCAGATTTGAATAATTTTCATTCTTTGATAAAATGTGAGTTTTTGTCCTTCAACATTATATTTCCTACTAAATTAAACATTTAATTAATTTCAGATTTTTTTCAATGCTGTAAATGTTTTTTCTCCAAAGCACGTTTTTTTTTTGTATTCTTGTGCATTTTTTCCCCGCATTTTTCACACAAAATAGTCTTAAATTCTAAGGTGGGGAAAACTACTGAAATCTATGCCAAAAGATCTGTTGGTTCCGAATTCAGTTGAGCAGTGTCACCATGTGCAAAAATGTCTTACTGGATCTATGAGAATCTAATGCTCAGGTAAAAGAAAATGCATTCGCATTACGCCTGAGCATTTTTCTCATGTCAAGGATAAGTGAAAGTACAGAAGAAAAAAGTTCCAGGCGGCGCTACGGATAAGTACAAAGAGATGTCTTTATTGTATCATGGTGTGCCTTACGCGTTTCGGGAAAGCATTCCCTTACTCATAGACATAAGCATTCTCACTGACTTTCCTATAAGTGAAAGTAGTCAAACATTTTTAAATAATGTGAAAATTGTATCTATTACGCTTACCTAAAAGGATGCATCACATAGGGAGATTCACAAACATCTTTATTGGTTCAGAACTGCATTAAAACTTTGTAGGTCTTATTTACAATGAAGGACACAGTGTGTGTCCACAAAGGCCACAATCTGTTTTTTTGCAGTTCGCAGTCTGTGTCCTTCATCATGTAATTCAGCGTAGGTCTCTGTTTTTCCTTTTTGGGTAAGTAGGCTTACCCCCACCTCCCCCACTACCCACAGCCACTGGTGGAGGAGCCTCCTGACACTGCTCCTTGCACAGAGTACCAGAATTATAATCCAGGGCTCATTGCAGAGACCAGCAACTATGGAGGCACATGTGCTCTGTAAGTGATCACTTAGGGGTATGCTCTTGCTCCCCTTACCACTCAGGCATTACCACCCCAAGGGAAGTAAAGAAACCCTTGTGCTATCCTAATTGAAAGGGAAAGTAAAGATAACAAAATATAAGGGAAAAGAAAACCAAATTCTAGTGCAGGGGTGGGCAACATTGGACCCCCAGCTAAGTATGGGATCACAGTTGGTTCTTTAATTAGCAATGAGCATCTGTCAAGCTAACTGAGAACTGGGACACTACTTAATCCACCTGTGTTAAGAAAGGGAGAACTAAAAAACATGTAGTGGCGTTGGTCACCCACATCATCCTATATTTGTACAGAACTAACACATTCCATAGTGCTTTACAGAGATTATACATTATTCACATCTGTCCCAGGGGAGCTTGCAGTCTTAGGCCCCAGACACACATGCAGTTTTTAATAAAAAGCTGACTGCTGCGCAAATATGCTAGTGGTTTCAACCTTTAGCAATGGCACTCTACGCTAGCATATTTACGCGGTGGTCAGCTCACGGCGTGGAGCACACCGAAAACACTGCAAATGTGCTCATGTGTGTCCGGGCCTAAGGTCTTGATAACATTGTATGTAGACTGGGGTGTTTGCACCAAAGCACTGAATTGCAGCCATGACACATTTGGACCATTAGCATAAATCCATGTGTCACAAATGTTGACAGATTGTGTCCATATAAATGACAGGAGGCATGTGGGGGGTGGTTATTGTCCTGCTGAAGAATCATTAAGTGTGTCATTAGGCTACTGTGGTTAAGTTTAAGTAAATCTAGTCCTAAATTGTTATGCATTAGTGGCATGCAATGTACATATCACAATGTAGCCTTTGGGAACAAAAGAGACATTTACTGAGATGTTAATTAAAAGCCACAGATCAAAGCGTGTTCACTTTTTTCTTCCCTTTCATATTCACAGTAGGTCTAAATCAAAGGTTATGCATGTAAAGTAAAAGCAGTTTGAATTTCTGGACACTAATGCGTCTCAGTAATCAAATTGCAGCATGAGAATAGAATGCACTTTTTTAACATACTAAGGGGCACATTTACTTTGCTCGAGTGAAGGAATAGAAGAAAAAAAACTTGGAATTTCCAATTATTTTTTGGCTTCTTCGACCTTCGACTACGACTTCAAATCGAACGATTTGAACTAAAAAATCGTTCGATTATTCGACCATTCGATAGTCGAAGAACTTTCTCTTTAAAAAAAACCTCGACCCCCTACTTCGCCACCTAAAACCTACCGAGGTGCAATGTTAGCCTATGGGGAAGGTCCCCATAGGCTTCCTAAAAATTTTCTGATCGAAGGAAAATCGTTCGATCGATGGTTTTAAACCCTTCGAATCGCGGTAAATCCTTCGACTTCGATATTCAAAGTCGAAGGATTTTACTTCGACGGTCGAATATCGAGGGTTAATTAACCCTCGATATTCGACCCTAAGTAAATGTGCCCCTAACTGTTCGCAAAAGTAACAATATCAGTATTGTCAAAGTCTAAACTCTCTACATATAAAGGGTGGAGCATTAGGAGGACAGCTCATCGACCCCTAACCCTCCACTGGAAATTTTTGGCTAAATTCAGTTGTGGAGCTGGGTTGAAGTGTCTCCACAATTGAAGCATGTACAAGCTGTACTGCGGACAGCCCTGGTCACATACTTAATTTGCTTTGAAAAGACAACTGTTTATCTGTCAAGTTTAACTCTTCATGTATCTCCCAGCACCACTGAATTTTGACGAGGCATATAAGATGTGCCTTGGTACTAGCAGGCTGTAAATTCCCCATAATACATTCTATTTACTGGGAGCTCTGAGCCAGTTATGTCTTACTGCTTTGGTCCATCAAGGTAAAGTGTCACATGAGCAACTGGCTACTTGGCCACACAACCATATGTTGTATGCAGGCTCAGCTGCTGGTTCACACTTCATAGACCCATTTTGTTTTTATATTCATTTTAAAATGTGAGCATTAGGTCATACAATATATTTTGATCACCACAGAATGCCGAGGTTTACAAAGGTCTTTTCTCAGTTGGATCTGTGTGAAGTAACCAAAGGAAATGTATAGTTCTTCCATACAGTATATTTGTGTACTAAGACATTTATTAAAACAAATTTATTAAATCAAATATTTAAGTTAATGCATAAGATCAGCTACAATCTGGCAGCAATAGTTGTTAATGCACAGTGAGACTGAAAGTAAAAAATGAGTGAAGCGAGTGCTGTGACACATAAGTTCTCATTATTTGATCTATGCACAGAGGGCTACTATACTTTCGGCTATGTGTGGCAATTTGTGGGCTTTGTCACAACTATTTTTCCAGGAGATCAATCAAAATATCAGTACAATAACCCTTAGACTTTATAATTTATAATAGCACTGATTGTTTTGTTAATTAATTATGGCAAGTACCATCATTGCATACAAACCATAATTTGTGTGTTGTGTATACATGCCCTTGTTTTACATGTAGTACTACACAAAACATGAATAAGTGCTGATATATCTGGCACACCACAGTTCCTTCAATGAGATATGATCATAAGATTATCTAAGGAAATATTCAAGTATTTCACAGTCATGACAAAGTTGTTGAGATATAACAATATCATTACTAGATATATCATACATAAATCATGCTATGGTATACACTTAAGTATGGCCTTCTTGTTCATTGAAATTCTAAATGACAAGAGACCTTATTGTATGGCTTAATCATACCCCCCCTGCAGCCCCATGAGGCTAGTCACTTCTAAAGGTGGCCATACACTATAAGATCCACTCGTTTGGCAAGGTCGCCAAACGAGCGGATCTTAACCCGAAATGCTCACTAACGGCTAGACAATATCGGATTAACCTGGAGCCGAACGTTTGGATTACAATACTACGAATGGGCTCCGACGGGTCGCAGGACCGCATCAACTAGCCAATGCAGTCCTGGATCGTACGAAAAATCAAACTTGACTGATCGATATCTGGCCAATTTTTGGCCTGATATCGATCGGGAGAACCCGTCGGGAGCCCCCACACATGGGCAGATAAGCTGCAGAATTGGTCTAAAGGTCTAAAAAATCTGCAAGGAATCTTAACCTTTTCTCTGTGCCTCTGTACACAAAATATTTTAAGAATTAAAAAGTGGGGAATAAAAAGAAATTCCTCCTCCTCAGGTCAAATGACAAAATACCTGTTTTCTATCTCAAGAACCTAGAATTGCTGTCTAGACAAGTCAGTGCAGCAGGGATATATGTTTAGATACATTTTCTGTGTAACTATATTTTACAAACAACCACATTAGAACAACTGTAGAGTAATATTATATAAGTATCTAAAAACCGAGATTTTTTTTTTTTTTAAAAAAACACAACCACTTTTTTAGACAAACAAAATATGTATGGCTTATATAGTATATCAGTTTGAAAAAAGCCATGTGTCCATACAGTTAACCTTTTTGTTTACATGAAACCTGCCTAACTGCTAGTTGATACAGAGGAAGATGAAAAAACGCCAATCTTAAGCTTCGACTATTTGCCTGGTGGTCTAGAGGGGCGGTGGGGATGCCCGCCACACTCACTGTGGGGCACCCGCCATCTTCTTATTCCTCGTGCCACTCCTGATGTGCTGCTTTCGTGTTTGTGCGGTGCTTGGGTGTTCTTGGCTTTCTTCACAGCTATGCGTGACGTTATTGCATTTGCCGCAAAAATTCAAGTATTTAAAGGTGCATCTTCCTCTTCACGTTGCCCAACATAAAGGTTCCTTCCATAGTTCCTGGGTGCATTCTAGTTGTCTGATACTTGTTCTCGACCCTTGCCTATCCCTGACTTCGTTATCTGCTGCCTGTAACGACCACTGCCTGTTACTGATCATTCTTCGGATCCTGATTTGGTGCTGCCCTACTGTGTGGTGTTTGACCTTGGCCTGTGACTTTAACTACACTCTTGCTTTCTGTACTGCATTTTCTGTTGGTTTGACCTGGCTTGTTCCACCACTACACTTCCTGCTGCCCCCATCCCTTCCTCATGCGTTTGGTTCCCGTGCTCGCCCAGAACTCTCTCCCTGGTTCTCTCACGTTAAGACCTGGTGGCATCTGAGTAGAGAAGGGATCCTCTTGGGGGCAAAGGCAGCTGCTATAGGCAGAAAAGTGAGCCGAGGCAAGATCCTTGGAGTTAGTATTGGGTTTGGTTTGGAATGCCATTCCATCCACTGGAAGGATCTACCCTTGAATAAAGCATTATATAGTTTATTCTATGGCCACCTTGTTTATATATGAATACTTATCATATTCTCCCTTCTCCGGGGTAAACAACTCCAACTTGGCCAATTTTTCCTCATTATTGAGACCTTTCATACCCTTTATCAGCTTAGTAATAAAGGGCCTGGCCCGGCTCTTGCAAACACAAATATATTACTTACAATACCTTCCCTAAGCAATTAATATCTCTCTACTTCACAGTGTCACGGCCCGAAGGCTCAGTGGTAGTGAGGACCAAGGAGGAGACACAACACCAAGTTCGCGGTACAAAAGGATTTATCAGAAGAATAGTCGTAAGCAGGCAAATGGTCAATACAGGCGGCAAGGATCAGAATCGTTTAAACAGGCAAGAAGTCGGTACACAGATAATCAGTAATAGCAGAATCACACCCAGGAACTATACGAAATAGACCTATAATTGGGCAAGGACACAAAGGGAAAATGAGGCTAAATAGTCCAAAGTTGGCGCCAAAACTTGACGCCGTGACGTCATGACGCTGACGCCGGCGTCCTCACGTTGACGTCCTGACGCTGACGCACATTCTGACGCCGGCGTCCATTCCGTCGCCGGCGACCAATCCTGGGGCGACACGTTTCTGACGCGGCCATATTGCGACCAGGAAGAACCGCATGGTGGAGCAGGAGGTCGCCATCTTGGACGTCCCGTGGGGTAAGTTCCTTGCTTTCCGTTACAGTACCCCCCTCCTTAGGGGGGCCTCAGGACCACCGAGGCTAGGGGAAGAAGGAAAGAGTCTGTGGAACTTACGAATCAGGACAGGTGCGTGTACGTCTGAACTCCTCACCCAAGAACACTCCTCTGGACCGAACCCCTTCCACTCAATAAGATATTGAAGGATGCCCCTAGAAATACGAGAGTCCAAGATTCTCTTGACTTCGAATTCTTGATGATCGTCAACCAAAATAGGAGCTGGAGAGGAAGAAGAAGAGGGACAAGACATAGCAGGTTTAAGCAGGGAAACATGAAAAACATTGGGTATCCGTAGCTCAGGAGGAAGTTGAAGATGAACAGCCACAGGGTTGATGATTTCGATGATAGGGAAGGGACCGATGAATTTAGGACCAAGCTTGGGTGTAGGAATCTTGAGACGAATGTTGCGAGTGGAAAGAAAAACTTTATCACCAGGGGTATATGGAGGGGAAGAAATCCTTCTTTTATCAGCAAACCTTTTCTGCACCAGGGAACTCTTCTCTAAGTTAGCCGCGGTAGCATGCCAAATAGCCAACATGTGAGCCGCTTGGTCATTGGCTGCAGGGACATTGGTAAGAAGAAGATCCTGGGAGAACGCCAAAGGATTGAGACCATAAACACAGAAGAAGGGAGACTTCTGAGAAGAAGAATGCAGAGCGTTGTTGTGAGCAAATTCAGCCCAGGGAAGAAGATCCGACCAGTCATCCTGGCACAGGGACACATGACAACGAAGAAACTGTTCCAAGGCCTGATTGACTCGTTCTGTGGCTCCATTAGACTGTGGGTGGTAGGCAGAAGAAAATTGAAGGGAAATGTTAAGAGCTTTGCAAAGGGATCTCCAGAACTTGGAAACAAACTGGGAACCCCGGTCAGACACAATCTCAGCAGGAAAGCCATGGAGACGAAAAATATATTTTTGATGAAAAGTTCAGAAAGTTCAGGGGCAGAAGGCAGTTTTCGCAGAGGCGTGAAATGAGCCATCTTGCTGAATCTGTCGATCACCACCCAGATGACAGTGTGACCAGATGAAACAGGAAGATTGACAATAAAATCCATCGCCAAGTGAGTCCAAGGTCGAGATGGAATGGGAAGTGGAAAGAGTAACCCCTTGGGGGGGGGAATGACCGGACTTGGAAACAGCACAAATGGAGCAGGATGAAACAAAGTCTTTGACATCTTTCCTTAGGGTCGGCCACCAGACCAAACGAGACAAGAGCTCTGTTGTCTTCTCAATCCCAGGATGACCGGCCTGTTTGGAACTGTGAGACTGGGAAAGGATGGCATGACGAAATTCTGGAGGCACAAAGGCAACGCCCAGAGGAGTCTCCACAGGAGCTGAAGATTGAGCAGAAAGTAACTGGGAGGCACAGGAGGGAAACAGGGCAGCAATAATCTTGGTAGAGGGCACAATGGGTACAGGGTCTTCGGGGCAGGAATCTTCAGGAGCAAAGCTTCTGGACAGAACATCAGCCTTCTTGTTTCTGGAGCCAGGACGAAAGGTGATAATAAAATTAAAACGAGAAAAGAAAAGTGCCCACCTGGCTTGTCGGGGATTGAGGCACTTGAGGGATTGAATAAATTCAAGGTTCTTGTGGTCGGTAAAGATTGTCACCGGAATAGATGAACCTTCAAGCAAATGTCTCCATTCCTCCAAGGCCAGCTTAACGGCAAGTAGCTCCCGATTGCCAACGTCGTAGTTCTGCTCAGGAGTAGAAAATTTTTTGGAGAAAAAGGCACAAGGGTGGAGTTTACCGTCAGAGGAAGATCTTTGAGACAGAACTGCTCCAGCTCCTACATCCGAGGCATCGACTTCAATGAAGAAGGGTTGTAGGGGTTCAGGGTGTCTGAGAATTGGAGCAGAAGAAAAGGCTTCCTTGAGGATCTTGAAGGCTTCGAGAGCTAGAGGGGGCCAGAGTTGAGGTTTATTCCCTTTACGGATCAGGGGGAGAATTGGATGAATCTTGGAAGAAAAGTTTTTGATAAATTGTCTATAATAATTGGCGAAGCCAATAAACCTCTGAACTGCCTTGATGCTGGTAGGAAGAGGCCAATCCAAAATTGCAGAAACTTTGGCGGGATCCATCTTGAAACCTTGAGGAGAAATGATGTAGCCAAGAAAAGGAATGGAAGAAACTTCGAAGGTACATTTTTCTATCTTGGCAAAGAGATTGTTTTTCCTCAACCTGGAAAGAACCTCCCGCACATGGCAACGATGATCAGAAAGGTTTTTGGAAAAAATAAGAATGTCGTCTAAGTACACGACCACACACTGTCCCAAAAGGTCACGAAAAAAGTCGTTGACTAATTCCTGGAAGACCGCAGGAGCATTGCAAAGACCAAAAGGCATGACGAGATACTCGTAATGGCCATCACGAGTATTGAAAGCGGTCTTCCATTCATCTCCCTCACGGATCCGAATAAGGTTGTAGGCCCCACGCAAATCCAGCTTAGAAAAGACACTAGCCCCCTTGAGTTGATCAAAAAGTTCAGAGATGAGAGGAAGAGGGTATCTGTTCTTTACGGTGATCTTATTTAACCCCCTGTAATCGATGCATGGCCGCAAACTACCGTCTTTCTTCTCAACAAAGAAGAACCCTGCTCCAGCAGGGGAAGTAGAAGGACGAATAAAACCTCTTTGAAGATTTTCCTGGATGTAAGACTTCATAGCCGAAGTTTCGGAGGGGGAAAGTGGATAAGTGCGACCTCGGGGAGGCATTGAGCCGGGTAACAGTTCGATGGGACAATCATAGGGACGATGAGGTGGGAGAGTCTCAGCGGACTTTTTATCAAAGACATCGGAAAAGGCTTGGTACATGGGAGGAAGAGAATAACTTGAAGACACTGAAGAAACTTTGATAACAGGAACAGCAGGTAAACAGTTGTGTGCACAAAATGGACTCCAACGGGAAACTTTAAGAGCTTGCCCAGTCGATGACCGGGTTATGAATACACAGCCATGGCAATCCCAGGACAACAGGAGTAGAGGGGCAGTCAATTAGGAGAAAAGACAGTCTTTCCAAATGCATAGTGCCCACCTTGAATGAAAGTTCCTGAGTAGACTGCGAGATGATGGCAGAGGAAAGAGGACGGTCATCAATCGCCAGGACTCGGAGAGGAGTTGCCAAGGGTTGGAGCGGAATGGCATGGTTATCAGCAAAGGCTCGATCCATGAAGTTGCCCGCAGCACCAGAATCGAGGAAGGCCTGAGACGAGATCTTCCTGGAGCCGAACTGGATTTGAACAGGAAGAAGAAACCGTTGAGCAGAGGAATGGGGAGGAGGACAAATTCCACCCAGGTAAGTCTCCCCAAGCTTACCTAGGTTTTGGAGTTTCCCGGCTTCACTGGGCATTCCTGGGCGAAGTGGGCTCTTCCCCCACAGTAAAGGCATAACCCAGCAGCCCTTCTGCGGAGCTTCTCCCGCTCGGTAAGGCGTGCCCGCCCGATCTGCATCGGCTCTTCAGGTGGTAAAGGAGAAGTAGCAGGTGCCGTAGGAGGAGGAGGGAAAAGGTTGGAAGTCGGACTGGGAAGTAGAGGTCTTTGGAAGCGTGGAGCCAGGGTGGGTTGGAACCTGGAAAACTTCCTAGTACGTTCCCTGTCAAGTTCGACTTGGAACTCCCTCTGTCGGGTGTCAACCTTCACAGCCAACGCAACAAGGTCCTCCCATCGTGGAGGAATCTCACGGGATACGAGATCGTTCTTGATGCGCATCGCCAGGCCATTATAGAAGGCGGCATGATATCCGTCATTATTCCATGAAGTTTCTGCCACAAGAGTTCGGAACTCGATAGCGTATTCAGGAACAGAACGAGTCCCTTGCTGCAGCTGGAATAAACGAGCTGAGGCAGAAGTAGCCCGGCCGGGAGCATCAAAGACTGTGCGTAGGTCCCGGATGAAGGCCCTGGCATCATCGATTACCGGATCCTCCTTCTCCCAGAGAGGAGAAGCCCACTCCAGAGCTTTCCCTTGCAGGCGGGTAATAATATAGCCCACTTTTGCTCGCTCCGAGACAAACTGACCTGCAAGCAGGGTGAATTGGATTTCACACTGGTTAATGAAACCACGGCATGACTCCGGATCACCACTGTACAAAGGAGGTGCAGGAATGCGAGGCTCGGAAACTTGGTAGCGGAGTTACAGGAACCGGCATAGGGACTGGGGCCGCAGGAGATAAGGCAGACAATTTCTCCAGGATTGCTTCCAGTGCCTGGCCGAAGTGGGATTGCTGGGCTTCATAGGACTGCATGCGGGACGCCAATCCACGAACGGCTCTGCCGACATCAGTTGGAACTTGAGGCTCCTCAGAGGGGTCCATGGCCCAATTATACTGTCACGGCCCGAAGGCTCAGTGGTAGTGAGGACCAAGGAGGAGACACAACACCAAGTTCGCGGTACAAAAGGATTTATCAGAAGAATAGTCGTAAGCAGGCAAATGGTCAATACAGGCGGCAAGGATCAGAATCGTTTAAACAGGCAAGAAGTCGGTACACAGATAATCAGTAATAGCAGAATCACACCCAGGAACTATACGAAATAGACCTATAATTGGGCAAGGACACAAAGGGAAAATGAGGCTAAATAGTCCAAAGTTGGCGCCAAAACTTGACGCCGTGACGTCATGACGCTGACGCCGGCGTCCTCACGTTGACGTCCTGACGCTGACGCACATTCTGACGCCGGCGTCCATTCCGTCGCCGGCGACCAATCCTGGGGCGACACGTTTCTGACACGGCCATATTGCGACCAGGAAGAACCGCATGGTGGAGCAGGAGGTCGCCATCTTGGACGTCCCGTGGGGTAAGTTCCTTGCTTTCCGTTACACACAGCCACGTGACTCATTTAGCCATGTTTCAACAATGTCAATGCCAGTGCCATTAACTTCAGTCCTCCTATTTTACCAGCTATTAGCATTAGTAAACATACATTTAATACTTGTACCATTTGTTTTATGTTGTATATGTAACTTACTGTCTTCAGTGCTAAATATGATATCCCAAGAGTTTCTCACTACTCCCTCCCATATTTGCCTAGTTTAAAGTCTTATCCATCACAGGTCCCATAACTGTAATTAGTTAGGAACATTAGCGCATAAGACAAAATAGGAAAAACTGATCAAGATAATAATTTAAAAACAGGTACATGTCCTACATTTTTGTTTAGAGATGATCTAATTATTCCTTTAAAATTTTAACTGGTAAATGAAGCTAATATGACAGTGTAGCAAGCAGCACTAAAATGGAGTCTGGTTGAAATGTGACTGTGGTGTAAGTACTTTTTTGCAGGCTCAAGATGGTTGCTGAAACTAATTCTTTTTTTACTAACAATTTGACCAAACCCCAGCACTTTTGCATAACTCAGGGGCAGATTTACTAAGCTCGAGTGAAGAATTCGAATGTAAAAAACTTTGAATTTCGAAGTATTTTTTTGGGTACTTCAAACCAGCGAATGGGTCAAATTAAAATTCGATCGAATTCGATTGAATCGAATGATTCGAAGTAAAAATCGTTCGACTATTCAACCATTCGATAGTCGAAGTACTGTCGCTTTAAAAAAATACTTCGACTTCATACTTCTCCACTTAAAACCTAGCGAGGTGTAATGCTAGCCTATGGGGACCTTCCCCAGCACTTTTCTAACATTTTTTTGATTGAATAAAAATCCTTTGATCGATCGCTTAAAATCGTTCGAATTGTTCGATTCAAAGGATTTTATCGATCGAAGACTTTGTGCTAAATCTTTCGAATTCGATATTCGATTATTTAAATTCGAGGGTCGAATTGGAGGGTCTTTGTTCAGTTAATGAAGAAAGGCTAGTGGGATTTTGGCATTAACATGTTATATCTTCCTTCTACCTGAAAACTAAAGCTATATATTTCTCCATGGTGGAGAAATAAGAATTGCATGGTGGAGAAATACGAATTGCATACAAAAAAAAGTTTGCAAAACTCGCTTTTTGGAAAAATTACTTGTAGAACAATAGAACAACATTTTTAATATTGACTGCAAGCTCAATGGGATGCGTAAAATACCAGCAAATTAGAGATTTCTGTAAAAGAATGTTTATAAAGGGAAACAAGCATCTGTAACTAAAAGTATGAGCTACAGGAGATTAGGGATTAAGGATAAAAGAAGTTGGATTTGCATATCAAATATAAAGCCCTTAAACGATAATCATTAGCATTCTAATTGGTGATAAATACTAGTACCTGTTCAGATTCTAATGGAACCCTGTGGCTCCAATTTGCAAGATCAACAATAGCCCTCAAGTTCCTAAATGTAATTTTATATGTATTTGTCACATGTTGTGGGTGTTACTGTGCAGTCACAAGAGAAATAAAGTAAAGCCAATGCACACAGGACATATTTTCAGCAGAGTTATTGGCTGGTATAGAAACACACAAATGTTGCCATATAGTCTGTCATTTACTTTAATGAAAATTGCCTGTTACTGTCAGTGCCATACAGATTTTGGCCACAAAATGCGAGGTTGAGGCTGCAAGGCCAGGTTCAGTTGCTTCTCCACAGGTTAAAAAATGTCAGCAGAGTACTCTCCTTATGTGCGATGGGCCCAAAGGGACACTTCACCGTCACAAGACTTAAGGTGGCAATACACAGGCGTATATTTGCTGCTGACTTGACCACATAATCATTTTTTGAATTGGAAAAAATAATAATTTAAAGGAGACTGAATAGTTAACAACTTTAATAAATATTTTATATTATCCTTACAGTTATGGTTTACAATGATTGTTATATTTGCAGTAGTGAAGTACTGAGATGCACCTTGTCACTATTGGTGGTGCCTAGTGGTAAATAAAGTTCCAGGATTCTCTGTTTTGCCCATTTACAGTAATCTGTCTGTAACTTACCCTTTCTTCACACAACTCTTTGGCATTTGCGCTAGTGGCATATATACATGCACCACATCACCATATAAAGCAGCATATGCTCTGACTAAGGAAACTGAATGATGAATGTACAGATTGATTCACATTATGTATCACAAAGCTCTGTACTAGGTCCCTTGCTTTTCAACTTGTTTATTAATGACCTGGAGGTGGGCATTGAAAGTGCTGTTTCTATTTTTGCAGGTGATTACAAATTGTGCAGAACTATAGGTTCCATGCAGGATGCTGCCACTTTGCAGAGTGATTTGTCTAAAGTTATACACTAAATGGCAGTGTGTTGGGAGTTTCCTTAATGAGAAGGATCTAGGGGTTTTTGTAGATAACAAGTTGTCTAATTCTGGACAGTGTCATTCTGTGGCTACTAAAGCAAGTAAAGTTCTGTCTTGCATAAAAAAGGGCATTAACTCAAGGGGTGAAAACATAATTATGCCTCTTTATAGGTCCCTTGTGAGGACTCATCTGGAGTATGCAGTGCAGTTTTGGACTACAGTCCTTAAGAGGGATATAAATGAGCTGGAGAGAGTGCAGAGACGTGTAACTAAACTGGTTAGAGGGATGGAAGACTTAAATTATGAGGGGAGACTGTTAAAGTTGGGGTTGTTTTCTCTGGAAAAAAGGCGCTTGCGAGGGGACATGAATACACTTTACAAGTACATTAGAGGACAATATAGACAAATAGCAGGGGACCTTTTTACCCATAAAGTGGATCACCGTACCAGAGGCCACCCCTTCAGACTAGAAGAAAAGAAATTTAAGCAACGTAGGTGGTTCTTCACAGTTAGAACAGTGAGGTTGTGGAATGCACTGCCGAGTAATGTTGTGATGGCTGATTCTGTTAATGCCTTTAAGAGTGGCTTGGATGATTTTTTGGACTGACATAATATCAAAGGCTATTGTGATACAAAACTCTATAGTTAGTATAGGTATGGGTATATATAAATTTATGTGAAGGTATGGAGGGGTGTGTGTGTGGATGCTGGGTTTTCATTTGGAGGGGTTGAACTTGATGGACTTTGTCTTTTTTCAACCCGATTTAACTATGTAAAGCAAACAACCTAATGACTGCATTCAATTGATTCAGAGAAAAAATATGTCTAATGTACATTCCCCAAACATTTTGTAAAGTGCTATAATCATCTGTCTTTTGCACTTTGCCCACTGTGTGGGCCATTGAGCAAATAGCTTCAAGACTCATTCAGGCACGCAAAGTACTGAGGGCAAGAGGCACATCAGGGCCCTGTCCTTAATGCCTTCATTAAGGAGTGTCCTGATGCTACTCTTTCCACGGAGTGCAGGATTTTTGGTGTAAATGGGTGCACTCTTAAGCGCTCTGGCATTTGCACCTCCCATGGTCACGAATGACCCCTTATAGATTTAGGATTAACTATGCAATGTCTTTGGTCAATCTTCGTCAATCTTCGGCGCCGATTCCTTAGGCCTTAGTTCAGCCCCTATTCTACGGCACCCTGATACTGCACTTCCTTTTATTGTTGAGGTAGATGCCTCAGAGGTTGGGGCAGGAGCGGTCCTTTCCCAAAGGCATCCGATAACCAACAAAGTGCACCCCTGTTCTTTCTTCTCTAAGAAATTTTCGCCTGCTGAGGCAAACTATGACATCGGTAATAGAGAATTGTTGGCTATCAAATGGGCCTTTGAGGAATGGCGGCATCTGCTGGAGGGAGCAAAACATTTGATAACGGTCTAAAATCTCCTGTATATAGAGTCAGCCAAGCGACTAAATCCTATGCAGGCTAGATGGGCGTTGTTTTTCACCAGGTTTAATTTCTCTCTAACTTTTAGACCTGGCTCTAAAAACACTAAAGCAGACGCACTCTCTAGGAGTTTTGAATCCAGCCCCTCTGAATCTAGTGAGTGTACCCCCATCCTTCCTGGTGCATTAATTGTGGCAGCTCTGGAATCTGATCTAACTTCCTTGTTATCTCCTGTTCAAATTTCTGCTCCTGTAGAAACTCCCTCTGGGAGATTATTTGTACCAGAAGATTTAAGGGAGCAAGTTTTGAGTGAGGTCCACAACTCTAAAATGGCAGGACATCCTGGCATCGCTAAGACTGTGTCACTTTTGTCCCGCAATGTATGGTGGCCCTCCTATAAACTGGATGCTAAAATTGTTGTTAATTCCTGTCCAATTTGCCAGAGGTCTAAATCTTCCAGGAATCTGTCTCAGGGATTGTTAAGTCTGCTACCCATTCCTGAAAAACCTTGGTCCCATCTTTCGATGGACTTTATTGTTGATTTGCTCCCTTCTCAAGGAAAAACTGTGATTTGGGTGGTAGTGGATAGGTTTAGCAAAATGGGCCATTTCCCTTCCACACCTCCCTTCTGCCAAAACCTTGGCTGAATTGTTAATTTCTCACATTTTTAAGTTGCATGGTTTTCCGGTCAATATTGTTTCTGACATAGGGGTTCAGTTTGTTTCGAAATTTTGGCGAGCCTTCTGCTCTTTGGTTGGGATTGATTTATCTTTCTTGACCGCTTACCACCCCCAAACCAACGGTCAAACTGAAAGGGTTAATCAGTCCCTTGAACAGTATCTGAGGTGTTATGTATCTGACAACCAAACCTCATGGGCTGAGTTGTTACCTTGGGCAGAGTTTGCCTACAATAATGCTACTCATTCCTCCACTGGGGAATCTCCATTCTTTATTATCTATGGTTTACATCCCAAAGCATTTTCCTTTTCTGGTTCTTTGTCTCTCGTACCCTCTGTTAACTCCTCTGTCAAACAGTTTTGCGAAAATTTGGTCTCAGGTGCATGACTCTCTTTCCGCAGCTACAGCCGCTCAGAAAAAAGCAGCTAAATTAAATATAAGGTTGGTGACTGTGTTTGGTTATCTACTAAAAACATCATGCTTAAGGTCCCCTCTCTCAAGTTGGGACCCAGGTTTATTGGTCCATATCCCATCCCAGAAATAATTAATCCATCCTCTGTCCTTCTTAAATTACCAGTCAATTTTAAGATTTCTAATTCTTTTCACATTTCCCTCCTGAAACCAGCTTCAAGGTCCGTCAATTGTCTGTTCCTCCCCCAGTGTTGGTAGAAGGTCAGTCTGAATTTGAGGTCCAAGAGCTCCTCGACTCCCGCTTTGTACGTGGTAAGCTCCAGTATTTAGTTAAGTGGAAGGGCTTTGGTCCAGAGGAGAACTCTTGGGTCTCAGTTAATGACATCTGGGCTGACCGTCTCAGGAAACCGTTCCACCAAAAGTTTCCTGAGGGACCTGGGGGTCCAGTGGCCCCCCCTAGAGTGGGGGTGTAATGTGATAAAAACTACTCACCCTGGTAGTCTAGTGGGGGGACGGCAGGGACGCCTGCCGCCCCTTCGGCGGGAACGCCCGCCTCATCAAACTTCAGCGCTGCAGGCGCCGGTTCCTTAGGCCGCTCATGGCGCACCTCCTTGTGATTTAAAGGCACGCTGGCGTGATGACGTCAGCGCACAATGGCGCAAAATTTAAAAGGTATTTAAAGATACATTTTCTTTTAACATGCTGTCCATGATAGGAGTTTGTTCCTGGTGCTTTCTAAGCATTTGCTATCCTGTTTTCAACCTGTTTTGATTCCTGTTGTGATCCCTGCCTGGCTTTTGACTATTCTGACTTCTGGATCCTGACCCCTGCCTGAATACCGACTACCTCTTCTGCTTAAAGCTGGCCATAGATCTTGAGATTTTTAAAAGATCAGATCCTGATCGTGAGACCACGATCTTCTCAAAACGATCGTACGAATTTACCATCAACTAAAAAGACCAATATGCCAGGAAAACAAAGGGGAGCTGCCTGCTTGGCCCTGCAAACATAGATAGATTGCACTGGGATGACAAAGATTTTTTGACCTGGCCGATCAATTTCCCGACAGATGACGGCCAAAAAAATTGTAAGATGTACGTTCGTTCGAATACCACTAACCGCACGATAATTTCGAAGGATTGGTCGGGCTTCCCTAAAATCGGTCGTTCGGCAAGAAGAATCGTCGCGTCTATGGGGAGCTTTACCCTTCTGATTGACTTCCTGGTTTGACCCTTGCCTGCCCCGACCCGGCCTGATCTGACTACTCTATTGCCTAACGCCTTGTACTACGACCTTCTGCCCAAAGACTCTAGCTAACAGTCGTGCCCCTCTGCCTATCCAGAACCTCTAGCCTTGCACCTCTCGTTTAAGTCCTGGTGGCATCCAAGTAGCTGAGGGCTCCTCCCGAGGTCAAAGGCGGTCACACTACAGGTGAAGCACGAGCTGAGACCAGGGTGCTTGGCATTTGTTCTGGTGTTGGGTGCCAACCGTGACATCTATACTGTTAACACAAATTTTACCTCTACAAAGTAGAGGCAGTCTGCTGGTAAATCTGTTTATTCTCTACATTCATTGCTTTGCACTATTGAAACAGGGTCTTTGTCTGTTGATGTCAGTCAAAATGTCTGATAGAGGAACACAGAAATCCCAGTCAATGAGGTCAGACAAGCCTCCAAGTGAGTCACACTTTCACTCCAGTCTGCCTTGTACTGTGATGGGAACAAGCTCTATTTTCAAATAACTGAGACATTTCTGGGAAGGTTTGCTCATTAAGCACAATTGATATCAACAGAGATTCCTATAAGATACCTATAAAGACTGTATCTTTGATATATTTACCCTTACAATGAAAAAAAAGTACAATAACCATGTACACTATCCTTAATATTTGTATTTATAAACACAAAAGAAACCTGATATATTGACTGACCTAGAAGAGATATTTTTTTTTTAAAACTTGTTTTTATTGAAGGTTTTCACACAAAAATTACATTGTCATGTATGATTAACATTATCTATCATTAATTCTAAAGTATTGTGTTCTGAGATTGGTTATGATTTGTAAATGAAAAACAGTAACAATTGAACTTTCAGCTCAGATAAGAGATCAAGTTAGTTGAAGAAGTCTCTACACAGGAATCGATGAATAAGAACTTAACAATCTCCTAGAAGAGATATTTACTAAAGGAAGTGACCAATATTCACTAATACATCTGCTAGATGGTTATGTCCTGCTGTTAATTAACCCTCGATATTCGACCATAAGTAAATCTGCCCCCACATGTGATGCTAAATTACTCTTACAGTCAGATACAGAAGTGACCCAGTCATTGTTCATTGTGGTGCCTGAGCCCAAAGGTGTCATTTAAAAGCTCAAGGGAGCTTGATAACAGGTATACAAAGTAGCTCCAAAGTATCTTTTCGTCAAATATACTATAAATACTGTACCAGTGAACTTGCATCAAAATACATACATCTTGCACTTCAAGTTCCACTTGGTGCAGATCAGTCCTCCCTGTCTTCTGTTCCAAATTAAGTGCTGCTGCTACTATTGATGCAGGGGAACCAACTCAGGCCAGGCAATGGCTCAACAGTTCCCTTGGCACCCTGTGTCAACCAGTGCAGTTTAGTTGCGTCGAGAGAATAGGATGCAAACACCACATGCATGCCAAACACCAGAAGTGATGCCAGAGAACACTGGAAATGAGGCCAGACAGAGAGGAAGTACACAATTGAATTCATGGTGACTGCGCTCAGAATTGCACTTTGCTCACAGCATTTGTGGACAAGCATGTTTCGCCAAGCTTTAATAATTTTAGAATTAGTTTGAAGAATTATGTTTGTTGACATATTGAGACCTGTATGTCTTTCCCATATGCCATCCATCCATGTCTAATTTACTCCTTTCCAAGGTGAATCGTTTACCTGTTGTTTTATGCCACATAGCACAAGGGATTATATTTTTGGAACTGGAAACAATTGGTAATGTTTTACAGCAAATTCAGCATTCATGGTTAAAGCAACACATGCATGTTCTGATCAGTTCATTTAAAAGTAAAAAACATGCTCTCAGCCACATTTCTGAAATAATGCATTTGCAGTGGAAGAATGAAGGTGAATGTATGCAACTGCACTGAGAGTGGTTTGTTATTCATAAAATCATGGGTGAAATGGATTGCATCTATAAGCAATCTGGTATCTTTTTTTGGTTTCCAAACACGGCTTTTACTCTGCAAACATTTATTTTTTTCTTTATTATATCTTTTGAAGATGGTAAACATTAGCGAAGCATTTTAGGTCACTGAACATGAGGAATACAAGGCTTATATAATGGAAGGGGACAACAATCAGCTGTCTCTTTAATCTTATCCGCCTCATTAGTGCCTTTGTTATGAAAGTGCACTGAATACTGCTTTATGTGCTGTTTTAAGTGCATTTGAAGAAATTAATGTAAAAGACTGCCCAAGGCAAAATGTTGCATGATGTTCCCAATAATGTCTTGCTACTGTAGAAATCAGTATTGGACCAGAACACACTAAAATGTATTGATGCAATCACTGTTTATATTTAGTATACTTCTATATGTATCTTGTTGATCTATTTGATAACTATTTTCTAATTCTAAGTACTGATTGTATAATACTATAATGGCATGCTATGTGATTAGTGTCTGGAGGCTCCCAGACACCCATTTCAATTTCCACTATTTTCTTAATGCTACGTCATACACCTCCATAGAAGCATCTCCTTTGTCGAAAGATATTATTGTGTGTGGCCAGTACAAAAGCAGTATAAATCATAGTATGATTTGATTACATGTTCCCATTAGTTTAAATGGCATCTTATTTTCATCATAAATTATATTATAAATGTACCCCAAAAATAAGTTATTTTAAAGGATTAAAGGAGCCATCTAGCATAACTAAAATACCCTCCTATCCTGTAGGCAATAATGAATAATATATGGTGCTGTTTTTACTTTGGCTAATTTATTGGAGCTCCATATAGATCCTTTCTGACCCCTGTCCATGTTTCAAATAAGGGGTTGGCATGTTCCAACAGTCCCTGCCAAAAGCACAGTAGAAAGGGGGATAGCCGATCACAGGCCTGCTTTCACACAAGAAAATACAGGATTCAGTTCCCTATCAGGTCAGCCTAACTGCTGATTGGTTCCTATGCCACAGTGCAGTGCACTGAGGCACGCCAGCTCCCCTGCACAGCCTGGGAAAGGAAGCTGCAGGAAGTGGAACAGATAGGTGGGACTAGTAGGGTTTTTGTAATCATTTTCAATAAATCAACCCAAAACACCATTTTTTAAAGCACATTACTTCTTTATTTACAAGAGTATAATGCATTGACGCAATATGTCTTCTTTCATATATAAGCTTATATTTAATTTATTTATTTTATTTGGGCAAATGCTTCAAGGTATGCAATCAAGTCTTTCAATATAAGATTAAATAATAAATCAATACATTTTACAAAAATTTTATTTTTATGTTGATTACATTGCCTCTGGGTATTTGAAACTCTAATAATTAAATTTTATTCCTAAAACTTAAGGGCCTATTTGTCAATTTTTGAACTTGTGAATTTCAGAGGTTTTTTTCAATTGAAATAAACTCTAATTTTTACCAGACTGACATATTTGCTTATTTATTAAAACTTCAAATGTAAAAAGCTTGATTTAAAAAAAAAGTTTTTGAAATTCGTATTCATTTTCAATGGGTCTACAAGCTTTAAAAACATTTTTGAAACATGTAAAAACCTTGAATAGCAATAAAATCAAAAAATTTTTTCCTAGGACACCTTCTCTTGGGGGAAATGTAATAAAATTCACAAAGAGAACAAATTTGCACACAAATAATAATAACAATTAGCAGGTTGCAATGTAATATTCTTCATAAGGCTTTTTTTGTATTGTACATCTTAATTGTTCATTGAGAACCTTTAAGACTTGCTTAAATGAGGAGTAAACTTTTGAAGCAAACTTTGTCATTAAAGGGGAAGGAAACCTAGTTGGTGCAAAAACCCTCCCCCCTCCCATGTTTTGCCCACCCTCCCTCCTCCCCCCTGGCCTACCCGTCCCGCTGGGCAAATGCCCCTAACTTGTTACTTACCCTTCTGCGCAGGTCCAGTCCAGGGAGTTGAAAGACGACATCTTCTTCCACGCGATCTTCTTCCTGCTTTGACGGGCGTTTTGGCACATGCGCAGTAGGAGCATTTTGGCGGTACAGATCTACTGCGCATGCGCCAAAATCACTAATGTACTTTTTGGCACATGCGCTGTAGATCGTACCGGCGAAATGCTCCTACTGCGCATGCGCCGGTCAAAGCAGGAAGAAGATCGCGTGGAAAAAGATGTTGTCTGTGAACTCCCTGGACTGGACCTGCGCAGAGGGGTAAGTAACAAGTTAGGGGCATTTGCCCAGCGGGACGGGTAGGCCAGGGGGGAGGAGGGAGGGTGGGCAACACACGGGAGGGGGGAGGGTTTTTGCGCCAACTAGGTTTCCTTCCCCTTTAAAGGAGAATGCAACCCCCCAACTAATAAAAACTCTGTCCCGTACCCTACAGTCCCCCCTAACCCCCGCACACAAGATAACACCTGTAAGTGCCCTACACCTTTAATTACCTCTTGTTGCAGAGTCAGCGGAGCTCACGGGCGCTCAGTGAGCGATGTATTGGCTCATGCGCAGTTGGAGCAGTCTTCCGGTTTGTGACAACTGCGCATGCTCTGAAAGTGGCGGAAATTGCCAAAGGGAAGAAAGAAGACCAGAAGAATACCGAAGAGCCAGCAGATGTCGCCCGTGAGCTCTGCTGCGCAGACTCTGCAATGAGAGGTAATTAAAGAATTAGGGGCACTTACAGGTGTTATCACCTGTGTGGGGGGAGCAGGGAGGGGGGGACTATGTAGGGTAGGGGGTTTTATTAGTGGGGGGGTTGAATTCTCCTTTAAGAAGTTTTATTACATACACTGTGAATTTTATCGTAAACTATAACATTCGGAATCGCTATCCTAATGTTGAGTAAGGAGCAAAGTGTTTACAAAGTGTTCTACATGAACTTGTAAGCTTTTAGATGCCAAAGTTAATAGAGATCAAACATTCCAGTTTTTGAAACCATAATTTCAATTCATGACTTGAATTCAAATTTGACGGTTGATAAGTAACCCCATTAATGTCTTTCCCTGTATTATCTGGTTATTGTTCTGAATAAATTTTATCTCTCTCTAATTCTATTAACTCTTTCTTTAATGATTTTTAAAGGAGAAGGAAAGGTTAAAACTAAGTAAGCCTTATCAGAAAGGTCCATCTAAATATGCCAGTAAACCCCCAAAGTAGTGCTGCTCTGAGTCCCCTGTCAAAAGAAACACTGCATTTCTTTCCTTCTATTGTGTACTCATGGGCTTCTGTATCAGACTTCCTGCCTTCAGCTTAAACCTCATTGCCCTGGGCAAGAGTATGCTCAGTTTGCTCCTCTTCCCCCGCCCCCTCCCTTCTCTACTGTAATCTGAGCCCAGAGCAGGGAGAGACTCAGGCAGGAAGTGATGTCACACCACATTAATACTGCAGCTCCTATCCTAAACAAACAGAGAGTTTTTAGAGCTTTTTACTCAGGTATGGTAAAACATTCTACAGAATAAATATAGCATTCTAGCTTGCACTATTGCAGCTAATCTATTGGCAATAAAATGCCTCCGTAGCTTTCCTTCTCCTTTAAATAATTTGTAAATTATTGATAACGGGTTAAGTGCAAAGGACTCTTGTATTTGTCTATATGTATTTTGTGGTCACAGCCACGTTGCACCCATGCTTAATGGTTTTAAAAATTTCCCTTGTAAAATGGATATCACTGGAGCCATATTGCAGTACTTTTCATCTCCATTACAAAAAAATGTACTGACCAGGTCACACCAGATGAAAACTATTGTAGGAGGTTGAGGAGTGTGGGGAACAAAACAACATTTTTACTAGAGAAAAAAACTTTATACTGTATATTACTTAAAGTGATAAGTGACTTTGCTAGGCTATAAGGGGCATTTATTGATATAGAGCAGTGTTTCAAGCATTGGGACTGCCTTTTAGGTATGCAAAAAGAATGAAGAGGGTAGCCTAAGCCAGGTAAAGCACATTCTGAAGAGAAAGGGTGCTTATTATTGGCTTGGGTCTTCTGGAACTTGACCATGATTTCCATGACTTTGTTATAAGCTAATGGAGGCCCAACCTGATGTTGGACCACAAAGAGGGACCTGAACCCATAACATCCAAAGCAGTGGCATAACTAGATGTTACTGGGTCCCACAGCAAACTAATTTTAGGGCCCCCAGAGGTTATCCTTTTTTACCAAAATATGTTCAAAATAACACATTAATTAGGGTCTGATGGAGCCCCCCCCCTGCAGGCGCCGGGTCTGTTTCCTCTGTAGTTATGCCCCTGATCTCACTTTCTGATCTAGGTTCTAGACTCCACACATAATGCCTTTTTAACTGCAAAGACAGAAAGCCAGTTTTCTCTCACAAGGGAAAGATTCTTATTTCACTTAGATTATAAAAAAGTTTGCATGTCCAGCAGATTACTCTTCCTTACTTAAATAAGAGCAACCCTAAAACTCTTTCACATTGAAATAAGTGTAACCCTAAAGCTTTCAACTGTTGTTTTTGATAAGACAAAGTGTTGGGCTTATAAGTAGCATAGTAACATAGTAAATTAGGTCGAAAAACATGATCATCAAGTTCAACCTTTTAACTTTTTTAGCCTGCCTAACTGCTAGTTGATCAAGAGGAAGGCAAAAAAAAAAAACCCGTTTGAAGCCTCTCCAATTTGCCTAAGAGGGGGAAAAAATTCCTTCCTGACTCCAAAATGGCAATCGGACTAGTCCCTGGATCAACATGTACTATGAGCTATCTTCCATAACCCTGTATTCCCTCACTTGCTAAAAAGCCATCCAACCCCTTTTTAAAGCTATCTAATGTATCAGCCTGTACAACTGATTCAGGGAGAGAATTCCAAATCTTCACAGCTCTCACTGTAAAAAAATCCTTCCAAATATTTAGGCGGAACCTCTTTTCTTGTGAATGGAATTGGTGACCTTGCGTCAGCTAGAAAGACCTACTGGTAAATAAAGCAATTAGAGAGATTATTATATGATCCCCTTATATTTATATTTATAAATAGTTATCATATCACTCCTTAAGCGCCTCTTCTCCAGTGTGAACTTGGCCAGTCTTTCCTCATAGCTAAGATTTTCCATACCTTTTATCAGCTTAGTTGCCCTTCTCTGTACCCTCTCTAATACAAGAATGTCCCATTTGAGCACTTATCAGTGCTCTATACAGTGGAAGAATGCCCCCTAAGAGGGCAAAGATCAAGGTGTGTATGTCCTGGGTGGATCAGTGGTGTGATCTTAAATACCTCACTGGGAATATTGAGTCATGTGTAACACTAGACATCCTGCAGTTCCCAAAAGATATATTAACAAGGTCTAAAACCATTAACATCAGCTAGAATAAATATGCAATTTACTGATCCTGCACTGGAGGGACTTGACACTTTTGGAATAAGTCAATGTAATATCTCAGCTCAACCAAAGATTTTAGCACTGTTCTACTTCCATTTTGGAAAGATATCTGATAAAGGCAGTAGTAAAAGGTCCTAGTGTAAGTTACAGTGATTTCTAAGTCACTGTAATGTTTCATAATTAATTGATTTTAAAAATGTTGGATAGATCATGCTTAGTTTTATGATAATATATATGTGAATTTTAAGGTATCATCTATACGGTCATAGAGGCTGTAACACAATCTTTTTTAGGTTGTTGATATTACATTTATTTTATCACAGTAATCAGTTTCCAGTAAAGAAGATGGATGCTTTTTCTATTTATTAATGGAGTGCGATGTACTGGGTCTTTGTTTTAGGCTAATCCCTTAGTATATCTGGTAAACCCAGCAATTAATGACCAGTATGTGATAATGGCCATGATTTCATATAAGGAGTGAGACACTAACAATTTATATTAATATAACATTAAAAACAACATTGCATCCATAGGCAGCATGTTCCAAAATCTAGTGAATAGGAAACTTCTTCAAGTGGGCAGAGTTATTTTGTTTGCTGCTGTTCTGCATGGTCCGCTTCTCTCCACAGAGCCTGAAAGAAGTGCATTCACTCCTTTGTATAGCTCCAGTGACAGGCACTGTGTCGGCCTGACTGCAACTTACATTTTATTGAAATTATATCCACTTGTTTAGCTGCACTCAGGTCAACACCATGCCTGTCAGTAGAGCTACACACAGAAGCAGATCTGTCTCTCTATGCCTGCATACAAATATCCTTATTACTTTTAGCCTAAGTGTACACATAAGATGGGGCAAGCAGGAGCAGATTGAGCTTTTCTCCACTGGAATCTGTGTGCGCCACTGGCCTTAGTTGTTTATGAGGATTATTGTTTATTTAAACTGAAATGTTTTATTGATTTTCCGTCAAAAAAATGAATCAACATGGTATCACATGAGTACAGTCACAGAGAATCGGAAGATATCACATGTCAGTTCAGTCATGAAAATTTAAGCAATAAGATAACCTGGATTAAAATGAATAGTAGCAATAACAATAAAGAAAAAGGGGGGGAAAGAGGGGGAAAGAAAGAGGAGAAAGAGAAAAAAAAAAAAAAATTAAAAGGAGATAAATAAATAAACAGGTAAACAAGGTAAAGACGGCGGCTGGGCTAGGTATCAGAGTAAAATGATCATTTTCAAGGTTATAGGCAGTACGGAGACCCAGGGGGAAAGTCGACAGCTTATACATGCAGAGCTGAGAAAAGCAAGGGATCGTTTTCATATGTTAACCATGGCAACCAAATCTTATCATAGGCCTCCAAGTCATTCTGCAACATATAAGACAGTCTTTCGTTAGCTGCTATATCAATTATCTTAGCTTTAAGCATGAGTATAGGAATAGTAGGCTTCTTCCAGTTGCGAGCGATAACCAACCTGGCGGCTGTAAGAATGTGTTGTGACAGTCTATGAGCCGAGTTGTTCAATCTAGCCGGTTTTTTCCCCAGGAGCAAGGTGGTCGGGTCTTTGGGAAAGTCAGTGTGTAGGATTTTGGACAATAGTTGAGTGATACAATCCCAGAATTTTGAGACTGTGGAGCAAGTCCACCAGATGTGAAGCATTGAGCCAGTGACTTGGCAGCCCCTGAAGCAGAGGGGGTCACATGACGGGTAGATCCTGTGTAGTCGTGAAGGCACAAGGTAAGTTCTGTGCAGGAGCTTGATCGAGGTCTCTCTATTAGAAACACAGGTACTACCTAAATTTGCTGTGAGGCTGCATTGAGACCATTGCTGAGTTGAAAGTGTAGTTTGGAGGTCTGTTTCCCATTGCAGCATGTATTTGTGTTTGAAGTTTTCAGTGGGCAGTTTGTTAAGTAGTTTGTAAGTCAGACTGAGGATGCCTGGTGCCAGTGGTGCCTGCCTGCAGATCGATTCGAAGCATGTTTTCGTGAAGGAGTTGTCAATGCATTTTTTGGCCTGTCGATGGGCAAAGTGGACGAGTTGCGAAGCCCTAAATAACTCCTGTGGGGGGGGATCGAATTTTTGAAGTAGTCGTTGCATAGTGAGAGGTTTGCCTTGGCAAACCAAGGACTCCAGCGTTGTCACACCTTTCCCGAACCACCATGCATAGGCTTTTTTAGACTGACCTGGTGCAAAGTCCGGGTTGTTAATTATAGGGCTGAGGAGGGAAGGGAGCGAAGAGAGTTGGGAACTCCTGCGATGTTTTATCCACAGGTGTAGCATGTCTAACGTGATGGGGGACGCTTCCGCAAAACTATGTAGGGGAATTTTGCCGAGCCACAGGACATGCTCGGTGAGGTGTGGGTAAAGCAAGTCATTTTCAATCTGTACCCATAAAGGGGCAGCTGCACCAGCATGTGAAGGAGCCCATTGGGCAAGTCTTGAAGCTCTGTAATATTTAGTCAAGTTCGGCACTGAAAGGCCTCCATTCGATTTGTGTAGATACATGACTTGTCGCGATATGCGTGGTACTTTATTTTGCCAGATAAAGTTGTGAATGGCCGTCTGTAACTTTCGGATATCAGCTGTCTGAACAGGGATGGGTAGAGTCCTGAACAAGTAAAGAATCTTTGGTAACAATACCATTTTTACACAATGAATTCTGCCGATCCAAGAAATTCGGTGTTTATCCCAGGAGGAAAGCTTCTGCATCAAGAGGTGTATTAACGAGGGATAGTTAGTCTTGTATAGAGTGGAGAGAGAGGTCGTTAGTTTTACTCCCAGGTATTGGAGGTATTCAGTCCTAGTGGAAAATCCAAAGTTCAGTCCTAGTGGAAAATCCAAAGTTCAGTTCAATCAATTTAAGCATTGGCTTCGGGAGATTGCAGGGGAGCATTTCCGATTTCTCCGGGTTGATCCTAAGGCCTGACAATGTTGCAAAGTGTGATAAAACATTAAGTAGATTGGGTAGAGATGTAAGGGGGTTAGTCACATGCATGAGTAAATCATCGGCAAAAAGTGAAAGTTTGTATTCTCTACCCTTTATAGTAAGGCCCCTAATATCAATATTGTCCCTGAGTGCTCTTGCCAAAGGTTCCATTCCTAATGCAAAAAGGGCCGGAGAAAGAGGGCATCCCTGTCTCGTACCTCTCTGAATCCTGATATTGTCTACCTTTCTAGTAGAGGGGAGATTGAGGGAAGCCTGCGGGTCCTGATAATAAGCCTTAAGCGTGTTGACTAGAGTAGATCCTAGACCAACTCTTTCTATAAGGGAAAAAAGGTAGGGCCAGCTAAGCGTATCGAAGGCGAGGATTATTGTTTAAAGGAGAAGGAAAGGTTAAAACTAAGTAAGCCTTATCAGAAAGGTCCATCTAAATATACCAGTAAACCCCCAAAGTAATGTTGCTCTGAGTCCCCTGTCAAAAGAAACACAGCATTTCTTTCCTTCTATTGTGTACACATGGGCTTCTGTATCAGACTTAATGCCTTCAGCTTAAACCTCATTGCCCTGGGCAAGAGCATGCTCAGTTTGCTCCTCTCCCCCCACCCCTCCCTTCTCTACTGTAATATGAGCCAAGAGCAGGGAGAGACTCAGGCAGGAAGTGATGTCACACCATGTTAATACTGCAGCTCCTATCCTTAACAAACAGAGAGTTTCTAGAGCTTTTTACTCAGGTATGGTAAAACATTCTACAGAATAAATATAGCATTCTAGCTTGCACTATTGCAGCTAATCTATTGGCAATAAAATGCCTCCGTAGCTTTCCTTCTCCTTTAAATAACGTGAACACATACTGTAAATCAGTAGTGCAGAAATCACATTATAATTATGGGCAGCTGTATTTGCTTCACACACACATTCTGTTGTAAAAAATGTTTCTTAAGCTTTTCTTAGGGATTTTGGTTAAGAAAGGCAGATGCATTGTATTTATCATTAACTTTTTTTTTTGGTTCTGGTCAGTAAAGACTCAAAAAACACAACTTTATTTAACCCTCTATTTAATATTTAAGGAGCATTATACTGACTAATTTATTCAATTTTATTGCACAATAAAATAAAGGTACACCCGTTCTAGAAGTGCTTTAATCAAAACTTTTTGCATTTTAAGTACAGATATGCAGAAACATGTGCACTTTATGTGGTCCTCCATGAGATCAGGAGCTTTATATTCTAAACTAGCCCTAAAATAAATAATACAGGTATGGGACCTGTTATCTAGAATGCTCAGGACCTGAGGTTTTCTGTAATTTGGATCTCCAGGATCAGGTACGAGGTACTGTTTTATTTTCAGGTACAAGGTACTGTTTTATTTTCAGGTACAAGGTACTGTTTTATTATTATAGGAAATATAGTTCACCCCTTTCATGGGGTGTTTGGAAAAGCGAGGAGAGAGTAAGACACTGCCCTCTAGTTTCTGAGACCAATATAATTCCTGCATGAGAATGAAAAATGTATACAAAAAAGTACAATTGCTACAAAATGATCTAATATACACTTTGAACCTATAATTCAGCTGTAATCATCATTTTTTTCATCATTACCATTTGATGACAACCATAATATCGTAATTTGTATGATTTTACATTACAGATAAAAGTTCTAGAAGCAAGGTCATCTGTTTCCATCTAATGTCTAAAATCTCAACCAATAACAGTTGGTAAGAAAATTGAAAAAATAATCTATTAAAACAACAAAAACATTTTGGGGAGGTGTTTGTTTTATTATGCTAGTTGCATTTACAACAAACTTCAGTTGCTGTTGCAAGCTGTCTCTGTTGCTTCAGGCCAATCTAGCATCTGGTGTAGGAAAACGTTGCTTACAATCATCTGAAATTTCCAAAACAATCACATGCAGTTAATCAACAAGGTAAACTATGGTCTTCAAAGTAAACAAAAGTCATTCAGTGCTCATACTGTGGAATTTCCAATTAATATTATATTTTCTTGATTTCAGCTGCCCATCACTGCTCCACTCTGCTAGAATTAATTGTAATAAAGTGCCAAGTGTTGTGTTTAGAAAAGTGCCATGTGCTGAAGACCCTTCAGGTAAGGCTGAGGATGATAGGTCGTCCACCCAATGGAAAAATTACCTACTCACTGAACTTTAAAAGTAAACACGCATCAACCAAGTTTATGCTGAGTCCATGTTGTCTTCAAAAGCATATAATTGTGAAAAATACTGAATACTTGACTAAGATCCTGGTCAGACAGAATCCCATTTATCTTGCACTCTAAAATTAGGTGACAATGGGGGATTATATATAGAAATGACACCCCTTGTTGGCAGAAGTGCTACTCAACACAAAACCATAAATAGTGCTCAAAATAACCATTGTTATTATTGCCCCAGACTATACAAGGAGACTATTGTTTAGTAAGCATACAAAAAAAGATTCCTCAGGTATGTCACAAACTCTGGCTTCCCAGACTGACACTATAACACAGCCATGTAAAATGCCTGTAGTACCATAAAATACATCAACCTGTTTGCCAAGAAAAACTGCTATTTACGGATATCCCACATACACTGCAACAATCTTCTCTGCAAATATTGGAAGTTAAAGGAGAATCCATAAAATGTATCATAAAGGATCAATTTCCTTCTGGTGCATAAATTCTTAGATTCTGCTCAACAGTAATTTTACTTGATCTTTTTGGGTTACTATCTTAAAATAGTGACACAACAGAACCAGTTATTATTTTTCTTTATTTTATATTACCAGAGACATCTGTTGGAGAAAAGTCTGGAAAGATAATTAACATCTCTTTAAAACAAATCTACATTCAGTTGTGTTGGGGACTTGTTTTTTGTTTAGTAATAGCAGTTTTTGTCCACAATCCAATACATGTACAGTATGATGTTTGTTAAAAAAAACATTTTTATATACTGTACATAAATAATAAAAAGCATATAATTTACTAATGGATTTAAGTGGACTACATTTAAACTGTTTTGCAGATTAGTTGTTTGCCTCTAAATGAATAATATCACTAACAGGGTTTCACCGAATAAACAGTCCTACCATGAAATTTTGTTCTATGCAAAATTTTCCAATTTACAACACCAAAAATCTAAAATTATTTTTTAATGTTGTGTCTTACAAATCTTAATAAAAATAAAAAGTAAAACAGAAATATACAAATTGTTGAGGAAACTGCATGTATTCAGGTAGGGTAAGATGGCTATATACACATATATCTATATATATATATATATATATATATATATATATATATATATATATATATATATACACACATATATATATACATACTGTATAAATATAGGTGCAATAAAAATAGCAGATAATAATATTAAGCAACTTTAATAGTAAAATGAGTCATATTCCACATTAGATGCTTCCTTTAAACATTCTAGAGAAATTGCATACCATGTTCCTTTGTTATGCCTAAGAAGTTTACAGGGAATGACATACCTGTAACATTAAAGGATGGTTTTATAAATTCTAAAATTGTAGACTAGCTTGTAGCTTGTAGACTAGCAACCTAAGGGACTGAACATAGATTTGGATCTGGCTGCTTTTAGCTGTTTATTGTGCTCTCATTTTTAATATTTGTACATGTATGTTTATTTGTATGGCAACATATTTGTTTACTTAATATTTTGTATATGGAACCCTGCTCTGTTGTTATACAGCAGTGATACCCAGCCAGCAAAACATGAGCAACATGTTATTTTACAACCGCTTGGATGTTGCTCCCAGGCGCTTATTTTTGAATTCCAGGGCTGGAAGTCAAGTTTTGTTTGCATAAAACCAAGGTATACTGCTGAATAGGAGCTTCCTGCAGGCTGCCAGCCCAAATAGAGGCAACCAAATAGCCAAAAACAGCCCTTATTTGGCACCCCCAGAAACAATTTAATCTTGTGTTGCTCTTCAATTATTTTTACAATTGATGTATGATGAATGTGGCTCACAGGAAAAAAAAAAAAAAAGATTGGGGACCCTGTTATACAGTATGCTGAATCTAATGTAGTTGGTATAAGTGATACTGGGTTATCGGTTAGGACAGAAAAAGATGTGGGTTAGTCCTTGCCCAAGCAGCTTTATCTATATAGGATGAGGGATAATTATTTGTTCAAATAGAGGCATGAGAACCAATGTACTTCCTGCAGACGTCATGACATGCAATTTAACGCTGCGTCAATAGGACATGTGATTAGAAAGAATAATCAGTGGTTCATACTGGTAATACATCATTACTTACTTACATTACTTACATATTTATGCTATTTACCCTCCTGACCATGTGATGATGATTTTTTACCAATAAGGAATTTGGATTGCTTTTTATTGTATAATGCTGGTTTATGTTCAAATCTTGTGAGTATACCCCCTTTGGGCATTTTATTCCAGATTAAAGTTGTAATTCACTTATTATATTTGACATTCTGCATCTGGTGAGTAGGTGATCTTGCCATTACAGATAAGTCACCTTCACTGGTTTCTAGGTTTCACCTAGTTCAAAAAGGGTGGTTGCACATCTGTACTTAAATATATGTTGGAAGTTACTACACCATAAATTGTTCTCTGTGCCACCCTAGAGAGATATTAAGCACAGTTAGTTTTGTTGTCTGTTCATATTTAAGTTTGGACCAACTGAACTGCAAAAGAAACAGCAACTGTTAGTTGCTTTGTGCCAACAGCAGATAACAGTGTATAGGTTTAAGGCAGATCCTTTAAACATGAGCCATGGATCATTTGTCAATCATGCTAATTAGACAAAATTCATAGACAAAAGTTGTTTGACCAGTAAAAAGTATATCGCTTTCTAGTCTTAGAAATATAATCCATAACCATGTGTCTGTTTGATAAAGGGGTCTAGGTTGCAAGTATCTTTTTATTAAACAAAGCATGTGGATGCATGTATGCAGCCTTGGGAACTAGCTGGTTTTAATACAGCTACATAGCAATAATGCAAGTCATGACCATATTTCTCTACTTACAAGATTTAATTTTGTTGTGTATTTAACACTGTTCCATACTCTCCCCCCCCCAATTCTTACCCAAAATAACCATTATAGCTTTATTTAAAGCATAGGATTTTATTACACTTCTTGCAGTCGTCATAATAGTCAGTAAATATATAGTACAAATATATATATTTTAAAACTCACACATACAGCATCTACATAAAAAATACCCATAATATTCTTATGATCTCTGCAAAGAACTTGAATAGAAATTACTATACATGGCCATCTGCTGGTCAGAGATAGTTTCACAGCCAATCTACCGTCAATACTATTTATATAAACCCATAAATATATATATATATTTATAAAGCAAAAATATATTTGCTTTATAAATAGCACTGCTTGTGAACACAGTGTTGTACAGTAGAAAAATACATTAACATAATAAACAGGGGTCAATACAATAACAAAATAAAAGATACATGAAAAATATAGTTACATTACAGTTTAAATGAAGAAGATAAGAAGAAAGAGTTCCCTTTTTTCTAACAACTAACAAATCCTACATGTATAGAGAGAGGATTTCTGCCAGTCGGTTATTTTCTAGGTTAAGATGTATTAGACCTAACTGTCAATTATAATCTGGATCCATCTCCTATAAGAGAAATAAAGAGAGACAGATTGCTGAGAGGATGTTAGTTAACTTAAGTGTAACTTAATTCAAAAATAATACAAAACTGATATTATTTGAGCATTACTTATTTAAGTGAGGTGAATCTTATATCACATTTGCATTTTCATGATAGTTCCTCTTTAATGATGATATAAGAGAAAGTCAAGAGAAAAAGAGAGTTTCAAATGGGCACAGATATCACCCACATATGTTGTGTACCAATACATATTCAGGGATTCAGGACATTACTAAGACATTTTTTCTCTGTTGAGAAGCCTTATGTATTGTTGCAATGACCACGGTGAAAGGACACTTATCTATTCTCATAGCTCATAGAACAATTTGAATAGCTCATACAACATGTTGATCCAGGGACTGGTCCAATTGCCATCTTGGAGTAAGGAAGGAATTTTTTCCCCATCTGAGGCAAATTGGAGAGGATTCAGATTTTCAATTTTTTTTTTGCCTTCCTCTGGATCAACTAGCGGTTAGACAGGTTATACTGACTTACCAAACTTAATTTGTCACTATTCTCATATTCCTGAATTTATTCTTATTTGATACTGCTGACCATTCCATTCTTATGCAAATTCTCCATTCCTTTGATAACTGCAAGCTGCATCCCAGTCCTTCCCAGTGACCTTTCTTGGTTTCTTACAAAAATAACAAATCTTCTTCTGCAGTTCAGCTTAGACATGTGGTGCATCAAGGTTCTGAAGCACTTGTATACAGATGGTATTCACCCCTTCACTAACCATCAATATTTGGATCCTGAATCTCAGTTAAGCCAAAAGCCTGGGATTTGCAGTATTATAATGCAAATATTTCAGAAACTTCTAAAAAATAAAAAATGACAACTGCAAAAGTGCTCAGAGAGGTAAGTTTACATCAGTTAATTTTGCTGGGGTTTAGATACCCTTTAATATTACTGCAAAAACATGTCACTTTTTTCTTCACAATACTGTATTGCTATGATCTGCTTTGGAAATACATAGAAAACCACTAGACACAATTTTTGAATGCTAGATTTTGAGAAAATACACCTCTGTAGTAGAATTTTTCAGGGGTTACAGAAATCTGTTTGTATACATTTTTTATAAAAAGTTTTAGAAGCATTATAAAGCACTTGAAAATAAGTAATAACACTTTGAAATTGGGAAGAGGGAAGGTATGTAAAGGACATTTTAGTTTTTGGTAAATTCAATATCTGGAACATTACTTTAGTGGCCTAAAATTCCAGCACACACTTATTTGCAAAACAATATGGAGTACAATAAATGCCTTTTTTTATATTTTCAGCAAGCTACAAAATACTACTATTATCATCATCATTGTAAACATCTGCAATTACCAACAGCAATAACTTTTTTTGCCAGGGGATACATTTATCAATCAGATATACTAAAATGTCATAGCTATTACATTTTAAAATTTCACAAAGGTTTATTTTCAAGCTAATAATGCATACAAATAACATACACAGTATTGCATACTTTAGCAAATATATTTCTTCTCTAAAACTAAAACCATTACACATTGACAATTGTAAACCAGACAATAAAGGCATTAAACAATCTCAGACTATTATTTTTAGGGTTTTGCAGCTGAATTATGTCTCGGCTACATAGAAAATGCAAAAATGGGGCAAATTTGACCCAGTACAGTAACCCATAACAACCAGCCAGAAATTGATTTCATTACTCTACTAACAACAAGAAGATCCATCCTTATTATCGTGGGTGTTAAATTGCACTTAAAAAGCCAATCAGTAAATAGTTTTGAGCAATCTAGTAAACATTAGAAAATGAAAGCAAATGACTGTTGCTACTGGCAACTGCACTTGTACAATTTAGTTTATGTTCAAGAGTCTCAGTGTGTGGATATAAGATATTTTTACAAAATACATTTTTTATTTTTTTGGATTTACTGTATAATGGCAGACAAAATGTAAAAGAAATCCACATACCTAATGCTTACAGGTATAGATCACTATATCATAAGTGTGCTAAAAATCATTTAAACCTTATATTACCTCAATAGGATTGTTTTGCCACCAATATGGATTTATGCAGCTTAGTTAGAATCAAGTACAATATACTCTTATAAAATTACAGAAAAAATGAAAATAATTTTGAAAAATTAGAATTAGTGCCCTTATTTTCTACATCATATTGCTCAAATATCAATTAGGCTAGCTGGAAAACCCTATTTAAAAAAGGAGCTATTTTGATCCCTAATTTTATCCAGTGTTTAGGGTGGCAAAAATCAGGCAAAGATCTGATCATTTGGTAAACTCATCAAATGACTATATCTTAGTATATAGGCATCCCTATTTTAAAACATTACCTAATGTTTCTATGATATATATGCTCATTCAGCAAGAATTTCTTCCCCTGGTCTGGCTGCAGTCTGCACCCCATGCTGAATACAGAAATCCAGTAAAAGGTGGAGACCACAGCATAAGGAGGATCCGGCCAGCACTGTTTTTAAAGCTAGCGATGTCAGACCTGCCGGTGCGGTTTGCCGCATGTCCAAAGAATACAGGCACTGCTATATTCATATAGCAGTGCATGTCATGGTACTCTGAAGCAAAGTCCTGAGACCTTTAACAATTCAGGACCAATAAAGGATCCCAAACAGAAAATTCATCCAGCACCAGCACACTAATATAATGGATAAAAAGACAAACCTTTTTATTATTCAATCACATATTATTTGTGTTCAAAATTTTGGTACTCATTAGGACAACATAGTAAGATAGTATGTTAGGTTAGCCTAACTGCAGTGGAAGGCAAAATACACAATTTGAAGCCTCTCCAATTTGCTTCAGAGGGAGAAAAAAATTCCTTCCTGACTCCAAGATGGCAATCAGACCAGGCCCTGGATCATCTTGTTCTATGAGCTATCTTTCATGACCCTGTATTCCCTCACCTTTAAATACCTTTGTCAAGAGTCTCTATCTACCTATATTTATTTATCTTAAGTGCTAGATAACCAAACCAACCAAAATAAATATGGATTTATTGGTAAGCAAACATTTCATTGACTAACCGTGACCTTTCTCAAGGGCAATAGTCCCCAACCAGTAGCTCTTGAGCAACATGTTGCTAACAACCGCTTGGATATTGCTCCCAGTAGTCTCAAAGCAGGTGCTTATTTGTATGCTTTTTTTCCCAAAAACTCAGAAATCTTCGGGGTATTGCACGAAAAACAGCGCACATCAAAAAATCATTGGGACTTCTCTCATTGACTTATATGCAACCTCGACAGTTCATCATCATTTATTTATATAGCGCTGTCAAGATACGCAGTGCTTATCTCAGATGCCAGATTTTCTGATTCTGACTTTTCCATCCTCGGGATATAACAAATTCCGAAAAATTAGTGATTTTGTAAAAGTCCGATTTTATACTAAAAAATCTAAATTTTTTGGGGATTTTTGCATTCGGAGTTTAGTAAATAACCCCCTAAGTGTTATAGCAGAAACAATGCAGAAGAAGCCAGCTGGCTAACAGACCCAAAGAAGAGCTAATTTCTGCTGTTTCTGTGTCAGAACCAAAAGTGATTACGACAGAAATAAATAAACAAATACTGCTTTCATTGACATTTAATTTTACAAACAACAATAAAACAATTGCAAATGTTTAGTTTATGCATGTTGGAAAGAATTGCTTAGAATTACATTTTTTTTCAAGTAAAAGCAAGTACGGTTTTTGGGTGGACATTCTGCTCATTCATATAGCAGCTGCCATCTGAAACATGTTGTGTGGACTGCAATAAATTCACACTTTAGCAGTAAATCTGCATTGTTCTTCTGTCCTCCACTTTGAAGTTCTACAGCAGCTATTATATTTGTACTTAATTGGCAGAATTGCATATATATATATATATATATATATATATATATATATATATATATATATATATTGTAATACTTTTAGCATAATTATAAAGAAACAACTAGGTTTAGAAGAACTTGAATCTAATACAGGTTAAATGCATTATAAATCATACTAGTTCTACTCTTTAGTATTTTAATAGTAACTAAAATAGTAACTTGTAGTGGCTTGTAAGGTTTGTAACCCAGTCATAAAATACTTCCAGCGACCTGGTACTGATCATGTTTTCTTGAGATTTCTAGAATAGTTTGATTGAGACAACCCCCTGAGAGAAAGATTAGGATTGCACAGACGGGGTTACTGTCTTGAATAATGAATCATAGCTTAGTGGCACAAATTTGCACCTGAGCCTCAATGTTCACATTATTATTCATATTTTTCAGAGCCTAACAGCAATACACAGGTTTCCATATTTTAGAAGTATGGGGAATTTATGCATGTAGAGATTTATAAATTGGTTAATTAAAATAATTTTTAAAGTAACTGCATAATATATCAGGTTGGGATTTGTCAGGAATAATGAAAAAAACTTCTTACAACAGGAACCTTTACTGTTTATGTTCTGTTGTTCTACTGCCCATATTTTTTTTGACTTATCCAGATTTGGAAAACAAATTAAGGTTTTCATTAGTGCCAACATTTTCCATAATACTTTTCATGAATTGGTCAAGTTTTTTTTGTGGAGAAAAAACTTTTTATCGGGGAAAAAGGGAGATAACACATTAATTGACTCCAATGCATTTGTTGTGAGAAAATTGGATTTTTCTGCATAACAAACTGTGTAACTATATGCAGTTTTAGTCAGTAGCTATTAAATCAAATAAAGTGCTTGTATAAAATAAGGCAATAACTTGAGGGATTAAAGCCTAATTTTGCCTCTTTATAGATCCCTGGTAAGGCAGTAGGTGGCAGCATTGCTAGTGCATTGAGCGTAATTGCGCTCTTTGCACTAGCAGAGCCGAATTTCCGGGGTAAAACCCGGAAATTCGGCTCTTAAAGTTACACGAGGTGTAACTGGCCCTTGCAACTGGCCACTCGTTACTACCTGAGGCAAGAATCTCACCTTGCCTCATGGCTCTGTGCTGCGGTCAGTTACTGAGCATATTGTGGTGTTTATACAAATGGCCTGTAGATGTTACTGTGCTCAGACTTATACTGTGCATGCTTCCTGGAAGTTTAAAAGTGAAAGTAAAAGTTACTGTTGTGTAATGCCTGCATGAGTCTCTGCTAATAAAGCACTGTTATACTCTACTCATCCTCGGCTACCAAAAACATATATATATATATATATATATATATATATATACTTATTTATTTTTATTTAATATTAATCTCAAAATATAAGACTGAGGCTGATTAGTAAATAATTTTTGGTATGTGGCAGATCAGAAGCCAGCGCAGTCAGAATCAGAATTTAATAATCAGCCCTGTAGCATCAGCTTCATGCAACAATACCCAAGTTTAGCTTCTTAACAGCTGGTCAAAGCACACTGAACATGTAATACTACTATAAATATGTGGAACTTTAGGCTGGTGTAGTCCAACTCCATATATCCTATGAGCACAAATCTTCCAGATCTACATAGTAAAAAGCTATGACAGGGTTCAGGCCCGGATTTGTGGAGAGGCCACCAAGGCCCGGGCCTAGGGTGGCAGGATTTTAGGAGGCAGCATGCTGCCCAACTACACCCACATTGGTTGAGAAACACTTGGGATGCGCAGGAGATATAATGGATGGTTGGATGTTTTTTTTAAATTTCCCATGTGCCAATCCCCATTGCTCCGGTCCCAATGAAAATTTGTGCAAATAAAAGGGAAGGGATGGGGTTGACAAACGGCAGCGGGCCTAGGGGTGCCTGCTATGTAAATCCATCCTTGACAGGATTTCCAAACTGCTAGAAAATTTACCAGTATGCAAGTTTCTAGGAAAGTCTTTTATATACAGGAAATATTTGATTCATTTAACTAGACCTTTGATTGTCCTTTAAACTCCCTGTGCCTTTAAAAACTAAAATCACCTTCCTTATTCTTAATTAAAGCTGTATTTAATAGCATGCAAACACTTTTGTGGATCATAACCCAGCTGTTCAGACCACTAAGGGGCATAACACAACTGATCCAGCATTAAGATTTAAATCAGTTTTCATGGAATCAAAACACAAAAATGGACAATCCAAAGCAGTTGTACCAATATGCCAGTTGGCACAAGCCAATCAATTTGTAAATTAATTTTAAAATATATAGGCATTGTGCCAACTATATAAAAAATATAATCTGTGATGAACAGATATCTCCCTTTCCTACCTTATAATAATCTAAGCGTGCTCTTTATTTCATGTGATTTTATTATGCATTTGAGCACCAGAATAGACTAGCATACCATTTGTTATTTTTTTTTATTAATTGATGTCATGACATAGTGAGGCTCATTTGCTGTCCTTTAATTATCCTAACAGCAGGAAACAAGTTACCCTGAGGGGTACTCCAGGTGCCGTGCCCTTCATTTTCCCATACAGAGACGAAAACCAGGGTTGCAAGTGAAACATCCACAGTTTTATTTTATTTTAGCTCTCATTCACACATGCATACCATCACATTACTGGTACATCCATCTGGCACAATCACAGTCCCCGCAGGTTAACCCGAGTTTGCTCTAAACATTCCCAAAGGGACTCACCCGGCAAATTAGGTAGGTAGTCACTTGTAGCTCCAGTCCCCACCTGTCTCAATAATCTGGTGCTCCTTCAGCACCCCTTTACCATTCCGAACAGGCCTCACCTGTCTCAGCAATCCGGAGCTCTTTCAGCACCCCTTTGCTATTCCGATCAGGTCTCCTCACTGGCAGCCCACTGGCCCAAAGCCCATCAAACCCTCTTTTGCCTAAACCCTTCCTCTAGGGTCCCTAACTCCTGGGGTATCCATGGGGGTACTATCCCCACTAATCTCCTCGTTGGGGCATAGGACAGCCCGTACAAATATTCTGTCTCATGCACCAAGTGCCTGCTGCACTTTTTGCTTACCGATTCTAGCCTGTCACCGTCTGTTCTTCTTCTCCTTCTCCAGTAATGCTGGATGGATATGGCTGCCCTTTTATACCCTTGTGCCCCTAGTGGTTGGGGTAAGGTACTACAACTAACTCTCTGTATTAACTATACTGCCACCTGTTGGCTAAATAAGAAACTAAAACCTTACCTAAATAACATGTTGCTACTGCCATCTATTGGTGAACTTCACACACTGCACACAATATTAACATTTTACATTTTCACACACAATTGAAATTTGTTACACCTATATTTCTCTTCATTCGCCTTACAAGCATGAATAAGTGATTCCACTCCTTGCACCACGTGCAAAGTAATTCAGCAGAAGAGATGTGTAATGGGAAGGAACCTCTACCCCTATAACATATAAGTTCAGCCCAGAACTGCTACCTTGCCTTACCAGCTGCAACCACACTACTGCCCCCCAAAGCACAGGGGGCAAACGTATGTTAATTAAAAAGGTGTTTGTCAGAAAGAGGACAACATTCTATGTTCATGACTTTTTAAATGCGACCTGTGCCTGTGCCACAACATCCTGCAGCCCTTGGCTTGTGTCTTTGAGGCCTTTATATATATATATATATATATATATATATATATATATATATATATATATATATATATATATATATATATATATATATATATATATGGTTACCATGAAGTGCTAATAATATAGCTTTTAGAACTGCCATCTGCAATATGTGTGTTCACCTTATAGTTTATTTGGCTGCAACAATAAGGAACCCAAGCAACCATTTTTAGGACTTTCACGTTCCATTTAATTCTACAAGAAAACTAACCACGTTGCAGCAGCCTCTGAATGATATTCCTCTATGTTTATGTAGGGGTGTAATTAAGGGGGGCCTTCTAAAAAAAATTATTCGACGGCCATGGAATCACATGTGACCCATGACCAGCCCTGGATTGGCAATCCAGGGCTGCTGTTAGATGCCATAGGCACTATTTAGTAGGCCGGTAAAGATCTGTTTGTGCTTCTGTGTTCTTTTGGCCAATACCTGCCTGTGAGTGACACTTAACCAGTCAAGGACACTTAATCAGAAAGGACCCCCCCACAATGATTTGTAAATATGAAATGTTTCATACTATTTCATACTATTTCACTACAGTTTATAAAAAAGATAGAACAGCCATAAACTTGCCTCTCAATTTACAATACAAAAATAATTGTATCTAATCAGATTTCAAAATGTATAAAATCTTATATAAAGAAGTCCATGCAATATGTATAATAACATTATAACAAATTCATTATATAATACTTATAGCTCCCAGCATCCTACAATGTCTGGTAGATGTGCTGGGGGTCAAATCTGATGGGGTGTGGGTATATCTTTAGCACTGTCTTACTTGCAGACATACAAAGCAGCACAGTGATTGAGAAACACAAGATATTTTTTCAATGCCCCTGAACTAGTACATTTAAATTCTTACACAGTACATGAATGATAAATTGCTCTAGATTCTATCACCTGGTTAAAGGTAATTAGAATGGACTGTCTATTCATTAGTCTAGGTGTCTCTTTGTAAGTTATCGCTGTTCTTACTCTTAAGAATTTAGATCATTAGAGAAAAAGGAAACACAACATTGAAAAAGCAACAACCTTTGACAAAGGATGAATAATAGAGTCAATGCTGAATACAGTCCATTGTGAAACTAATGAGAATGTTTGTATTCTATGCTGATATTCTAACTTCACATTGGGAACAGTGTTACTCTTTATCTGTGCTGGATGAGATTTTGCTTTGAATATATATGTGTGATTAGCGTACTTCCTTCAGTGTGACAGACACTGTTTAGGACTAAAATATTGGGATTACTTAATTTCCACTTTTTTATGTTCTTTTTAATCCTTTGTAAAAAAGCTTGATTAGAGTTGTTCTAAAATGCTTATGGGTTATTATTAAATGTAAACAGATATCTGAACATTTCATATATATTTAGTTTTGTATATATTTAGTTTTAGGATTAATATATTTTAAAATTAAAAAAATTAAATAAGGCAAGACTGCCTAAGGCATAGAGGCGGGGCAGACAATATTTGATTGACAGCTGAGATTTTTAAATCGTTTACAACAGCTATGAACACTTTAATAAAAAAAAAGGATTTGAATTTCATCTTTAATTTGAAAAGGACTTTTATTATACAGCTTTTTATGTCTGGGTGACAGGTCCACTTTAAGAACTTACTTACCGTGCTTCTCTGTCCCTTCTCACCCATACTAGGCAACTGATATACAGTAGAACCACCATTTTACATTTTTCAGGGGACCAGAAAATGTGGGTTCTACTGTAGTAAATGTAAAGCATCATATAGTTATCAGCTTGTAGGTTTAAGAGCAGAATAAATCTTGCAGTTTTTAATACTATTCACATAGCACCAGTGCTGGAAATGGGAAAGGATACACAGAGATTCCATCCCTCCACTTCTTTATTTCTGTGATATAGCATCCCTTCTGTAGGGGGTGTATCCTGGAATCCATTATATTGTAATATTGGGGCTTTCTTTTGCTCTCTCTTTTTCTCTTCCCCACTTTTGCATGCAAATAAAATGGAGAGGTTAAAAGGGCCAGGTTAAAAGAGCATATAGAAAAAAAAAGGAGAGAAAAGATTGCTGGGAGAAATGCAGAGAGATGGAGAAGTGTTATACATTATAGATGAAAAAGGTGGAGGTATCAGAGAGAGTTATATAGAAAACAGGAGAGAAAAAGAAGATATGGAAGAAAAAGAAAAAATTAAGTTAGAGAACATTACCAGATTGGGGAATGGTGAGAGAATAATATATATTAAATAATATAGGGTAACATAGAAGATTCTGGAATTTGCTGTGGTATGAAGCTTAACACACAGGCAGGGTGTTTTCAAAAGCAAAATTGGCAGCCAAGAAAAGTCATATGCACAATTTTCATTTGCGGTCCCTACAGGCCACATAGGTAAATTAGGTAAATCTATGTATACTGGACATCAAGCTGTTTATTAGAAGGAAATACCAAATTGGAAATAACAAAATGGGTTTGCTTTAAAGTGGGAGAAACAAATTGTTGGTGGTTGAGTCTTATGGCTGTGGATCTGGCTTATAATTGTGGGAGGGGCTTATTTTTCCACACCATGCTACTCATGGCACACATACTGTAACATCCCTCCATTTTTTTTCACCCCAATTCAACCACCACATAGCACAGTTGCAAGATATACAGTTATTATTTCTGCAGATGATAAAAATAAAAAAAATTGCCTTTCCTGCAAAATTGGATATAAATATGCACAGTACATAGAAGATATGCATAAAGCATAGCATTACTAGCAGTACAATAATGCAGTGCATACATATTGAACATTTTTACAATACATTAATAGTATATACAATTGGCATAAATTGTATTAGATATACACAGTGACAAGAGAAACAAGAGGGAGGTTGCTGCACTTATTAACTCACAATCTGCTCTAAATGTGAGCCCTATAAAATAGGGGTTGTTTTATATAATATATATTTAAGAGTCCTGTACAGATTTCCTAATTTGGAAACACTTTAGCTGTCAGGTACTGAAGCTGAAGTATTCTGGAAGGAACAAGCAGGCCAGTTACTCCACTCCGTAAGTCCAGTTCACATATTGGAGCTCACTTTCCACAGGAAAAGTCCTGTGGAAAAGTATTTAATTATAGTTAGCAGGGCACAGAGCAGGAAGGATACCTATCTACGTGAGGCAGGGCCTGAACTAGGGGGTAAGCAGAGTAGGTAGGTGCCTAGGGCGCAAAGCGTGAGGGGCGCCAGGCACGTACATTTCACTGCTACCTATCCCTAGTCCGGTCGAGTGAGTCCCGCTCATCTCCAGTCCATGCACCTGTTTGTGCGCATACGCGCGTACATGAGGGGAGGGAGAGAGCGTACCTGAAGAGGTTGACGCAGCCAGTCAGTGCGCACGCTTCCTATGTGTGCAGCGGAGGGGGCGTTACGGCTGGCTGGGTTGCCAGCATGGCCCGGCCCTGACACGAGGAACTCCAAAAGGGACAGGGGGATGCTGCCTACAACTGCAAGGTGCAGAAGGAGCCATGACCGAGTAGAAACTGAGAAAGCCAGGAGGCTGAGAAATCCCCCAAAGAAGGATCATGAATACAGGGGTGACCCCAATACAAATTTTTTTTACTGGTAGTCTACAAGGGGCCCAGTTTAGTGAGGGAACTCATCAAATGTGTGAAGGTAGTTTTATATGCTGACATGGTCTCCCTGTGTGTGTAAATAAGCTGCCTAAAAATGAAGAAAGTGTCTGTTGTGGATCCTGCAAGTTTACAGTAGACAGCTGATTGCTTGGTCTATTTGGGAAACTGGGCACCAAACTGGAAAATGAGGTTCAATGTTGATAAATGCAAGGTTATGCACTTTGGCAAAAATAATATACATGTGACTTCAATAGTTCGCCAAATTAAACCTTCCGAAGTGCTATGTTAGCCTATAGGGACCTTCTAATGCATTTTTCTAAATTTTTTGTAGTCGAAGTAAAATCGTTCGATCGATCACTGAAATCGTTAGAATCGTTAGTTTCGAACAATTTAATCGTTCAATCAAACAATTTTACTTCGACCGCAAAACAGTCAAATTTGGTAAAAAAAACTTCGACTTCGATCTTCGAAGTCGAAGTATAGCCATTCGATGGTCGAATTTCGAAGTATATTTCACTTCGAAATTCGACCTTTGATAAATCTGCCCCTTGATGACAGTGTGTTGGGAGTTTCCTTAAATGAGAAGGATCTAGGGTCGTTGTCGAATTCTTGGCAGTGTCATTATGTGGCTACTAAAGCAAATAAAGTTCTGTCTTGTATAAAAAAGGGCATTAACTCAAGGGATGAAAACATAATTATGCCTCTTTATAGGTCCCTGGTGAGAACTCATCTGAAATATGCAGTGCAGTTTTGGACTCCAGTCCTTAAGAGGGATATAAATGAGCTGGAGAGAGTGCAGAGATGTGCAACTAAACTGGTTAGAGGGATGGAAGACTTAAATTATGAGGGTAGACTGTCAAGGTTGGGGTTGTTTTCTCTGTAAAAAAGGCGCTTGCGAGGGGACATGATTACACTTTACAAGTACATTAGAGGACATTATAGACAAATAGCAGGGGACCTTTTTACCCATAAAGAGGATGGATGCTGGGTTTTCATTTGGAGGGGTTGAACTTGATGGACTTTGTCTTTTTTCAACCCGATTTAACTATGTAACTAACTATGTAACTATTTGTGCATCAGTCCAAAATAGTCCCCACTGACTGTGATTGGACATTGTAGGGCAAATGGTTCTCTGGGGCCATGGTTTGTGTATAGTCCAATTATCAGAGGTTATTTAAAGGAGAAGGACAGGCTATATTTACTTGGGGGTGCCAAAAGTTAGTAAATAGGCCTTTCCTTCTCCTTAAACCACCCCTGAAAATATATTTTGTTGGTGATTCTAAATTCATGCCGTTTCAGTTTAAAATGCAGCATCAAGAAGTGACAGGTTCTGTTGTTCATACTCACAAAATGAAAGAACAACAGTTGTACTTTACATTTAAAGAAAAAAAAAATCAAATGTACACAAGGTCACAATGTTTCCTACAGATATAGTAACTCATATTAGCCATTCACATGTCTGCTCTCAAACTATGCGTTCTTCTATGCATCTATTAATACACTACCTACAAAGCTGTAAGAAGAATGTCTACATTTATATATATAAATACATTTTTATATATATATATACATTTTTATATATTATATATTCTAAAGCAATTCAAGTAAAGGAAGGCAAAATTGCAATAAAGCACACAATTTTAGTGACTATCCCGAGAAATCCTCTTTATCAACTCAAAACCACTTCCTGTTATAGTGTATGAAAAGTACAAACTCCCAATTCCACAAAGAATATCTTGTCTGTAAGGGGGCCAAAACAGTGTTTGACACTGTTAACAGGGACTAACTGACAATCCAAACTGGACCTACTGACTCACATTCTGGTCCCAACACAAACAATATGCCCCAATGCATGACCTACAAGTGCCATCACTAAAAGCCCAAAATTTTAGGTGAGCTTAAGAAAATGAAACTCACTAAGACCAATGCAATGGGAAGTATAGCAAGAACCCACTAAAAAGCTTATTGATAATAATAATAATAAGTAAATAATAAGTTTGGAAATGCTTCAAACCTATTATTAAAATTTGAAAAAGTTCGATAGTTTTAGGGGGTTATTTACTAAGCTCCCAATACCTGAAATTCCCCATAACCTGAAAAATTTGTAATTTTTTTTTTATAAAATCAGACTTTTAAAAAAAATCACAAATTTTTTGGAATTTATTAAACCCCGAGGGCTAAAAAGCCAGAGTATAAAAACACGGCATCTCAAACCTGTCGCGGTTGCATAAAAGTCAATGGGAACAGTCCCATTGATTTTTGGTTGTGTCAGGGTTTCGGGCAATTTCACAATGTTTTCGGAGCTCTCGGGTGAAAACTCGGGGGAAATTTCACGAAAAAAATTGTGAATATGTGAATTGTGTAATAATAAATAAGCGTTAAAAACCTGAGCGGGTTAGATCGGAGTTTGTAGCAGCAGATATTGAGATGAATTCGGACCTTGATAAATAACCCCCTTAATGTATGCTTTACCAAGCAGAGCAGTTAAAACCTTGATCCCAGTGAATTATCAGGGCAATTGTTGAAGGAGCATGGGTTATTAAAGATTTCCTTCATAAAACGTGTTTTTGTATGTGTACAATCATTTTAAAAACTATATAAGTGATTTAAAGTAAATGACATGTTTATAATACAGGTACTGTGTATCTCTATTTATTTATTTCCTGGTATTTCTATACCGTCGACTGAGCTTTACAGAGATTATACATCATTCACATCAGTCCCTTCTCGAGTGGAGCTTACAGTCTTAGGTCCCTATCACATTCACACACACTGGGAGCAATTTAATCAGAAGCCAATTTATGAGGGGTTTTATGACACGAACTGCATTCCATGAAATTATCCAGAAAACTAGTCACTACATTTAAGAAGCAGTACTGTATATCTTCTTTTACTTTGTCTGAACACAACTATGGTATGCTTGTTTTTCGATGGGTGAATAGGATGATGGGTAGTGATGAAGTAACTGTTATTGCTTGCAATTGATTATATTCATATTGTTCAACATTTTAAGAATAAATATGAATTTAACAAACTTTTTTATGGCATCTGTGGAAATAAAAAATACTGTACTAAGCTGTAAACTATTCTGTATTGGTTTTATTTAAAGAAGAATGACTTACCAACACTGGATCATATAATGACTTTTCACTCGGCAAAGATCTGAATGACTTTTCACTAGGCAAAGATCTGAAGAAATTTGTCTGTAAAAAAAAGGAATTATGTTCTTGAATTGAAGTGACTTTTTATGAAAATCATTTTGATTAAGATTGCTCAATAGGTCTGTCTCCAATTTAAAATAGATATGTCTCTTATAAAAGTTATAGTATAGTGGAACAGCTTGTGAGACCAATGCTTTGGTTAGAAGACAATTTTCTTATAATTCAACCACATAGGAAGGTGCGAACCTATGACAAATAGGACCAGCAGCAATAACAATATTTACTGAATTTACATGAAAACATGTTTTAAATTATTGTCATTGTTGTAAAGATAAGTATTGATTAACCAGCTGGATTAAATCTAAAAATTTAAAAATGCCATAAAAGTTTAAATATGAATACATTTGAAACCTGCAGAATTTCCAGATTTACTACTCATAAATCTTTATTTTTTTTATCAAGGTTGGCATAAATATTTATGATATGAAATACAGCTCAATTTGGCTGACTACATCCCCAATAGTGTCACACATCTGTTTCTTGTAAGGAGTATTTTGCATTTTATGACCTTGCTCAGGTAATACATGTCTGAATATAACTTTGTTTTTTTAAAAGGTTTCTTTTTTATTGAGTTTCAAACAAAAAAGAAAAAGGGGTACAGAAAGGAAAAAGGGGGGGAACAGTATCTTCACATTATTTATTTACAATCACACATAAAATTAGCCAGCAATACATCAGTATAGATTGTCTGCTAAGTGTATGTCACACCATGTTTTCCTCACTTTCTGAAATTTAGATGAGCATGCCCTGGCTTTATACGCTGAATATACCTTTGTATTAAAATTATTTTAAATGGTCTAAAACGCTGTAAAGGTATTTTAAATACAGATATGCTGAAAACTGAGCCAAACATAATAACACAAATACAAATGCGAAATAAAGGAAACTTCAAATTCCAGTGTAAGAAATAAAAAAGGTGTTGTATCCCTTAAAGATCATATCATATGTTAAACATCTATAATATAACTAAATTCTAGAATTTATGATATAGGATTTGGACAAATACTTATCCGAATACAAAACTTTTGTCTTTTTAAATTTGAGAAGAATCAAAGAGTTCCATCAACTGTGAACACTTGGGGGCACATTTACCTAGGGTCGAATATTGAGGGTTAATTAACCCTCGATATTCGGCTGTCGAAGTAAAATCCTTCGACTTCGAATATCAAAGTCGAAGGATTTACCTCAATTCGTTCGATCGAACGATTAAATCCTTCGAATTGAACGATTCGAAGGATTTTAATCCATCGATCAAATTATTTTTCTTCGACCAAAAAATTGTTAGAAAGCCTATGGGGACCTTCCCCATAGGCTAACATTGCACCTCTGTAGGTTTTACTTGCCGAAGTAGGGGGTCGAAGTTTTTTTTAAAGAGACAGTACTTCAACTATCGAATGGTCGAATAGTCAAACGATTTTTAGTTCGAATCGTTCGATTCCAAGTCGTAGTCGAAGGTCGAAGTAGCTAATTCGATGGTCGAAGTAGTCAAATAAATCATTCGAAATTCTAAGTTTTTTTTATTCTATTCCTTCACTCGAACTAAGTAAATGTGCCCCTAAAAGTTCTGCTGTTAAGAGCTTAAAAGTCTATTGAATATATTTTAAAAGATATTAAAGATGCAATATTAAAGATTCATTAAATTTGAGAAACTTGAAAACTATGATGTAAACCTCTATCACATAAAACCTGTCTAGATGCTATAGAAGTCAATAGCAAGTGTATATTTACATTCAAGCACATTGATGTTCAACATTTTTTTCAGAAACATGAAAAAAATTCTGAAATCTAAAGTTAAGATTTTACAATCTCTTTGAAAGAAAATAGAAAAATGTGATTTTAGTTTGCAATTATGTTTGTACAGCTCTTGGTGTTTTTACAGTTCCTGCACTCACCTGCTTGCTTACAAACTTTTTTTTAAACAGGGTTTTTGTAAAGCAACAAATTCCAGTAAACATAGCTGTACTGTCCAGTGCTCTCTCACTTTTCTGCAATTGTTTGGCAATAAACCGAGGCTTGAGAGTTAAAAAATTCAAGATTGTATTTTTAAAACTTGAAATTTCAAGATTTCTCCCGAATTTAACTAGATTTCAATCAAGCCTTTTTTTTACCATGATCACATTTGCAATCTTAAAAACTGATAAATTCTAATCTAAATCCTGCAAAGAAGTGCTTGGATTCCACAAATAACGAAACCAAATCTTGAATTCCTAGTTTCATAAAAACATTATGAATGCCACTTAAATGCACATTTTGTTTTATTGTGTTAGAGACAAAGTAAACTTCTACAACTTCTAGATATTATATTAATACATTTTTCCAGGTTGTGAGACTCACACAAATAGGAATTCAAATGTTATATATTGCTTGCAAAGTGTTATAATGGTGGCACTGCCAGTTCTGCCAGCTAGTTATACCTCAGCAGTATATTTTTACTGCTAACTCTATAAATCTGTGAATTCAAAGCGAGTGTGGGAACTGCTAAGCGAGTGTTGCATGTGAATTAAGTGTTAAGCAGCATTAAAAACCTTAAGGCGTTGGTGTTTGCTGTGCATGCTGGGTGCAAGGATGCCTCCTTGCACCCAGCATGCACAGCAAACACCAAGACAGTAAGTGCAAATAACTGACTGCTGTGTGCTCTTAGAGTTATCTGACTGAGACAGAAACAGCTTTTTCTTTTCTCTGTTTGGGGTAAGGTGATAGATACATTTAGGGCATTTATTTTGTTTTTGTGTTTTAGCCTGAGAGTTTCTAAGGGGAACATTTTTTTTAAAATGAATAAGGGGTTGTTATTTTACTGCTGGTAGCAAACAGCAAGGACCCTTCATGCCGAACAGTCTGCAGCTTGCCTGGTGCTAGGGTTGAGTGGACAGGTTATTGGGATGGGCTGGGGAAGACCCAGCGGTCTTGGTACACATAGGTACCAATGATAAAGTTAGAGGAGGTGGTGAAGTCCTCAAGAACGATTTAAAAAAAAACTAGGTGTAAAGTTAAGGGCGAGGACTTTCAAGGTAATTTTCTCCGAGATATTACCTGTGCCACGAGCAACGCTAAGAAGACAGTGGGAGCTTCATGAGATTAATGCGTGGCTGAGAGATTGGTGTAGGGAGGAGGATTTTGGATTTTTGGAGAACTGGGCTAGAGGGTTGGAGGAGATTTTAAATTAGGCATGGGGGGAGGGTTCAGTAAAGGGTTCAGTGGAAGACAGGTTAGATGAGATAGTGGGCAAAGGAAGGGAACATTTGGAGGAGATTTGGTTGGGGTTACTGTTAAGGATAGGGAGGACCACATGTAGGGTTGCCACCTTTTTGTAATTTAGTTACCGGCTGTGGGGGGCGGGAAGAAAAAGGGGCGGGTGTGACATCAAAAGGGGCGGGGCTATAACATAAAAAGTGGCGGGCCACGGTGCGGAGCTGTGTGACGGCGAAAAAGGCCAGGACTATGACATAAAAAGGGGCGGGCTGCGGCGCGGACCTGTGAAGACAAAAGCTAAGTTTTATAGGGGATTGGGGGCAGGCCGAGAGGATCTTTTTAAGGGTATTACAAATTTACCGGCAGCTACATTGCCGGTAAATTTGTAATCCCGGCCCCGGCCTTGGCAGGTGTTTTACCGGCTAGGGTGGCAACCCTAACCACATGTAATTTGTTCAATATGGTAACGGTATAAAATGTATGTTTGCAAATGCAAGGACTAGTAACATGGAAGAGCTAGAGGTGCTATACTTTGTTTCAGGGGGACAGAGGCAATAGAAAAGGAGGAGGGGTATGTCTGTTTGTTAGGCAGGATTTAAAAGCTTACAGTATATAAAGGAGGAAGTGATGTTAGAAAATGAGGGGGCAGAAGTCTTATGGGTGGAGTTCTTAACCATTTGTAAAGAGTCCAGCAAATTTATTGTAGGAGTATGTTATAGACCCCCTAATATAAGTGAGGAGGAGGAGGAGGAGGAGGCTAAGCTCCTGATGCAAATAGAAAAGGCTGCTAGTTTGGGTAAAGTAATGACAATGTGGGATTTTAATTACCCAGATATGAACTGGAGCAACAGTAATGCCAAGATCAGTTAATGGGAACAAGTTTATAAACTGTTATTCTGGATCTAGTGAGCTCTAATGACCCAAAACTTATAGTAAATGTGCAAGTCATTGATCCCCTAGTAATAGTGACCATAATGTTATATCATTTAGGGGCAGATTTATCAAGGTTCGAAGTGAATTCGAGGGAATTTTCGAAGTAAAAAAATTCGAAATTCGAAGTAATTTTTTGGATACTTCGACCATCGAATAGGATACTACGCCTTTGATTCGAAATAAAATAGTTTGAATATTCTAAGTAATTTTTTGAATACTTCGACCATCGAATAGGATACTACGACTTCGAATTTACTTCGACCTCGATTCGAAGTAAAAATCTTTGAATATTCGACCATTAGATAATCGAAAAAAACTTCGACTTCAATACTTCGCTAAATTAAACCTGCCGAAGTGCTATGTTAGCACATAGCTAACATAGCACTATGTGGGGGACCTTCTAGAGCAGTTTTCTAAGTTTTTTAAAGTCGAAGAAAATTGAGGGTTTTTTTCATCAAATTTGGCCATTTGCGGTCGAAGTATAATCGATCGAACGATTTTCCTTTGAATATAAAAAACTTAGAGAATTGCTCTGGAAGGTCCCCATAGGCTAACATAGCACTTCGGCAGGTTTAAGTTGGCGAAGTTTTGAAGCCAAAGTTTTTTTAAAGAGACAGTACTTCAATTATCGAATGTTCAAATAGTCGAACGGTTTTTACTTCGAATCAAAGTCGAAGTAAATTCGAAATCGTAGTATCCTATTCGATGGTCGAGGTATTCAAAAAATTACTTCGAAATTTTAACTTTTTGTACTTCACTTGAACCTTAGTAAATCTGCCCCTAAATGTTGTAAAACAGCAATCCGGAAGGCAAAGAAAGGAAATGAAGAGTGCATTGCGTCTGAGGCTAATATACTAAAAAGTTTTTTAAGTATATTAATAGTAAAAAGATGCGGGTTGAAAGTGTTGCTCCTTTAAATAATGGTACCAGTATGGTTGTAACAGATACAGAAAAGGCAATTGTGCTAAATCAATTCTTTCAGATGAGTCTGAGTTCCCATGCTAACTTCATAGCTGCACTCATGGCTCAGCTCAATCTAGTCAGTGGCTGACTCAAGATATGATTCATAAAGCTTTAATACAAATTAATGTAAACAAGGTGCCAGGGCCAGGTGGCATACACCCCTGTGTTTTACGAAAGCTTAGTTCAGTTTTAAACCGGTCCCTATTTCTGATTTTCGCAGATTCGCTTTCATGTGGTATGGTACCTATGGACTGGAGAAAAGCTGATGTAATTCTAATATTTAAAAAGGGATTACAATCTATCTCAGCCTAGCAATTATAGGCCAGTAAGTTTCTTGTTAAAGGATCACATTCAAAATGTTGTCCTAGTGAATGGCATTATGAGCAGCAATCAGCATGGCTTTATGAAGGATAGGTCATGTCAGACTAATCTGATTGTTTTTTATGAGGTAAGTAAGAGGTGATCTATTTGGATTTTGCCAAAGCGTTTGATACGTGCCCCACAAACGACTGCTTTCTAAACTAAGGTTTGTTGGGCTTAATGAAGTCGTTTGCACATATATAGGAAACTGGCTACAGGATCAGGTACAGAGGGTGGTTGTTAATGGTACATTATTTGGAGTAAGGTTCTTAGTGGGGTCCCTTAGGGCTTGGTATTGGGTCCACTTTTATTTAACTTGTTTATTAATGACTTAGGGGAGGGTATTGTAAGTAATGTATCCGAGTTTGCTGATGACACAAAACTATCCAGCCCAATTAATTCCATCCAGGATGTGACATCCTTGCAACAGGGTTTTGACAAACTGGCAATCTGGGCAGCTAAGTGTCAGATGAGATAAATGTAAAGTCATGCACATGGGTTGTAAAAATATCCAATCCACTTATACCCTTAATGGGACTATACTAGGCAATTTCATTATGGAAAAGGACCTTGGAGTCCTTGTAGATAATAAACTTGGCTGTAGCAAGCAATGCCAGTCAGCAGCATCAAGGGGAAATAAGGTCTTGAGCTGTATTAAAAGGGGCATTGATTCACGGCAGGAAGGGGTCATTCTTCTACTGTATACCAGCACCGGATAAGTCCCCATCTAAAATATGAAATCAAAGGGTTTTTTTGGAAAAACTTTGAATCGAATTTGATCGAATGTGCTGTTACTTCGATACGTATTCATATGATTCGAATTTGATTCAAAATGGACCTATTTGATCGAAATTGGACCTATTCAGCTTAAAAAAACCTTTGAGTTTTTGATAAATTTTGATATAAGGCTATTTTACAATTATAGTGCCATGCAAAGTCTCCATAAAATACTTGCACTTATATATTCTTCTTCACAAATGTTTTTATTTGTTTTCAATATGCACAAATAAATTTTACAATAAACAAAAGGAAAGAAAAAAAAGAAATGAAGATAAGGTAAACAAACAATGTCAAGTACAGATTCAAATATAATAAAGCATTGACAAAAATAAGCTAGAATAGTGTCAAGTGAGCACAGAAAAAGAAATCGGGTAGGCATATCCCTAATTGCAGATATTGAAAGTTACTCACGATTTTACTGTCTGTAGACAATGGGTTAGAGCGTTAGAGGATTATGATCGTGTAGAGAGGAAGTAAACAGCTGGTTAAGATGATGACTCCTGGGGGTTCCCGTCGTAGGTGATTGTTGTGGATTACCCACGGACCGCAACAGGTGATCCGCCTCACAGACAAGATCGGTCCCCAAAAGCAGCTCCCTTTCGTACCACGTGGTGTTTTGAAAAATTTGGAGAGTGAGTGATCGTGTAAGTGGTGTGAAGGTGTTTATATAAGACATCCATGTGTCAAAAAACAGTTCAGTGTTTTTTTCTTTGTTTGTTAGGGTTTCTATCCAGTCTAAGTGGAAAAGGCACTTATATATTCTATAATTAAATTATTCTAAATCTCAGTCATAGGATAATGTCAGAATGGAAAGTGAATGTGATTGCTATGTCTGTGGCAAAGAAGCAGGGTAGGAAGTATATGATTGACAGCTGTTAAATTTAATTAACAGATGAAAAGGACATATTTTTTTTATAACTTAAATTTTATTTGGTTTAGCATTTAAGTTTCCAAGCATAATAAAAAAAGCACAAGGTACAGACATAACAGGAAAAAAAGTCATGTATATCGTTTTCACAAAGTTCTCAGTTGGTAAAAAAGAAGGAGTGTGGGAGTTTACATGGATGTCAGAGTAAACTTACAGAGTTACAAAGATGGTTGGAAAACATTGAACGACCAGAGGGCTTGAGGTAGAGGTCAATGAAGCAATAGAAATGCAGTAGACATGCAATAGACAATCATCAGTAATACAATTATCATTATCCTCATTCCCCCCCTTCCAGCATACGCGTTTGAGACACATAATAGACCCATTTCGACCAAACAGCGTCATGTTTAGGTAAGGATCCGTGATGTTTGGCTGTCATTTCTTCCATTAATTTCATATCACGGATACGGGAAATTGTCTCGCCTATGGATGGGGCACGAGAAGACTTCCAATTGGAAGTAATAGACAATCTGGCCGCAGTATAAATGAAATTCAGAAGTTTCTGTTCTGGGGGGGAGATGCCTACATGTGGTAGGCCTAGTATTGCATTAGAGGCATGAATTGGGATCTCATAGAAAAAGAGTTTCGTCACCAGATCCCTAACCGCTTTCCAAAATGCAGACAGTCTCGGACAGGACCACAATATATGGGAGAGAGAGCCCTCCTGTCCACAAGCCCTCCAGCACAGTGCTGAGGTGGTTGGATACATTTTGCTCAATTTCACCGGGGTATAGTACCAATGGAAGATAGCCTTGTAAACGCTCTCTTTCTGTCTTACACAAGTGACACTTCTCCTGGCATTCTCCCATATGTCCTGCCATTGTTCCAAGGTGAAAGTGGTGGAGAGCTCTCTTTCCCATTGTAGCATATATCTATGTTTAGGAAACGGTTCCTCTAATACAGTGTTAAGTACAGAATAAATAGTCGAGATCAGTGCTTTCTGTGGCAGACCCCGAAGACACGTCCTTTCAAAAAACGTCAGTGAGCGAGATGGAGGACGCCCCTGGAACACCCCCTTAATGAAATGTAGAATTTGCAAGAAGTCATAACACCAGGTCTGGGGAATTTGATACTTCTCTTGAAGTTCTGCGAACGAGTGGACTCTGTTCTCCAATGGTTTGAGAAAATCATATATTCTAAAGAGGCCTTTGGAACCCCAACGGTTCTGGAAGGCGGGAGACATTCCCGGGATAAAGCGAGGATTGGCCAGAACGGGTTGCATAGGGGACGGGAAATTGGTCAAGGGAGATTTCTTGGAGCAATGTTCCCAGAGTCTAATAGTAAATTTAGTTGCCTGCAAAACATTGGGTGGTAGCTTCACCGGTTTAGGGGTCTGCCACAATGAAAAGGACATATTATACAGTTTTCTATGATGAATGCCTTTTAATATATCCTCCACATGTAAGGTTCCAAAAGTCCCTGATTCTTTTCAGGTTTATTCATTATTACCTGTCATTTGCCTGAATCATTTAATTTCATTATTTTAATTACTATCCTTTATCTGGCGCTAACATATTCTGCAGTGCTATAAACAGAATATTTGTTTACATAATTCTTTGCCCAAGTGGAGCTTAGACTCTAAGGGGCAAATTTACTAAAGGGTATATTCAACTCAGATGGCTTCCCCATACTTCATCAGACATTAATACCCATATTTATCAAAATGCGAAGTTTTGTCAGTGAAAATTCGTCAGCGCAGACATTACAAAGTGAATTTTTGCTAATGTTACTTTGTTCCTAGTGAAACTTCATTAACATATTTACACTTACATCAGTTTAAATATGGCAGGTACATACAGGTCCTATATATGTCTTTATTAGTGAGTGTGGGCGCAGTTGCTGGAAGTGGCCACTTAAAAATGTCCAAGGAAGCAAAATAAAGACAAAAGAGATCCTCTATTGTCCTAGACATGAGCCCACCCTAAAACAAATGTGGCATGAGCTTCAAATGGTTAAAAAAGAAATTTTAAAAACATATATTTATCAGTTACAACTTTTAAAAATAACTCCACTAAATGTGAAAAAACTTACTGAATTACGGAAAGGCCATCTCACATAAATTCTATTTTATCTAAATAATCCAATTTTTTAAAAATTATTACCTTTTTTTCTGTAATAATAAAACAGTAGCTTAGACGCAAAGATCTGATCGTACAATTCGAGGATTCGTACGATTTTCGAACCGTGTGTGAAGAGTCCCGACATTTTACGTCCGGCGGAGATCGGTCGTTTGGTCGATCGGACAGGTTAGAAAATTTCTGTCGGCTGCCGATAATATTTCTGCGTGTATTGCCGATCGTACGATTTTCAGTGGGAGACTGTCACTAGCTTTGGTTGGACATAGATATCGTACGATTGCTGTCAGGGGCAGAACATTGCTGATCTGTTCTTTAACTAATCTGACTGGTAAGAATTTGATCTGAATGGTTAGTGGCGGGTCGGGAGATGGGAAAGTACGATCGTACGATGATTCGTACGATCGGATCTTTGCATCTATGGCCAGCTTAAGATGCAGGAATCCATATTGGTGGCAAACAATCCAATTAATTTTTTTTTTATTTCAGTAACTTTTTATTTGTTTTCCAAAAATTGTGTTCAGACTTATTTCCATCATAAGGTAATATTTGTGTATATGCTTCCACACAAAACATTTTTTGACATTTCATTCTCATTGCGTACAGTTATATTAGTTTGTGATAAAGAATCCCTATCACATAACTGTTTCAGGCAAAAAACATACAATCAAATAACACTGTAACCTAAGGGTCAACATTTTAAAACAGCATGTAATTTCGCATAAAAGTGAACAGAATTTTAAGAAACAATTACCACATCTAGACTGCCAATTCATTGTACAGCCAGGTTGCCCCTATAGAGAAAGAAAGGTATTGGGGACTTGGGCCATATCTGTATCTGATCCAAGGGTTCCAAGTTAGTAAGAATTTCTTATGGGAATCAAGTAATATACTGGTCATTTTTTCCTGAGACATGATCCAGTCTATTCTAGCCTTAACTGGGTCTATTGGAACTTCTTTTTGTTCCCATGCCCTTGCTAAAGTTAATTTAGCTGCTGTCATAATGGCAGTAAACAGGCGAAATTGGGGTTATTTAATCCCTCTGGGTTTTTTTTTGCTGTACTATACCAAGGTATTTTGGAAATGAGACATCAAATATCTCTGGGCCTTACGGCAAGTCCAACATGTATGGTACATTGCACCTATTTCATTGCAAACTCTGAAACACCTGGGATTAGCTGAGGGTGCAAATTTTGCAATTCGTGCCGGCACTAAAACTATTGTTTTTTTAATGTTTAAATGTTCTTTAGTCGACTTGCGGGGTTATTTACTAAACCTTGTTTTTTTCTGGTAGAGGCTTTTTGGGACGTTTATTATACCTGAAGCTGCTAAAAGTCAGAATCTGAAAAACCACCATCTCAAACCTGCCGAGGTCATGTAGAAGTCAATAGCAGATGTCCCTTTTACAATTTAAAGATATTGTGATCTGCGCTGGGTTCCATCCAATAAAATTCGGGGGTTTTCAGGAAATAACCGGAAAAAATCAAATGATTCGGGCATCAAATCCCAAAAATGTATACAATCCAAGTTTTCGCTCGATTTTATCAAGTGTTTTTTGGACCCAACTTTTTCAAGTTAGTTTATTGATGAATAAAATAAGAGATCCAGATTATGGAAAGACCCCTTATCCAGGATACCCTATGCCCCAAGCATTCTGATAATAGATTCCCATTCCTGTTCTTATATCTACTAAGATATATACCCCTATAAGGTATGTACTAAAAGGTTCTAAGTTTGCACAGGTGCAGTAACTTCTTTTTCACAAGAGAAATGCTTTCTCAAGAGTAATTTCTAAGATCAAAACCCTGCGGACATGCAGGGCTGATGAGGAAATGATTGAAGAACTCAGAGATGCAGTAGCAAGGCTTGTGCTTTCACCAGAGCTTATTACATTTTCATGCAGTACCACAAGCTGAGATGGGACCCACACTCAACTGCCTGATGAGAAGGCTCTAAATAGATGTGCCAAAAAGATTTATTAGTAGACAGGTAAGGAATATGTTTCCTGATGATTTGAGGCCCTAATGAATACAGCCTACTCTGTGGTGCGGTCTCTCCTTCACCCCACCCCCATTCCATTAATTCATTCCAACGTATTTTGTCATAAATCTACACATGGTTTGATACTATGATGCTTACTATTCACATTGGGCTTGTTCCAGATGTTGCCATAATTTTAATCCATTTAACAACCATGATAAACCATGATAAATCATATTGATATTTTTTATACTAGACAGTAGTTTTATACAATAGCTCAAGTACTTCAGCTAAATATTTCATGTATACAGTATATCTATCCAGAGCATGTATGTGCTTTTGACTTTAAATACATAAAGTATTTTGTATAAATTACATTTCTAATGAAACTGCATACATAACATAACAGGCTATTCCCACTGTGAACAAATATTACAGTGTGTGTAATTTAAAGATGAATATACACAAAAGGTTACTGATATTAAAACTGAACTAAGCCAGGGAAGACACATCTGCAAGGGCTCCCAGGGCACTGTTAAAATCTGCACCCATCCGTGCTTTACAAGTCCCCTTCTGCCAACATTTCCCACACCAGCAGCCTAAAAGGGACATCTGCTGCCTAAAGGAGGAAAAATGGGCTCTCTAGCACACACAGAGCTGGAGAACAAAATGGGGCCTACCTCCTCGACAGAAGCCGGGGGCTTGAGTTGTAGAGGTACCCGGGACTGAGCTGGGGACCTGAACTGCAGGGCAGACTGCTGAGCTGCAGGGAGACTGCTGGCCTGGTGACATGGAGCACCCCGGGGGAGACTGTGGGCCTAGTGGGGCAGCACCACAACTGGCAGAGGCTAACTGTGCTCCAGCGAATACAGTAGAAAAACTGTTTATTTTTATTTAATTATTTATTTATTTCGTACGTTTTTCCAGTTTGTTTTTGTGTTACTATTAGTCACCATGCGTACTACCTATGACAGACACACTCTGCTCGAAATCGGGAAGAAATGCACAACTACTACGCCAAATCTGCTGATAGAGATTCTGCGGAGTCTGGGCCTGCTAACAGCACCGGAGCTCAGAACAAAGACTGGGACTGCGAGATGCTGCTGGCCAAGACGCAAACGATTCGCTTGTAAACAAAATCGAGGAAAGCGAGCAGGCGTTAGCCCCAGGCTAAAGGCTAACCCGGTCTAACCAGCGTTACCATCAATCCTGCTCTCGAACCCCCCACGCCTAGTTTAAAATCTCTCCTCCAACATCCAACCCTCTAGCCATCTTCTCCTTTTTTTTTAGTGGGGGGTGGACCTGTGGATTCGGGAGGGCGGACCTGTAGGTGGGGATTGTGGTGGGCGCAGCCCAGGGGGCCCAGGAAATTTGTTTGTATGGGGCCCTGTGATTTCTGATGGCGGCCCTGTGTACAGCTTCCACCTGAGTGCAGGTAAATGGAGTGGAGATCCTAAATATGCCTACTTTTGTGTTTTTCAGGCCGATCTCCACTGTACTTGCATCCTTAAGATGTACCTGTCAGTGCAGATACATAGAGCTTTGGAAGAGAACTCTCTGCCTGCATACAAAACACAGCCAGAGAGCAATGGAGCCAATATGCTCTGGGTCCAGGGCCTTAAACTATGGTTTTTACACCAGGGGAATTCCCCTTGACTAAGGCTAAGTGACAAAACGTTGGAGTATTCTCATCCTTGGCAAGTGTATCCGTTTCTTGTGGTGTTTTCCTTTTTGCCTTGAAATACTTTGCTGGGTGGTATGTATATCTTTGCTTATACTGGTGTACATGTATTATACTGAATGGCAAAAATGTTTTGATGTAAGTTTTACTATTTGAAATATAAAGAATTTTTTTTCTCATACATCCAGTAGTCTGTAAAAAAATTTCTTTTGAGTGTGCGTGCTCAATATATTTTCTATTTGAGTTTTTTGGGTATGTACTGTGGGTGTACCCTTGGGCTAATTGCATCTCACTTACATTCTATTTAAGAGGAATGGTAATATAACATACTCCTTTGTAGTTGTGTTTGGAGTGCACTCCATTAATCTGTATTTTTCTAGGGCTTGTGCATGCTCAGTTTGCTCCTCTCACTCTCACCCTCCCTTTTCCCCCTCCCTCCTCCCTCCCTGCTGTAATCTGAGCCCAGAGTTATGAGTGAGCAGGTAGAGACTCAGGCAGGATGTGATGTCAAATGAAGCTATTATGGAAGCTGCTATCCTAAAGAAATAAAGAGGGTTTCTAGAGCTGTTTATTCAGGTATGGTAAAGCATTCTGCAGCATAAATATAGTCTTTTATCTTGCACTATTGTAGCTAATCTATTGCCAATAAACTGCTTTGGTAGCTTTCCTTCTCCTTTAATACAGATAATCTGTGTAGCAAGATAATATGCATCAATGTGCTGCACAAAACCGTTGTCAGCTGTCAAGATATCTGCTTTTTCCAAAAAGTGATTTGAGGTACAGTTAATCAGCAAATTTTAGTTTCACCAAACTTCAAATGAGTAACTTACTACACAATGCAGATCATCGTTGTCATCTTTTTTTCCCTTATATTGTCATATTAAGAGTATGCAACAGTGTGCAACCATAGCTGCACCATATCACTTACATTTAAAAGGTGTTCTGTAGTAATGTATTCAAAAATTTGCCTTTGCTGTTCCAAATACTATAGTTGCAATAATGAAGGAAAACTTCATACTTTATGTAAATATACAATTTAAAGGAATCTGTGATAAACTAGAAAAGCAATCTTGGTTTCTGTAGGAAAATGATCATATCCAGACCAAATGTATGTATATTAGAAGAAAAGAGGTTCTGCCTAAATATTCAGAAGGGTTTTTTTTACAATGAGAGCTGTGAAGATGTGGAATTCTCTCCCTGAATCAGTTGTACAGGCTGATACATTAGATAGCTTTAAGAAGGGGTTGGATTACTTTTTAGCAAGTGAGGGAATACAGGGTTATGGAAGATAGCTCATAGTACAAGTTGATCCAGGGACTAGTCCGATTGCCATTTGGAGTCAGTAAGGATTTTTTCCCCCTCTGAGGCAAATTGAAGAGGCTTCAAATGGGGTTTTTTCTTTCTCTGGATCAACTAGCAGTTATGCAGATTAAAATAGACTTAAAAGGTTGAACTTGATGGACATGTGTCTTTTTTAGCCTAACTTACTATGTTGAGGCTTACTCTTGTTTGCATTTGCTTTAAATAATGGAATAATTTTAATTATGTATGTAAATATTCTCCGAATAGGATTCCAAAAGTCAATTCATGTAAATTGTGTATTGTTGAGTTGCCTTTTTCTACACATACTCCATGCCATCATTTTAATATAAAAAAATACTATAATTTTTAGTATGAAAAAAATAGTGGAAAAAAAAATAATACTTCACATACCTTTCTCTTGGTACTTTGACTTTGGTTGTTGCGGCACTGACTCCGGGACTGTTCATGAGAAAAAATATTCATGTTAGCTTTTTGCCCAAAAGTAGTCAATGGCTTAAACAAAATGTAAACACTAAATAAATTGTTGTAATTTCACCTCTTTTTAGTTAGTATGATGTTTTTATTGTATTTCAGGTTTATAAGCATTGCACCCTTATCTTTTTCAACTCGTTTGATTAAATTAGCTCCTTTTGGACTAAAATGAACAGATATATACAGTTAATCAGGAATGTAATTTTTTTTTTACCTTTTTAAATCCAAATAATCCAAACAGTTTTTTCTGTTTCTGTCTCATTGGATACACATATTGATTATTGTGTTAAGTGAAATACATCTATTTATATTCAATTTATTGTCTACAATCATATATTCTAGATAGAAATACATTTAAAAGGGCATGCATATGTGTGCCTAATTAGGGGCAACACTCTCCTTTCATTGAGCTCCGTGTCTTTAAAAGAAAACATAACCTTAATTCTTTTCCAGACATGGACCCAGTAAGAGGGATATACTAACCATACGTGAAACATTTTAGGAGGTTTTGGTCAATTCTTGCTGGCTTTATATGTAATGGAAGGGAGTTCTGGATAAAAAGCCTCTCTTGGCATCTGTAAAGACTTGGATAATTAGTGCAATAATTGGCCCCAGTTACCCACTATGATGACATGTCACATTATTTGCTGCTGATTGATTCCAGAGTGTACCCAAGTAGTGTCAAACTTTGCTCCATCAAGTGCACACACCATATTGAAACTGCATCAGTATCACTTTCACCCACAATCAATATAAAATGAATATTGCATTTACCAGGGTATATCTACCGGAAAAAACAAAAACATTTTTTAATGAGCAGAGTCAACATTGCCTTCTTACATTGTATAATGAGAAAATTATGACAGCAGTAGAGAATTTTCTGCAGTGCCTGAACACGCTATTTTCAAAGTTGCAAACACATGTACATGTGTACAAATAACTTTCCACTCTCAAACACAAGGAATTGATACATTTATATAGAAAAAAATCCATAGTTATTTGTTACTCGCATAAATGAAACACTAAAGCAAAAAAGATTGCCATAGTCAGACATAGCAGATTCCCACAGTACTGCAACGATTTAGCATGAATACTGACCCTTGAATCCTAGAGGATTACAGCTCATAAAGCACAAGAAATACAATGTCACAATGTATTTACAAGAAAAAGCTTTACTTGTAATTGGTAATCTGTTGTACTATATGGCCAGTAAGATCCAAAACAAAAAGTGTCAGAATTGACAAATTCACATGGGCGTAACACAACAAGAAATTGGCACATACAAATTATTTCAGGATGAGATTTATTTTGAGGGTCGTAATTTAACAGAACCTTAGCAGTATTATAAAGCAATTTTTTTTGAAACACTTTATTTTCAATCTTTGAACAACTGATATCATCAAGTATCTGTGACAATAATTTTCAGTTATTAAGTAGCAGGTAATAAAAATCACATGGTACAATCATGAAAATATTGCAAACAATACAATTATAGCATTGTCGAATGCTGCAGATAAACTTATACAACATAGAGAAAAAAGAAAAACCAAAGAAAATCATATAGGCAGGCTTAGGGTGATATTCAAGTGATAAAGCAATTTTACTAAAAAAACACATTTTTTTAACCAAACCCAAGATGTGTTATGAAACAACATTTATGGCAGTTGTATTATTCGTGTGTCTGTTGGGGCCTCCTGGGAGTTGTAGTGAATATTTTCTTATATTTTCCTATGTAAATAGGCTCATCGTCCATTAATACTGTTATTGTTTTGTGTTCCAAAGGTGCAATACACCTTGCAACAGATAGCATTAGTTAAACAAACATAAAAGCCACTATTACTGGTCATTTTGTCCCAGTTCTCAGCCCTATTTTCTGCTTTAAATCTTGTAAAATAAATTTTGATCTTCTGCATACCAGTTCCCCTTTCTCTCAACTCACATGGACTGCAGCCTGCATGAATTCGTTGATGGATGTGTTAATGTGTTAAATAACTCCATATATTTGATATATATATTCACGTTCAGTTTTAAAGTTCCCTTTTAGAATTAAGACCTGCATGTCCTGAAGACTGTGATTTTGACTGCCGAAGTGTTGCCCCACTGGTGTATCACATGATTTGGTGTTGATTTTATGTCTGTGATGGTTCATCCTGGTGCGCAATTTTTGTCCTGTTTCACCAATGTATATGCCTCATGTAGAGCACCTAGTACATGTAATCATGTATACCACATGGGATGAAGCACATGAATAGTGGTCCAGAATGGTGTAGACTTTTTGTGTATTCGGAATAGCAACTTGATCTTTGCACAGGATTTATTTGCAGGTTTCATATCTGTTGCCGTTGCAAGGAAATGTAACTGCTTTAGTTGTTTTAGGAAGAGCACTTCTGACAATCCTTTTCCTCAGATTAGGTGGTTGTCTATAAGACAAGAGAGAGGTAGTTCTGGGAATATTTGTTTTAAAAGGTTATCTATATGGAGCATGGGTTGCAGGTCTCTGGCTATTTTTCTAATAATGTTCAGTTGTGGTTTGTAGGTAACTACAATAGGTACCCTGTTGTCTTTTCTTTGTAATCCAAGAGTGTGTCTCTGGGTATTTGAGTTGCTCTGTGGATTTGATCATCAATAACCTGCGGATGGTATCACTGATCATTTTGAAGTAAAACAGCCACCGACTGTCAAAGAATTCATGCAGGCTGCAGTCGCTGCAAGTGGAGAGAATTGGAATTGGCATATCAGTAAGGAAATACCTACCCATAGATGATAAGCTGAGTATTATGGTTGCCTACTCTATTCCTAACTGAGTTTCAGGCTTTTAAAAGGACTTGAATAATGGGGTGTATCTTATGGGGCTGGGCACAGTGTTCGTGGGGGAATTGTGATCGATTACAATGTGACAGGCCCACCCCCAGGTATTTCCAGCTGCAACTTTGTCAGTGTTAGTGATAGTATATTAAGTATTAAATATAGGTTAAGTGGAGAATATAATGAGTAGTTTTGTGTTCTGGAAGCAGCACACGTGGGTGTCATTATTACATCTGCTATACAAATTATAGCATTGCCATTAGACAACTTAAGTAGATGTCACATGAAATATTTTTAATTCCAAGAGATAAACTAGCATAACATTGGAAGCTCTGGGGATATCCAAAGCATTCTAAGTACTTAAAGGGCTCCTGTCATCAGAAAACATGTTTTTTTCAAAACACACCAGTTAATAGTGCTACTCTGGCAGAATTCTGAACTGAAATCCATTTCTTAAAAGAGCAAATAGATTTTTTTATATTCGATTTTGAAATCTGACATGGGGCTAGACATTTTGTCAATTTCCCAGCTGCCCAGGTCATGTGACTTGTGCCTGCACTTTAGGAGGGAAATGCTTTCTGGCAGGCTGCTGTTTTTCCTTCTCAATGTAACTGAATGTGTCTCAGTGGGACATGGGTTTTTACTATTGAGTGCTGTTCTTAGATCTACCAGGCAGCTGTTATCCTGTGTTAGGGAGCTATTATCTGGTTACCTTCCCATTGTTCTGTTGTTAGGCTGCTGGGGGCAAATGGAGGGGGTGATATCACTCCAACTTGCAGTACAGCAGTAAAGAGTGATTGAAGTTTATCAGAGCACAAGTCACATGACTTGGGGCAGCTGGGAAATTGACAATATGTCTAGCCCCATGTCAGATTTCAAAATTGAATATAAAAAAATCTGTTTGCTCTTTTGAGAAATGGATTTCAGTACAGCATTCTGCTGGAGCAGCACTATTAACTGATGCATTTTGAGAAAATTTTTTTTCCTATGACAGTATCCCTTTAAGCACTGCCAGCACGTAAATGATATACCTATACAGCATATTATAAATATGTTATACATATATCTCCGTAATTGGTTTTCTTCACAAAATCAAAATTAAAAAAGTTCACCATCTAAAACTTTGCAAGCTTTTTATTTTTTTTTAAGGACAAAACCATGATCATTTGGGGAATTCCCCCCCCCCAACATTTATTATACTCCCAAGCTACTAAAGTCCGAATCTGAAAATCCGCCATCTCAAACCTGCCTAGGTGATGTAGAAGTCAGTGGTGTCCCTTTTACAATTTGAAAATATTATGATCTGCTCTGGGTTTTGTCGATAACCTGAAAACCCTGGAAACGCAGTAGAAAAAAAAGCCTGTACCACCCCACGTAGACCCCCCCTCCCTCCTCCCCCCAGGCTAACTCCCCCCCCCGGGAAAATGCCAAATACTTTATACTTACCCCTTGTCCCAGATTCTGGCAGCGGACTTCGCGGTATCCATCTCCTGGGTCCTCGGTAAGCTGACTTGGAGATCGGGAATCTCCGTCAATTTCAGCGCATGCGCAGTTGTCGAAAACCTGCATGTTGCTCCAACTGCGCATGCGCCGACATACCGATCTCCGAGTCAGCAGAGAAGGTGAGGGGGGAAGAGCAGCAAACTGAGCATGCTTACGCCCAGGGCAAGGAGGTTTAAGCTGAAGGCAGGAAGCCTGATACAGAAGCCCATGTGCACACAATAGAAGGAAAACCAGATGTTATTCTTAAGTGCTTAGGACATTACAGCAAAGTTTTAGGCCATTCAGCCTTTTATCAAGCTTGCTGTTATGCACTAAATGGTAGTGTGTTGGGGATCTAGGAATATTTGTAAATAAGTCTAATTCCAGGTAGTGTCAGTCCATAGCTACAAAGCAAATGAAGGACTGTCTTGCATAAAAAGGGCATTTACTCAAGGGACTTATTTTGCCTCTTTATAGGTCACTGGTAAGGCCTCACTTTGAGCATGTAATGCAGTTTTGGGCTCCAGTCCTTAAGAAGGATAATATTGAGCTTGTGAAATGCCCGCCAGACGATGTTGTGATGAATGCCTTTAAAAAGGGCTTGGATGATTTCTTGAACAAGCATATTATCAAAGACTATTGTGATACTATAATCTACGATTAGTATAGATATTTGTATATATAGTTTACACTCTCCTGCACCTCCTATACTTTTACGCTAGGAAAACAATTATCCTTGCATGGAAGCTACCCTCTATACTTACCTCTCTATGGGACCAACTGTGGGGGTTTTTCACTACTTCCATCTGTCTCCACAGATCACACTCTAAGGGAGAGGTGGTTCACTCCTTCACTACTCTGGACTCTCCTAATATTCCCCAATATCCTTACTTACTGAGTGGCACTACATACAGTAGTATAGCCATGACGGGCAGGGCACATGACAAAGCTAATGTAACAGTCCATGTCATAAAAAAAACTCTCAGTTCTCATCTCTGTTAAAGGGGTTGTTCACCTTCAATGTCCAAATCTTATGAAACCACTAAAAATGCTCTCATAGTGTTAGAAACCCCATTTGCCATCAAAAAAAGTAAAAATGTCATTGTAAAAGCTAGTTTATATACCATTTAAATCTGTCCTTCTCCTGTCTCTTTGATCAGTTTTCTGAAGGATGGGAGTAGCCTGTTTTAAACCTGCACTTCCTATATGATTACATCAACACTCTCAGGCTCTCAAAAAGACCCAGCATATCCCAAATCTAACACATCTTTACTATGCAAATAAGCATACATTAATGGACATGTATAAGCCGAGGTACCTAATTTTACCTTCGAAAACTGGGAAAATATATTGACTCGAGTATAAGCCTAGACACAACTACAGCCCTGTCTCCCAGCAGCGCACATTCCGCCAAAGTGACCCCCCCAACGATCAACCGGATTTCTTTGCAAAGTTGATGGTGACAGAGAATTGCCAAACGGATTACTGTGTGCATTGTCCCACTGTCCCACTACCATGTACAGTGCTATGTGATATTGCCATCACTGTTAATCCTTCATATAACCAACAGAGGGCGCTGTGTGATATTGCAGTCACTGTTATTCTTTCATATAACCAACAGAGGGCGCTGTGTGATATTGCAGTCACTGTTATTCTTTCATATAACCAACAGAGGGCGCTGTGTGATATTGCAGTCACTTTTAATCTTTCATACAACCAACAGAGGGTGCACTGTTATTCTTTCATATAACCAACAGATGGAGCTGTGTGATATTGCAGTCACTGTTATTCTTTCATATAACCAACAGAGGGCGCACTGTTATTCTTTCATATAACCAACAGAGGGCGCTGTGTGATATTGCAGTCACTGTTATTCTTTCATATAAACAACAGAGGGCGCACTGTTATTCTTTCATATAACCAACAGAGGGCGCTGTGTGATATTGCAGTCTCTCCCCAAGCGAACTGCTGGTATAGGAATGATTAAAAGTGACTGCAATCTCAGCTACTGCCCACTGACTCAAGTATAAGCCGAGGTAGACTTTTTCAGCACATTTTGGATGCTGAAAAACTCGGCTTATACTGGAGTATATACGGTAAACCCTATAAACCCTTACCATGTCATTAAATTGGGCACATATTCCCCACACAAAATGCATCATTGTCTCTGTATTGGGTCAGGTAATATCTGTATCCCCTCCGCTAGCCTGCACTGTAGTGTTTTCCTGAATGCAAGTTCTGCTTCAACCAGGCGGCCATTTTCTATCAGATACTACATCATTATTTATATTTGTAAATCCAGCCACGCCTGATGACCTTGCTCAGAAGTTTTGTTATGTAACTTTATTAAGTCTGTGTAATACTATTCACTCATACATGTAATCCCACTAACTCGTTTGCATATTCCAAATCCTACATGTAACCTCACTCACTCATATGCATAATCCCACTAACTCATGCATAATCCCACTCATACATGTAATCCGACTCACTCATATGCATAATCCCACTCACTCATGCATCATCCCTCTCATACATGTAACCCCACTCACTCATATGCATAATCCCACTCACTCATGCATAATCCCACCCACTCATACATATGCATAATCCCACTACTACATGTAAACCCACTCACTCATATGCATAATCCCACTCACTCATATGCATAATCCCACTCCTACATGTAACCCCACTCACTCATATGCATAATCCCACTCACTCATGCATAATCCCACTCATACATGTATTCCCACTCACTCATATGCATAATCCAACTCATACATATGCATAATCTCACTTCTCACATGTAATCCCATTAATACATTTAATCCCACTTACTCATACATGCTTGTAACTCTATGCAGAGGCAGCAGAAGCCACCAATGCAGAGAGAAGTGCAAATCTGCTCAATAATGTTTCTAGTACATTCTTGGCAGATAGAGCAATTGCCTGCCAGCATATACAGTGTGTGCGCTTGGCAAACAAAGTGTTAAAGTACAGTGCTCCACTGAACTGCAAACGCAGGTAGTACGGTATTCTTTGGGGGAAGCAGGTCTTTGCACTTTGCTTTGGAGTGCAGAGATTTGCTGCAATTTTTAGTTCAGAGAAGGCACCATACTAGAACAGGGGACACTTGGGAGGAAGAATGAGAATGGTGCTGTAGTACCTATCGTTACTATATAGATGTAATGATAGCTGGGCTATAGGTGTACAAGGCCAGTATATGTAATAGATTAAGTACATGTGTGCACATTTATCCTGTCAGAGGGTAATCAAAACAGCAAGTGGAACAGATGCATGTGGATGTGCATGCCTATTGGGGTTTTTCAGTCTGATTTACTTACAAGACACTTTTCTCCTTGCCCACAAGCTATACATAGCAGGTTGGAGGTTATAGTAGAATAACTTGACGATCTTTAGATAATTAAATCATTGAGATGTACAAGCAAATTACGCTGCTTACATTTGCCCATATACCACAATCTCTGGGAGGTAATTTGATATATTTGGGGTGATTTAACTTACACTCCCCAAAAACATTCCTTAGGGCTCTTACTTATGGGCATTTTATGCGATTTGCAACAGCATTTTGGGCATTAATATGCATCTTTAAAAGCAACTATTGGCTCTTCCTCAAGCGCATTAAACCTGCGCTCCAGTGCGTTCAGCCAGTGGAGCATGGGAAGAAACACACAACTCTTTTCAATGGCCCCCGTACTGACACAGGCCCATGTAAGCACCAAACACAGAATGTTGCATTCCACCTGCATTCAGAGCTTACATGCGTCTGTGTCAGTATGGGAAAAAAATGCAGCATGTTGCATCTTGATGAAACACTCAAACCTGCACATCAAATGCATAAAATAATACCCCTGTGTATGAGCCCTAGGAGTGAATATTCTCTAATTAGAGAATCTGATAAATCATACTTTTGGTTTGGTATATATTATAGTATAGCCCAAACACACAGATATTTGTTGCCTGTGGTAAATCTATCCTGCCAAAAATGCTTCCACATGCCTAAAATACATTATGCAGCAATCCAAATGAATGAAAAGTATATTGATATTGATGATGATATTAAGCTGGATCACCGCTATGATGTTTTGGCAAAGAGAAAGCATTTTCATGAGATTTCTTGCCCATAGTAAACATGAACTACATGTATGGGATGCATAATTCAGAAACCCATTATCCAGAAAGATCTGAATCACAGAAAGACTGTCTCTCACAGACTCCATTCTATCCACATTTTTAAAAATTATTTCATTTTTCTCTGTAGTAATAAAACAGTAGCTTGTACTTGAGTATATTTAATGTTTACTTCATTTTCTAGTCGACTTAAGGATCCAAATTCTGGAAAGATCTGCTATCTGGAAAACCCCAGGTTCTGAGCACTCTGGATAAAAGGTCCCATACCTGTACCACAACCAATCTCCATGTGTGCCAGTACTCTGGGAATTCTGCTTTTGGTCGATATGTAATAGTACCCTACTTTTCAAAACCATAAAAAAATCCCTGTAGCTGGTATTGTGTGTCGTTGTGTATAAATGAGATTAAACAGCAATTTTATTAAAAGGAAGAAAAATATCACAGGCTATGGGGACTGATTTCCTACAGAAAACGGGTCAGTTAAAGTACTAGCAGCATTATGTGCATAAAAGTAGTATTCTCTGGTACAAACAAAGGTAGTACCCCTTGGACAAACATTGATGCACACAGGGCATTATAGGTCTATTAAATCTGACAAACACACAAAATTCACTATTGTCCAACAGGCAGTTCTTTTGCTATTGCCTTTTAATATTATTACTTTATATCCTCATAATTGCACAATTATCAGAAATCCCTTACTGTTTGTGTAAAGTGAAAAATACCACTGCAAAGTCCTTTCCAATTCTCTAATCAAACAAATATATATATATATATATATATATATATATATATATATATATATATATATTAACACAGGTAAACAGGAGTTGAAGGTTAATAATGAATGCCAGGTTTGCCTTGTTGCCTGGTTTTTACATCATGATTATAGAGTAATTAATAAAATAAATCCTCTTACTTCAGCAAATACTGCTACAATTTCATGTATGTGACACATGAAGAGTTGTGTTTGGAAAGGTAAAGTTCACAGTCATTTTAGTATAGAATACAGACAAAATAAGAACACTCTGCTAAGGTGATGTGCTTGTATTGCTCATTTATTTGTACAGCTTGTTGTGCAGAATATATTCCATTTTAAGTAGCATGTGAAAAACATACTCCATAACCAAGATGAAGACACCCTCTCAAGACTTATTCCTATCTAGAAAATGGAGCCTGTCCACTTACAACTTACCCCCCCAAACACTGAAAAATGTCAGAAGAGCCCTGCCTGAAAGTGACTGAGTTTTCTCCACATGAGACTATTCACCAGCCCTCCCCAAGTACAAAAATTACATATTTCTCCTCACAAACCCCATTATAACACAGCCACCCCCCCCACACACACAAAAGACAGAGTTCTCCCACATCACATGTCCCCACAAATGACAGACCTTCCACCCAGCTCTGACTTTACCTTCCCAGACAATCCATGAACCCCTCCTCCCTCTGTGTGGATCAGTCACAGATCACTTGTCCCTTCACACAGCAGCTCCCTCCCCCAACCCCACACAAGCCTATGCCCCCCACACCCTCCTCTTCCCCCCGTGACACTCTGTCCTCCTAACACACACACAGAGCTAAACATTCACCTCCTTCAAGTCAGCCCCTTCACATAAGAAACTTCTCTGTGTATACATGCTGCCACACCAAGTCCCACCAGAAGAGTTCTCCTCTCCTCACATGCTGGCCCAGCCCCTCCCTACAGAGCACTGTGTATGCAAATGAACCACACTGACTAGGGATCAGGAGCAGACAGGAGAATCAGCCAATCAGAGTTAAGCTTCAGAAACTGCTGCATGTGTGCACTTCCTGCTTCTGCCAGGAGTGTGTATGATGTAAAATAAAGAAGTACAACAGTCACTCTAGCGTTTTTGGGGGTTGGCGACCCACCCACAGGGGGCCCATGATGAAAGGGCCCCATCTGCAAAGGGATCCATCTGAGGTGAATATCTCATCAACTGGACATTTTTTTTTAAACATTTTTATGGCAAAGCTTGTTATTTTTACATGAACTGTTACATTTTTGAAAGTTATATGAAGGTGAACAACCCCTTTAAAGGGCACCTATCATAGCCAAAATCAAACACATATTAACAATCTGACCAGTACAAGCTAAACACGTTTAATCAAACTACATATATAGTTTTTTGTAAAAACTGCAGGTTTTAAAAAAATCCCTTACTTTGTCAAATGGGTTCTTTCACTGAGGGAGGCCATATTGAGACTCTAACAGAGACTCTAATGTGCAAATTTCAGAAGCATGCTCAGATTGTAACACTGCTTTGAGTATTCTACCCAGAATGCCTTGTTTTAGTAAACTCCTCCACTAGAAGTATCCACTAGAAGTGCTGCCACCTGCTAACTTCCAGCAGGTGGCAGCACTACTGTACAGCAGCTAACACACAGGTTTGGCTGATTTGAAAATAGCTTAGAAGGGTTGATAAGCAAACAAGGAATTTGAACTGAGCTTGTGCGAGATTTCAGAGCTACAGTTGGCTGGGAAGATATAGGTAGGAGGAGCCAGTGAAATCCAAGATGCCTGCCTCAGCTAGAACTGCAGGGGAGATAGGGGAGATCTTGCAGAAGGTATAGTGAGCAGATCATTTACATTATACAAACAATTCTAACTGTTTTAAAAATCAAATTTCTTAAAGTTTCACATAGTGTATTTACTTAGTAAATGATTTTGGTTATGATTGGTGCCCTTTAAGTGACCGTGGGACACGCTCTGTGTTAGAGATGCAGGCTGCCAAATAAGGAAATTCACAACTAAATCTGGACTGCATGCTCTCTCTCTCTCTCCTGCTTCATTTTCTCCGATTGGCTGAATCTTGCTAACCAATGGAATTGAAGATATGCAAATGAAGCAGGAGAGAAAGTGCATGTGTAGTGCAGTGGTGTCGAAAACTTCCTTATTTGGCAGCCTGCATCTCTTACACAGAGAGTGTCGGCGAACCCATAACAGAGAAGAGAACTGAGTTTTCCATAGCTTCTGTGGTATGTATCTCTGAAAGCAAACATTTTAGGTAATAATGATAAATTACAAAAAAATGTTTTATGACATGGGCTGTTAAATTAGCTCTATTGTCCAAAAGGTGAACAACCCTTTAAGATACCTGTCCCAGGAGGTGACATTAAAAGACTGCTCTCTGAGAGAGGCAATCTGTATCAAAAAACTAGATTGTCTCCAACATAAAGGTTTAAATGATAGCTAGAGTATTAAGTGTTTTTTATAACTAACTTTAATTAATTTGTCCCTTTTCTTTCAGATTTAGAATCTTGCCCTAGAATGGGTGTAAAATGGAGTAAAATTGGGCAATAGTAGTGCTGTGTTAGAAAGAACATTTTTTGTCAATGTCTTTTTATAGATAGGCCTTTTTCTTCTAGGCAGTTTTTACACTATACTCTGGAAAACCTTGTTGAAATTTTGGATATGAACTATAAGGATTTGAAAGGACATTTATACACTTGTGTTATTTTACACTTGGACATCCACATTTGGATACTCACACTTTGTACTATTGGTATTTGCATTTCTATATGATGTTTGGACCTTTAAATCTCTGTATGTTGCACTAAGGTTGCACTTGACAAAGAGTGGTAAGCTCATGTTGTGCCAATAAAGCACTAGCAGCAAGTTCTGCATTTCGTCTTGCTTCTCTATTTCTTAAATTTGTCAGAAAGAGAACTGTTAAACAGCTGAATTTCAGCATATAAAATGTCATTTATTTATACGTATTTGAAGAAACAGGTAACTGTGATGGGTATACAGTATTAGGGGTTTTTGTGTTATGTGGGCCTCGTTATCAAATTATTGTTTTGGAAGCCAGAGTTCACCTTTAAAGAAAACATTTGCCAAAACCCTACAATATTATGCAGAGATTATTTAATAGGCTTTCCTTGGAAAAATGTTCTTTTGCTGAAAAACTATTTTACATTTTTAACATAGAGACTAATAGGATTATGCTAAATTTGTCATTTAAATTAAAATAAAATTTATGATAGCAATAAAGAAGGATTTCTCTTGTTTGTTCTATATCACTTTAATAAGTGTTAAAATACAAAAAAAATTAATATATTTGCTATTAAGAATTTAACCCATCAATTTATTGAATGATTATGATTTACTAATGAATTGTTCCTATATATTAAATATAGGAATTTATTTTAGGGATCAGAAAAGTTAATATTTCGATGAAGAAATAGTTCACCAGAATGAGCTTACCTTCCCAACAGAATAGTGCATTTTGAGAAGATAAGTATCTCATAATCAGCATAATTTTCTTGGCATTTTATCTGGTTTCATAATTGTTATTGTGTTGTAGCCGAGTGTAATTTTAATTTAAAGGGTTTGTAAACCAAAATGAAAACACAATTGTAAATGTAATTGCTATTAAAAGCATTATATGTCTGTCATTTGTCATTCTCTACAGGGCAATGTCAAATGGGTGTTTGACTTCAGTATATTCAGAATTTATGTTACCTGCATGAGAGGCGATTTTGCATGGGTGACAAATGCCTCATCTGACATTGCACTATTTCTTTTGCATATGCTTCTTAACATGTATGTTAATCAGCTAGCATCCACTTCAATGTTTCATTATAAATGTTCTAGTGCCTTTTGTGCTTGAACTGGATTTTCTATTTCTCTTGTTCATTTCACTGTTGCTCTTCCTTTCTTATAGAAACACAACTATCTTTTTTTGCTTTGTGTTCATGAGTCTATCTTAACACATAAGATTTTTTTTACAGTGGCAACTGATCTTTTATGACACCATAGGGGTAACTTACAAATGCACCCAAAATTTACATAATGCAGTGCAATTCATCAAATTACTTGAGTTCTACATGCTCCTTTACTTCATCATTGTTTCGAATACATCCATTCTGCCATCCTTTGTAAGCAACTGCATATATTGACACTGGTAGAAAACCTGGAGCTCCAGGGTTAAAATAAACCAAAAACAAGCTAGACACAGAAACATAAGCAGAAGTAGAAAACTGACCACAGTATAAAAGTAGTCCTGGTGCGTCATCCCCATACCCTCAGAAAGTGACGCAGAAATATGTAAGGAAATAAAAAAGTAGTGGGCACTCAGAAATCCAAAAAGGCCACATGAAGTGATAAAAGAAAATATTTTTATTCCAGGCTTCTCTGAAGCCTTATGTGTTTCCTACTTAGAAGGCTATATGGTTCCCACAGTGCATTGTGTCAATAGGCACACCAGACCCATGGAATCAGACACCATTTTAAAATTGTGATACAGCCCCCACTCTGAAAATGCTAGATGCAACATATACCAAAATTATGTCAAAATACCAGTGCAATTTTGTCCATTCTGACACGTCAGGAGAAGTTGTGGCAACAATTATGCTGGAATTATGGTGGGAAAATGCAGCATGGTGTGTAAAAAGAAATTGTGCTTTGCACTTTGCACACTGCATTAGCATTTGTAAATTACCCCACTGCTTTTTGGATTCCGAACCTAAACAAGAATAATTATCAAAATGATTTTTACTATAATACTAATGAAAGACCATTGGAATATTTGACTTATTCAGTGATCCCATAAATAGCATAAATTGCACTTTATTACAAAATTACACATTCTTAAAAACTGGTCCTGCCTTACTTACTTTTGGCATGCAGCAACTGCAGGTTGTGTTTATCCCTATTATCCTTTATTTATAGAGCATCTTTTAAATTACCTGCATGTTTTAGTGGGAGTAAACCAGTGCACTCATTCAACACAAGCTACTCTTCATGACAGTTCATTAAAATCTTAACCATGATGAGTTATTTTAGTGGTACAACAGTACAAACATGAGTTGATTGGACTGGTAAGGAGCTGTATTTTCATACAGGTGTTGTGGAGTTTTAACCAGACCTCTCAGAGACAAATGTTTATGTTGCTTCAAGAGAATAGTATAGTGAGATGTATGTGGAAAAGTATACACAGACGGACATACAAAAAAGGGCCCTAACCCATGAGGGAGAGGCATGACTAACTTCTCATAGTCTGCAAGTAAAACTTTGAGAAGCAGAGCCCCCATATTCCTTACTGGTACAAAATAGTTTCACCTGAGCAGGTTTTATGTCTCCCATTGTATGTACAAACAGGGACTCACTATCTTTTACATGGTCGGTTTCAGAAGTTATAACCGAACCTATGAACTGTTAGAGATTAAAGACACAGTAAAGTAATAAATCAAATGCATTATATATATATATATATATATATATATATATATATATATATATATATAGTCAACTACAAGAGGTCCTCTGCACTCAACCCATTATCAATATATTTAAGACAGAGACATTTTGTGCATACTGCTACTAAAAAATGCCTTACCCAAGTTTGGGAGTTTTACTTTGAAAGCAGCTAGTAAGTTGCAGGTAAAACTTAGTCCCTTTGTAAAATGTATAATTAAGCAATTGAATTCTTAATGAATCAGATGAAAATTAAGCGTAGGACTGGCCAGATATGGGATGACTTTGACGTAGTTGGCCAGCTTAAATATATTGCAATATATGGACAAACAATCCCTGTGTTGTTTAAAGGGTAAGGCATTTTTTAGTAGCAGTATGCACAAAATGTCTCTGTCTTAAATATATTGATAATGGGTTGAGTGCAGAGGACCTCTTGTAGTTGACTATATGTATTTTGTGGTCACACCCTCATTGCACCCCCGCCTAATGGTTTTAAAAAATAGTGGTGAGCACAACTTTCCCTTGTTTGTTATAGTTATACAGGAGCAGTGACCAGCTCCATGTTGTAGCTCCCACCCTTCCCAGCTATAGTCAGGTGATCCCACTGGTGTCTAATAAAAGAGCAGCCAAGTTTGGGAGTTTTACTTTGAAAGCAGCTAGTAAGTTGCAGGTAAAACTTAGTCCCTTTGTAAAATGTATAATTAAGCAATTGAATTCTTAATGAATCAGATGAAAATTAAGCGTAGGACTGGCCAGATATGGGATGACTTTGACGTAGTTGGCCAGCTTAAATATATTGCAATATATGGACAAACAATCCCTGTGTTGTTTAAAGGGTAAGGCATTTTTTAGTAGCAGTATGCACAAAATGTCTCTGTCTTAAATATATTGATAATGGGTTGAGTGCAGAGGACCTCTTGTAGTTGACTATATGTATTTTGTGGTCACACCCTCATTGCACCCCCGCCTAATGGTTTTAAAAAATAGTGGTGAGCACAACTTTCCCTTGTTTGTTATAGTTATACAGGAGCAGTGACCAGCTCCATGTTGTAGCTCCCACCCTTCCCAGCTATAGTCAGGTGATCCCACTGGTGTCTAATAAAAGGGCAGCCAAGTTTGGGAGTTTTACTTTGAAAGCAGCTAGTAAGTTGCAGGTAAAACTGAGTCCCTTTGTAAAATGTATAATTAAGCAATTGAATTCTTAATGAATCAGATGAAAATTAAGCGTAGGACTGGCCAGATATGGGATGGCTTTGACGTAGTTGGCCAGCTTAAATATATTGCAATATATGGACAAACAATCCCTGTGTTGTTTAAAGGGTAAGGCATTTTTTAGTAGCAGTATGCACAAAATGTCTCTGTCTTAAATATATTGATAATGGGTTGAGTGCAGAGGACCTCTTGTAGTTGACTATATGTATTTTGTGGTCACACCCTCATTGCACCCCCGCCTAATGGTTTTAAAAAATAGTGGTGAGCACAACTTTCCCTTGTTTGGTATATATAGATATATATATATATATATATATATATATATATATATATATATATATATATATATATATATATATATACACAGATGGGTAAGTGCCCGTGGACCCCCGGAAGTGCCCCCCCCACAATCCTATACCTCAGTCGATTATGGAGCGTCTACATTTAGCTGCCTTCCTGACCACTCAGTCTAGATTGTGCATTTTTTTAGTTTATTTCGTAATTTCTGTCATTCTATGGTAATCTTTTTGTACTTAGTTGTAGTATTTAACTAGTATGTTTTCATTTTGCAAAGTCTAAAAAAGTGTTTGTTTTTTTTTTTTAAACAGAGCTTTCCTGCCCATGTTAATCGGTTACATTTGTACAACAACTCTCTTAAACCTGGGGTTAACAATGTTTAAATTACATGAGATCCTTTTGTATTTTTGAGCTCATATGATAGCCCAAGATCCTTCTAAATGGGAGACAAGCTACTGTACATGCCTCAGATTCCCCTTTCATGAAGCACATCTTTCCTCTGGCAGTGATTTGACTAAAACTAGGTAGAAAATGGTTTATACAGTTCAAGACACTGCTTTACAAAAGGAGCAGTATTTAGGCAATGTTCAAAGACCTACACAAAAGTATTTGTTCCCAGGTTTAATAATAATCTTTTCTAAAGTGAAACAGATTTGACAAAGAACTGAACAAACTTCACCTAAAAGACTTGACCAGAACGCAATCCACAGAGCAGCATTGGGAACACTGGTTTAGATTCATCTTTAGCATTGACACATTATTATCCCGCCTGCAAATAAAACAAAGTTAGGCTTTTTACATAATGATTCCAGGGTGTAGTTAAAGGGATGGTTCACTTTCAGTATGTTCAGTATCAATTGGTCTTCATTTTTTTTACATTGATTTGTTTTTTAATTATTTGCCTTATTCATCTGCTTGTTTCCACCTTTCAAATGGCATCACTGACCCTAGCATTCAAAAAAATATTGCTCTGTGAGGCTTCTATTATAGTGATTTTCTAGTAGACTAAAGTTATCATGATCTAAATTATGGAAAGATCCATTATCCGGAAAACCCAGGTCCCATACCTACAAGCTTTAAAAAAAAAGTCGAAAATTCAAAAAACTCCAATTGAAAAAAATTCGCAAAATTTTGACAGTTCCCTTTGACCTACATGGATTTGCAAGCTTTTAGGTGCCAGAGGTTTACATTCGAGTTTTTCTAATAAATGTCAAACATTCAAGTTTTTGAAACTGTAATTCGAATTCGAGTTTTTGGGCTTTTTTTTTTTTATCATGGCAAAAATTTTATTCAATTATTGCCCTGCACACCCCAGTGCGACACTGTACCACAATACCTATTTATTGGACTAAAGAGTATGTGGTTTTAAGGGTATCATTGGAAACAGACCATACTCCAAAACTGGCCATTTAAAGATTTGTTTTTCTTTGTGAGAGACTAGTTGCAAAATTATGAGATTTATAAGACTATATTTCTCTCCATCTTGTGGCTAGTTCTCTGCACTATCTTACACTTCACAGTTAAATAGTGAAATATTGCAAGGCAAGTAATCATCATCATTTATTTATATAGCGTCGACAAGTTACGCAGGGCTTTACCTTAGTTATTACAAACGTGAAATACATGGTGAATAACAAACACGGGTTTACAGAGTACAAAAGGATTAGAGGGGCCTACTTACGAGAGTTTAAAAACTAAAGGTTAGGGTACAATTGAGATTTAGGATTATAGAAACAATTTTGTGATTTATGATACAGCAATGACTGATTAATTAAGATACATTGAATAAGCTTCTCTAAACATGTGGGTCTTTAAGGAACATTTGAAAGTTTGGAAAGAAGGAGAAAGTCTGACAGCTTGAGGCAGAGAGTTCCAGAGAAAAACAGAGGCCCGAGAGAAGTCTTGTAGATGAGAATGGGCAGAAGTGATGAGAGGAGAAGCGAGGCGAAGGTCAGAAGCAGAGGGAAGGTTGCGTGAAGGAGTGAAATATAGGGAGGGGCTTCGCTGTTGAGGGCCTGAATATAAGTTTGAGAAATTTGAATCTAGAGGAGTAGGTACCATGGGGACAATATGTGACGCAGAGAAATTGGAGAAAACAAATGAATGCTGTGGACTACATAAGAATTTTGTAACCTATATTTGGGGGAGAGAAGAAATCCAACCCCACAGCCATGACTATCTCCCGGTCTAGGGGTGTGACTAAATAAGCCTCCATAGGAGAGAGCAGCAGGTGAAGCAGTGTCGGTGGGAGAGAGCCATGTTTCTTGAAGCTGTTATAATTAAATAAATTTCAGTAAGTGTGTTCAATACTTATTCAGTGTCATTCCACTTTATTACACATAACGTAATTTATGGACTCTATTTCTTTGTATGTTTGGATTACTTGAGTTGTTACCCACATCTGGTTTAAATTTCATGTCAATAACCACATTAGAAATATATAATTACATATTAAGGAGAAGAATGGTTTACTGTTTTCATGGGATGGGAATGGCACCTTACAAAAAATGAATAGTCTTTACCAAAAATGCAGGTACAAGTTTTTACAATTTTTTTTTTCAAACCAATGAGTATATAACTAATAGCAGTTTAAGGGGCCCAAAGCAAAAGCAATATCATTTACTAGTGGGATCAATAGGTATTTTGCCTGACTAAGCACACAGTTTTGACAAACCTGGGCAACTCATACAGTTGTTGGCATTATTATGAGGAGTGATGAAGAGAGGCCGTGACACTATTGATCTTTCCAACTTTTAAATCTGCTTACCTATTTAAATGCAAGCTATGTGGTTTACGGACTAGAAAAATAAACAGATTTTTTTATATGTTCGGTAATACATTTAAAGTATGCTGAACAACAAAATCATGGCTTATAGTTAAATTATGTGCAGTATCTTTTTTGACATTGATAGATAAGTATAAATGTTTAGGGAATATGCAGGATGTGACTAGAATTGAATGAGCTGGTTATGGCATGGACTGTTTATTCATTTACTGCACACTGTGGGCTCATTTTAATACTCCTGTCTGCAGTTATTGACAATGAATAAATCAGTGTGTCATTCAAGACATAGGCAAGATCAGCACCATAACTGTGTAGGGCACTGGTAAATTAGTCTCCCAGTATTATTTAGCAGGCAGTCCTCCAGTGTTATAGATGCTTAACTGGGTCCTAAAATACAGTTAGGAGGGGGACCTGTTAGTATTCCTGCTTAAAGCTACGCCCCTTGGTGTTCACAATAGTGACCAGTAGATGGCACTGTGCTAAAGTATAAAGTTCTGTGCCATGCGCTCAGAGTACATCTTGTGCTGGCTCTAACCTGAGCAGGCAGGCAGAGCTTGAGTGGAACCTAGACAGGTCAGGTCTAGTAAGGATAGGCTACTCACCTTAAGAGGTCACTTTAGGAGTGGCAGATAGACAGGCTATTTAGCTGAGCAGCTTGAGGCTCCTTCGAGTACCTGGGATTATGATCCCAGGTACTAATTGCCCAGCAGTAGGGACTAAGTGTACAGACCTAGGGATGTGAGTTTCCCCTCAGGTTCCACTTAGCGAAAAGGCTGAAAGCTGGGTGTACCCTGAGTGGCTGTTGTTTACATTGTCCCCATCTCTGTGGGGGACAGCTACTGACCAAAGGTACTGTGAGTATATGTCTATCCACTGTTGATGTATGATTCTGCTTGCTCTGTATGTACACTCCATTGAGGATTGTTATTGCTCAATAAATATGTTCATTGGTTAAGTTATAAGAACCACTGGCGCCCAATTATTGCACCCTGAACCAAATTACAGTTACACTACACCCTGCCTCCACACCGTTTGCGAGGGCTTGCTCTCTAAGACTTAGTGATTCGAATTAAGGATTCGAAGTAAAAAAACTTCGCATTTCGAAGAATTTTTTTGGGTACTTCGACCATCGAATAGGCTACTATGACCTTCGACTACGACTTCGACTTTGATTCGAACTAAAAATCGTTCAACTATTCGACCATTCGATAGTCGAAGTACTGTCTCTTTCAATAAAAATTAGAATACATACTTGATAATATACAATGTTAGCCTATGGGGACCTTCCCCATCAGTTTTCTAAGGTTTTTTTGATCGAAGAAAAATCCTTCGATTGATCGATTAAAATCCTTCGAATCGTTCGTAGTATTTGCAAATTCGAAGGATTTTACTTTGAGGGTCGAATTTGAGGGTTTATTAACCCTTGATGTTCGACCCTTAGTAAATGTGCCCCCTAATGTCTCATCTGGAGCACAGTATTGGTAGTGGAGCTCATAGTAAGAGAACGGTGCACTCAATTTACTATAGTGCTAACTGTGTTCAGAAAGCTTTGCAAAAGAATATCCTAGTTAGAGAGAGGAAAGAGTCCCAAAGCATTTATGTTAAAAGACCTTGGGGAAGTACATCTCAAAATCTTTATTAATATGTATTTCTCCTTTAAGCAAATAGTTAAAATCTCTGGGGCACATTTTTCATACACTGCTATTAAATGCATGATGTATTTTTCTTCTGCCATAGCCTAGAGGTGAAATCTACCTGCGTATCAAAGCCTGGGGAAAATGCAGAAGTGGCAGTTCATGAAAAAAAATTGCACAAGGGAGTCTGCGTTTACCTTATTTAGAGTCAACAAAAAACAACATATAACAAAAAGTCACCAGTAGAGATTGATAATAGATGTCTTTTTTATAGGGCAGCCTTTATTTAGCATTAGTGCTAGTAATATTGGTTATTATGCAAAAGGAAGAAATTAAACATTTTTCAACCTGGATAAAATATGTGTTAAAATAAAAGATTATTACATTTGGTTATTACAGGGAACACATATGACAAAATATATTAACTTTGTGGGTCAATAGTCAAAAGCTGCATTTGATTAGGCACACTGTAATTTATAATTTATTGTATATTATATGCAATATGTGATTACAGACTTTTCTGTTTCAAACTGTTGTTTAACTAGAGCAGTACTTTCCAACTGGAGGAACACAAGACATTTGCTAACTTACTTGCATGCTATCATTATTGTGTCAACCCCCAGCCCCCAAAACATTGTATAGTGGATTATCCCCCACTACATGGAAAAAGTTGGACATCACTGAAATACAGGGTTCTGGCCTAAAGCATAAAGCCAGATGGGAAGATGGACTGGTAATAAACACATTTGTTATGTCCTGGAACCATCTATACATGCCAGGCCACTTTTCTAAAATATCAAACCATTTCTTGCACCTGGGTGCCACAAAAGTGAAAGGGGGCAATTTGAGGTGTTTTTTTCCGGCATCCATTAGTAATAAATGCCATGTGCAAGAAATAGCTCAAAATTGTGTCATTGCCATAAACTATTGTATTTGAAGAGTAACTTAAGTCAAATAGTGATACTGCTGTATATAAATTAGCCATTCACACTGCTAGGATCACCCCTGCACTCTCCTTCCTTTCTTCTATTTTTTGTGTAATGTTTTTGTAGAGTTCTGCCTCATAGGGGCAGATGCAATTACAGCATCAGTACTGGGGGATGTGAAATTAAATTCCTGTTCAGTACAGTATTACCCATAATTTTTGGCAATTGATTCCACCTATCGTTCTCCATCTTGCATGTTGTGACTCACAGTGATAGTACCTCAAACACAGTGAAACTAAATACAGCAATTACATGATTACACTAAAGGGGAAATTAGACAAAAAACCTAAACAACCTTAGATAGGATCTTGCTAAGTGACTTTGTCATAGGTTTTAGTTGGCCTTTACTGGAAAGAAGCACTGAAGAGCAAAATGTATTATCTGCATTGGAAGTATAATACTGGTACTTTCATCTACAATTATTTTACATAAAGTCTTTACTCTTTTAACTTGCAGGATGTTGCAGTTGCAATTGTTGCACTATTGACGAATGGTGAAATAATGATTTCAAGTTTAGCACAAAACCATTCTAAGCTATCAAGTTTCATTTTGTAATTAGTTTTTTGTAATTATAGCCCTGTTAAAAGGTGAATTATTATCCAAATATGGCTAGCAAACAGATTTAGTTTAATTAGGCAATGTGTTGGCTCCAATTTCTATGCTGTATGTCTCATCAGTGTTTTGTTACATTTTTCCAAGAGAGTAATAATCCCTGTATAGCCTATATTGCCCATAAAGCTCAATTGTTAATATAATGGTAATTATTTTGTTATCGTGATTTTAACCACGACCATCAAAATTTTAATGAAAGACCAAACTAAAAATGTAGCCTAAACACTTTGCTAGGCACCATTATTCTCTGTTGGAGCAACCTAAATTGTGGTGCTCATTGAGCTTGAGATCTGTATTTTTAGCCTTCTCTAACTCCACAAATACAGCTATTTCAGTGAAGCAAACTGACACCTCCTGGGCATAAAGTCCTGGGGATTGCTTTACTGCATCGGTTAAAATTTTCATGAGACAGGGTTAGTATCATTTTAATTTCTGCAAATAAAGTTTCAAATAAAGTTGAAACTAAAATAAGTTCATTAGTACCTTTGTAAGATGCAACACTGTTAAAAAAACCCCTGCAGGGGGCGCATGCGCGTCATGACTGGGTGAAGACGTTTGTTTTCAGAGCTCCGCAGTGATAGGCCATAATCCCCCGAATTCAAGCTACATTTAGTTTACAGAAGATCGGGGAATCTTCAGAAACGGCAGGGAACTTATGGGGAAAAAGAAGAATCGTGAAACAGCAGGTACGCTGTCACCTTTCCTGCAGAAACGCTCGGCTGCTGATAAGCTCCGTAAGATCCAAAATGGCGGCGCCACTCTGGACATGACGCAGGACCCAACCAAAAGCTCCCCGACTGCTCCCCTCAAATCGACACCTCAGCCGCACAAGTCAACTGCGGTAGAGAAGCTGCACAGGGCGAGGGAGAGCGGTGAGGAACAGGACACGGGAAGTGCGTCTATCCCTAGCTCCCCCACAAGCTCGCTTCCACACAGTCCTTCTCAACTCCTGGAGTTCTCTGGGGTAAGGAGAGACAGCAACTACCCCAACCCTGGGCACTCCTCGTTATCCAGCTCTCCAAGTGCCATAAGCTCCCAGGCCCCTGCTAATTATACAAATGGTTACTATGAATGTTGATATTGTTTGGTGTTTAGGGGTTACACTATGAGCCCTGCAGATTAGCTTTCTCCATTATATTGCCACGATGATTCGCCTAATTTCTTTAAATGTGAAAGGACTGAATAGCCCCAGGAAACGAATGCTAGCCCTTAAGGAACTTCGACGATTTCAGGCAGATATTGCCTTCTTTCAGGAGACTCATTTTAAGACCTCAGATAACTGTAGACTCAACTCTCGCCTCTATACCAGAACCTACCAGGCATCAGGTTCCCACAAAAAAGCTGGGGTTATGATTCTGATCCATAAAGATTGCCCTTTTACAGTCTCTAAGCAAGTTGCGGACCAACAGGGCCACTATATACTTCTGCAGGGCTCCTACATTGGTACCCCAGTTACTTTGCTTAATGTCTATGTCCCAAATGTTAAGCAGATTCGTATGGTACGCAAAACTTTGGCCTTGACTAATAAGTACTCTTCCGCAACTCACCAGCAGGTGGTGATTACAATTTAGTGTTTTCTGAGAACCTGGACAGAGATATCCTTCCATCTCGCACTTCCCAAGTCCCACAGAAAGCCAAGCAATTTCGGTCCCTGATCAGGTCTTATGCCCTATTTGACCCTTGGCAAATTAATAATCCTAGGGATAAACGGTTCACGTTTTACTCCTCCCCCCACCAGACTTCTATGAGATTAGACTATTTTTTTGTTTCCCAGAATTGTTTGAAATTCCCTATTACTACCTCTATTCAAGCTATCTCATGGTCTGATCATGCCCCCATCCCCCCCATGATGCAGAGACAGACACACTGGAGATTGAATGAAACTATTTTAAATGACATTAGTTCAAGAGATGCTATTGGGGAACATTTGAAAGAGTACTTTACTCATAATAAGGGGTCAATTTCTTCGTTGGCCGTTCTGTGGGAGGCCCATAAGGCGGTTATTAGGGGCCATATCATATCACTGTCTACTGCTCAGAGGCGCAATAAAAGAAAGGAAACGTACGATTTAGAGAATAACTTATGTAAACTAGAAGCTACCTACTCATATAACCCAGACCCTATCATAGCCCAAGAGATTCAGAGGTTACGTTCCGCATTGAAACAACTTGCCACCCAGAATGCAGAAAAGACTTTGCTCTGGACAAAACGGAGATATTAACAAATGGGTAACAAAGCCCATACTATTCTAGCGAATCAGCTCCGTCAACGTACTAGGCAGTCCCAAATTCTAACAATTCAATCTGACAGAGGAGAGCCCCTACACAGTCCTATCGAGATTTCAAAGGCCTTCCACGCTTATTACTCTACACTCTACAATGTCTTCCCAGAATCCACTCAAATGACCTGCTCTAAAACAAAACAGATAGCCCAGTTGTTAGAAGGGTGTCACTTACCTAAATTGACAGACGAAGAACTGGAAGGCCTTAATAAAACTATTACACAGGAAGAAATAATCTGCTGCTATCTCTTCCGCTCCATAAGTCCCCGGGACCTGACGGGTTCTCTAACTCCTATTATAAGACTTTCCGTGGGATCCTGGCACCAATACTCACTGACCTATTTAATGCCTTTTTACAATGGGGGGAAAAAATACCCGATACCATGCTTGCCTCCTACATAACGGTCCTGCCAAAGGAAGGTAAAGACCCCTCATTGTGTGGGAATTACAGGCCCATAGCACTTTTGAATAGCGATCTGAAAATCTTTACGAAATTATTAGCCCAAAGACTGACTCCATTATTGCCCAGATTGATCAATAGTGACCAGGTGGGCTTTGTGGTGGGCAGGCAAGCAGGGGACAACACACGCAGAGCGAAAGATTTAATTGATATTATTCAATCCCAGGGCATCTCCTCTGTCATGTTGAGCTTGGATGCGGAGAAAGCCTTTGATAGGCTAGACTGGACTTACATGACCCAGATGCTTCAGCACATGGGCTTTCGGGGCTCCTTTTTGCAAGCGATCAATCTTCTTTATTCCACTCCCTTAGCCTATTTGAAATTGAATGGAGATGTAGGGGCACCGATCCATATCAGGAACGGGACCAGGCAGGGCTGTCCTCTCTCCCTTCTGCTCTATGCCCTCAGTATAGAACCCCTGGCGTCCAAAATAAGAGAACATCCAGATATATCTGGAATAACAGTGGGCTAGGGGGAATACAAAATATCCCTCTTTATGGACGACGTCCTATTGACCCTTAGTAATCCGCTAATATCCCTACCCAATCTCCATAACACCTTATCAGAATATAGTAAAGTAGCGGGATACAAAATAAATTGGGCGAAATCGGAAGCACTTATGTTCCATACTGAGGGTAATATCCGGAGAGCTCTGCAAGAAAATTTCCAGTACAAGTGGCACAAGTCCCATATTAACTATATAGGTATCAAACTAACCCCTCATTACCACCAACTGTTTCAAACTAATTTTTAGCCTATGGTGAAACAAATCACAAAGGACCTCCAAGATTGGCAGCAATACCATATTTCCTGGCTCGGGCGTATTGCTGCAATTAAAATGACTATACTCCCCAAGTTATTGTATTTGTTTGAAACCATTCCACTTCGACTCCCACCATCACAGCTGGGCCATATTCAAAAGCTAATATTTAAATTCATCTGGGGTTCCACGAAGGCTAGATTTCCACGATCTGTACTCTTGACTGGGAGGAGCCAAGGTGGCCTGGCAGTACCAGATGTGGGGAAATATTATGAAGCCACTCATCTTCGCCAAACTCTAGTGTGGCTGCAAACCTCTCCTCCAACTAGATGGGCTCAGTTAGAGGCAGCGTGGACTTCTCCCCTTCAAATAAGCAATTTGATACTATCTGATAAGCCCAAACTACAGCTTTTGACTCTGGCCCCAAAACCCATCACATTCACGTGTACTATATGGCGACAGTGCCAAAGGAAATATAAGATTAGTCACCACCCATCAGCCCTAACACTGCTTCAAGGGAATCCAGACTTCCAGCCAGGTCAGAGACCGATTTACCAATCTCATTGGGCGGCCTTTAAAGTCATTGATTTCGTAGATCCGCTAAGGCACAGGCTTTATACATATCAGGAACTTGCTGGTAGATGTAAGTGGAGTTCAGGGAAGGAAATGGAATTCCTCCAGATTAAACATTTTATTAGCACTCTCTTTAGACAGCGATCTATTATTCGGCTATCCCCCTTTGAGAAAATATTAGGTAGCATGTTCCCCGTATAAGGGTCTAATCTCACTTTTATACAGCTTATTGAACGCCCTTCCCGAAGACCCCTTCCCTAAACACTCATACATGCTGTATTGGGAATCTATGTGGGAACCAGGCTTAACCTTAGCCCAATGGGGCAAAATATGGGAAAATGCCCGCAAAATAACGACTTATGTTCAACAAAAAGAGAGTATATATAAAACGCTGATGAAATGGTACCTCACCCCAGATAGGCTTTCTAAGATGTTTCCACAGGGCAGCCCTCTATGCTGGAGGGGGTGCCACCATAAGGGCACGCTTCATCACATTTTATGGGCCTGTCCTAAACTGACTGAGTTCTGGCAGGAAATTGTCAATTTAATAATAGCGGTCCTCAGAACTCCTTTGAATATCGACATGCCCCACTTACTCTTAGCTCTCCCTATTTCGGGATTGAAAGGCGCGTCTCAAAAGTGGGTCAACCAGGTAACTACTGTAGCCAGATTGGCAATAACCTCCAAATGGAAATCCTCCGCCATCCCATCCACTCAAGAAATAATCCTTAGGCTTGAAAATAACAAGAGATTTGAGGAAATGACTGCCCGTATTAACAATTCATTACAGTTACATAATAATATTTGGGGCAACTGGGATTATTATCTAATAACTAGAGATGACCGATCCTGATTTGCCCATTGTTTACAACAAAGCTCGGAATTCGAAGTGTCACTAGTGGCTACTTCTTCCCCTTCCTATGCTCTCTTGTGTTGGTTGTTTTATTTTCTCCCTCTCCTTACTTTCCCAACTTCTTTTCTCTTTTTTTATTTTTATTTTTAACTCTTGCTTTTCCAATATGGTTGTGATGTTTTGATGCTTTTATGTAATTCGAACTTCAGTCTGTAACGCAATTTAGATACCTTTGCATGGAACGGAGCTGATTGTTATGGATAATGACATGAGTCTTTTGTTGTTGACTATGTAAGTTTATTGTGAAACCCAATAAAATCTAAGTTACGAAAAAAAAACAAAAAACCTGCAATTATGCAACTGATGTGTTTTACCCATGACAATTATTATTGGACGCTTTGTTGGCCGTAGGAGAGGAAATTTCCTGTTTGCCCCATGTGCCATCAACCTTATAGTGGAAAAATCTTTGTTGTTTTAGTGGTCACAAACCAAGCTGGTCATAGTAAATGTGATAGAACATTCCACCCACTACATGTAGTAGCCAAGAAAAAAAAAGTCATTTTAAATCTGTCTATTGTTAAATCAGTAACAATATGAGTTGAACATGCATGCCTGATGTATAAGAAAGGCTTGTTTGAGAATAAAAAAGATGAGCTTATGATTATTCACATAAGGTTGCCTAATATAAAACTTATTAACTCTGTTCAATAAAAGGTGCACTAAAGCAGAACTGATCAAAAACTTGGTCAACTCCTAAAGACTCCTAAATCCTCCCCGAGACGCAATGAGCCTGATGCGGAGCCAAACGCAGCTAAGTATAAACAGCAGCGCTCACTGACTCCCAACTAAAATCACTGCTGACTCAACTCAGGGAGGACATTAAAACAGACACAAAAGCAACTGTGCATGAATTAAAGGCCATAGCAACCCGTACAGACCACCTCGAAAACAAAATGGAGGAAATAGCGTCCAGGGCAGCCATCAGGGGGGAGAGTTGTAGGGGGCCCCGAGGGTAAGGGGGGCCCCGGCCACACTTACTTGATTAGCCAGGCCCCCGATCTTTCTGAGAGCTGCTGACTTCGGGAAGGCATGGACGTTTAAAGGGCCCTGGCCACCAATTTTCTTATAATGTGGGTGGGGGGGGGTGGGGGGGGCCCTAGCCACTAATTTTTTTTTCTCATGTGGGGTCCTAGCCACCAATATTTTTTAATGGGGGGGGCCCTGGCCACAAATGTTTTTTATGGGGGGCCCTGACCACCAATATCTTTTTATTTTTTTTTAACATGTGGGAACCCTAGCCACCAATATTTGTTTTGTTTTTTTTACTGTGTGGTGGGGAGGGCAGACCTGTAGGTGGGGCATGAGGTGGGCGCAGCCCAGGGGGCCCAGGAAATTTTGTACGGGGCCCTGCGATTTCTGATGGCGGTCCTGATAGCGTGAGTGCACAATTCAATGGCTGATAGAGTAAATGCGCAGGACTCCCTCATTTTAGCATTACAGAATAAAGTAGCCGACCTGGAGGATCGCTCCAGGCAAAATAATGTAAGACTGAGAGGAGTACCAGAAGACATTAAGCAACCAATGCTCTGCCAATATGCGCAGACCCTAATACTGTCAGCTTTACCAGAAACCCCTGCAGACCATCTTCTCATAGAATACACAGACTTCGCAAACCTAAAGCAGCCCCAAATGGTGTGCGCCAAGGGATGTCATAATGAAAATCCACTTTTATCATACTAAGGAAGACCTGCTACAATACATGAGGAAGCAAAGATCCCTTCCACAGCCATATGATAACATACTCATTTTTGCAGACCTATCTCCAACCACATTGGCAAAACGACGGGAGCTAACTGCCATAACACAGGCCTTACATGCTCATGAAGTACCATATAAGTGGGGCTATCCAACAAAATTGGTAGTTCACTGGAAGGAGACGCAAAAGACCATTAAAACAATTGAGGAAGGAAAACAATTCTAGCCACCTGGAACATCCCACTAGCACAGCACACAAAAACAGCTCAGATGAATAACAACCTTTATCTGGAACTCCTTCAGTGATGTGACATCTTACGCAGGCAGCAGCCCAATGCGCATGCGTGCCATCGCGCTAGCGCGTCACAGTTACAGGAAGCGGAATTGGGAGTCACGCAAAGCGATCCCAGGGTGGAGGAGCGCTGGTGCTGGCCTGCTGCTGACATCACGGTGCTCACGCTGAGCGCTCCCAGGGTGTGCGGCCCTTGGGGAATGCGTTTTTTTTTTTTTTTAAATAATACTTAAATACTAAAGGCCTGCCATGGGACACATTTTTTTTTTACCCCTGATAAGTGCGCCCCCCTCAGGTTTAGCACCCCCCTCAGGTTTTGCGTCCTAGGCAGTTGCCTTACCCTGCCTACCCCTTGGCCCGGCCCTGGTACAAAGCAACTGGCAGACCCCAATGGTAGATGTTTAATAATTGTATGTACTATTAATCAACAACAATACAAACTAGTCAACCTTTATGCACCCAACACTAATCAAACCCAATTCCTTAGACAAGTTTTAGAACAGCTGACCCATTTACAGCAAGGTATATTAATAATAGGGGGAGACCTCAACGTCATACTAGACCCCGAAACTGATAGAGCATCTACCTTACCCAAAACATATTGCCATAAAGTAACCAAAGAGGCAAAGAATATCTCAAAACTGCTGTCCCAATATAATCTGTATGATGTATGGAGAGTTTTCAATCCTGGGGAGAGAGACTACACTTATTATTCACCTCATCACAAATCATACACGAGAATCAACCTATTTTTAGTTCAAACCCAGACGCTAAATCAAATAATAGGTAGTTTCATTACAACAACAACATGGACAGACCATTCAGCATACATACTGTAAACTGTATTCCTGTATGCTACATACTTTAGCATACAGGAAAAGTACCAATTCTCCACTAAACCCCCTAGGAGACTAAATCTCATTAATAACTGACCCTATATTAATAGATCAAATCTCTAAAGAGTTAGACCTGTTTTTCTTAAGCAACGACACTAGGGAGATAAATGAGGCTACACTTTGGTGTGCCCATAAGGCAACAATCAGAGGACAGCTTATAAGTATAGCTGCAAACAGAACTAAAATATCCAGAACCAAACAGAAGCAGCTATTAATTCATATTAATGAACTAGATAAGGAGAACCGTATCTCACCAACGTTGGATATACAAACCCAATTGTCCAAACTGAAAGAAGAGGTCAATCTTTGGAATCCTCCAAAGGTGTCAAAATCAATTACTTAAATTTCAGAGTCATACCTATGCTATGTAATAGAGCAAATGCAGCTTTGAAGAGACAACTGATTAAACAGACCTCTCATCATAAAATAGACCAAATACAAACAGAAAATAGAGATTTTAAAATAAATCTGAAGGAAAAAGAAATACATTCACTCAGTTCTATGCTAAACTATATAATCTTAAAAAGGACCCAAATCTAACTTTCTCTGAGTGGAATCCAACTATTCCTAGACCAAGTACAGATTTTCAACTATTCAACCCGAAGTGATACCAGCCTTAACAGCCCCTATCTCACCAGCCGAAATTCTTGCAGTAATTAAAAATCTACCTTTGAACAAAGCACCAGGGCCTGATGGGTTCACAAATAAATATTATAAGAAATTTAGTTCCCATCTTATCCCATATCTCACCAGAACCTTAAACCTTATTTTTACAACAGACGAACCACCAAAGAAAATGTTATCATCCCACATATCAACAATACCAAAACAGGGCAAAGACACAGTACAATGCTCTAATTACCACCACTCTCACTTCTCAACGTAGACCTTAAAATATATGCTACTATTTTGGCACAAAGGCTACAACCCCTAATATTGAGTTTGATCAATAATGATCAGTCAGGGTTCGTAAAAGGGCGACAAATATTCGATAATACTAGAAGACTGCTTACATTGATCCACCATTTATACAAAAGTGGAACACCCTCCTTATTATTAGCGCTCAATGCCGAAAAAGGCATTCAACAGCGTGAACTGGCTGCTTGTAAGAAAAGTACTGCATAAGAATGCTATGCCCTCTCCCTTCGTAACTGCTATAATGGCTCTATTCATGTCCAATCGTACAGGTCAATATACAAGGTTTCCTGTTTGACCCTTTTCCCTTGACAAATGGGACCAGGCAGAGCTACCCTCTATCCCCCCCTTATTTACATATTAAGTATGGAACCACTGGCCCAAAAAATACGGCAAACTCAGAGTATACAATGGCTTATAATATGACCAACTGAACACAAAATTCTACTCTATATCTCTATCAATATAACTATGCCTCACTGCTGAAAGACACACAAAATGAGCTACAAGCATGGCAAACCACCTTTGTATCCTGACTAGGGTGGATCAACGCTATCAAAATGCTAATGCTACCCAAACTACTATACAAGTTTCGGGTTCTCCCAAAACCACTAAGCAATGCCTTCTTCCAGCCACTGCAAACATTTCTGATGTCCTTTATCTGGGGACCAGTAAAACCGAGGATTGCTAGAGACATTATGTACACCAGTAAGCATAAAGCAGGGCTGGCATGTTCAAACCTACTACTCTACTACAGAGCAACACTGCTAAGTTAATTGGCAGATCTAGAACATTGGCTCTACAACAAACAACATAACCAAACTAAAATAACGCACAAATGGCTTCACGACAGAAAAGCAATTTTGAATATTGTTCTTCTACCACTGCCAATGAGAGCAACAATACAGGCATGGCAAACTTCAAAATCAAACACGTACCTGGTCAAGTTTCCAGTGGCACTGGCCCCCCTCTCAACTCTAGAAGGAGCGATACAAAATGTGTCCTTGCAAGTATGGTCTGGAGATATTGGGCGACTTATACAACCAGGATGGCATAAAAACCTTTTCAGTGATCCAAGTTACACACAAACTACCTAACAATCAACTATATACATACCTACGTATTAGGCACTATCTCCAAGCTAACAGGATGCTAACAACAAACCCAGCTACATGTTTTGAACAAACATGTCTCAAATCTTCCTCAAAACGATTCCACTTCTGGAATAAGACAAATACTCTTCTTCAACAACTCATAGACCCGACATATACACTACAACCTGACTTAGCACTACTGGGCATCTTCCCGCAATATATAAATAAGAACCATAAACAAATGACCTTCTACATAATCCTAGCCAGCAGAACAATAATTGCCAGAAACTGGAAAAAAATCACGCTCCCTGGAAGTGAGGACATCCAGGCAGAAGTGAAACACATTCTAAATTATGAGCATACTTTTGCTGCTACAAGGGAGAAAAATGGACTTTGAAAAGTTAAAAGGTCTGACTTAACAAATTTAGCAAAATGCTATTTCAAAATACTAAGCATTATGTGCCGTGGCTCTCACCCCCCCTTCTCTTAACCCCCCCCCCACTATCCTCTTTCCTTTAATTTTCCTTTCTTTTATATTATTGTAAAACTTCAAAAATTGTTAATAAAAAAAAAATAATTCAAATTTCGAGCTAATTTTTGTGTGAGAATAGTCCAAAGTTGATTTGAATTTGAAAAAAATTTGAATATCTAAATTTATCATGTACTGTCTCTTTAAAAATTCGACTTCGACCATTCGTCATCTAAAACCTGCCAAATTGCTGTTTTAGCTTATGGGGGACCTCCAAGAATCTATTTGGAGTCAATTGGTTGTGCTATTACTTTGATTCTTACGATTCAAATTCGAACAAATATGGACTATTCACCTGCAAAAAAAACTTCAGTTGGGCTTTTTTAATTCGAATTTCGAAGTTTTTCAAATTTGAAATTCGACTCTTGATAAATCTGCCCCTAAATAATGGTGCAACAAATCTATCAGCACAATGGTCAGAAAACCACATTTAGCAGGGGTGATTCGTGTCTAAAAATTATAAAAACCAAGCAAATTCATGTGTAAATATTGTTATGTGCTCTAAGTCATGTAATTTATTGCAATGTGCCTGTTGTAGGGTAATGCTAGGAAAGTTCCTCTGCAGCTTCTCTTTGGGGTTACTAAACAGACACTGTACAAGGTGAGAGGTCCAGCAATGCAGCATCCCATCTTCCTAATCACATGCAGCACACTGTGAGTATACAGCAACATTATTTCCCATGTGGACTCACCTCAAGCGTAGGAGACGCACCCTTGTCTTGCAATGTGCAACCAAGGAGCTCTGCGAAAAACTTTGCCATATACAAGCAGTGGTTAAAGGTGTCTGAAAAGCAGATATTGCCGTACAATTGTAAATAAGTGTTTCCAGAAATCTCCAAGGAAATGCCATCAAGGGAAACCCCCAAGTGAATTGTATTCCCGCCAGTCTGCAGTACTGTTGTAATAGTGCTCCTCGGTGCAATACCCATGTTCCGGCATTCTGTGGGTGTTATATATTCAGAAACTGATAAAGGATAAATTTCTACCAGTGTCTAGGCGTTTGATGTCTGCTCCTAGCCTTTCCAGCTGAATGTCACTATTACCATACTAAAAAAAAGAGAAAGAGAAAAGGGCCCTGCAGAGGGGGTGGAAAGAGGGACAACACCGCAGCATCTAGTAAAGACAGAAGATGAGCAAATGGGAGACAATGAGAAAGGGAGAAGCATGCAACCAGTCTGCTCCTAATGCTTTGGCTGGAGATATCTGTAACACATACAGCACAGCTTAGCTCTGCCCAGGTTCTGCTGCATTTTTTCTAGCTCTAATGTCTTTGTCCTAGCTCCAGTAACACTGACCAGAGAATAAAAAAAACTCAATGATTATGATCCCTTATTCATTTATTTCTGTTGACTGCCCTTAAATTAGCATTAAATGTGGTTACAACCATTTTGAAGAAGCACAATTATATTCGATTAAAAAAATAAATTTAGCAAAAATAAAATATATATTACTCTGATTAAAAGTTTGCAGCTATTGCAGCTTTTATTATGCATGTTATCAAGTTGGGAGAAGCCTTTTAATAATGTCTTCCTAGGAATTATCAGTTTAGCCCTTGAACAACTGCATTGTATCCCAGCATCTCTAGATGATATCTCTAGATAGAAGCGTGTACAGTAGATGATATATAGTAGGTGTGCATTGACCTTGTACTTGATTCTGACTAAGATATAATGAGTCCTTATTTAGAGGGAAACCCTATTGGGTTTAATAAATGCTTCAATGTTTTTTAACAGACTTAGTTATGGTTATTGAGATCCAAATTACAGAAAAGCCCCCTATCTGGAAAACCATAGAACCCGAGCATGGATAACATGTCCCATACCTGCATTTAGTACTGAAATAAAAATGAGAAAGAAATAGCAATTTAGTTATGTTGAAATAAAAGTTGTCATTTACATATAGTACAACAAATCTCATGAAAGTTTTACATGTTGTCTAAACTCCAAAATGATTCCAAATGATTTTACTTCATCAGTGAACCCATATCCAGTGTCTAAAACTTAGATCACTAGACATATATGTGTTGTTTATACAAATGGCCTGTACGTGTCACTGTTCCCAGACTTATACTGTGCATACTTCCTGGTAGCTTAAAAGTGAAAGTGAAAGCTTACTGTTGTGTAATGCCTGCATGACTCTGCTAATAAAGCACTGTTATACTCTACTCATCCTCGGCTACCCAAAACATATCAATATACAGGTATGGAATCAGTTGTCTGGAAACCCATTATTTAGAAATGGCCATCTCACACAGATTCCATTTTGATCATATAATTCTAATTTTAAACAACTATTTCCTTTTTCTCGGAAATAATAATACCTTGTACTTAATGTAAACTAAGATATAATTAATCCTTATTGAATGCATAACTATCTTATTGGGTTTAATTAATGTTTAGATGATTTTTTTTAGTGACTACAAGTATGGAGATCCAAATTATGGAAAGACCCCTTATTCGGAAAACCCCATGTTCCGAGCATTCTGCATACCTGGTTCCATTCCCATGGTGATGTTATAGATCAAATTTTATCTAACTACATGCTAATAGTGCTTTTTATAGGTTTACAGTAGGGTAAGATGCCCGATATACCAAGCTTCCAATTACCACCTATGTTAGCTTATAAAAGAATCAGAAATCTAAGACACTGCCCTGCGGCAGACATTGGAGGCAAGCTGAAACAGCGGCTCACTTATTTAAAGAGACCAACATTCAGTACATTCCCCTGTCTACACTGTACACAGTGCAACTTAATAAGAAAAGGGTATTTTTTTCATCATCCACACTCAAAACAGTAAACAGTATAAAATCAAACAATATTACACATGTGAATCATCATTTGTAGTCTATTTATTAAAATGTCCATGTGGACTTATCTATGTTGGTGAAACAGCCCAGAAAATTTGAAACATAAGTCCACAATACGGAGGTGTGCTACTTCACTGCTTGTTCCAGCAGACTTCAAACAAGATATACCTGTGGACACGAATCCTTGGCGCTCCTGGGGTCCCTCTCCAAAAAGAGCCCAGCTGCCTCCAAAAAATCCCAAAGGGCTCCTGTCTGCCGACAATGCAGGTACTGATTCTTCTGAAATTAAGCCAGTGTGCTATTAACCGGAATCACCCTACTACCTCTTAAGGATATGGTTCACACACTAGGAGACTTAAAGTTAAATTAGAGAGACCTTACGGGAACACTCACACTTGACAGTCCCATGATTGTGCAAAATACTGTGCCCCAGATAAGTGAACACTTGGAACTATTGGACCACTAGCCTCTGTATATGTGAACACACTGGCCCTGCCACTAACAAAATAGACAACAGCACAAAGCCTTTTGTTATTAGAGGAAGCTCGAGAACTCTCTGCAGGTTCTCACTATTAACCTTACTTTGAGGGTCAAATGGGCCCCAGGTTTAGCTACGCCTCCACAGAAGTTTTGCTTTATGTTCAGGTATGATGTATCTCCAGGTTGGGGGGAGGATACAGAGAGGGGGTCATTTTGGTTGGGGTGAAATGTTTCATGTTATTTCATTCTTTTTTCTTTTTCCTTTATCTTTTACTCAGAAAGGGTTGATAAAATGCCACCCTGGTACTGGTGGCACTGGATATATGCTGATAGAACGGATACTATAGTGAGAAGTCCGAGATTGGGCAAAGGCCCTTGTGGTTTACATTCTTTTTTTTTCATTTGAACATTTTATTGATTTTCAAAGAATGATAGGTTAAACAGTCATAATACTGAAAACACAGTACAAATAAAAGTAGCACAGTGTCACTTTGTCCGTCACAATTATACAGAAGCGTACATTTAGGCATTGAGATGTATATGATTCGGTAATGCGCACATTGGTAACATAATGTGCCACAGTTTAGCTCTTTCGTCAAACCAGTAGGGAAGGAGGGAGGGTTTAGGAGGAAAGAAGAGATAGGGTGAGGGTACGAGGTGTAGTACAGGTTCCATAATGACTATTAAAACAGAAAAAAAAAATACGTTCTTTATAGCGGGCGCCCTAAGGGAGGTTAACAGGTCTCTGCTGTGTGTTTTCCAAATAATGGGTCCACGGAAGCCACTCCAGCTCTCCTTCATAGCTCCGCTCCAGTAGGTGGTCTCTGATTGACTCCATAGCTCTGATCCATTTCACTTTTGTGATTAACATCTGTAGTCCTGGTATTTGTGGTTTTTTGTGGTTTACATTCTTAATACCCAACAATGGCTAACTCAGGTTTAAAAATCTTATCCTGGAATGTCCAGGGTCTTAAAGGGAATGTAAAGGCAAAAGAATAAAATCCCATTTTTACTTTCTTTAATGAAAAGGAAACCTATCTCCAATATACTTTAATTAAAAAATGTCTACAGTTTTTATAAGAAACCTGACTGGATGAAATTCTCCATTCGTTTGCTTGCTCTGACTGCTGCAGATAAAAAACTTCAGACGGTCCCTTACTGCTCTGCAGGGAAAGGATCATACTTTCAAACGTCAGGGGGGAGGGACTTCCCAGAACTCAAGCAGCTTTGTTTGTTTCGCTGTAGAACAGCCAGAGACCATATAGAGATTCATATCTGCAGCAGTCAGTAAATGCAAGTAAATATGGGGCAATTTCGCTGCATACAGTCAGGTTTCTTATAAAAATTGTACAGATTTTTTAATTGAAGTATATTGGGGATAGGTTTCTTTTTCCGTTAATAAAGTAAAAATGGGATGTAATTTTTGCCTTTACATCCCCTTTAATGTTTCCAACTCCAGCTGCAGGGACACAGATCATGGAGTGAGACTTAAACAGATAAATTGGGATTCTATTTGGAGGATTTTTTTGCTGCAACCACTGGTTCTGGAGAGTTGGAGAAAGTTTGTATTAAACAATGCAAAACTATAAAATTCACATTAGATTACATGACAACACAGGACCCAGTGCAGTCTGCATATTCTGATTATTAATCAGTCTTGCTGTATCTGCTTCTATGGCAGATATTATTTGACTTGTGATATTTTGATAAATTATGACAATCCCATCAGCCCAGACTACACTGTGCATGTGCATGATCTTGGTCTTGCAAAGATGTTTAAAGGGATCCTGTCATCGTGTTTTCAAAACACATCAGTTAATAGTGCTACTCCAGCAGAATTCTGCACTGAAATCCATTTCTCAAAAGAGCAAACAGATTTTTTTATATTCAATTTTGAAATCTGACATGGGGCTAGACATTTTGTCAATTTCCCAGCTGCCCCCAGTCATGTGACTTGTGCCTGCACTTTAGGAGAGAAATGCTTTCTGGCAGGCTGCTGTTTTTTTTCTCAATGTAACTGAATGTGTCTCAGTGGGACATGGGATTTTACTATTGAGTGTTGTTCTTAGATCTACCAGGCAGCTGTTATCTTGTATTAGGGAGCTGTTATCTGGTTACCTTACCATTGTTCTTTTGTTTGGCTGCTGGGGGGAGGGAGGGGTGATATCACTCCAACTTGCAGTACAGCAGTAAAGAGTGATTGAAGTTTATCAGAGCACAAGTCACATGACTTGGGGCAGCTGGGAAATTGACAATATGTCTAGCCCCATGTCAGATTTCAAAATTGAATATAAAAAAATCAGTTTGCTCTTTTGAGAAATGGATTGCAGCGCAGAATTCTGCTGGAGCAGCACTATTAACCAATTCATTTTGAAAAAAATGTTTTTTCCCATGACAGTATCCCTTTAACAAAGTTACAAGCTGGTGACCCCCTGTGGCCAACTTTGAAAGCATAAATCATTTGTTTAATTAGGCTAGTGCAGTAAGTTCATGTTTAGGTTTAGTATACAAAATACAGCATTTCTAGCATTATTCTATTTTAGACTTTAGTTCCCCTTTAACCCTTTAAATGAATTGTTCAGTGTAAAAATAAAAACTGGGTAAATAGATAGGCTGTGCAAAATAATACATGTTTCTGATATAGTTAGTTAGGCAAAAATGTAATGTATAAAGGCTGGAGTGACTGAATGTCTAACATAATAGCCAGAACACTACTTTCAGCTTTTCAGCTGTCTTGGTTTACACTGACTGGTTACCCTGGTTACTAAGCGGTAACTTATCAGAAACTTGAGGGGGGGCACATGGGTCATATCTGTTGCTTTTGAATCTGAGCTGAATGATGAGGATCAATTGCAAATTCACTGAACATATATGTACCATGTGGCCCCCTTCAAGTTGCTGACTAACTCAGAGTTATAGAGCTAAAGGAAGTAGTTTTCTGGCTATTATGTTACACATTTAGTCACTCCAGCCTTTATACATTACATTTTTGCCTAACTAACTATATTAGAAACATTTTTTTATTTTGCACAGCCTATCTATTTATTTTCACACTGAAATGTTCCTTTAATGACAAAATCAAGAGGTTCATAGTATTGGATATGCTCCGCAAATCTGGTGCAGACCTCATACTGCTGCAGGAAAATTTGTGGGTCAAAGAGTAAGAACCTTGAAAAGGCAATGGGTGACAGGGGACTACCATGCAGAGTTTTCAACCGACTCAAAAGGAGCAGCAATATTAGTCAGAAAGTTCCTACAGTTCCACCTTGAGAACTAATATCATATAAAGGCGTTAGATATGTAATACTTAAAGGGATACTGTCCTTGGGAAAAAAAAATGTTTTCAAAATGAATCAATAGTAAAAACCCATGTCCCACTGAGACACATTCAGTTACATTGAGAAGGAAAAACAGCAGCCTGCCAGAAAGCATTTCTCTCCTAAAGTGCAGGTACAAGTCACATGACCAGGGGCAGCTGGGAAATTGACAAAATGTCTAGCCCCATGTCAGATTTCAAAATTGAATATAAATTAATCTGCTCTTTTGAGAAATGCATTTCAGTGCAGAATTCTGCTGGAGCAGCACTATTAACTGATTCATTTTGAAAAAATGACAGTATCCCTTTAAGGGACAGATTGCAGGCCGGACATATCTGATTATAAACATACACTGCCCCCCCCCCTCAGCACTGGGGCTAACTGACTCCTGGAGTTGGTTAAACCCACACACTAAACAATTTTCCTGCCACTCAATAGCTTCTGGAGCACACTCCCACATTGATTATACATTAGTCAACCCGGAACTACTCCAAGGCCTTAAGTCCACTAAATTTTAACCACGAATTTGCTCAGACCATGCCCCCCAGATTAGTGAGTTCCCCTGTAGTGAGAAGCCCAAATGCCTGCAGTGGACACTATCGCCTAAATGGTTGAACAATAAACATATAATGGAAAAAAATTTCCCCAAATGACCCAATACTGGGAGATCAATAGTGGGACAGCACCTGATGCAGTAGTGTGAGATGCTAGCAAAGCATATCTGAGAGGGGCTTTTATTGTGCTGATTAAGGGAACTAGGAGAATGTATGATGATAGTCATACACATGCAGTAGATGAATTGGGAAAGGCTGAACGTGAACTTGCCGATAACCCCTCAGAGGCACAGCCCAGGTAACAGAAAAGCAGAGAAATGTAGGTCTGATCTACTCTGATAAAATCACACAAAGAGAGCTCCACAGGGCGGCCCATTGGTACGACAATGGAGACAAAAATGGCAAATTGCTGGCCATGTTAGCTAGGTGGGACATCCCACACCTGACCATGTGGGAAATACAGAAAGATGACCAGACGCTTACAGCTGATAATGAGGAAATTGAAGAATGCCGGTACTACCAAAGATTATATGAAGTGCCACAAGGACACAACTGCTCAGAAATGCTCCCCTTCCTGAATAATATAGAACTCACCCTCTATTGCAGTGGGAGTAGTTCAGCAGCTAAATACAGACATAACAGTAGAAGAAAATGGAGGCAATAGCCAGTCTGAGTTCTTGGTTTAAGTAAATCGCCTGGCCCTGATGGAATCCAAGCTGAATGGTGTAAAAAATACACAGAAATAATAACCCCCAAGTTGAGAAATTTCTACAATGCAGTGACTGATTCCAGCCCACTTCCGAAATCATTCTATGAAGCGCACATTGTTTTGATCGCAAAAGAGGGGGACCCACCCCAAAGATGTGAGTGTTATAGACCAATATCAAAATATTTGCCAAAATCTTGGCCACCAGATTATGCCAGCCAAGGCAACAGATATAAACTTAAGGCGTATACAAACTTATCTGTACAACAGGGTGGTGGTTGCCCTCGACACAGAAAAGGCCTTTGACACAGTCATTTGGCCCTATCTATGGGAAGTGCTGGGGAGATATGTTTTGGGGCTCAGACTTAGAAGCTGGATCCGTGCACTTTATGCCTCCCCTCAGGCGAAAATCCTAGTTAGTGGTTGTACCTCCTCTGAGGTCCACCTAAAGAGAGGCTCTAGGTAGGGTTACCCACTTTTGCCCATACTCTTTGCTTTGACTATTAAGCCTCTCACAGTTAGTATACGTGCGTATCAGGCCATGCAGAGGATATGCTTTTATATCTTGCGAATCCAAATGCCCCCCTGCAGGCTTTGATAAGGACACTTAATCGTTGTGGCATCTTCTCGGGGGTCAGAGTGAACTACAACAAATCACTAATTTTCCCCATTGACCCCCTTTCCACAGGACACTCCTAATGCTAGCAGCTCCAAGTGATGTCCACATTTAAGGTGTTTTTCTTGGAATGCAGTGTTCTTCTTCCGCCATGCAAAGCGTTTTTTGTTATGACCAAATAACTCAACTTATGTCTCATCAGTCCAAAGTACTTTGTTCCAAAATGACGGTGGCTTGTCTAAATGAGCTTTTGCATACAACAAGCGACTCTGTTTGTGGCGTGCGTGCAGAAAGGGCTTCTTGCTCATCACCCTGCCATACAGATGTTCTTTGTGCAAATTGTGCTGAATTGTAGAACTATGTACAGATACACCCTCTGCAGCAAGATGTTCTTGCGGGTCTTTGGAGGTGATCTTTGGGTTGTCTGTAACCATTCTCACAATCCTCCACATATGCCGTTCCTGTATTTTTCCTGGCCTGCCAGACCTGGGTGCCTGTGGCGTTCCATTTCCTGATTACATTCCTTACAGCTAAAACTGACAGTCTAAACCTCTCAGATAGCTTTTTGTAGCTTTCTCCTAAACCAGGGATTCCCAACCTTTTGAACCCGTGAGCAGCATTCAGAAGTAAAAGGAGTTGGGGAGTAAAACTAACATTATAAAAATGTTATTGGAGTGCCAATTAAGAGCTGTGATTGGCCATGTTGCAGCCCCTATATGGATTGTCAACCTACATTGAGGCTCTTTTTGGCATTACACCTGGATTTTATGCATCCAGAACTTGCCTCCAAGTTAGGAATTTAAAAATAAGCACCTGATTTGAGGCCACTGAGAGCAACATCCAAGGGGTTGGAGAGCAACATGTTGCTTACGAGCTACTGGTTGGGGATCACTGCCCTAACCATGATACTGAACAAGCTTTGTTTTCAGATCTTTTGAGAGTTGCTTTGATGATCCAATGCTGTCACTTTTCAAAGGAAACTAAAACAGAAGCACAACTTGCAATTGGCCACCTTAAATACCTTTTCTCATGATTGGACACACCTGCCTATGAAGTTCACGTCTTAAAGAGCTAATCCAACCAAATTGGTGTTGCCAATTGGTGTTGAGCAGTTACATGCCTTCAAATAATCAAAATTACAAGGGTACCCAAATTTTTGACAGCCAGTTTTTCACATTTTATTTAATCTCATACAACTGAATACTGCTTCACTAAAAATCTTTGTTCAGAAAACACCCCAGTACTCAGATGTTCCTGGGAAATGAAATACCACTTTTAACGGCATATTTTTTGTTGAAAGTGGAGTAAATTATTATGCAGGCTGAGAGGGCTTCCCAAACTTTTTTTATATGACTAACTATGGGAAACCAATGGGGTGCTCTAACTGGACTTTGATGATTGGACTTTGAAAAGACTGATCTCACAAAAAGGGGGACTTTATACTTCAGTAAACTTTATGCTTGATAAAGAGCCCAGTGAGGCCCAAAATGTTGCCTTGTTCATATCTACAAGTTGAGCCATAAAAGCACTTTTGAAACACCAACCTGATTGCTGTGGTGTGCTGTGCCCATGGCAGGTTGGGTCTATCCACTGTCTAGCACCCTACTCACTACATACTTGAGTGAGTACAATTTCTAAATAAGTCCTACAACTGCCTCCATTTTGCTAACCATGGTGCTGAACCTATAAGCTCAAAATATATTTAGCATTAAGTAAAATAGTGTGAAATAAGTAGACAAACACAGGTGAACCAGGAAGTAAATCATTACAAGTACTAAATAGTAGCATCAGTTTAAAATGAAATAACCTTCTTTTGTAACACTGTTTCAAATGAGAAATATAATCTTAGTTTTTTTCTTTTAATAGCATTATAGTTATATAGATTGTTTTTTTCTGCATGTTTACACTTGATGAATCAGGATGAGCAATAAATATCATTCACATTGTTTTGAAATATGAAGCATTAGTTGATTCATTCTAATTATTGTTTATATACTCCCCTGCAATTTTATCTAATTAGAATTAGTGTTAATATGAATCAAACGGATGAGCTGTGTCATTGCAGAGAAATAAAAGTACATTGATTTTTGCATTAATTTATTGTTGCATTTTTTCATCTCAGCAAACACAGAAATATGTTCTTACTCATCTAAATTGTTCAATTCATGGCACATTCAATACATTAGAATTTGAGAGACAGCAAAAATGGAAAAAATAAGTAGGTTAAAAATTTATGCTTAAAGGGGTTGTTCACCTTCCAAACACTTTTTTCAATTCAGTTGTTTTTAGATTGTTCCCCAGAAATAAAGACTTTTTTCAATTACTTTCCATTATTTATTTTTTAAGTTTTTTTCAAAATCTAAGTTTAAAGGTGAATGTTCGTGTCTTTGGTGTTTTTTGTTATTTCTTATATTTAAAGGGGTTGTTCACCTTCAAAACACTTTTTTCAATGCAGTTGTTTTTAGATTGTTCCCCAGAAATAAAGACTTTTTTCAATTACTTTCCATTATTTATTTTTACGTTTTTACCAAAATCTAAGTTTAAAGTTGAATGTTCCTGTCTCTGGTATTTGAGTCTGGCAGCTCAGTAATTCCAGTGCACTCTAAACTGTTACAATTTTGCAACATTGAGTTGATACATTTCTCAGCAGCATCTCTGGAGTATTAGCAACTATTGTATCAAGTCTAATATCAGCCTGTAATGAAACCCAGAGATTCTGCTCAGCAGAGACAAAGATAAGAAATGTATCATCTAAATGTATCCATTTAGAACAGTTTACAGGATCGGCGCCCCCCCTCCCAGAGCTGCTTCAGAAGGAGAGAAATGACACTTTACACTTCAATATTAGAAAAAACCGTCACACATAGAAAATAGAAAGTCATTGGAAAAAGTCTTTATTTCTGGTGATCTATCTGAAACCAACTAGTTGTTTGAAGGTGAACAACCCCTTTAAAGTTAAAACTACTGCTAGGAAAACATTTTTCTAAAACTGATACCCCCTCCCATGAGGGTGTTTAGCACAAGAAATCCCAATAGTACTTTTTTACAGGTTACTATGACTAACGTGGACCTAAACTTATAGTTGTCTACTAGCACTTTGCCAGTCATCTTGTTGGTATTTTACTTACTGTGTAATTCTAGCTTCATTATATTTTACTGTAATCAAACATCACAAGAGAGTACATATATATGATGCTTCTACAACTGTGTGTAATATAACTCAAACTGCAGTAACAAAGATCAGGAGCCAGGTTTACACTGATAAGATGTGATTCTCATTGAATGACTGTGATTTACAGTCTGGATTTGTGCATAAAGCTCTTTTTTTTAGGAAGAATGTGTATCTTATCTTATAAAACAGGAGTTTCATATAATTGTAGATTAATTGGTTGTTGATGAACCTATCAGTGTTATTTCTCTCCAGCCACTTTCCCCCCAGAAGGAAAGCTAATATTACTTTGCCTTGGATTGACCTGGTTATGATCTCCTCAAGTGCATGCACATAGCTTGGGTTACACCTAATGCACATGCATTTGTCAGGGCTGGTGATTTGAAGTCAAAAGCATAAATTAGGTGTACCAGCTCTAAACACTAAAATAGATGAAGCCAGAGGTTTAGGAGACAGAAGTCGCAGCAGCAGCTCAATAAGTTCCATAAGGGTACAATAATGATACCTTTTTTCTACACATTCCTTGTCCTTGTTTTAAACAGGGACTCAACTGTTAAAATCTCAGGTATACATTGTATTGTGCCTATGTTCATATCTGATATACTGAAAATTTGTGTTCTCTTACTTTGTGATGATGTATGGTCTATTTCTACAGTAAAAATATTATATTCCTTTTTCCCAGTGAATCTTTGTATATGTTCTCTTTTGGAAAGATTCATACACTTGATTCATTCATTTGATTAATACTGACTCATCTGGAAAAAAATGGTGAAAACTACTTATTTGACTATCCTGTTGAGTAAAACAAGTCAAATATTTGTTATATAAAGCTTTGTTGGTAGGGGCTACTGATTATTTCTATTATTTCTATACTGAATTAAAACTGAACCAGAACCAAAATTAGAAAAAAATTGTCTGTGTCCAAATATTTATGGACCTAACTATAAGTCATACCCATTTAAAGAAATTATTTCCAAGCTACAATTAGATCTACAGCTATCCACAAATATTATGCTTACATATTTTTACATTGGATTCAAAGAAAGGGAAATTTTTATCATGTTTACCGTGATTGTCCTTTCCTGGACATACTCCATATCAGTACTCACTGGGTTATCCCCGCCCCCATACTCCATCAGAAGGACCCTCTCCAAAGCTTTAAAAGCCACCCAACCCCCTCTATGGCATCTTTGTTACTAAATCACGGTTGATTTCACAGTAAGTATGATACAATTTTCCCTTTTCCTTGGACATACTCCATATCAGCACTCACCGGGACATAGCAAACAGTTGGGAGGGAACTAGGCTCTAACAGACTCCAGTTATTGCAATACTTGTTGTGAAGTACAGCACTTGTAATCAGGGCCGGAACTAGGGGTAGGCAGAGTAGGCACGTGCCTAGGGCGCAAAGCTAGGAGGGCGCCAGGCACATAGCTCCTCTGTCGCCTACCCCAAGTCCGGTTCCCATCGCTGGCTGACTCGATGTAGTTTTCACGCTCTGTGCGCTTCTGCGCATGCGCAAATTCGCGCATGAGCACGCGCTTACTAAATAGGTGCTGCGACTGCCGGGCCTGCCTAGGGCACCTGCCCAGCATGGCCCGGCACTGCTTGTAATACTATCAGCTCCAGGTACACAACCTGGACAATGAACAACGATACTAAGGGGAATAAAATCCTGCTAGGACACAGTCCTACACAATGAACTCACACTCACATCCCTATAGTGAGAGGTGGATATTGCCTGACCAATCACAATCATAGGACCAACATCCAGAACTTCTTTATGAAGAGGCATACTAAGACCAGATTGAAATGGACACCTCGTAAGAGTGAAATGCATCAAAATTGGAATATACCGGTTAGACTAAGCAGGTATCTAAGTCTCTAAACATATATTATAAGAATTTGGAAAGACCACTGGGCAGACCCATTATATCATCCACAGGTTCACTAAATGAAAAATTAGCACAATATCTTGACATGTTATCACAACCCTGCATAACATCCACCAGCAGTTATTTAAAAGACACAACGGATTTTCTAAATGTTGTGGGGAGTATCAAATTGCCAATAGAAAATCTGATACTGGTCACTATGGATGTCCAAAGCCTGTATACTTGTATACCCCACGCATCCGGTCTAGAAGCAGTGCGAGATTTACTGACAAATAATCCCACATACATTGGACCTACCATAGAATATGTCATACAACTGCTGAACTTTGTATTAAGTAACAATTATTTCAAATTTGAAACCCAGTTTTATATACAGCGGACAGGGACCGCCATGGGTTCGAAAGTGGCACCCGTGTATGCAAATGCTTTCATGTGTGACTATGAGAATAAATATATTTATGGTAATGAATTATTCAAAAAATATGGAAGCTTCTACAGGCGCTATATTGACGACGTGTTCTTTATCTGGACAGGGACAGCAAGCGAACTAGAAGGGTATGTAGGCAGTCTCAATGTCCTGGACTCACCAGTGAGGCTGACGCTGAACTACAACTCACTAAGCAAATACAACCCACAAAGCAAAGACACAAAAGAAGCGATAACCAAATATTGGGAAATAGTGGCCTAAATTTAGCTACTCTAGGAACACCAACCTCAAAGAACATTTAAGCCCCTCCGACCCAGTGGCAAAATACACACAACCCATGCACAACACTTTTTGACATCTCGCCCAGGTGTGTAGAAATGCACAGGTTGTGTTGTATGCAATACGTTGATATAAGGGAAGGAGTTCAGGCACCCGAGAACTGGCCAAAAAAATGCAATCAAACATAGGTTAACATGCACGTCCACAATGGTAATCTATGTCATCAAATGTCCATGTGGTTTGATTTATTGTGGAAAAACCATCAGGCAATTGAAGGAGAGAATTAACATGCATAGAGCCAGTATCAGGGCAGCACTGGACACGGATAGAAAGATTGATATAAGCAAACAAGATATCGCACTGCAACCAGTGGCGAAACACAGGAAGGAGGCAAGGCATGACCCGTCAGCGTTCAAGTGTATGCCAATTGACCATATACCAAAACCACCAAGAGGTGGTGATATCGACAATTTGTTATTAAAACGTGAAGCATTTTGGATACACAAACTTGACTGTGTTGCACCTAAGGGACTAAATGGACAGCTACAACTAACCTGTTTTCTTAACTGAGGTTTTAGCTAAATGAAACCAAAGGTCTCACTGTATCTTTTTCACCTTACAGGAAAAGCATATACAAAGTATCAGATTTCAATATGGTTATTCTCCAAGATCTGTAAGTAATGTTTTTAATTTTTAATGTTTCATTGTTGCAGTGAAGGAACAAAGTAACTTTTTTTATATATACACACAATGTAAGCTCACAGAGGCACAAGGCTGACACCTAATGGTGAAAATTGGAAGTACACTCAACACATGCAACTAAAGAGACTTGTTTGAAAAAAAAGACTACACAGCTGTATATGGATTGATGACGTCATGTTGGCGCCAAAAATCACTGGTGGGGTGGGTATTTAAAGATTGATGCATTTTGTACACACCATCCTTGAGAAAGGTCCCCAGGTGGGACCGAAACGTCGGATAACAATGCTGTGTTACCAATAAAAACACTTTATTCACTTCTAAAATGAGTGTGCTGATCCATTACTACTGCATATTATGAACATTGATCGTGCACCTCTGCTCTACTGGAGATCGAGTGCGGACACCCAAAACATTTATATATATATATATATATATATATATATATTACAAACACATGTTATGGCTGCTAATACAGAGCGTATCGTTTTTACTAAGTGCCTCTTGCATGTAAAACCTAACTGTTCAGGTATTATCAGTTCTGGCAAGATATTTTGCAAACTGGCAGCCAGTAGCTTAGTGAATATTTTATGGGTGAGCAAAGATATTGGCCTCTACAATTCTACCTGGTCTTTTTTTGGGGATCACAATAATTTTTGCTTCACTGAATCTGTCCCAGACCTCATCTGTCTGTAAAGTATGTTGAAACAATGCGTGTAAAATTGGGGGGATTACTTTGCGTAGCATTTTGTAATATTCACTCGAGAACCCATCTAGCCCAGGTGCTTTGTTGTTGGCTAAAAACTTGATTGTGTCACTGATGTCTTGTTCAGTTAGGGAGGCGTTGAGTATATGTGATAGTTTAGGCAGATTTGCAGAGTGAAGGTATTCCTCGCCCTCGTGTGACGTATCGGTGGGTGCCTGATACAGTGTTTGATAATAGGAATAATAGAAATTCTTGGAGAATCTCTGCTGAGGTACGTTTAAGCCCCCCATTTTATCTAATCATAGGAATAAAAGATGGCCTTTTACCCTGCTCACCAAATTGGCTAATAAACAGCCCGATTTATTTCTCCGTCTATAAAATCTGTTTTTCCTGTAGTCTAAATTTCTTTTTGCTCTGTCTGATAATAATCTAAATCTTGTTTGGTTGTAATGTATAGTTGGCGGTCTGATGGAGAGCCTGTGGTGAGATATGTTCGGTATGCAGTCGTAAGGGTATTGTTAAGCGCCACATATTTTTCTCTAAACTGTTTATTTAACTGGCTGTATATGCAAGAACATGTCCCCTCATAACTACCTTTGAAGCAGGCGCTGACTGTGGGTTCTGGCAAATGCCAGAGGGGCTGCTATAAGGTGCCATAGAAAGTCAGTATTTAGTGGGCTGGTGGAAGCAGTTTGGGCCTCTGTGTGGGCTGATTGGGCCTCCATATACCTGAAATGCCTATTTTAATTCTCAGTCCAGACCTGCTTCAAAGCTGACCAGAACAAAGTGATATTCTCAAGGTGTTCGAAGTTTCATCTACATCCGCCCATTTGTTTTGTATATATAATAGAGTCATCAGAAGTCATCAGAATTGGCTAAATACACGGGAAAGACCATTGTCTTGGTCTAGGCTCTGCTGATTGCACAGAAAGCACTGTTGAGATCATTGTGTGGTCAGACACTGAGATGTTCTATATTTTAGCCGGGGCTAAATTCTGAGATTCTGTTGGCTATATTCTGAGATAGCATAATATAATCTATTCATGAGAAAGACTCATGTGGGTGGGAATAAAATGTGTAATCCTGCCATCTGGGATTTAAAGGAGAAATCAAACCTGTGGGGGGGAAAAAACCCTACCTCCCTCCCTCCCTCCTCCCCCCAGGCTAACTACCCCCCCAGGGAAATGCTTACAGAGGACGCAGAAGATGGACGCATGGAACTTCAATGGAAGAATATGCGGGAGGGGTAAGTATGGAGTATGGGGCATCTCCCCGGGGGGGGTAGTTAGCCTGGGGGGAGTAGGGAGGGAGGTCTACCTGGGGTGGGGGTAGGGGTTTTTTCCCCACAGGTTGAATTCTCCTTTAAGGGTTGGATGGCTTTTTAGCAAGTGAGGGAATACAGGGTTATGGAAGATAGCTCATAGTACAAGTTGATCCAGGGACTAGTCAACTAGCAGTTAGGCAGGTAAAAAAAGTTAAAAGGTTGAACTTGATGGATGTATGTATTTTTTCAACCTAACTTACTACAGTGGTGTGAAAAACTATTTGCCCCCTTTCTTATTCTTTTGCATGTTTGTCACACAAAATGTTTCTGATCATCAAACACATTTAACTATTAGTCAAAGATAACACAAGTAAACACAAAATGCAGTTTTTAAATGAGGGTTTTTATTATTTAGGGAGAAAAGAAATCCAAACCTGTGTGAAAAAGTAATTGCCCCCTGAACCTAATAACTGGTTGGGCCACCCTTAGCAGCAATAACTGCAATCAAGCGTTTGCGATAACTTGCAACGAGTCTTTTACAGCGCTCTGGAGGAATTTTGGCCCACTCATCTCTGCAGAATTGTTGTAATTCAGCTTTATTTGAGGGTTTTCTAGCATGAACCGCCTTTTTAAGGTCATGCCACAACATCTCAATAGGATTCAGGTCAGGACTTTGACTAGGCCACTCCAAAGTCTTCATTTTGTTTTTCTTCAGCCATTCAGAGGTGGATTTGCTGGTGTCTTTTGGGTCATTGTCCTGCTGCAGCACCCAAGATCGCTTCAGCTTGAGTTGACGAACAGATGGCCGGACATTCTCCTTCAGGATTTTTTGGTAGACAGTAGAATTCATGGTTCCATCTATCACAGCAAGTCTTCCAGGTCCTGAAGCAGCAAAACAACCCCAGACCATCACACTACCACCACCATATTTTACTGTTGGTATGATGTTCTTTTTCTGAAATGCTGTGTTACTTTTACGCCAGATGTAACGGGACGCGCACCTTCCAAAAAGTTCAACTTATGTCTCGTCGGTCCACAAGGTATTTTCCCAAAAGTCTTGGCAATCATTGAGATGTTTTTTAGCAAAATTGAGACGAGCCTTAATGTTCTTTTTGCTTAAAAGTGGTTTGCGCCTTGGAAATCTGCCATGCAGGCCGTTTTTGCCCAGTCTCTTTCTTATGGTGGAGTTGTGAACACTGACCTTAATTGAGGTAAGTGAGGCCTGCAGTTCTTTAGATGTTGTCCTGGGGTCTTTTGTGGCCTCTCGGATGAGTTGTCTCTGCGCTCTTGGGGTAATTTTGGTCGGCCGGCCACTCCTGGGAAGGTTCACCACTGTTCCATGTTTTTGCCATTTGTGGATAATGGCTCTCACTGTGGTTCGCTGGAGTCCCAAAGCTTTAGAAATGGCTTTATAACCTTTGAAATTGAACTCAGGTGTGATAAACCACAGTTAAGTTATTTTTTAACAAGGGGGGCAATCACTTTTTCACACAGGCCCATGTAGATTTGGAGTTTTTTTTCTCCCTTAATAACGTAAACCTTCATTTAAAAACTGCATTTTGTGTTCAATTATGTTATCTTTGACTAATAGTTAACGGTTTTTGATGAGCACAAACATTTAAGTGTGACAAACATGCAAAAGAATAAGAAATCAGGAAGGGGGCAAATAGTTTTTCACACCACTGTATGTTACTATGTCCATTGTATTAGCCTTCATTTAGTAACACTGGCATGGCAAAATTCTTGTGAGATTTAGGATTACAACAATCATGAAAAATGTCATTCAGGTCACAACACGGGGAAGCTCAAAAGAGTGTTCAATATATGAAAACAAACAATGCTGGTAATTGAGATCACACCTTATTTCCCTCAAGGATGACAGGAAGTGCTGAAACGAAATGTAATCTATACAAACTTCCAAAACCATCCTATTGATAAATGATCTTAGATTTACTGCCTAAGCAGACTCTTGTTAGCAAATACAGTTGTGTACTTAAACACATTGTGTGCAAACACATTGTGTGCCTTTATATTTCCAAATATACTGTACATTTTAAAGGGACAGTATACCTGTTTTAACACCAGTTCATTGAATAAGACTTTTGCTAAACACACTTTTTGCCTATTGATTTAATTGGAGAATATCTATGTTTTTTGTTATTTCTTATATTTAACAGGGCAAAATGTAAAAATGAAACTAAAGTCACATTCTTCTTCCAGGTCCCAATGAACAAAATCAAACAAATCGGCAGAACACTGAGAATCCTCTGTGTAATAAGCTGCTATTTATATAAAAAGATAACAGGCTGTAGATGATGGAAGGAAAAAGTTTATTTACACTGAGGCTTTTCAGTGGACTCTTGATTTGTTTTACTTTGCAGTAAGTAGAATGTGGCAATAGTTTCATTTCAAAATGTTGCCCTGTTTAGAGCAAGAAATAACAAAAAAACATAGATAATTCCTATTTAGAACTGTAGGAAAAAAGTATGCTAAGCACGAGCCCTATTCGTTGAACTCATGTTGAAAAGGAGGTATACTACCTCTTTAATTGCAGTGAGCTTTACTTGCTTATTTATGGAGGCCCTTTTGTATATTTGCTTCTTATAGTAAAAAGTATACATTTACTATGACAATTGTGTACTGTAGTACAGCTTAATGCTGTGTTTATTAATGACTTACTAAAGAGAGTTGTGAGGCTTTGATAGGCTGAAGTGCAGCTCAGAGCTTTGCACCACCCAAGCTTAGTGCAAAAACATACTATAACACTAGCAAAGGCATGGTACGTGGTCCAATGATTAGCAGCTGTATGGATGGAAAACATATTTCTGTGCTATGTTTTTGTGCAGACTCTACTACATCAATACATTCCTAATGTTGACCATTTAGAAAATTGGGCACAGGGCTTATTTTTTACTTAATGTCTCCAGGTATAGATGAAACCAGTGTCGTACTGGGTGGTCCGGGGGACTGCTATCAGTCTCTGCTTTTTAATTCTTCCTGTTTTTTTTCCTCCTCTTGGGGGTGGGGCTTCATTCTTTGATGTCACTTACCTTATGTTCTGGGACATGGAATAATTGTACACAGGTTTCAAGTTAAAGCAAGCTATTAATATTTTAATGGTTTTATGCCTTTATAGAAAACTCTGTAGTGCATGGGAAAAAGGAACTCAGTCTTGCATTCTTTGCATTTACATTTTCACAGCAGGCATGAATGCTCCCCACAGCCCACCAGCAGCTAAAACAAAAACAAAGATCTACCCTAATTTGAGATTTGGTGTGAAATGTACTGAACACACACACTCTCCAGATTTTACAGAGTTTTAACAGCCAAATGCTGTTGTGAGCTATCAACTCTTTTGTACTAGATTTAAGACAAAATGAAAGGATTTACAATATCTTAATTTATTCATTTACACATGAAATGCCATGCTAGTGTTAGTTGTACCTTATTGACTATATTTTAATGATGGGATAACCCTGCCCTGCCTCTCCGCATACACAGAAAGTAGTGCTACACAATCAATCTCACTGCTCTTTGCAGCGTCGGGTGCCGACTGACTGCTCAGGTCGAATCCGATCTCCAAAACACATTTCAGCAGCACTCTGGTTCAGTGAAAATATAATTTATTTGTGCAAACAAGTGAAGCAACGTTTCGAGCATAACCAGCCCTTTATCAAGCCTGATAAAGGGCTGGTTATGCCCGAAAAATTGCTTCACTTGTTGCACAAATAAATTATATTTTCACTGAACCGGAGTGCTGCTGAAATATGTTTTGGAGACCTGCCCTGCCTCTCCTCCATCCCTTCATAGCATGTTTGCACATTCCATATGATAACGCTCATCTCTGCACATCCAACACCATTTATTACCAAGCCTTTAAAATCCCATACTATCACTCATCACACCTGTGATGTACCATTACACTCTTTACACTTCTGCCCTTTTTAAAAATACTTTTACGATCACCAATATTCCACAAAAATACAGGGATCCAAAACACAAGCAAGTATATCTGGAGTTCTTGGAACCTGGTGTTTCCGGATAAAGGGATTTTTCTGTAATTTGCAGTACCTTAAGTTTGCTAAAAATCATTAAATAAACCCAACTTGATTGTTTTGCCTCCAATTTGGATTAATGCTGCTTAGTTACCATCGAGTACAAGGGAAAAGGAATCATTTTTTTAACTTAGTTTTATTTGTTTGAAATTGACTCTATGAGAGATGACCTTCCCGCTTCCTAGATAATGGGTTTCCAGATAACTGCACCAGATCTTTTTGTTGAGTTGTGCAGAAGTACCGACCCTGTGAGCACCAGGCGTACATGTCGAGAGCAGTACTTACCTGTAGCCCATATCTATGCCAAGATCTGCTATATATGTATGTATATTTAGTCAAAAACTAGGTGTAAAAAAACAAAACAGGAAATCTGATCTCAATGTGTATCGACAGCCTGGAATTAGCTTGAATCCAAAAATGATGTACCATCTAAACCCTGTCAAGGTCATGTAGGGGTAAATGGCAGAGGTCCCTTGAACCATTTGAAGATGTTAACAGCGTTCATGGTTTTCAAGTTTTTTTGGAATGTTTTTCCTGAAAACTAAATTTTTGGGTTTCACAACTCGTGCTCACGCAATCAAGTTTTTTTCTTAAACAAGAAACCATTAGTCGCGAGTTCAATCGAGGTATAAAAAACGTAAAGTTTGACCTTTTGATAAATAACCCCCTAAAAAACATGTAAACATTAAATAAACAATAGTGTTTAGCCGCACACCACTTACTTGCTTGCTGGGTGCATCCGTATCCCTGGCCGCCTCGAAGCCAAATATTGCACAGATATATGAAGTGGGAAGGAGCACACCAAAATGTCCAGGCAATGCCTTAGTTCATATGCAGATTTATTGAGTGCACAAGCTTTCGGGGTCAGAACCCCTTCCTCAGGTGCAATCTGCATATGAACTAAGGCATTGCCTGGACATTTTGGTGTGCTCCTTCCCACTTCATATATCTGAACATTAAATAAACCCAATAGGGTTATTTTGTCTCCTATAGAATATAGATGAATTATTCCAATTAGGATCAAATAAAAGGTACTGTTTATTAAAGAAAAAAAGGATATCATTTTTAAAAAATACAAATTGTTTGATTAAAATGGAGTCTATGGCATTAGGTCATCCGTAATGTGGAGTTTTTTGGATAACGGGTTTATGCATAAAGGATCCCATACCTGCACAGCTGAATATTGTTCTTCCTCCTCCATACTTGTTTGCATTTGCATGCATTTTAACAATTAAAAGTATTTACTTCCCCAGTTTCTAACTTCAGTGGATGTGCTAGATAAGTAAAATCATATTTACCAGAAAACAAAAAAATGTGCACTCTAAAAATTGTACACACTCCTGCTTTCTTTTGTTTTTTGTTCCTTTGGTATTTCCTTTGGGCCTTAACATAGACCTTTTGTTACCCTGGTACACCAGACTACCAAACCAATAACACTTTAAATAGACACTGGGGTTGCTTTTCAGCACTGCATGCGGATACTTAATTTGACGCCTTAGTAGTCCTCATTGCGTGTGTTGGGGACATTTGGCAATTTTCCAGACAAAACACCAAACACATTGCATGCATTTCAGAGAAAATAATATCTGCTGCATGAAGGGACATTTCTGTTCATACATGATTAGAAATGTACAATACAACAGAAGTAAAACTATATGTTAATAATATTAACAAGGTATCCTAGAGGATTCAGAATTAATGGTCCGAAAAAAGTATTAATAAAAATGACTTTGAAATGGCCTTTGGGTAGAGGTAAATATTATTGGTATATATTATTGGTTATTATTATTGGATGTGTACAGAATTAAGAAAGCACATATGCGTTCAAACACATCTTGTATTGATGAGCCACCATTAGGCAGAGAGGAGTATCAGAGATGCCAAACGACAACCAAAGTAAACCAGGGCCATCTGGGTTGTGCATATCATGCCCCTGCCATGCTCCTTGCACCACGGCTTTGGTTGATATCACTTTGGCAGACAATTTTGGCAGACAATTTTATGCATTTCAACAGAGCTTGTAAATTAGGTTTCAGGTATAAACTGCAGACAGTGATACACAGATCTGTTACTGCGGATGACCAGGCAAAAGGGCTTAAAATGGGGAAGATTTCTGACAAATACGGAAAATTTGAATGATAGCTTCCCCCCAAAAGAAAAGTACCACAACTGAAACACAGTTCATACATCCCCTGACTTTTCACCCACTCTTTCCATTATCTATTTGAATGTTATGCTTAAAGGGATTGTTCACCTTAGTTAACTTTTAGTATGACGTAGAATGGTATTCTGAGACAATTTGCAATTGATTTTCATTTTCTATTATTTGTGGTTGAGTTATTTAGCTTTTTTCAGTCATCAGCTCTCCAAATGGCAATTTTAGCAATCCAGTTTCTAGGGTTCAAATTACCCTCGCAACCACGCATGGATTTGAAGAGACTGGAATATGAATAGGAGAGTGCCTGAATAGAAAGATATTAAAAAATAGCAATAACAATAAATGTGTATCCTTACAGAGCATTTGTTTTCAGAACAGGTCAGTGAACCCCATTTGAAAGCTAGAAAGAGTGAGAAGAAGACAAATAATGAATAGAACTTGAAAACATAAATAAACCGAATGAAAATTTGCTTAGAATGGGTCATTCTATAACATAGTAAAAGTTAATCACATTGTTGATTACTATAGATATGTACCAAATCCTGCCAAAAAAGGCTAATGTAAAGTGAAATCCTGAACCGAATCAGATTCTGTGCATGCCTAGTTTTTCATTTCTGCAAAACTGAAAAAAATTTTTTTTTTACAACAAAGTCTCATGGGGAAAACAAAGATATCTTAATTTTCCCTAGAACTCATGTGGCGCGAGCAGCAAAAGATGACATACATCACTGACCTCACACACTCACGGTGGTAATTACACCAATTTTGCATGCACACTGGGACTTACACATTGTAATGTAAAGATATACTTAAAACAGCAAGCTTTCAAAACTACATGCAGTTTCATATGCATCAGTAATGACAATTTTACAATATTTATAAAAAATGTAAAGGAATATTTATTAAAGGGGGAAAAAGGCTTACATTATGACACAGGCATACAAAGTTCATAAACACAAGATTTCTTCTTCCATGCTGGCGAATAAATTTGAACACAATTTTTAAACAAGCAAAGCTATAACGTAATACGACTGCTAGATGAATTCTATAAAATAATTTTACTACATCCCTTCTAAAGGGCTTTGCAGAAACAAAATAAAATGGGAGCAAACATAAATTTGCACTGCTATGAATGCAGAATGAGCCACCTCAAATCATTCTTCAACCAAGAAAATACTGCTTGTTCACCTAAAAAAAAAAATAAAAAAAAAAGATTTTATTACCCACAAACAAATCATTATATACTTCCAGTCAACTACATCACTATAAATGTCCAAGAGCAATGAAATCCTCATGTGCACCAAAAATGTTTTAAAGAAAACCAACATGGCTTAGATTTCTAAAACAATATTTAGCTAGAGGAACAGAAAATATTCCTTTGGTGCAAGGCAAAGCTACAGAATTCACATGCCAACAGAAATAAGCATTAATGTCTTCAGCAGGTAAACCTGGATTTGAAACATTGATACACAACAGGAATTCAGCCCAAGAACTTATTGCAATTACAGCTATAGTATGTTTAAAATGGGAAAAGCAAGCATTAACAGGATATGTTGGAAGAAATATGAAAATTATGAAAATCCAGGGACAAGCTGTATCCTTAGAAGAATAAATAGTTAAAATTATTCAGTAAAGTTAAACGTATATAATGATTATGGGGCCTGTAAAAGAGTTAAAATTTATAAGTGATTTTCTTCTGTCTTCTTTTTTAATGTTTTTAACGCAAATGAATAAGTACATCTTTGAGTATCCAGTTTATATTATAACGCTGATACAGTAACGCTGATACAGGATGTTGGAAGAGACCATACCAAACGGCAGCATTCGAGAGCGTGAGCATCTCGTACCCTGTCCGCATTGAGCGGGCCTGTGAGAATCGTGAAGTTCAGCGCGACACAGGGCCTGCAATGAATTCCCCGCTGGCGGGTACAAACAAGGTATAATGTCAGAGTTAGTAGGCAATTCCTTATTTTGTACCCATTAGCAGTACGTTACCTGTTAACTTTACTGACTTGTAATTAATAGGGCAAAATGGTAAAAGTAAAAAGCGCTTAAGTGCACGTGTTCGTATCTTCAAAGTCTCTATATTATGTTATAGAAAGCACTTCTGGGTGCTGGTAAAATTTTAAAACCATTATGTGTTACAATATCTTAATAGTTAATATATATATATATATATATTTATAGTTTACATGTAAAGATAAAATACAACAAAAAAAACCAACAAAAAGCAACATACCTGTTTATTACACGTTGTGAATTGAATAATTTAGTATGGTTTGTAACTATTTTGATGACCACCTCGTCTGGCTGTTTTCCCATAACCACTCTGCTGATCTAAAAAAAATTAAAAATATCTGTTTGATAGCAATGATTAGGGGAACTATAGTATTGCTTACACAGCCACTATAGACTACAGGCACAGTTTTCTGGAAATTGGCTATCCTGATAGCTCAAAAATAAGAACATTTCTAACAGTTTACTACTTAAATAAATCTCCTTTTCTCTCTGTGAAAAAAAACCAACTTTTTTTTTCTACAAGTTTATATGCTTTTAGTGACAGTAGTAAGACAATGACCCACACTATGGAAAAACTGCTTGTATAGATTTTGCCAGGTCCCAAGCATTCACAGCCCAATCCTAGAAACTATACACCTTATAAAGAAACACAGGTTTGGGATAAAATATCCATGGAACCAGATGTGATATGTAAACCAGCCCTTTTTGTTTTGGATCCAGAAGAACTTGCTTTAATTTCCTCTTTTCAATCGAAAGTTTAAATCATATTGTAACGAATGACCAGTAGGGGGGACAATTGTGAGGTTAACTATTATTCATGTTTTTCTATTCAGACTGCCTTCAGTTCCTTGCCAATATCGAAATCACTGGATGTGTGGTTGAGAGGCTTTAAAGAGCCCAGAACATAAGCAGCTGAAAACGGACTTATACTACTGTTATTTACATATGAAAGTTAATCTTAGATAATAGTTGAATTTTGGTGAGGTGCAGTTTTTCAGAACTAGAATTAACCCTTTAAGTGCCAGCAGAATTTCACATTTAATTTTCACTCAGTGCCAGACGTTTTTTTTTTCCTAATATTTTGTGCTCTCTCATTTTAGGGGCTTTTTTTTTTTTAGATGATTTTAAGTTTACCATGGAAAACTATACATTGTTTTTTTTCAGGAGAACCTGCGTTTTCTTAACCAGAGTTTTTGTGTATTTTTGTCCACATCTTGAAAAAGATTTAGAGCTCTAAATACCAAAAGAAAATTAAAAATTGCTAGTTTTCATTTTATCACAAAAAAATTTAACTGATTTGGAAAGCCTCATGAGTCTCGAAACGTGTCAATACCAGATATGTATAGTTTTATGAAGATTTTTCGACTTTTACAGATCAATAACTCCCAGCAGTAAATTACCAAATTTCAAAACTTCTCGAACATTAAGTTTACCTCTGGAAACCATATATTTTTCCACATTCTGCAGAATCCAAAATTGTTAATCATGTCTTTCTACTCCAAAGTACCAAACATCAAAGCTTTTTTGAACGCAATATCTATAAAAATGTATGAATATGGCTCAAAAATCACCTCAAAACTTTGAATTTATTTGTATCTCCCACACAGCATTAGGTACCAAGAAAAAAACATTCCAAATATGAATGCAAAGGATCTACTGAACAGTTTGATGTCCATTGTCTGTAGGATTACCAAAATATCTAACCTTTAGAGCCGGCATGTCCAAAGTGAGGCCCGCGGGCCAATTAGGGCCCCTTTTCAAATTTACACCGGCCCTCAGCCTCCATCATGAAATTAATAATAATGTGGCCCACCAGCACAGTGCAATCAGGAATCACGTAGCCGTAATATGTGGGCACATTAGTGAAATGATCTGCCACTTGGTCTATACGGCTGCCTGTGTGCTGAAGGTGTTAGCAACAGACACGTAGTGACGCACCGCTCTCGCATACTTCTTTAGGGCTGAAGGTGCAATAGATGTACTGACGTGCCAGTACAGTAAACTAAAGACATATGTACATGTCTATTACTAACACATTCAGCACAAAGGCAGCAGTATAGACCAAGTGGCAGATAATTTCACTAATCATAAGACCAAATTTTACGGCTACGCAATTTTTTTGCTTAAATGAGGCGTGGAGAATAAGTCCAAACAGACTCCACTTCCTAAACGCTGTGTACGTGTCCATCTCCAGGAGTGAATGATCCTGATCACAAGCTAGCTACCTCAGAATTGATGTCAGGTTGAGTGGTCGGCCCTCACACATTTTCACCTCACTAAATCTGGCCCTCGTTGAAAAAAGTTTGGACACTCCTGCTTTAGAGACCCCAAAATGAAGTTAGCAAATACAAATTGTCCCGGAAGTCACTTCAGCTCCTAAATAATCAATCGGCTTACTGCATTTTTGCTAGGTAAAAACACAAAAAATACGTTGACCCCCCCCCCCCCAAAAAAACCATATACTTGAAAGTACACATTCAGGTGAATCCAAAATGCGTAACCATGTCTTTCTACGCCAAAATGAAGCAAGCGCATACAAATTGTCCTGGAGGTCAATTGCAAAACTAACACATTTACTGCATTTTTGTGGGGTAAAAACAACAAAAAAAATACAGTGACCCCCCCAAACCATATATTTTTGGAAAATACACATTCAGACAAATCAATGTCTTTCTATTCCACACTGCTTTCCCAAAATCACCTCAAAGCTTCCATTTTCTATCTAGCATCTTATCTCCCACATGGCATTAGCTACCAAGATAAAACATAAGTACGATTGCCAGGGGTCTACTGAACAATTTGATGCCCAATATGCATACAATTATCAAACTATGTGACGTAGAGAGGCAGCTAGACAGTCATCCAGCATTTAAATTTGAAGAAGCTTACTTTTAGGGGTGCACGCCAATTAATGTGTTCCCCTTCGCAAAATAGATAGCAGCACTCCCATATCACAATAAAACCACCTTTATTTCAAAATTACATCTGGCACAGCAACGTTTCGGACCGCCTGGTTCTGGTACAAAGGCACCCAAATGGATATATAGCAGGCAAAATTTCCATGGGCAAAAACAAGTAAAGAACAATGAGGAATAACCAGTAAAACCAAAAAAAAAAAAAAAATTTGCCTAGTGTAATCAGTAGTCAGAAAAACTGTTTGAATTCTATGGCTTGGCCAAATAGGTTTTATGGACAGAAACAAGCGAACACCACCTACGCAGAGCTGAAAATGCAATAAAATGGCTAAATTGTAATATAATGACAGAAAATACAATAAAATATTGCGCAGTGCGGTTAGCGAATACACTATTCGCAATGGCAATAAAACAGTTTTTTCATGCAAAAAACAGACAATGCGATAAAAAATGCACAAAATTGTGTAAGTGTGCATATGTGTGTCTACACTTGGCAAATTGTTTGTTATGTGCATGTGTTTCAAGTGTGTGAGTGCTATGAATGCGTGACCCCCCCAAAAATTATGTGTGTGTTAAAGTGTGAATGTAAGCGTGTCTTAGTATAATATGTGTGTGTTTGTGGGACACTAACCTGGGGCAGAAGATGAAGATCCATCTGGAAGGGGTCCCACAAAGAGAAGACATCCGTCTTCCTGCTTGATCCAGTGGGAGTCAGCGCAGGGGGGTCCAAGAAGGAAACACAGCAGCAGGACACGTAGATTTCATGTGCCTGCGGCTGCATTGGGGCCCCTGGGCGATCGCGCCACAGGGGCCACTCAATACCGCAATCTGCTTGTTGACTAGGGGCAGGGGAACGAGTGGGGACGGAGAGAGCAGCTTTAGAAGCCGCTCCTCAACCCCATACTGCTGCAGATCGTATAATCTACAATCTGGGGCACGCAAATCCTTTTATCCACAGATCACAGATTATATGATATGTGGCACTTAAAGGGTTAAATATGTCTTAGCAAAAGATATTTTTTAGAAAACACAATTTGACAATAACAGAAAATAAATAAATAAATAAATACGGATAGGTTTCTTTAATAAACATTTTTAAACCCCCCAAAGGCTACATATTTTATATATGCCTTTTGAATAGCAGATCAACAACAGGTCACTTTTTAAATCATTCTGTCAACAAAGAGCCCAAGTCAAAAATAAAGTACTTAAACTATTGAAATCATATACTGTGATACAAAGCATTGTCTAAACTTTGAATTTGGTAGTAGGGGGATATAGCAACCATTGGGGTTGAGAGAAGATTTGTAGATCAGGCTCTGTTGCAATTGCGAGCAAACATCAGTGAGATGTGTGATGAAATGTAAGGAAGTGTGGGTAAAGCAGTTCCCTTGGTTGAATTTGGTGGTGTCAGATCTATGAACATAACAAATCACCCATTCAAACTCAGTCACACCACAACTGTCCATTTTAAATGCAATCACACAAACCATAAAACAAACCACTGTTATCTGGTAATGTCAACAACACCATTTGTTGGTTATCCTGAAAATCAGGCTTTAGTCCTTTATTTAACAGCAGATTTTGTACATCAAAAACAATGACCTATTAACATTTTAATGCTCCTGTCGCAAGCCTTGTCAATTTACGGATACTCACTACTATAGTCTCCATAGCCATAATAGTTGTAACCAGAGTAGTCATAGTTCCCATAACCTCCATACCCCTGGTTGTTGTATCCATAACTGCTGTAGCTTGGATTCCAGTAGTTACTATATCCCTGGCTCCAGCTCTGGCTTAAACCTGTAAATTAAACAATAAGATTAGTGGTTAGAATAAAAGTATCAGGAAAGGTAACAAAAAACATAATACAGTGTTAAAAGTTTGAACCTCCTCTTCCACGGGGCCTAGATGATGAGCCTCCACCTCTTGTCCCCCACTGCTGCTGCTGCTGATACTGTTCCTTTGACAAAGCCACCTTAATTTCACACTGGAAATAAAACAATTTAACAATAAGTGCCAATTCCCTAAATTAGCATAAGTGTTGCGATTTAAAGTTCACAGGTAAATATCACATCAATTTACAAATTATGTATGAGTGAACATTGTATAGTGTTGCTTGTATACATAACACCTGTACATTCATTCCAATTTACTACTAGTATTGAAAAAGCCAACTACAATATAATGGAATAACAAAATATTCAATTAACTGTATTTATGCAATGCAAGCATCAAGAAAGGAGGTCTATACACCATTGAGAAGTCCATTAATAATACAAAAAATCATTACAATTTAATAATTCCACTATGTTTAAACATAGCCCAGAACTTGTTTTCTAGAAATCTTAAAAATTGGTAAATTAAGGTATGTTTTGCAAAACAGAATTATTTAGGGAATATTTCTAAAGTTTGCTTGCCTTTCATTTTTTTCCTGGACACTTTTTGCTTGTTACATTTACAGGATAGTATGAGAGAAAATGAGTTTGGGAAAGAAAAAAAAAAAAAGAAAAGAAAAATACATCGCTACACTTTTCGTTATTGTTACAGATGATCCATAGTGATCAAGTACATCTATTTGAAATAGAACCTAGCATTGTGATCCACAGAGGGCAAAGGAAGCCCAAAGATTATATAAAACTCTTGAGTGGGGGAGTAACATTTTAACCTTGCACAAAATAATAAAAAAGTTTCATTTTCAATAAAATAATCTATTAGCTGACGCATAGCCAGTGCATTTTAAAGCGAGGTACTGATATAGCACATCTACAGATTACATTGATTATGCCAAAAATGGCAAAATTAGTTTCTCATCAGCATACAGATAGCACAAAAAGAACCATTTCCCATCAGCTATTTGTCTGCAATGCCCTCTAACTTATTTGTGGAGTACCGGTAATGATTTCTAATCACAATAAAACAAACTCATAGAAATAGGTCTCCCTTCAGAACTTTTTCATTTACATTATCAATTTAGTTCTATGTTGCTGTCCATTTTCAAGCTGAATAATGTATTTCCTTATTGTGCCCAGAACTGTACTGGATGTTCATTATGAGGTCTTATCGGGGATTTAAAATATGGAAATGAACGTCTTTATCCATTGAGTCAAGTGTCTTTGTATACATAAAGTACAGTACTTTATTAATGTTTTGCAGACACGGACTCACGTTGCAAATTATTATAACTCCCCAATATGTCACGCTCAGGCATCTAAACATGCCCAGAAAGAATTTTCAGTTTTAATAAGTTGTGCCACTCAGCTGTTTCCTTTGTAAAACAAACTTTTTTTTCTCCAAAATCACCCTGTTGCTTTAAAAGGAGCGCATCATAAAAAATACAGAACTGCTCATATTAAGAGAGTTTGTTGTACATGGTGATATGTGCCTCATTATATAATGTCTTAAACAACAAAAGCGATATCCTAAAATGAAATAAGCCATAATAAATACATGTTTATCAATTGCAAGGTTATAAATGTTGCGAGTAATAATCCCAGTTTCAATCGGCATTTATCAATCATTTGAAATAACATACTTTACTAAGGCCAACATTGTGGTATTTCTTTTCCATGATATTCTTTACTGGGTCTTCCTCCTTAAATGTGATGAAGCAGAAGCCACGTCTTTTGTTAGTCTTGTTATCCATAGGCAGCTCTATGGCTTCAACCTTCAGAAGGCATAAGGAAAAAAATGATATGGTACACATATAGATTAAATAAAATATGAGTATTACCCTTTCTGGCAACTGAAATAATTTAAGTTTGCCACAGGAAAAATATTAATTGAACATGAAGGCTTAAATGTAACAAAAGTCCACAAATATGCCTTAAACGGTGACTACCGATGTAGTCACCGTTTGCTTACTTTGTCCTTCCATAGTGAATCGTGATCCCTGTTTGTGCAAGCTTTACCCACATGCAGAACAATTCCCATTCATGTGAATCTGAAGTGGTTGCATGCGGAAAAGGCATTTTAATGCCTACAGTTTACCTTAGCACTGGGTGTCAAAATGCCACATGCAGCATATGTAGTAGTAACAGGCTTGACTAAAACTATATATTACAATTTTTGTATGCAATAGACCAAATATGGATGAGTCCAGTGAAACATTTTACATGTAAATGGTTTTACTATGCAAGAAAGGGGCACTATTATTTTATATAGAGCTGTAATGATATTAAGTGTTACAAATACCTCTCCAAACGTTCCGAAATACTCTCTTATCTTGTCTTCAGGTGTGTCTGGAGATAAACCTCCTACAAATATCTTCTTGACAGGCTCTTTTGTCTTCATTGCCTTAGCCCTTTTTGGGTCTATAACTTTACCATTCAGCTTGTGCTCCTTCTGTTCCATCACCTGTAGAAGTAAATCATTTTGTGAATACTAAATCCTATTATTAAATGTTTTATATTGTAATAAAATTTTTATTGTAAGATCCAAACTGCTTGGGAAAGCCAAAATATTACAAAAGAAACTGGGAGAGGATAATTGTGCACACTTCCCACCATCTGTGACATGATTTCTAGGGCTACACAGTGCATATCTGACATGATTTCTAGGGCTATACAGTGCATATCTGGTGGCCGTCTGAGTGCCAAAACAATACCTGCAGTTTACGGTAGCAGGTGATTCGGAGCTAAATACGGGTCAGTGGGTTCAGGTCTCACCAGCCAGATCAACAGAGGTCTCTATCAGATGGGTCACACATTATTGATCTGCTGTGTTTTATGTCTTGGTTCAACTGAAGCCCGCTGCCATCTACTGTGAGCATGTTAGTTACAGGGTTATAAAGGGAAACATATACGCATTACAATGTGCTACCCATTACAACCCCCTAATGCACAGTGATGTGTAAAAGAAATTCAGGACCAGCAGTAGCCACTCAGGATTTAGAAGCTCCAGGGATGAGGGTAACCAATATAGTGATTGATGTCAGGGGGCTACTATGCAGAACTAATAGGTAGTAACACATTGTGGTTCATTGTCGTTTAAGTCAAACTGGATAGCTGGAAAAGTCTATCTAAAAGGTCTGCAAGCATCACCCCCCAATGTGATTAAACTGCTGGTGTGGGGGATCAAATATTCAGGATGTCAAGGCTCATCACTTGGGTGACTACGACTACAATTGTGCAATTGTGTTAACAGTATATATCTCTTTTAGCCCAACTATGCAGCCCAATTAATTCCATTCAGGATGTTGGTTCCTTGCAACAGATCTTCACAAACTGGCAGATGAGATTAAATGTAAGGATATGCACCTAGGATGTAAAAGCAACGTATACCGTTCATGGGACTGTAGGTAAAGGACCATGGATCCTTGTAGATAACAAACTTGGCTGTAGCAAGGGCAAACAAGCATTTGAGCTGTATTAAAAGGGGCATTGTTTCACAGGAGGAAAGGGTCATTCTCTGACTTAACAGAGAGCCAATAAGTCCCTGTCTAGAATAGGCTGTGCAGTTATGGTCTCCAGCGCTCAAACAAAATACTATTGAATTAGAGAGAGTCTAATTAAGGATTACTAAACTGGTAATGGGTACAGAAAGTCTCAGTTAAAAAGAAAGACAGGTCAAGCAGGGATTGTTTATGTTGGAGATGAGGTGCTTAAGGGATGATATAATAACTAAGAATAAATATATATGGGGGCCATATAATAAAGTTTCTAATGCTTTATTAAGCAGTAGTTTCTTCCACAAGGGAATCCATTCGGATTAGAAGAAAATGCAGGTTTATTGAAAATAACTGTTAGAACAAAGTTGATCCATGAACTGGTCATTAGGAATTTTTTCCCCTCTGAGGCAGATTGGATAGGGTTTAGAAGGTTTTTTCTTTTTGCCTTCCATTGGATCAACTAGCAGTTAGGCATGTTTTATACAGACATAAAAATCTTGAACTTGATGGACGTCTTTTTTTAACCAATGTTGCTAAGTAAACTGCTAGTTACAAATCTTTGTGTATGGAACCCAAAACCATTATTAGACAGAACATTCATTTCTGTTCTGTTGATCAAATCCCTGACCTGGGAACTCAATCTGTGGTGTCTATTAAGTAGTAGGTGACAAAATAATGGGAGTTGCTATAGGTTGATTTCATCAGACCATCAGAAATGAAGCATCATTCCTCATTCTGTTTTCTCTCCATGGTCTTTGGGGTCAACAAGCAACAGGCAAGGTAAAAATATGAGCCCCTTGTTTCCCACTTTGTGCTATCCCAAATTTTAGACAGCAAAAATTAGATAGAAATTTTGGGACATCGCTACACCTCTACTTTCCTTTTAAATTCTATTAATATAATCTATGTTAATAGACATCAATTTAGGAATCCGTAAATTTTTAAACTATTTATGCACTTTTCACATGGATCTTGAACTGAAAATTTAACTAGGTTACTTATTAGTCATGTTTTTAGTATAATTGGCACCAAAAAAACACAAATGATGTGCATTATTGATTATAGCACTTGCACTTTGATCATATAATAAGAATAAGTCACTTTCCTAATTGGTTAATGAATTGAACCTCTAAATTTGTAATATAATCTTGAAACTGTAATAGGTATGGTAATTATTCTAATAGTGCAATCAAAAGGAGGGTTGGCTTTTCTCTTGTTAATTATAATTGAATTATACCCTTTTAATAGACTAACTTGGGAAATTGTAAATTAAATGAAAGTAGGTCTGACTCCCTGTTCCCCTTTTCCCTAATGAATTAACCCTCATTCTGTGGCAAAGGGCTACTCACTGCATTCCCCATTTGACTGGGGATCAAGCTACACTGTATTGTTTTGATCATGCTACCTCTACTAATCAAACACTTTTCATGCCAAAACCATGCGCAAAATTATCCTCAGATATGAACGCTTCTTTGAAATACAAAGTCTACAACACTAATTTACATAATACCACACCTAATCTAACCCAACTAAATGATTAAGCAGCTATTAACGCAAACATATAGCGTTCAGCACAAAGACTAAGCAGGAGAAAACACAAAGTTACCTAGTCAGTTGCGGAATATTTTAAGTAAATCAAAATATAATCAGTGTATTTTGTGTTTCCAGGTTGAAATCCATATCATATAGATGCTGACATGATATACAAGTGAGACCCTCAAATAATTGGACAGAGACAACTTTTTCTAATTTTGGTTATGTACATTACCACAATGAAGTTTAAATGAAACAACTCATGAAATGAACTGCAGACTTGCATCTTTAATTCAGTGGGTTGAACAAAAAGATTGCACAAAATTGTGAGGAACTAAAGCCTTTTTTTAACACAATCACTTCATTTCAGGGGCTCAAAAGTAATTTGACCATTGTCTCAAAGGCTATTTTATGAACAGGTGTGGGCAATTCCTTTGTTATGTCATCAATGATGCAGATAAAAGCCCTGGAGTTGATTTGAGGGGGGGGGGGGTGCTTGTATGTGCAAGATTTTGCTGTGAACAGACAATATGTGGTCAAAGAAACTCTCGATGCAGGTGAAACAAGCCATCCTTGCAAAAACAGAAAAAACCCTTCCGAGAAATTGCTACAATATTAGGAGTGGCAAAATCTACAGTTTGGTACATCCTGAGAAAGAAAGAAAGCACTGGTGAACTCAGCAACGCAAAAAGACCTGGACGTCCACGGAAGACAATTGTGGTGGCTGATAGCAGAATAATTTCCATGGTGAAGAGAAACCCTTTCATAACAACCAAACAAGTGAACAACACTCTCCAGGAGGTAGGCGTATCGATATCCAGATCTACCGTAAAGAGAAGACTGCAAGTAAATACAGAGGGTGCACTGCCATGTGCAAGCCACTCATAAGCATCAAGAATAGAAAGGCTAGATTAGATTTTGCTAAAAATAAAAACATCTAAAAAAGCCAGCACAGTTCTGGAAAAAAAGTTCTTTGGACAGATGAAACCAAGCTCAACCTCTACCAGCATGATGGCAAGAAAAAAGTATGGAGAAGGCGTGGAACAGCTCACGATCCAAAGCATACCATATCATCTATAAAGCATGGCAGAGGCAGTGTGATGGCTTGGGCGTGCATGGCTGCCAGTGGCACTGGGACGCTAGTGTTTATCCATGATTTGACAGGACAGAAGCAGCCGAATGAATTTTGAGGTGTTCAGAGACATACGGTCTGCTCAAATCCAGCTAAATGTAGTGAAATTGATTGGGAGGCGTTTCATAATACAGATGGACAATGACCCAAAACATACAGCCAAAGCAACCCAGGTGTTTATTAAATCAAAGAAGTGGAATATTCTTGAATGGCCAAGTATTTAATTTGTTGAAGACTAAACTTCGGACAGAAAGGCCCACAAACAAACAGCAACTGAAAGCTGCTGCAGTAAAGGCTTAGCAGAGCATTTTTGTTGCCAGCAAAGGGTTTTCAACCAAGTATTAGAAATTAACATTTTATTTTCAGTTTTTTAATTTGTACAATTACTTTTGAGCCCCTGAAATGAATTGATTGTGTAAAAAAAGGCTTTAGTTATTCACATTTTTATGCAATCTTTTTGTTCAACCCACTGAATTAAAGCTGAAAGTCTGCAGTTCAACTGCATCTGAGTTGTTTCATTTAAAATACATTGTGGTCATGTACAGAACCAAAATTAGAAAAAAGTTGTCTCTGTCCAAAGATTTATGGGCTTGACTGTATTACATTTTATATATGCCTTATATGACTCTAATTCTGAGCGCCTAGTGCTTTGTCACTGTAGTCATGGATCAGAAATCACTTTAGCCTAGGGCTATAGGTAGTTGCCATCCTTTGAGGCTGGGGGGGGGGCTGGCACTAGACCAATTAAAGTGAAATTTAGGGAAAATATTTTGCCCAGCTAGATACTTAGTGAGAACAAACTTGAAGGCTAGGTTTAAAGCGAAATTTCAGGTGAACCCTTAAAGGAGAAGGAAACCCTGTAGAAAAAAAAACACGTACCCCCCCTCCAGGCTATCTGCCCCCCTGGGGAAATGCCCCATACTTTATACTTACCCCTGGCAGCAGACTTCACAGCATCCATCTTCCGGGTCCTCTGTAAGCTGACTGAGAGATCGGTATGTCGGCGCATGCGCAGTTGGAACAATTTGCTGGTTTTCAACAATTGCACATGCACCGAAATTGACGGAGATTGCTGATCTCCCAGTGAGCTTCCCGAGGACCTGGAAGATGGATGCCGTGAAGTCCACAGCCAGAATCTGCGAAGAGGGGTAAGTATATAAAGTATGGGGCATTTCCCCGGGGTGTAGAGGAGGGAGGGGGGTCTACATGGGGTGTGGGGAACAGGGTTTTTTTCTACAGGGTTTCCTTCTCCCTTCAAAGAAGAGGTTAATGGATTCCTAGGGAACAGTGAATTATATTGTTTTGCAGTGAATTTTTTTGCCAGTGGTGAAAATTTCTGCAAATCTTCCAATGCATTTTATGCAGAGGAAATAAACGAGCTTTGACTCCAATGCATTTGGTGACATTTTGTGATTTTTGTGAATGTTTTGGTAAAGTTAAAAAACTGGCAAATCAATGCTAAATGCATGGATATAAATAAGATAAACTAGCTTAGGATGCCATTATGGTTTTATACTTCACCTTGTCAACACCTTCAGATTCTTTAAACAAGACAAAGCCAAAGCCACGAGATCTTCCGGTGATGGGGTCCAATTTCAAGGTACAGTCTACAACCTCTCCAAATTTTGAAAAATAATCCTTCAGGTCTTTCTTTGTAGTATCCCAGCTAAGGCCTCCAATAAACATCTTCCTGTTACAAGAAAAAATTACAGAGTTTTAGTGTTTACGATTACATTTAATTTTTGAATCTGAAAAATAATGTTAATAAGGCAAAATTCCCATGAATCAAGCCTTGCAAACAACTTGTTACCAGAAAGTTACTGAATATACTTATACATCATTTAACAAAGCAATTTTCAGCTATGTTTCAGACCAGTGTTCAACTTTCAAATGGGGGTCAAATTTTGTTACTGTTAATTTTTTTTTAAACATATTCCTATTCATGGTCTTTCATATTCCAGTATCTCATTGAAATCACCAGCTAGTTGCTAGGGTAAATTTGATCCTAGCAACCAGATAGCAGCTAAACCTTCGAACTGTTAAATAAGTAAAAAAATATTAAAACATTTCTGTAAATTGTCTTAGAAAATCAGTCTACATCATAGTAAAGGTTAATGAAAGGTTAACTGTGCCTTTCACTTATATAATTAAAGGACAAGGAATGAACAATTTTAAACTCAACATTCCAGTGTCTGTCAGCGACAGAGAAGACTGTAAAAACAAGGTAATATAGCAGCACAGCTATTGAAAAGGCAATGCAATGATATTTTATCCAACAGTAATTTTCTAACCTGTCCGATTGACTAAACGGCCGATCAACATGGTACAAAAATTATCAGGACGATTATTCAGAGCCCACACAGTTTGAAAATCATATTAAACAAGGTTAATATCTGCACTTCTATGGCCAGCTTTAGAGACTGGATTCAATTGGGGCGATTAACATGTTTGAACACACAGTGATTTTGCCTTTCCTTGTACAAAAGAGCCAGTACTGTCACTATCCAGCCTCATAATACTATAGCAAGCATTATTAGCAGAAGGCAGCTGATATATAGACTTGGCATTATGGGAAATAGTCTTTTATGGGTTTTGAAAAAGATGCTGTGTTTCAAATTTTACAGTAGGCATTATTTACACTGGTGTGTTTAGCCTGATCCACAAAGGGAGTCAAATGCAAGTGGACCATACTCTTGAACAATGTTTTATCTTTTTATGATCTGGCAAATTGCCCTGTTGCTCTTTTCCATCTCGAGAGTTTGCAGTAGTAAGCATGTATCCATTTGATACTCAGGCACCTTTGCCAATTTAGCTTTAAAATAATGGTCGCTCTAGTTGTTGGCTCGCAACTATACCCAGCCTAACCCTCTTCTGTGAACATACAAAACTTGTCATTTCATGTCTTGTGTACCCACACATAGTTCACTCTTGAAAAATTCCATGTTAAGGGTCAGGGCACACAGGCAGATTCGGGGAGATTAGTTGCCCGGCGACAAATCTCTTTTTCGGGGCGACTAATCTCTCTGAACTGCCTCCCCGCCAGCTAAAATGTATATCGCCGGCGGGATGGCACTCGGCGCAAGGCAGTTCAGGGAGATAAGTCACCCGAAGAAGAGTAGATATATAGGAGACATGTGGAATATAGGTGTCTGCTGCGGCCTGCACTTCCTGCACCATCCATGATTTTGCACTTCCTCCAGCACCAGCAACCCTCCTGTTGGGGAGATCAGGGGTCTTTCACACATTCACAGCACTCACCCATACTTGCACACACGCACAGTTTGCCAAATATACACACATATGTGCACACTTACACAATTTTTTTTTTATTGCATTGTCGGTTTTTTTGCCTGAACAAAATGATTTGTTGCCATTGAGAATGTTGTATTCTCTTTTATGTTATTTTGATGATTATATTACATTTTGGGTGATTTTTGAGCATTTTTAGCCATTTTATTGCATTTTCAGTTCTGTGTAGGAGTTTGCTTGTTTCTGTCTGTAAAACATATTTGGCCAACCCAAAATATTCAGACTGCTGATTACACTAGGTGAACCCCCTCCCCAAAATTAAAAGATGTATTTACCCATTTTGGATACGTCAGATTGTGTACTTTCTGAAAGGATATGGTTTTCTTGGGTCTCCATACCTTTAGGGGGTCTAATGGCACATAATACACACCAGGCTCTCAGAGTGTCAGCCATATGCACTATTTTGATTTTGTGCCTCTGTACACCGCATAGTTTGGTAATCCTATGTACAATGGACATCAAACTGTTCAGTGGAAACCTGACATTCATATTTAGGATGCGTTTTTGGCGTCTATTGCTATGTGGGAAATAAGATGCAAGAAAGTGGAAGAAGCAATGGCTATGAGAGCCACGGTAAGCCTTTAAGGTTGCGTGAACTTACACCAATGGCACAAGACGCATGGGGAAACATGACGTGACTATGAGATCAGTGCAGGCTTGTTGCGGGTAGGTGCCGATATATTGAAGCGGAATGAAATCAGGTTACTCCGGCACAGATCATAGGTATGTGTTCCACACATAAGGCGATACATCACAAAGATGCATTTGATGAGGTCCAGAGGGTGTAAGGAGCTATGTTTATGCAAAATGCGCTATGCAATATTTTTATGTACATGCAGTCACAAAGAGGATATTTATGACACAGGAGCATGTATGATATACCTTCTTTAGACACTTACCATAAAACAGGTATGTTCTGTTGATGCTGTCACTACTTTTAAGTCTGTCACGGGGTTTGATTACTCACAAAGGGTATACACCCATTCACTGTTGGGTCGTTCACCTTGTAATATGATCACCAATGAAAAGAACTTCCTGATGATGACGTCATGATTCAATTTTGGCGCCATCTTATGGTTTAAATATGTGTGTTTGTGTTATCACTTCCGGAAGACGGCTTGAGTTAGGAGCCGAAACGGTGAAATAAATATGATTTGATTTTTTCACCTTAAAAGACCTGGAGTGCGGTTTCTTGCATGTTTAAATGAAGGGGAGTAAAAAAACATTTTCCCACCCCTTATTTGCATATGCAAATTAGGATTTGGTTCAGTATTCGGCCTAATCTTTATTTATATATAAATCTTGTTCCAGAAGTGGAAATACACAAAACTTAAGCAGATTTAGGAAGCTTAGGTTGTCCCAAAAAAACATTTATTATTTTCGTAGGTAAACTAAAAATCCTCCCCAGGAAATGCCCCTAAATTGAAGAATAAAATGTTCAAAAATGTCTGGCAATGAGTGCAACTGAAATGTGAATTTCTGCTGGCACTTAAAGGAGAGCTAAAGCCCCCGACACCACCCTCCACTGGCCCACCTCCCTGCGTTCTACTAGAATAAGTATCCTGTACAGCAACACTAATTTATATATGCAGAGTAGTGCAGCGGAGCTCAGGGGTGCCATGTTCTGTAGCTTCCGATTGTCTTTGTTCTTTTTGGTAATTTAGGGAGCTTTCCCAGCTCCATCTCCGCATGCCAAAAGTTTTGGCGATCACTTCAGGAAGATCCCAAAGCTACCAAACATGGCGCCCCAAGATTCGCTGCACTATTATGCATATAAAGGCCAGTGTTGCTGGGCAGGACACACACTAGTAGAACATTATGCAGGGAGTAAGCAGGAAGGGCGGCCAGTGGAGGATGGCGAATAGGGGCTTTTAGCTGTATTGGGGTTTAGTTCTCCTTTAAAGAACCACATTTTTCCAACACAACAAAGAATTTGTCACAAACCAACCAGTGTGACAGGAAGGGAGTAAATAATTTTATCACATCATGATATAGATTTTTTTTCCATTTGTTTGTATTGCTGCAAATAAAGAAATATGGAAAATAATGCCTCTTAACTGCTGTGCACGTGTACATATGCACACAAATTTTGAATCCACTCCATTTAACAAATTGTGGTGTACAAAATTACATTTGCTCTGATTCTTTCCAGCTTTCAAATGGTGGTCACTGAACCCATCAAAAAAACAAATGCTCTATAAGGCTTCAAATGTATTGTTATTGCTACTTTTTATTACTAATCTTTCTAGTCAGGATTCTGTTATTCATATTCCAGTCTCTTATTCAAATCAAGGGCATGGTTGCTAGGGAAATCTGGACTCTAGCAACCATATCGCTGAAATTGCAAACTGGAGAGCTGCTGAATAAAAATCGCAAGGATTCAAACCATAAATAATAAAAAATAATTGCAAATGGTCTCAGAATATCACTTTCTATATCATACAAAAACTTCACTCAAAAGTGAACAACCCCTTTGATACAATTACTTCTACAGATGTTTCAAAGTGTGCACAAAATATTTTTTTTGCACACACTGTAATAAAAGATACTTTTTGAACACACACACCATTGCTGATAAATATTAGGTCTCTAGTTTTTTTTGTATGTTCCCCTCTCTTTTTTTAAAAAAAAAAACAAACTGCACAGATGTATAATATTCAGTTAGTCCAAAGTCTATCCCTGAAAAGTGTGGCATGGTGATGAATCCATATTCCAGTCTACAAGATATCCAGCCTGCAGTTGATGGGAAAAACCTGGGATGTTGCACCTTAAGGCCAGGTTGGACATTTATGTAGAAAACTCACTCACCCCCCCCCCCCCCCCCGCAAATGTTGGTAAACATGCTATGGTATGCGACCACGTCCTTTCACATGCGTATATAAAATGTATAATTCGTACGGCAAAAAAGCCACCCATTACAGCAAAAATATAATTTGCCTCAATAAAGATATCCGCTTTTAAATGAAGGTTAAATATAATACAAGCCACTGCCGACAAAGGTCAGCCTTTCCTGTATAGGCGGCTCACCCCTCATCTTCTTCGGTCTTACTGGCATCAATCTTCACCCCTTCGTTTTGCCCAATCTCCTCTGTCTCAGCAGTAGTAGCTTCCATCATGGCTTCGTCGTCTTCAGAAATCATGGCTTATGTTTTTAATAACAATAAGGCAGACAGAGAGAACGTATACTACTGAAATCACCGAGAGAAAGAGATTTTAATAGACGCTTCCTCTCCCTTCTAACCCTTCGCTCCCGCAGCCGACTCCGCCCCTGGCCTTCTACTACTAATGGCGTCCTGGCAGAGCTCGTCTGAAATGGCGGCTTGAGGGGATTAACGCTATTAAAAGAGCATGGAAATATGATAACTGTACCACTAGTAGTGAATCTATTTATTAAAAGCGAATAAATTTTTACTATACACATAAACGATGTAAAGCTAGAAATTTAGCTTGTCGGAATACTAGATTACATTTAACAATACCATTAGTATCAGAGATCGAGTTTGCTTGACAAAGTTTTTGTTATTTTCAGAGACACAAAAAAAAAATTGTAAGAAACACAATACAAACAATCTCCTGTTTTTACTTTTTGAAGTAAACTATTGTTTAAGAATATCCAAAAAAGAAATGAGGTGCTTTGTTAACCCTTTCAGTGCCGGACTGCCGGATGATTTGGTTACTTGCGAACAGTTCTTGAACATTTAGCGGCATATTTATCAAGGGTCCAATTTCGAATTGAAAAAAGACCAACTGAAATTAAGTCGAAGTTTTTTTTGGTCAAATAGGTCCGTTTTTTTAGAATCATACGAACCGAACGAATAGTACATTCGATCGAATTCGATTAGACGTTTTTCCCAATAAAACTTTTATTTTTCAAAGTCCACCAATTAACTTAAATAGGTTCTAGGAGGTCCCCCATAGGCTAAAACAGCAATTCGGCAGGTTTTTAGATGGCTAATGGTCGAATTTGAATTTTTAAAGAGACAGTACATGATAAATTTCGATATTCGAATTTTCGATTTTTTTTCAAATTCAAATCGAATTTGGACTATTCCCTAGTCAATGTATACAACAAATAGCTCAAAATTCTAAATTTTTTCATTCGAAAATTCACCTCGATAAATCTGCCCATTTGATGCCCAATGTGCATAGGTTTACATAAGTATGTGGCCTTTAGGGGCCCTAAAAGGAAGACACCCCATATGATGTATCATCCTCTGTCATTACAGTCACTGTGAAAGCAACACATTCCCCCAAATCCAAAATGGGTAAATACGTCTTTATAAGTCAAAGTACTAAACCGCACAGCATTCCTAAGGTTGGCAAAAGCTTCCATTTTGCAGCATCCAATCTCCCACATAACATTAGGTACCAAGATAAATTACCCTAAATATGAATGCCAGGGATTCACTGAAAACTTTGATGCCAAATGTGTATAGGTTTACCAAAGTATGTGGCATTTATAGACCCCATAATTTACCTTGTGCATGCTAATTAAAAAACACACCCAGTTTTATGTGTGGTAAAAGCTGCATAAAAGTACAGTGACCCCTGAAAACCATATATTTTTGGAAAGTAAACATTCTGTAAAATTCAACAAGGGTAAATAGTTTCCTGCAGGAGAACCTGGGATCTGGTACCCCACTGACAGTTCAGGTAAGAAACAACAGTCGAGTTGTATCCTTATAGCATGACCTTTGATTAGGTCAGAAAAAATCATGAGGGCATTGAAAACTGCCCTTATTTCCCTGAAATTTGATCCATAGCATCCCAGGTGCCCTGAGCAGTATGCTTCCCTAGATGCATTACCCATCCTTTGGCTGAAGCAGTGGTTGTTAAAATAAGCTGTCAGTTCCAGAATTGTCCTTCCCCTGGTGTATCTGGCTAGATGAAGCCACCAGTCTAGGGGATTCATCGCTTCTTGTGAGATTACCCAGGTGGAATCCAGAGAGTCCTCTGATTTGTCCCAGAGTCTCAGTAGTTCCTGCTGGAGAGGGTGCATGTGCATTTTAGCACTAGAGCCTCTATGGAAGGTGTCATTAGCCCTAAAACCATCATCATCTGTCTCACAGAGACATGAGATGGATTCCTGAGGCAATTGACAAGGTCTATGGTCTTGGAGATCCTCTGGGGAGTCAAGGGGACTATCATCTTCTCTGTGTTGATACACATTCCCAAGAACTGCTTTTGTCTTGAAATTCTTCTCATTGACAATCCATCTGAAATACTGTAGCACACTCAGAGATCTCTCAAGATGTTTTCGAAGGAGAGAAGCAGACACTGCTCTGAGAAGCCAGTCGTCTAGGTAGGGTATAACATGTACTCTTGACAAAGAACAGCCGCAACTGAGGCAACAACCTTGGTGAATACCCTTGGAGCAGTGGCATAACTAGAAGTCACAGGGCCCCCCTGCAAAAATACATTTTGGGCTAATTATCCTAATTAAATATCCTAATTCATTCTACAAAGCTTTGCTATAACCACAAGCATATAATGTGTAGAAGGAGTACATCCACACAGATTTAAACTGCAAAATGTCTGTCTACCATCGTCACAATCTATGCATCTTTCCAGCTGCCGGGATTTCTGAACTTTCACCAGTAACACTGGGTGCCGAAACAAAGCTGATAATTTTGGGGTGCTTTTGAATTGAGGTTTTCTTCCCTTTTCTTTGTACACTTTGTGCACAACTCTGGTGATGGTATTTGGACATAGTGAGTGGTAGAATTAAAGCATAACCTTCTCTTCATTCACTTAGATTGTCAAGTCTGGTATTCTGGAAGCTAACACCCCTGAACCATGTGCATTGCATGATCTCTGATGGCATGGAATGCGCATTACCATCTTTCTGCTTCTCAGAGACTATAAGAAGCCTGAACATGGTCCAAAGCGATGGGTATCTGGATTACCCAGTGTAACAATGTTGTGGCCCTGACAACATAGTGCTAGTTTTAAGGGTCATAATGCCCTGCTATACAAATAGCTAAGATCTCAGTCATAAAGCTGGACTGCTGCTTCCAATGGGGATCAGATAGGATATTTGTAGCCACTGGGATAGAATGGTCTGTTATACAGATAGCTAGAATCTCAGTCATAAAGCAGGGCAGGACTGCTGCTTCCAATGGGGATCAGATAGGATCTGTGCAGCCACTGGGACAGAATGGTCTGTTATACAGATAGCTAGAATCTCAGTCATAAAGCAGGGCAGGACTGCTGCTTCCAATGGGGATCAGATAGGATCTGTGCAGCCACTGGGACAGAATGGTCTGTTATAAAGCATTTACTAGCATCTTGCTGTCACTGCACACAGAAAATGCACTAGTGTTATTGGTGTTTTCTCATGTCCACTTTGTATTCACACCCAACAGAAAAAAAAGTAACAGCAGTCCCCAGTCAAAAATAAAGGGCAAATCAAATATGGTAAAAATAATCATGATTACACAAGTCATTGACTGGATGGTAGGGCTTAGGTACAGAATTTTTTTTTTTTTTTACCAATCAATCAATAGTCTAGTGTCATCAATATAATACTCCCTGTCTCTCCCCAAAGATTCCACATTTTTAGGTACCCAGTAGTAGCTGTTGCTGATAATTGCATGTGAAGACATACCTGTGACTTTCTGTGTGTCACGTGTGAAGACTCTCTGTGTGGGTGGATTGGTGGCTCAGCAGCTGGGGACTTTTAAGGGAGGCCCAGGCCAGGTCAAAACAGTCACACTTCAGTTCACTCCTGAAGTCTCACCACCAATTTTATTTTACAAGGGAAGGGGGGCAGGAGGGAATCCATTTCCTACATTAAATGTTATTGGTGGTCAAACCTTACATGTAGGTGAATGAATGGCCAGGCAGCAAGGGAGCTGCAACCACCCACCTGTCCAGCCTCTCCAGAATCAGTCAGACAGGAGCCCTGCCTGCAACTCAGTGGTTGGGATGTGGGGGCAGGGCCATCCAGGGACTGTGTGGCCAATACATAATGTAGTGTCCTGCCCCCTCTCCAGTCCTGTGTACTCTGCAGTGATGTGGGGGCGACCAGCAGGCGGGCAGGGTGGGGAGGTAGACAGAGGCGGGCCCAGCCAGGGTCTCTGCAGCCACTTGCTATGTGTTCAGCTAGAGCGGAGGGAGAGGAAAAGTAAGTTAGTTACTGCACCCTGCGGCCCGCCCCTACCCCACGCACAGCAGCAAAAGAATCTGCAATTAGGAGTGAGGGAGCACAAGTGTAATAGTGGTTTAGTGGCAAAATATAACAGACCAGTAAACTCCTTTCCGGGCCCCCTCTCCTCCTGGGCCCCCCGTATCTGCGGGGTCTGCTTCCACGGTAGTTACGCCAGTGCCTTGGAGGAGAAGTGATACCAAAGGGTAGGACACAGAATTGAAAATGACAAAGCTGACTCCCACAGCTATTCTTAGTAGCTTCCTGTGTACCCGAAAAACAGGGAAATGCAAATAAGCATCCTTCGGGTCTATGGTCGCAAGGTAATCTCCGGGCTCATCTGAAGGGCTGCCCTCACCGTCTTCATCCTGAAAAATTATTCTGAATAAACTGGTTCACAAACCTCAGATATATTATGGTGCGGAAAGATCCATCTGGCTTGGGAACGAGGAAACCTGTGGAATATGTGCCGCAATCTTCTTCTAAAAAATGAACTTCTTCTAACACCCTCTTTTTGCAAAAAGTAAAGATAGCCTCTTCTAAGGCTTCCTGCTTTTGTGGAGATTAACTTTGGGGAGTTTGCACAAATCTTGGAGGAGGAGATGCAAAAAATTATTTTCTGTAACCTTGCTCTACCAGTTGCAAAACTCACTGATCTGAAATCAAGGTCTAGAAAAAGAAAACTAGTCTTCCACCCACTGGAAGATCTCTGGCATCAGAAGTCCTACCTACGAGTTGAGGACAGAGACTTACCTCTACCTCTTGCTACTCTAGAAGATCCACCTTGTGATCTGAAAGGTTGGGACTTCTCTTTGTCCTTTTCACCATATCTAGATTGTCTGGGTCTAACTGGAGAACTCTTTTGCCTGCAAAAAATTACTCTTCTACCTCATTCTCTGCCTACCTTGAGGCAGGATTTTGCCCTTCTCAGACATCTTTTCCATGAGAGTATCTAATTTGGCGCCAAAAAGATGACCAAACTCAAATGGCATATTGCAAAGGTTATTTTTGGATGAGGTGTCCGCAGACCACAGCTAAAGCAAGATGGCTCTCCTGGCTGTGTTGGAAAGGGCCATATTCTTAGAGGCTAGCTGGAAGAGTCACAGAAAAATGTGGATGCTAGCTTAATGCCCTTCAGGGGAGAGATCCCTAGGGACTTATTAATTAACATTCTCCTCCAGCTGTGAAAGCCAGTTACTCAAGGCTCTAGATATACATACAGTTTATATCATAGACATATACTATGCCTGTGTTACCTCTTCAAGTGGATTAAATTCCAGAAGTATCTATTTAGTTATTGAATGTGTACAATCTTTGCAGTTCCACCAGATTTTTAAGATTCAACAAATGAAGATTTTTTTACATAAATTGAAGGCAATTGAGTGGCAAAGCTCACACCAAATTTTCCTTCAAGAATCACTGGTGCCCCAGTTAAGAAATTAGTTTTGTGTGTCTAATTCAATGTGGGTAATCCTACCTCCCCCATAATAGCAAGGGCCCACCTAAATATTATATTTTACTATTCAACACACAGATAGTTGATCTTTATTTCAACAATATTGATAAAGGTAATATAACAAATATCATGCACATTTGCATGTTGTAGTCCACTGTAATTTACATTCAAATGCAAATTTCATATGTGGAAAAATTAATGTAGCCTCTACCTTTTTCACTAGCTAATATGCCTAAAATTAGAATTAGGTGTACCAGATCAGGTGTCAATGGTTAAAACATTAGAAAATCTAGGAGCAATGTGACTTAATATCTCCAAGTTTGGTTTGTGCATAAGAAAGAAGGTTATATATGCCTTCAAGTCTGGGAAACAATTTGAAAAGATCACCAAACAATTGGACATTAAAGCGATACTGTCATGGGAAAAAAATTTCTTCTGCACAGAAATCCATTTCTCAAAAGAGCAATCAGATTTTTTTATATTTAATTTTGAAATCTGACATGGGGATATACATATTGTCAGTTTCCCAGCAGCCCCAAGTCATGTGACTTGTGCTCTGATAAACTTCAGTCACTATTAACTGCTGCACTGCAAATTGGAGTGAAATCATCCCCCTCCCTTCCCCCCCTCCCCAGCAGCCTAACAAAAGAACAATGGCTGCCTGGTATATCTAAGAACAGCACTCAATAGTAAAAGCCATGTCCCACTGCGTCACAAGTGGAGAAAATCTCAAATTAATGCCAACATGGCAGTACTCATGCAGCCTGAAAACAGAGCTAAAATGCTCAAAGAAACCTTCAAGAGCCCTAGAATTTGATCAAGGGACCTACAAGCAGCTGTCACCATTATTGATATCAAAGTGCATAAGTCTTACATTAAAAAATATATATATTTACTTGGGAGGTGTTCCAGGAAGAAACCTTTACTGTCTTGGAAAGAATATAAGGGCAAGACTAACGTTTGCCCATGAACACCTATGTAAAGACCAACAATTTGATCTGGACAGATAAGATAAAAAAAGAGTCATTTGAACACAGTACTAAACAACGCTTGGCTAAAACCAGAGCACGCATTTAATCATTAGAATTAGGGATGCACTGAATCCACTATTTTGGATTCGGCCGAACCCCTGAATCCTTTGTGAAAGATTCGGCCGAATACAGTACCGAATCCGAACCCTAATTTGCATATGCAAATTAGGGATAGGAAGGGGAAAACATTATTTACTTCCTTGTTTTCTGACAAAAAGTCCTGTGATTTTCCTCTCAGCCCCTAATTTGCATATGCAAATTAGGATTCGGTTTGGCTGGACAGAAGGTTTCGGCCGAATCCTGCTAAAAAAAACAAATCCTGGCCGAATCCCGAACCGAATCCTGGATTCGGTGCATCCTTAATTAGAACCTCATACCAAATGTAAAGCATGTGTTACGCCTGGTCTCCCAAACCCAGAGTAGGCTGAGTCAATAACAAGCTGGCAATGCTGTACACAATCGTGATGCAGAAGCGTAGTCGAGGTCACTGGCTGATTCAGAATACATAAACAGCGCTACAAAAGCAAGATCCAGGAGAGTAGTCAGAATACTAGCAGTGGTGAAGACAGGCAGCAGTCAGGAGCAGGGATAGGCAAAGTCAATCACCGAACAACACACTAGAAACGCACCCAGGAACTACTAAAATAGACCTACGATGGGCAATGAACATTGGCTTGTGAGCCCTTTAAATATTTGAATTTTCACTCCGAAGCGCAATGACATCACACGCATCGGCGTTAAACCAGGAATCGTCGAAGGACGCAAATCATTTTCCTTTCATTACCCCCCCTCAAGAGGGGGCCACTGGACCCCTAGGCTTGTTTGGAAACCTAGCATGAAATTGCCTTACCAGCCAATCAGCCCTAACATCAGAGGCAGGGACCAAGACCTTTCCTCGGGACCATAACCTTTCCAATGAACGAGTTATTGGATTTTACCTCTAGAAAGGCGAGAGTCCACCAACCTCTGACCAAATACTCTGGCTGACCTTCCACAGAGATGGGAGGAGGAGGAAAATTCTGATGAACAACTCTAGCAGGCTTCAAAAGAGAAACTTGAAAAGAATTAAAAGATCTAGAGTTCAGGAGGAAGATTTAACCTGACAGTACTGAAATTAATTACCTCAGACACAGAAAATGGACCAATAAATTTGGGACCCAACTTGGTTGAAGGGACTTTCAGAGAAATGTTCTTAGAGGACAACCATACCCTGTCACCAACTTAATAATCAGGTGAAGCTCTCCGATGTCTATCAGAGGTTCTTTTTTGGGCAGCAACTGCTGAAGACAAAGAGTCCTGGAACCCTTGCCAAATTTTAGAAAAATTATTAATTAAATTGTTAACAGCGGGAACATCAGAAATGTCAGAAAACGAGAAGGCCCTAGGATGATGGCCAAATACTGTAAAAAATTTTGAGAACTTCCTGTGGACAAGTAAGTGGCATTATTATAGGCAAACTAAACCCATGGGAGAAAATCTGCCCAGAGTGACTGATTGAATACATAGCACCTAAGATACTGCTCCAAAGATTGATTTGTCCTTTCCGTCTGACCATTTGTCTGTGGATGGTATGCTGAAGAGAAGGAGAAATCAGTACCCATAAGGGAACAAAAGGCACGCCAACATTTTGACACAAATTGAACCCCCCTATCCGAAACAATGTTCAGTGGGGCCCCATGGAACTTAAAAATGTTACCAATAAAGAGCTTGGCCAAAGGGGAGGATGGGGGAGGGGAATAAAATTAGACATTTTACTAAACTGATCCACCACCACCCAGATGACTGTATACCCTCTAGAGGGAGGTAACTTCACTATGAAATCCATAGAAACGTGTCCAAGGCTTTTCAGGAATGGGAAGCGACTGTAGCAGCTCCTGAGGTAAAGATCTGGAAGGTTTTGAACGCTGACAAACTGAGCATGACTCAATATTCTTGCACACAGCTTGTCTTAATGTTGGCCACCAGAGTGTACGAGACAGCAGAGCACAAGTTTTCGTACGACCCAGGTGCCCAGCAACCTTTGAATCATGATTCTCATGAAAAACTGCTTCACATAGATTTATAAAAATAATTTGACTACAGGAGCATTAACAGGTAAATCCACCTGGGCGTTAGATAAAGAGGTTGAGAGATCTGGGCTCAAGGCTGCTACAATCACCTCCTTGGGAACAATAGAAGCAGGTTCAAGGTCTTCCTTAGGGCTGGAAAGAAAACTTCTAGAAAGAGCATCTGCCTTCTCATTTTTTTCACCCGGCCTGTAAGTAATGATAAAGTTAAAGCGGGTAAAAAACAAAGCCCAACTGGCCTGTCCGGGATTTAATAGTATATTTAATAATATACAATTGGTTCTTTTGATCTGTGAAAACAGAAACCAAATGCTTAGGGCCCACTAGAAGGTGTCTCCACTCTTCAAATGCCCATTTGATGGCTAATAATTACCTGTTACCAATATCATAATTGATTTCTACGGAGAATTTATTGGAAAAAAAAGCACATGGATGAATCTTACCAGTAACGGGGTGTCGCTGAGACAAGACTGCTCCGGGTCCAATCTCAGGGGCATCCACTTCGACTATAAAAGGCAAAGAAGAATTAGGATGCTGGTGCACCGGAGCTGAAACAAAAGCTTTTTTTAAAAAACCAAAAGCCTCTACAGCCTCAACGGACCACGTACTAGGATCTATCCCCTTCTTAGTCAGAGCAGTAATTGGGGCCACCAGATTAGAGAGATTTTTAATAAATTGTCGATAATAATTGGCAAACCCTTAAAACCTTGCCCTTGCCCAATCTTGAATAGCCTGAATCTTAGTTGGTTCCATTTCCAGGCCTTCTTGGGAAATGATATATTCAATGAAGGGCACAGAGGAAACCTCAAACAGACATTTTTTGAGTTTGGCATATAGGTGGTTTTGCCTCAATCTGGATAACACTTCCCGGACATGGGCACGATGAACAATTATATTAAAAGAATAAATCAAAATGTCGTCTAAATATACCACGACATAGCGACCCAAAAGATCACAGAAGATATTGTTAAAAAAGTCCTGGGAGACGGCAGGGGCATTGCATAAAACGAAGGGCATTACTAAATACTAATAATGCCCATCCTGGGTATGAATTCCATTCATCCCCTTCCCTTATCCTGATTAGATTATAGGCGCCCCTTAAATCCATCTTGGAAAATACGGCGGCACCTCTAACTCTGTCAAAGAGTTCTGAAATTAAGGGAAGGGGTAACGGTTCTTTACCACGATCTTGCTTAACCCTCTATAATCAATACAAGGTCTTAGACTCCCATCTTTTTTTCAACAAAGAAGAAACCAGCCCAGCAGGTGAAGAAGATGGCTTAATAAACCCCCTATCCATGTTCTCTTTAATATACTCTTCCAATGCTAGGGATTCAGGAAGAGAAAGTGGATAAGTTCTACTCTTATTAGGAGGGGAAGAACCTGGCAGTAACTCAATTGCACAGTCGTAAGGCCTGTGAGGAGGTAGGGTTTCAGCCGCCTTCTTACAGAAGACATCAGAAAAATGGGGCGTAACAAGAGGGTAACCCTTCTAGGGTAGTTGCGGCCAGGGTATGGACAGGTTTAAGGCTAGATGTTTCACAACCTGGGCTCCATTGTAATATCTCACCAGAAGACCAATCAACTTAAGGGGTTGTGTCTTTGTAACCATGGAAGGCCTAAAGTGATGGGTGTTTGTGGGCACTCAATAATATAAAATAAAAGAAGTTCAGAATGATTACCCACGGACATATGGAGGATTCTGGATTTAGAAGACACCACCCCCGAACTTAGAGAACTGCCATCTATAGCCGATAACCTAAGAGATGGTCTCTGGTTATATAGTGTTTACGTACAAACCCTACATCCAAAAAAATCCCCGCCGCCCCAAAATCCAAAAAGGCAAAGCCCTGTATGCGACCCCTATCCCAATTTAAGAAGACTGGAATCATTATTTGCGAGGAGAATGATGGTTGGGAAGTAGAAATGGTATAACCCAAGCAGGACTTGCCTTGCCTGAGAATTCGTATGGCTGCATCGGCAGAGCGATCAGGATCATCGTAGATTATCACCATGGCAATGAAGAAGGCTTCTAAAGAGAAACGGGCTGAATCACTATGAGGCAAGAAAAACCCAAAAGATGTTGATTGCTTTTTGAATAGAACATAATACTGTGTAGAAAATGACTGGTATTTACACTAACTCCTAATACACAGGAAAATAATAAAATACTATAATTAGCAGATTTTGGGGTTTTTTTCCCAAGTCATAGCATGGCAAGGAACAAGCAGTGAAGGGAGGAGGATGGACAACAGGGCAGAGAGGGAAAGGAACACCTCAGGGCAGGGGTTAAATTAATAGGGCAGACAGGAAGTGAAATAAACCGTGCATGGAGGGGGGGAAACAGGACAGAAAGGAGCAGTTCAGGGAAAGGGTGATCTGATGTCTGCAGAGGACTGAGTGTGACATCACAAACAGGCCCAATCCTCCCTCATTGGCCGCTGCTCAGCAACTTAGGCAGGAGGTACCTGCAGCTCTACAGCCTGATACTGGAGACTGCTGAACAGGAAGCTTGCAAAGGGGGAGGGCTGAACAGTTTTCAAGCTAATACAGATGTTTGTGACCCAAAAGGTATTCAAAATAAAACTTTAAGTAACTTAAGTTGCTGTTAAAAACATAGTCCCTTTGTAAAATGTATACCTGAGCAATAGAATTCTTAAAGGAATTGTTCAGTGTAAAAATAAAAACTGGGTAAATAGATAGGTTGTGCAAAATAAAAAAATGTTTCTAATATAGTTAGTTAGCCAAAAATGTAATGTATAAAGGCTGGAGTGATTTGATGTATAACATGTCAGTCAGATCACTACTTCCTGCTTTTCAGCTCTCTTGGTTTACACTGACTGGTTACCCTGGCTACCAGGCAGTAACCATAGACTTCCGTGGGGGGGCCACATGGGTCATATCTGTTGCTTTTGAATCTAAGATGAATGCGGAGGATCAATTGCAAACTCACGGAACAGAAATGTACCATGTGGCCCCCCGTCCTTGTGTTAAATATATATATATATTTTTTTTTATAACAAATAATTTACTGAAACTCCGCTTGCGCTCCTCTTCAGAAAAGGTGATCAGGCAATCCATTGTGTGTCGCTTGAGTTATCCTCCCTGCCTTCCTTATAGGTAAAGCAATTTGGGGAGATATACCATTTTTGGGAGGTTGATTCTCCCCCCATAAGGTGAGGGGGAGATTTACCCATATTTGAATGTCAGATTCCATTTTTGAGACAAGGGGATTAAGGTTTTGTAGGAACCAGGAATGGTGCGCAAGTATATTGAGTCCCAAGATACTTTACAACCCACACGCGTTGAGCACTTGAGGGGAGGATGGTGGGGACCCGATTATCTATGGGGAATATGGATTTGCTCCAGTTAATCTTAAGGTTTGATAATTCTCCAAAATTGTTCCACTGTGTTATTTAGTATCCATGGTGCAGAACCAAAATAAAAAAAAAAAAAAGTTATCCGTCCAAATATTTATGGACCAAACTGTATTTGATATTACGTAGTTGACTGCACTGCATTCAATCGTTTACCATGAAGACATCTACAGCAATCACATTTGGATGTATAAAAATTAAAGTACTCAGAAAATTGTTCTCACTTTTATTACAAACTTCATTGACATCAAATTTGAATGCACTGATCACTTCACAAGCACAAATAATGTGGTAAACTTAAAAAGAATATTGCTGAACATAAAACCCTTTCCATACAGATGGCGAAATGCCATAAAAAAAATTCCACTTCCTATTTACAGCAAGACACTTTGTGCCTTGGTTATTTATAGTCCTCTCATAAGGATAATGTGATGGTGCTCTCAGCATTGCTGCGCGACGTTCTTCTCTTCCAACCATCTCCACCTGGAACAAAGAAAAGGGAACCTTTAATTCTCAATCAGTGTTATCCATTTCAGAAGTCCATATTTCTATAAAGTAAAAATCATATGCACATTATGTGTGTAAAACCTAAAACTGTTATGATTGATATATCTCTGAAGCTGTAACCTCAGCATTGGTTAAGTCTGTAAACTTTATAAAGTTTTTTGGCCTGTGCATAGGATTTTTTTCCATTTTAAATTTTTACAAGACATTTCACCCCTCATTTTAACAAGTTCTTGTTTGTCTGTAGATTTTTAGCTATAAAGAAAAGAAATAAGCATTAAATCCTATAAACGCACAATTAAGAAATACCATTAAATCGAAGAGCAAAAAAAGATTAAGCTGTTAAGGCATCTAATTTTTTTTTTTAAACTCCTGTAAAAAAACAATTTATCAAAACGTTAACAAAAAAGGACTCCAAAAGATTAAAAAAGCCAAAGCCTGTAGTTGTTTTTCCCAGTTTAATTTTTACGCTGGTACATGGAAGTTGGAAGAGACCATACCACAGGACAGCGGTTTCTGGTGTATGCCTTGCGCTCTGCCCACAACGTGCGACCCCAGAGATAGACGTGGACAGGGTGACACACGGCCTGCAATGAAGTTCCCGCTGGCGGGTACAAACAAGGTATAATGTCAGAGTTAGAAGACAACATTCTTCTTTACCTTAAGTTGTACCCATTTCAGTACTTTACCTGTTACTTTAAAAAAAAAAAACTTTAATTTAATCCTTAGGTCACCTGGCATAAAAAGACCAGAAGACCAAATTTAAAAATTCTTGAGCATTTAAAAAAGGAGAAAAAACATTTAAGGCCGTGTTTTTAACTCTAAGCGCTAGACATTAATGCAAAACAGCTTTAAACACAAATGCTGATTGTTAAGTTAATAAATTCAGTCGACACCGTTTAAATTCTTTATTAAAGCTTAACGTAAAAAAAAAAACCCCACACATCAGCATTTCATCAGTAACTACATAGAATACCCACCTTAGTTTTAATGTCATTGCATTAGTAAGGCTGGTAGTTGTTTTGATGGTTTCCTCCACCTCTTGCTTTGCCGTATGTGCTTTGTTGCCCTAAAAAAAAAAAAAAAAAAAAAAAAAAAAAAAAGGATTTAAAATATTTAAAGGGCACAAGCCAAACTAGCAATATCAATAAGCAGAACACTAAATGCAAACTATAATTTGCAGCAACAATAATTCATATTACACTTAATCCAATGTTTGCCAAATGCAAATAAATGTATATGGATACCTAAATTTGATGTTAGTACCAAGAAGCTGCAAGGGGTCTTGCTTTTCTTCAATATAAAATTGCCATCTTACCACTATTGCTTATTAAAATTTAAGCACATTTTTCTAGCGTTTCTTTCCAAATAAGCCAGAAACAGTTCCCCCATGTAGATACAAATTGAAAATGTACCTGAATGTAAACTATGAAAGCTTTTGCAGAAAACTTACCACTATATTCAGTATATCCTGGGTTATATCCATAGCTGTACCCAGAGTAATCATAACCACTATAGCTGTTATAGTCTTGATCACCATAGGAACCATTGTTTCCATATCCGCCATAGTTTTGATCATAGTAGTTGTTGTAGCCTTGATTCCAACCTTGACCTAAAAAAGGTACCCAAACAGCATGAATACACCCAAGTTTGCTACAATTTGAAGCAGCTTCAAAGATTGTTAAAAATGGAGTTTTAATTAAATTGTATTTCTCTGTTCAGTGGTCCAAAGATGTAGAAGTTATTTCTCTTATAGTTCATAATATAATTGGATTAAAGTACCCCTTGAATATTAATTCAGAGTGATCTAACACTTTTTCCCCAGAGCATATGATACCCACCTCTGCCTCTTCCTCTGGTACCACCCCTTCCAGTGACTGCTCCTCTTCCTCCCCTCTGCTGCTTCTGTTGTTGTTGTCTGTAGACTTCTTTGGGCTGTGCAGCTTTTATTTCACACTGAAAAGATTTTTTTTTTTATTATTATTTTGAAGTTTCTTTGAAAATCAAACACAGGCAACAGGAAAAATCTGGCAAATCGTACCTTTCCTGTACCAATTTGGTGGAACCGGCTTTCCAAAAGCTTCTTTACTGGTTCTTCACCTGTGTAGGTGACAAAACAAAAGCCTCTCCTTTCGTTTGTTTTTGTGTCAATTGGCAGTTCAATATTTTCAATCTGCGTGGGAACAAAACAATTTAGCTACATTCTACACAGAACAGTTTAAATTATATAAGTTTTTCTAGTATTGTCACTGTCCAATAGTTAGAATATATTTTACAAGAATAAGCAACTACTCATAATTCCATAACATACACATTTGTAGTTTTGATTGCACGTGGCGATGAAGACATACATCATAGGAATATAACTTTTAGAGTACAAGGAAAGGACAATACAGAAATGATGCCACCCAGTATAGTAAATCACTAATGCTTCCCCGGAATTGTTCCCCTGTTCAGATAGTTACACTGGTCCAGCAAACAAATGCTGAATGTTAATTTTTAATAAATTTAGTTGACACCTTTCCTGTAGTTTCTCAAAGGCTCCACTGCACCTTTCTAAGTTTGTACAGTCTCAGTATAGCAAGATCAGTGTTACTATAAGCTGCAAATGTGCAGTGCTGGAAGCCTGAAGAAGCCACAAGGGAGCCTTAGAAAATGCAGCACCTGGTAAATGAATGGCCAAATCAATTAAGTTTGAATGAATCTTTTTTTTTTTTTAAAAAAAAAAAAAAAAAAAAAATACTGAAATACCATTATAAGGATCTCTCTAATAATAATGGATTCCACACATTGAAATGAACAGCTAACCCCTGGGTCAGTTTTGAGGTGATTGACCCTGGTACCTTTATTCCTCCTGCTTTCTTGTGAATATGTGCACCACTCACTATGGAAAGCAGAAGGACCAAGTTCCAGAATCCATCACCTGACCTTGATAGAGAGGAAAAAAAATAAAAGCCAGGGAGGGGATTACCATCTCTCACCAATAAATACAGTATTACTTGGCAGTCTAGAAGTGGACCTGCCCAACAATAAGAACAAATTGCAAATCCTAAATGTACATAGCCCACAAAGTGATCTAAAAGTAAACTGTATACTTACTTCTCCAAATCCACCAAAATACTGCTTGATCTGCTCCTCTGTTGTTTCAGGACTGAGTCCACCAACAAAGACTTTCTTGGGGGGCTCTTTGCCTTTCAGTGCCTTAGCTCTTTTTGGATCAATAAGCTTGCCATCTAGTTTATGCTCGTTTGTTTCAAGAACCTTAATAAAAGTATTAAAATGAAAATACCTTTAGTTTACTTGATTTAGAGCTCAGCCAATACACTCCCATACAGGCAAATTACTCACTTTGTCAACGCTCACAGCATCTTTGAAGAGAACAAAGCCGAATCCTCTTGATCGCCCAGTCACGGGGTCAGTTTTGATTGTGCAATCCAACACCTCCCCAAACCGAGACAGATACTCGGTTAGGTCTTTCTTGCTTGTATCCCAACTAAGGCCTCCAATGAACATTTTACTGCGCATGAAAACAACAATGTATTAGACTCCATACACATGACGACGAAGCAAACGCAAAATCTGCAAATTAGAGCACTGCGGCTAGTCATACTACAGTTCTGAATATCAAGTCGCTGGAATAGGAACGCAAAATTCTCTACTACGCATCAGTGCACATTTTATCGGGAGCGAGCGTTAGCTTCATGGTGACGTCACGACCCATACCATTGGGCGATACATTACTTCCCCGCCCCAGGTATCTCATTGGTTGGCGATGACGATTTCCCTAATCCGCAGCAGGGAATGGGCGAAGGCCTTCCAAATATATAGCGCAGCTTTGATATTCTCGCGAGAATAGATAAACCTTATTTTGGTATGGGGCGGGGAGAAAAATGACGAAAACAGTTCGCTAGTAGGGAGCTAAACCTACGCCTAAAGATACCGCCCAAACTACCGTCACTAACCTAAATTCACGACAAAGCCACTGCCAACGTTAAGAAAATTAGTCTAAGCGTTCCTTTCGGCCTTCTTCGAGCTATTCATATCACACGAATCGAAATTTGGAGGACTACACCTAATAATCAGCGCATACTTACCCTTCATCCTGTTGGTTTTTGCTGGCATTGATCTTTGACCCTTCATTGAAGTCTGGAGCTGCACCGAATCCGGCCATGGTTACAATCTAATCTGATTGAAAAGTACACTATCCTTAATGGCGCACAGCCGTAGCTAAGGTGGTGGAAAAAGATCACCGGTTTGCCCACCCTCTCCTTATATACAAAGGGAAACAACCAATGGATTTCGCTCGTTTTTGTGTCGTCATAGTTCTTTGCTGTATTTTTATTGGCGAAAAGCGAAGGGGCGTGGTTGTGCTGCGTTCGTTGGCCGGATGTCTGTTATGCGGGTATTCCACCCCGTAAAATGTAGATCTGGACACACACAATAGAGTCACATGGCGGTTTCAGAATATGGCGCCGTGTAGTCGTGTACAAAATGGCTGTGCTTGAGAAAAAAAGGCCTTACCTGCCTATGCTGTCGATTCTTTCTCCCAAGTGTTGATGAGAGCAGATGTGGAACGTTTTTTCAGGCTGCACATTTGAGCAGGGTCTGACTTGAACGTCACACTAAATCGGCAACGCAGGGGAAATTGGTGCCGTGCCGAGATGGCTCTATTTTCCGTTTCGGCGCCAGTTACAACTATCCTGCTAGTTATTAAGGGCACCACTACCCCAATCACGTTTGTCAAGGTGAAACATAAATCGCTGTCCGATTCCCAGCATAATGGCTTGGTTTTGGTGCACGTTGCTGTATTTTATAAACGGAAGTAAACTATAAATCAAAATATGGCATTTGCTTCTAGCAAATTTATCCAGCGACGAGTAAGAGCATCTGGTGTACTATACAAATGCAGATTTGTTTCTATAAACTTGAAATTTGCCAGTATTTTGTTCCAATAAAAGAGGCTAAACATAATTGCAATGTAGTGCTGATGAGATTTCACAATTTGTTCAGATTTAAAGGGTAATGAATTCTGGATGATGTGTCCATGCATGTGATTCTAGAGTGTGTTTATTATTTAAATGGTGGGATTTGATTATTGAATATTTTATGTCCAATCCTTCTCCAGCGGTACATGGTACCTCAGGAACTTGTTATGACTCAAGATTGTGAAAACTGAGAAGCGTGCGTATGCCTTATACAAGGGGTGACTGATTTTGTCCCTTTTCCCCAATTCTTAACCTAATTGGCCTTCAGTCTGAGCCCTACTGCCACCACTCTTAAAAGGGAACTATCACAAAAATGTAAATGTATTATATGTTTCATTATACTGAAATAAGAAACCTTCTAAATACAATCAATTAAATATTCTGCATAGTTTCTGAAATAATATGAATCTTATATTAAATTTTCATTTGCCAATAGTTTCCCTTTAAATCCCCCCCCCCCTAGGAGAGCCAGCCGTACAGTTTGGGAACAATTGGTTTAAGGTTTTGGGTGGCAACATATACAGGGTTCTATTATCTGAAAAGCTTGGGACCTGTGGTTTTGCAGATAAGGTATGGTGATCCAAGTAACAGAAAGACCTACTACTAAAAAAAAATTGAAATTAAAACAAAAGGATTTTTTTTGCCATCAATATGGGTGTATGTTTCTTAGTTACAATCAAGTTCATGTTACTGTTTTATTTTTTTTCAGAGAAAAAGGCAATCATACAAAATATATTTTTTTGCATACAATGGGTACAATGAGAGATGGGCTTGCCGTATTTTTGAGTTTTATGGAGAATGGGTTTGCAGATAATGATCCCTTTTCATGAAAGGGTAATTTATTTCATACATTTTTTTGGGGGGATTAATGTGCTTTCTGCAGTTTGGAATGTAAAGGGCACCTGTTGGGTAAAAATAGTACAGTAGTTTTTTAAAAAAAATAAATGCCCCCTGCCAGCGCTAGGCTATCCGCACCGGGAGGGAGCACCCTGCTCAGGCAGCCATGTCCGGACACTCGCATGCGCATAACGAAAAGCTGCCATCAATTGCTCATTATGCACGTGATGTCGCATGCGCATTATGTGCATGCAAGTGGCACAACATGGCTGCTCGCACTGTGTGCTCCTTCTCGGTGTGGGCAGCCTAGTGCTGGTCAGTGATTCCTTAATCAAATGTCAGACTACATTTCTCTTCTTATTGTTATAATTAAAATGTTTATTGTAACAAAACATTGATTTTATTTTGTTTTACAAACACAAAATAAAATTACTATAATTGTCTATTCCTTTGGGGAGTCTGAAAACACAAAGCTTTATTTATTAAATTATACAGTGTAGAAAATGATTCCTGTGTGTGAAGTCCCTGCATCTATTCTCAGCAGACTTTTTTTCTCTAAATGTTATATTCACTCCTGACTTGAACTCTTCCAAGCTTAAAATAGCCAGAAGGCATTTCCATGGAAACCTCGGAAAGGAACAAATAGGTCAGTAGAAAGGATCACTTGATATTACATGATTTCCACTAACATTCAAGAAAAAAAGAAATAAAAATGCTTGACTAGTAAAATATAAATCAAACATTTACATCAGTAAAGTATTTGAATATTTTAACGGTACTGATTAATCCACATTGTTGTACCTTTTCTTACTAGTGCGTATGCAAGGCCTCTTTTGTTGTATTTCCCACTGGTGTATGTTGCTAGTGAATTCATCCTGGAACAATAACTCTGCATATGAACAGTGCATAAATTAAGGTCTGCTTAGCACTTTACAGATCAATAACAGTGCCTCACTGTGGGGGTTGGGGTGTAACGTAAAAGAGTGCTGCAGTGGAAGAGAAAACAGAAAAAGATAGGCTGAGACAAAAATATAAATCGATCACTTAAAAAGAATCAACTAACAGAAAGAGAGAGGGAGTAAAATCACAGTTGCAGGACAAGCAAAATTATATGGAGGTTCTAATGTAACGTGGAGCGCCATGCCTTGAGGTTTCAAAAAACCATTCAACAAACAAAAGGCTAATAGAATTCAGGGTTTTTTGACTGCTACAGCCATTGGGTGCAAAACAAAGGTAATTAAGATACATTCTCTGTCTAACACTGCCATGCTATAGTTTATGATATGAAACGTGTACCGGTGACAAGCAGACCTCTGAAATGCTTATGTGACCTGATATCCTGGGGATGATACTTTTTCATTTTTAAGGCCTACAGAGTTCAAAGAAGACAAGTCCTGATGCCTAACCAGAGCTCAAGACTGTCATGGCGAAGAACATGCAACAAAGACACTTTTGGTGGTTGTTTGGCACTGTGGGCTACACATCCTGGCAGCTGCAACCCTAAAGATGTGCTTTTTGGGGAAAGTGCCATTATTATTATTTCTGTGCTATGCAAGAAACCATCAAGGCAATGTAAAGTAAGAAACCATGAGAGATACCCTAACAACTTTAAGTCCAAGATAGATCATTAGTCAAAGAGGGTTTGACTGTGCAGTTTGTATTAGTTTGAGTGTACATTTTGTTTTCAGATTGCTCCTTATTTAAGCGCTGTACTGCTATGGCAGAATGCAGCCCTTTTCCCAATATTTTTAATGAACTGGATTTCAGTTTGAAGAAAAACAATTACCATTTAAAACAAAATTAAATAATTTTAAAACTATTGTTTTTTATTGCATTCAAAACTAACAGGTACGGGCACATTTACTTAGCTTGAGTGAAGGAAGGATTAGAATAAAAAATACTTCGAATTTCGAAGTATTTTTTTGGCTACTTCGAGCATCGAATTGGCTACTTTGACCTTCGACTACGAATCGAACAATTCGAGCTAAAAATCATTCGAATATTGGATAGTCGAAGTACTGTCTCTTTAAAAAAAACTTTGACCACCTATTTCACCACCTAAAACCTATCGATCGGGAAGGTTGGATTTTTACCCGACCGACCCGTCGGAGCCGATTGGCGCATCTTAATTTGATCGTTCGGCCATACGGCCGAACGCTCAAATTACCCCCGATATAGCCACGCAGTTTAGTGGCATATCGGGGAAAGATCCACTCGTTTGGCGATGTCGCCAAACAAGCGGATCTTTGAGTCTATGGCCACCTTAACACTTATCTCTTTGAGCACTGGCAAGAGATGGAATGCTAAGAGGATATCACCCAGCGTCAAAAACATGTTGGTCATTGCATAATAAGTACAATTCAATGTCAATGTAGGGATCATTTATAAGGGAACTGGCACACAGGGAGATTTGTTGCTGCGTTTAAATCTGTGGTATTGCTGGCGACAAACCTCACAATAATGCTTTCCCACCAGTAGTAAAGTAAATTGACAATAGGAAAACACGCTTGGTTTCCTGAAGTTGCCTGAAGATTCCCTTCAGTGTACTAGTACCCTAATAGTAGCTTGTAACTACATGTGTATAAAATCCATATGCATATTATTGCTATTTGTAGTGCTCTGCATATTAAAGTATTACTGTTACTTTGGTTAAATAAACATAACTACTGTAGAAGGTAAAAGGAATGCATATAAGCTGTTAAGTATGTCTACTTTGTGTCAGCTGGAAAGACCTACTGGTAAATAAATCACTAGAGAGATTATTATATGATCCACTTATACATTTATGCATAGTTAGTTATCATATCACCCCTTAAGCGCCTCTTCACCAGTGTGAACAACCCCAACTTGGCCAATCTTTCCTCATAGCTAAGATTTCCCATACCTTTTATCAGCTTAGTTGCCCTTTTCTGCACCCTCTTTAATTCAATGTCCTGTTTGAGCACTGGAGACCAAAACTGTACAGCACATTCTAGATGGGGCCTTACCTTTCAAAATAAGTAATCTGTTCTATTTACTCTAATTTGGTGCCTATTTTCATTAATTTGTTCATAGGACTGCTTTGAAACATATACCGGTAAGAGCTCATTTACAAAGTGCTACTGCAATTGCGGTCACACAACTTTTGCTGCAGTCATTGAATGACTCGTCACCAGGGTCATATATACCACATAGGCACTCATGGGCCTGTGCCTAGGGTGGCAGCTTTAAAGGAGAAGCAAAGGTTAAAATTAAGTAAGCTTTATCAGAAAGGTCTATATAAATACACCAGTAAAAACTCAAAGTAACGCTGATCTAAGTCCTCTGTCAAAAGGAAACACAACATGTATTTCCTTCTATTGTGTACACATGGGCTTCTGTATCAGACTTCCTGTTTTCAGCATAAACCTCCAGGGCTAGGGCTTGAGCATGCTCAGTTTGATCCTTGCCCCCTCCCTCCTTCCCTCCTGCTGTAAGATGAGCTATGAACGAGCAGGGAGAGACTTGGGCAGGAAGTGATGTCACAGCAAGCTAATATGGCAGCTGCTATTCTCAACAAACAGAGAGAGCTTCTAGAGCTGTTTACTCAGATATGGTAAAGCATTCTACAGAATAAATATAGTGTTCTAGCTTGAACTATTGTGGCTAATCTATTGGCAATAAACTGCCTCTGTAGCTTTCCTTCATCTTTAAGGGGCTGGCCCTCAGATGCCTATATGGTAAATACACTTTTCAAATGTTTCCATCAAATTGGTGGGGGCAGTGTCCTCCAGCATCATGTGCTGATGGGTGTGACGGTTTCTCTAAATATTGTATAATAATACAATAATCTAAAACCTTAAGTAATAATTGTTAGGCATCATATAATTTTATGGAAATTTGCACTGCCCTCATTGATAAACACAATAGGCCTATAGTGATACTGACACTAAAAAACTACTCTTTAAAATATTAATGTACCTTAAAAGTTACATGTAGGCCACGTTGCCTAAACGGAAAAGTATAGGTAATTTTTAATTTTAATTTTGCATTCCAAGCAAGTGAATTGCATTTGCTATTGAAAACATCTGCCTGTTTACATTTTAGCAAAGACCAGCTCATTTTCTCAACAGACTTTAGGGAGAACCAGAAAAAAGAAAGGGATAAACAAATACTGCTTTTGGTTGCAATTGCATTTACTAAGCTCCTTAAAACCACTGAGTTTTTAATTATGTTTTAATTAATAATTACATTTCAATTAATGTAAATATTAATTAACATATACATTAATTATTAATTTCTTAATATATTAATTGATGTAATTCACTAACATTTTAATTAATTTTAAATCTTTCATTACAGATAAAGTTTTGGGGAGGAGATACCCTTTCATATTAAGCATTTTATTAAATCTTTATATGTTTTGATAAATACATTCCATGTTTATAAGGCAGAGAAAGACTCCCACCTTGATGGATTTGTGCCCATTCCTTCTGCACTTTCTGACAATGAAACAGAAAACATGATCCAGGCAGTGGTGGATAATGCTTGCTGACAGATGTCCCTGGACCGAGAGACCACTGCTCTTAAACAGCTGCAGGGTCACGTGTGGAGGTCAACCTATATTACTGGACAGCTTAAGGGCGAGTAAGTATGATATATGTGGTTTAATGCTTCTGTGCAAATCTTATTCCAAATGCATTCACTTTTTAAGGGCAGTATTCAAGGGGAATGGTTGTAAACTATAGATAAAGATCTAAGCTATAAAAGTTGTCTGCCAAACTGTCCTTCACTATAGTGTAGAATTGTATTGCATGTGTTGGTCTACAATGGGCAGATTTTCAGACACATCTTTGGACATAAAACATAAACATAAAACCATTCTGTCACCAAGATTCACTTGTTTCTCTGCAAAAAATAGTATATTTGCTTAATTTAAAAGGGATACCCAAGTATACAATTTTCTTTTCTTTGGGTCATTAAAGAAAATGTACTTTCAAGCCACTTTCCAGTATATATTAAATAAAAAAGTAAAGTAAAATGATTTTAAAATTATTTGTAAATGATTCACATTGTTCAATCCTTGGTGTTTCTAGAATTCAAGAGGTCACCACTAAAATAAAGCTCATGTTTTTAAAGTGTATAATGGCTGAAATGTGGTGAAATATCTTTGCAAAGTTGGAGACATTGACTGTCAGACTAATGTAGATATTTTGATGCTCTCCAGGTAAAATTAATTTTCCCTAATTAAGTAATATATGTTTTCTTTAGACATGATGGGGGGTTATTTATCAAAGGTCGAGTTGTTTTTTTCCTCCTTTTTGGGGCTAGTTTTCAGTAAAAACTGGGATATTTGGGTTAAAAAAAAAACTTGCATTTTTCTGATTTTCTTTAAAAAAAACAACAGAATTTTTCAAAATGTATTATACCCCAAAGGTGGAAATAGCTTGAATCCGAAAATACTCCAGCAAAACCTGTCGATGTCAAGTAGAAGTCAATCTGCAGGCCGAACCCTTGCAAAAGTTTTTACTGCGGCAGTAAAAACTTTTGCAAGGGTTCGCCCTGCAGATACAAGCCTCGTGTGCCAGTGTGTTCTTTTCTTGTACCAGTTACCGGGAGGTTACCGTATCCTCCATCCATTGAGCACCGAGCTAATCTTTATAGCTGCATAACGGGTGTGCGAGAGTCTACTTCACTTCAAGTAGAAGTCAATAACAGTGGTTAGCCTTCATGATGTTTGTTGGTTTTTTTCCGTGGGTGGGTTTTGCTCAAAAACTCAATTAATTAGAGTGATTCTAGGTTTTTTCACTCCATATTCACTGATTCATGCTTTTTCCATTCAAGTTTTTTCATAAATAAGAAAACATTTGAGTTATGAGTTTATTTGAGGTATAAAAACTTTATAAACCTGACAAACAATAATCCCTGATATGTGTGTTTGCAACCGATTATATTGGTACAGGTATAGGATCCGTTATCTGGAAACCCAATATCCAGAAAGCTCAGAATTACGGTTCGGTCTCCCATAGATTCCATGTTATTAAAATAATCCAAATAATCCAAATTTTTGTAAAAATGATTTCCTTTTCCTCTTTAATAATTTAATTTGTTTTTGATCCTCACTAAGATATAATTAATCCTTATTTGAAGCAAAATCAGCCTATCGGGTTTATTTAATGTTTACGTGATTTTCTAGTAGTAGTAGGGTAAGGGCACACGCTAAAATTTGGGGAGATTTAGTCGCCCGGCGAAATGACCTTTACAAAAGCACCTCTTCTTCAGGTGACTAATCTCCCCGAAAAAGCCTTGCTGTCGGCTAGAATCTAAATCGCCAGCATGATGGCACTCGGATTGCTTCGTTTTGAGGCGACTTCAGAAAACGAAGCCCTCCAAGTGCCATCCTAACAGCGATTTAGATTCTAGCCAACGGGAAGGCTTTTCTGGGAGATTAGACACCTGAAGAAGAGGTGCTTTGGTAAAGGTCATAAATCTCCCCGAATCTTAGCGTGTGCCCTTACCCTAAGTCTAAACATTAAATAAACCTGATAGGCTGAAATCTCCCTGAATCTAAACGTGTGCCCTTTCCCTTAAGGTATGAAGATCCAAAGCCAGCGCTAGGCTACCGGTGCGAGCATCCGTGTCCGGTCACTCACATGCGCATAATGAAAAGCTGCCCCAAATTGCTCATTATGTGCGTGACGTCACATGCGCGTTATGCGCATGTGAGTGACCGGACGTGGCTGTTTGCACCAGTAGCCTAGAGCTGGCAGGGGGTATTATTTTTTAATAAAACGACTGTTATCCTCAACGGGAATAGATCTGTAATTTCAGATGCTGCAAGGATATGTATTTTTGTTTTTTTATTTTTTACTTCACTAAATCGTGTGTATTATATGGACCAAGGAAATCAAGCAGTGATATACCAGTTTGTTGTTTTTATAAAGGCAGTGTCTGCACAAGAAATGCATTTGTAGGAAGATCAGAAAGGCCAGTTAAGGGTGGCTAATCTGGAGGTGCACAGCAGGGCCTAATGTTAAATCATTGATTTTCTTATGTAGAGAATAATTCACTTCACTGAATGAAGGGGGAGGGGGCAATATAATATAACCAGATGGTGTGAGGGGGGCATGAAAATTAAATCTGGTCCCAACAATATATGTCTAGCTTTGACATTAAAATTGCGCATAAGTAAGCATACAGGAAATGAAGATGAATGCTACTTATAAAAATTATTGTGAATTCTTATACCAAATATCCCAAAAACACCACAAATCTTGGTAGTATAACTGAATACAGCAGCATATGGCATACAAGAAATGATGTGGGAGGAGTGTAAGCATTTTTTGCTTAGCATCTGTAAACAAAGTAGCCATATGCTTCCACTTCTTTCATCTACATCTACATTTACATTTATTTACAGTTCTTTTGCATAACCTTTGTTGCATTCTAGTTGTGAACTGTGTGCATATGTATGGGAAATTACAGAAAGGATTACTTGCCAAGTGTACCTTTTATTTCTGCACGTAAATAATATGTAGAAAACAAGACAATCAAAGGTGGTGTTGGTTGTGAATTGTAGAAACTTTCAGTACCCATACTGAAAAAAAGAATAAAAAAGTGTAGCAATTTTCTGGTGCTGCCACCTTCTGGCATTCACTGGTTATTAGTCATTGACAGCCACCACAGTTTGGGCTATTTTTAATGACTGCTGCTGTTTTAAAAAACATTAAACATTTTACCCTATTAACTGCTTAGAATTTCTTCTATACAGGGCTGGATTTACATAGTGGGCGCCCCTAGGCCCACTGCCGTTCGTCGCCCCTCTCTCCTCCAGGGGGACAGGAGCAATGGGGATTGGCGCATGGGAAATTTAAAAAATGGTTGTATCTCCAGCGCATCCCCAGTGTTTTTGAACCAATGTGGGTGTGGTTGGGCAGCATGCCGCCCCCCTAAAATCCTGCCACCCTAGGCCCGGGCCTAGGTGGCCTTTCCACAAATCCGGGCCTGCTTCTATATATAAATAGATCATAGGCTATTTCAGAGGACCCTGTAGGTAAGGCATATGGATTTCAACTAGGAAAATTTAGCAGGACTTTCTATGTGACAAGAGAAAGTACCACTGGTGAATTGTAAGCAGAAAACTAGTAGGTAAACTAGTTAGGTTAACTTAAACTAATAAAGGCCAATGAGTTTAACAACATGTTCATAAGCATAAAGACCTGGCAAGTTTTGGGTGCTTGACACAAATAGGAAGTTCCCAAAATGTTCCACATTGTCAATTGCTATGAAGGGGCAGTTCACCTTGAATTGATCTTTAGTATGATGTAGACAGTGATATTCAAAGACAATTTTCAACTGGTCTTTGTTTTATTTCTGTGATTTTATGTGTTTTTGTTTAGTAGTTCTCCAGTTTGAAATGTCAATAGTAGAAACTAATATGAACAGGAAGGGACTTGCATAGAAACATATGTAATAAAGTAATAATATCAATAAAACTGAATAAAGCAATGCATTTGACTGTCTGGAAAGAGGCAGAAGAAGAAGGCAAATAATTCAGAAAAGGCAAGAAGTAAAAAAAAAAAAAAAAGACCAAGTGAAAAGTTGCTAAGAATAGCACATTCCAATACTTGCAAGGTGACTTAAAGGAGAAGGAAAGGTAAAAACTAAGTAAGCCTTATCAGAAAGGTCCTTCTAAATATACCAGTAATCCCCCAAAGTAGTGCTGCTCTGAGTCCCCTGTCAAAAGAAACACTGCATTTCTTTCCTTCTATTGTGTACACATGGGCTTCTGTATCAGACTTCCTGCCTTCATCTTAAACCTCATTGCCCTGGGCAAGAGCATGCTCAGTTTGCTCCTCTTCCCCACCCCCTCCCTTTTCTACTGTAATCTGAGCCCAGAGCAGGGAGAGACTCAGGCAGGAAGTGATGTCACACCATGTTAATACTGCAGCTCCTATTCTAAACAAACAGAGAGTTTCTAGAGCTTTTTACTCAGGTATGGTAAAACATTCTACAGAATAAATATAGCATTCTAGCTTGCACTATTGCAGCTAATCTATTGGCACTAAAATGCCTCCGTAGCTTTCCTTCTCCTTTAACCTTTTAACTTGACCAAATAATGTCCAGAAAGTTTACTATATCTCTAGCAACTTTCTGCTTATGTTAAGGCAATGGATACCTGGAAGCTTGACTAGCATTATGTTTACAGGGACCTTTTTTTGTGCTGAATTAGAACAGTTAAGGTGTTTGCTTTATGCAATTATTAAATTATATGCTTATTTCAGAATTATATCTCTGTATATCATGAATATCTTGTAAATGATATCCTTATAAACGATGCTTAGTGATTTAATCAGTTATAGTAAAATGGTCATGGAATGCCTCGGTAACTTATATTTTACAATAGGAGGTACTTTATTCTCCTGATGTCAAAACTCACCATTTAAAATAGAGACACCCAGACACTGTACCTGTCTTTTCTAGTATTTCCCCAACTGCTTCTTTCTTACAGCTGACTGCTGCACCTACTGCTTCTGCACCTTTTTCCCGTTGACTTCCACACCAACCAGTAGGCAACATGTTGCCTTCCCTATCCACCCCTGGATGGTTGGTTGGTTGGTTGCCTCCCTCCCAGTAATGGTGAAAGTAGGGAGAGGTGTTAGGACAACTGATGTACAGTGAATGGGAAGAGATGGGGAATGAAGTGGAGAGGATCAGAGACCAAGATTGGGTGGGTGTGGGGGAAGAGAATTGGAGATAGGACAGGTGGCAGAGGAGATGAGGAGGGCAACACAGATGGAGCAAAAAAGGAGGGTTGTGGGTGCACTCCTAAGGCCATATAAAAACATATTTAAATACAATAATCCCCTGTCTAAAAAAAGAAAAACAGGGTTTTTTGTTACAAAGTTATGATCATAAAATTGATAAGCCGCCATACCACATCAAGGTAAACCCCATACGGCCGTCCCTAACTTATTTACCTGTGATCAAAATATAAAACCTTGGTTTCAATCTGTGAGTAATATAAAAACTAGATCCTCCCCCGCCACCTGCATATGCGGCTTTTGAAGGGGAGACTGCCCAGACCAACGTCCGTTTAAAAAAAAAAAAAAAAAGGTGATTGTGAAGAGACTATAATAAAGGCAAAGTAAAGTTGTTAATATAAGTGCACACTTGTGTGTGTATATGTGTGTGAGTGTAAGTATAAGTACAGGTGTGGGTATAGATGTAGAAAGATGAAAAAGGAAAAGCTAAATGAGGAGTGTAATAGGTGTAATGTGTGTGAGTCTGTGCAAGTGTTACCTAGTGATAAGCGCAGCAAATATAATGTCTCACAGGCGTTGGGGTTTACCTTGACGTGGTATAGCGGCTTATAAATTTTATGATCATAACTTTGTAACAAAAAACCCTGTTTTTCTTTTTTTAGACAGGGGATTATTGTATTTAAATATGTTTTTATATGGCCTTAGGAGTGCACCCACAACCCTCCTTTTTTTGCAACACAGATGGCGGGTTAAAGTGGATGAGGACATAGAGGTAAAAAGGGAATGGGAGCAACCCACAATCCTCCATCACTGATACACATTGCCCCCCCCTTCACTCCCAGGGACAGGAGAGGCAAGAATTTGTGAGTGAATATTTTGGGGAGCTGTGGTTTCATAGAACATGGATTAAAGGGTAAGAGCTCTCAACATTATTTCAGTTACCTGTATACATTGAGCTATAAAGTTTAATGAATTATGTACCCCTACTAAAATTTATAAAGATTTGAAGTCACCTCAGAGTTATGCTATGGCCTTGTGCTTTTATATGCTTACTTAATTTCTTGTTGACTTTTGATATCTTTACAAATTACAGTGGGTATCTTATCCACTATGTGATACACAAGAGCCATGCATATCCTGTAAACAGGGACTACTGAGGAGTGGGGAAGAGTGAATAATAAAACGAGTAGGGTGTTATATAATTATATGCCTGCACTTTAGGATGGAATTACTTTCTGGCAGGCTGTTAAAGGGATACTGTCATGGGAAAAAAAAATATTTTCAAAATTAATCAGTTAATAGTGCTGCTCCAGCAGAATTCTGCACTGAAATCCATTTCTTAAAAGATCAAACAGATTTTGTTGTGCTCTGATAAACTTCAATCTGTAACGTTCACAACGGGGAACCGTTGTGACCGAGGATAGCAACTCCAAGGGGAGTGGATATGGTGAGAGCCCAGGGGTGTAGCCATAGGTAATTGTAGGCAAAGACATGATGATGATGAAGTAATCGTAGGTTTATTGCAGTCGGAACACAGAAACACAAAAGGCAGGAACAGGCGAAAAGGCTAATAGAGGTATCCAGATGGTGAGGGAAAAATGGGGAACACAGGAACAAAGGTACTCACTCAGGAAACAAGACAACAAGGTTTTCAGGAATCAGGAAACAAGGTAACAAGGTTTTCAAGGTTCAGATTCAGATTAGGAACAAACAGAATACATTCAATGACTCAGCCCTGAGCAAAGCTCAGGGCGGGGTTTATAAAGGGAAGGTGATTAGGAAAGGGAAACACATGAGGGTAAACGAGGTGGGTGGAAACCTCGTATGAATATGAATAGGCATATAACAGAACAATAGACACAATAGTTCAGGACCAGTCCCGAGAGCCCCCAGTGGCTCATGAGGCAAGTGCTGCAAATCGCCAGAACAGCACCACCAGAGTTCAAGTCCTGGGCTGATCCTGACATTACCCCCCCCCCTTGAGGATCGACCTCTGGGCGATCCCAGGATCAAATGGTCCCCCATCCTTTTTAGTCCAAACACTGGGGAAATGGACAGAAGCCTTGCCAGAAACGAGAACAGGAGCTTCTTGAGTATCGACCTCTGGGCGATCCCAGGATCAAATGGTCCCCCAGCCTTTTTAGTCCAAACACTGGGGAAATGGACAGAAGCCTCGCTAGAAACAGAAGCGTGAACAGGAGCTTCACCAGGATGGGAAAACAAAACAGAGAAGTCGCTGGGGTCAGGAGCCAGATCAGGAACATTGGCAGAATTAGGAGCCAAGACATCACAGCCAGAGTCGGAAGCCAGGACATGAAGATAGACAAGAACAATACAGGCACCCATTACAGGTGGTGAACCAGGAGCTTGGACACCCATCACGGGTGGCGGACCAGGAGTACAGGCACCCATCACGGGTGGCGGATCAGGAGTTTGGACACCCATCACAGGTGTCGGACCAGGAGCACGGGCACCCTTCACAGGTGTCGGACCAGGAGCACCCATCACAGGTGTCGGACCAGGAGCACGGGCACCCTTCACAGGTGTCGGACCAGGAGCACCCATCACAGGTGGCGGACCAGGAGCACGGGCACCCTTCACAGGTGTCGGACCAGGAGCACCCATCACAGGTGTCGGACCAGGAGCACAGGCACCCATCACAGGTGGCGGACCAAGAGCACAGGCACCCATCACAGGTGGCGGACCAAGAGCACAGGCACCCATCACAGGTGGCGGACCAGGAGCACAGGCACCCATCACAGGTGGCGGACCAGGAGCACAGGCACCCATCACAGGTGGCGGACCAGGAGCACAGGCACCCATCACAGGTGGCGGACCAGGAGCACAGGTACCCGTTAGAAACAGGAAGAGGCAAGCCAGGACAGCAATACCACCACTTACAGCAATAGACCTGATAGAGACAGGATTAACCGCCCTACCAGGTCCAGTAGCAGGGAAAGTGGAACTATCCAGGGCAGGCAGGTCCTCAGGCCCGGAGGCCAGGGCAAACAGGTCCTCAGGCCCGGAGGCCAGGGCAAACAGGTCCGGAGGTCAGGGCAAACAGGTCCTCAGGCCCGGAGGCCAGGGCAAACAGTACAGAAACTGGCTCAGGAAGAAGCAGTCGTCTGGGAGCTGGCACGGGAACGGAGTCTGGCTGGGCTGCAGGCACGGAGACTGGAACCGGCTGGGCTGCAGGCACGGAGACTGGAACCGGCTGGGCTGCAGGCACGGAGACTGGAACCGGCTGGGCTGCAGGCACGGAGACTGGAACCGGCTGGGCTGCAGGCACGGAGACTGGAACCGGCTGGGCTGCAGGCACGGAGACTGGAACCGGCTGGGCTGCAGGCACGGAGACTGGAACCGGCTGGGCTGCAGGCACGGAGACTGGAACCGGCTGGGCTGCAGGCACGGAGGCTGGAACCGGCTGGGCTGCAGGCACGCAGGCACGGAGGCTGGAACCAGCTGGGCTGCAGGCACGGAGGTTGGAACCGGCTGGGCTGCAGATACGGAGGCTGGATCCGGCTGCCTTGGCATGGTAACTGGCACAGGCAGCTTTCGGGGAGCCGGCACAGGAGCAAGGACTGGCTGGGGAGCCGGCACAGGAGCAAGGACTGGCTGGGGAGCCGTCACAGGAGCAAGGACTGGCTGGGGAGCCGTCACAGGAGCAAGGACTGGCTGGGGAGCCGTCACCAAAGCTGGAGACTGGAGAGCCATCACCAAAGCTGGAGACTGGAGAGCCGTCACCAAAGCTGGAGACTGGAGAGCCGTCACCAAAGCTGGAGACTGGAGAGCCGTCACCAAAGCTGGAGACTGGAGAGCCGTCACCAAAGCTGGAGACTGGAGAGCCTTCACCAAAGCTGGAGACTGGAGAGCCTTCACCAAAGCTGGAGACTGGAGAGCCATCACCAAAGCTGGAGACTGGAGAGCCGTCACCAAAGCTGGAGACTGGAGAGCCGGCACAGGAGCAGGTGACTGGAGAGCCGGCACAGGAGCAGGTGACTGAAGAGCCGGCACAGGAGCAGGTGACTGAAGAGCCGGCACAGGAGCAGGTGACTGAAGAGGATGCAGGGAAACCGTAGAAAAACTAATAAACTGGGGTTCAGGTCTGAGAGGAAAAGAGGGTGACCTGGGTTTGGCAGCTGCCACAGGAGCAGAAGGTTGTGGAGGAGACAAGGGCCTAAAAACTGGAAGTGGCCGATCTGACACAGGCCAGATAGCAGTTTGTAATTCATCCTCATCCGAGTCTAGATCCTCCCAGTCCTCATCGAAGACTGAATCCTCCCAGTCATCATCAGAGACAAAATCCTGCCAGACATCATCAGTGAAATGGATGGCATCTTCTGCCTTATCCTCTCCATCCCAAGGGAGTTGCAGTTTAACAACAGATTCAGAAGGCATGGAGGGCTTTCCCAAAGGCTTCCTGCAGTTAGGCTGAGTCATTCTGTAACGTTCACAACGGGGAACCGTTGTGACCGAGGATAGCCACTCCAAGGGGAGTGGATATGGTGGGAGCCCAGGGGTGTAGCCATAGGTAATTGTAGGCAAAGACATGATGATGATGAAGTAATCGTAGGTTTATTGCAGTCGGAACACAGAAACACAAAAGGCAGGAACAGGCGAAAAGGCTAATAGAGGTATCCAGATGGTGAGGGAAAAATGGGGAACACAGGAACAAAGGTACTCACTCAGGAAACAAGGTAACAAGGTTTTCAGGAATCAGGAAACAAGGTTTTCAAGGTTCAGGTTCAGATTCAGATTCAGATTCAGATAGCAGGTCAGGAACAAACAGAATACATTCAATGACTCAGCCCTGAGCAAAGCTCTGGGCGGGGTTTATAAAGGGAAGGTGATTAGGAAAGGGAAACACATGAGGGTAAACGAGGTGGGTGGAAACAGACTGTGAATAGGCATATAACAGAACAATAGACACAATAGTTCAGGACCAGTCCCGAGAGCCCCCAGTGGCTCATGAGGCAAGTGCTGCAAATCGCCAGAACAGCACCACCAGAGTTCAAGTCCTGGGCTGATCCTGACACAATCACTCTGTACTGCAAGTTAGAGTGATATCACCCCCTCCCTTTTTCCCCCCAGCAGCCAAACAAAAGAACAATGGGAGGGTAACCAGATAGCAGCTCCCTAACACAAGATAACAGCTGCCTGGTAGATCTAAGGGTAGGGACACACTGGGCGATTTGGGGAGATTTAGTCGCCTGGCGACTAATCGCAGCGACTTTTCTCCCCGAATGCTTCCCCTCTCTCTGCGCCTGGCTAAAATGAAAAATCGCCTGCGCTAATCACACGCAGCGATTCGTTTTCCGAAGTCGCCCGAAGTTGCCTCACGAGGAAACTTCGGGCGACTTCGGAAAACGAATCGCCGCGTGTGATTAGCGCAGGCGATTTTTCATTTTAGCCAGGCGCAGAGAGAGGGGAAGCATTCGGGGAAGATTGGTCGTGGAAAGTCGCGGCGATTAGTCGCCAGGCGACTAAATCTCCCCAAATCGCCCAGTGTGTCCCAGCCCTTAGAACAACACTCACTAGTAAAAACCCATTTCCCACTGAGACACATTCAGTTACATTGAGAAGGAAAAACAGCAGCCTGCCAGAAAGCATTTCTCTCCTAAAGTGCAGGCACAAGTCACATGACCAGGGGCAGCTGGGAAATTGACAAAATGTTTAGCCCCATGTCAGATTTCAAAATTGAATATAAAAAAATCTGTTTGATCTTTTGACAAATGGATTTCAGTGCAGAATTCTGCTGGAGCAGCACTATTAACTGATGCGTTTTGAAAAAAACCTTTTCCCATTACAGTATCCCTTTAATGTAACTGAATCAGTCTCAGTGGAACTTGGCTTTTACTATTAAGTGCTGTTCTTAGATCTTCCAGGGAGCTGCTATCTTGTTACCTTCCCATTGTTCTGTTGTTAGGCTGCTGGGGGGGGGTGATATCCCTCCAACTTGCAGTACAGCAGTAAAGAGTGATTGAAGTTTATCAGAGCACAAGTCACATGACTGGAGGCAGCTGGTAAATTGACAATATGTCTAGCCCCATGTCAGATATCAAAATTGAATATAACAAAATCTGTTTACTCTTTTGAATAATGGATTTCAGTGCAGAATTCTACTGGAGCAGCACTATTAACTGATGCGTTTTGAAAAAAACATGTTTTCCCATGACAGTATCCCTTTAAAGACAAATTCTGTAAAGGGCCAGGCTGATTTTGCAACCTTTGCTGCCTCAATAAAACTGCCCTTTACAGCAGCCTCGCTTTGTGATTTGATATTTCTGAACATGGCCTGCTGTGACATCAGACTTCTTTTCAACTCTTCTACCTACTGGAGCCTTTGTTTCAAGTGTGTCGCGTCCAATTTGCATAGATTTACCAAATTATGTGGCATACAAAGCACCCAAATGAAAATACTGCATATGAATTTTCATGTATGACACTCTGGCTGCTGCAATGTAAGCACCCGATATGTGTATTATGATCATATCGATTTTTATGAAATTTCTGAAAATTGTCACAAAGCTTGCATTTTACCCAGATATATGCCCCACATACGGACAATAAACATGAACGCTAGGGGTCTACTGAACAGTTAGATGCCCAGTATACATAGATTTACCAAACTATGTGGCACCCTAATGGATACATAGCAGATAATTTCCATGGGAAAAAACAAGTAACAAAGAACAGTGCGGAATGGAATAAAATAAATGAAAAACAATGAAAACACTAAAATTAACACTTTTTTTGCCTAGTATGATCAGCAGTCAGAATCACAGTTTGAGTATTCTAACATGGCCAAATAGGTTTTATGGACAGAAAAAAGCGAACAACTGCAATAAGATGGCAACAAATGCAGCAAAATGTCTAAAAATGCACCAGAATTGTAATATAAGCACCAAAATAAACATTCAAAAATGTATTGCGCAGTGTGGTTCAGGCATAAAAAAAGACTGTGATAAAAAAAGCCACAAAATTGTCTAAGTGTGTATATGTGTGTGTACCCTTGACAAATTAGATGTATAATAATGTACGTGAGTGCACGTGCATGTATATGTGAGTGCTGTGAATGTGTGAAACACCCTCGATCCCCCAAAAATGTATGTGTTAATACAAGTGTGTATTAGTGCAAAAAGTGTATGTTTGCAGAAGGAGGGTTTGCTATGCCAGACTGCCTACGATACCACAGAGCAGCGATCCTGAACAGAACAATTGATTGGTCATATCATCTAGATGACAAAGCATCCACATGTACACACCTCATCCACCTACCTTGGGTTGATAAAATACACCGTTGAATAATCCACACATCCCACCCACCCTAAATTACACAATGGAGGTCTGGGACACGCTCAACCTCACCTTCTCCTCTCTCTCCAGTGACCAATAATCCGGCATTTCCACCCGCCTTAAACTCTAATTCATTCCAGGAGTGGCTAGTGGATGGTCACCTTCAAATGGCACATCTCATGATAGACAATCAATTAGCAGACCTCGAGAAACTGAGACAAGCCAGACCAACCAGTAACCTGTCTGAATACCAATACTACCAGATTAAACATTTTTATCACTATCTGGGCGGAAACACCCGCATGGGCAGAAACCTTAGATCTTTTGAACAACTATGTCTAGCCTCAGACCCTCCCAAACACCCTATTTCAACATTGTATGGTCTTCAAACGCAGCGAGACCTAAAGAAACACTTTAACTTTATTAGAGCCTGGGAGCGGCAATTGGATGTGCACCTCACAGAAGAAGACATCGGGACAGGAATAAAGGCATTGCTTTTCAGCTCACGATGTTTCTGAATCCAGGAGATGAATTACAAACTCCTATCCAGGTGGTATTACACACCTCAAAAACTGAAGCAGATTTACCTGACGGCTAACAACATGTGCTGGAGGTGTAAAATAGAAGTCGGTACACTTCTACATATTTTCTGGGACTGCTATTTACTCCGACACTACTGGGAATCGATCCTGGACGCTTGCTCACAGATACTAGGTCGGGAGGTGGTACGTACTCCAGCCCATTCCTTACTGAACTTGGCAATAGACTATTCTGAAATACCACCTGATTCTACCTTAGAAAGATTTCTGCTTAACGCAGCTAAAATTCTTATACCAAGCAAATGGAAGACGACCACCCCACCCTCTTTCTTGGAATGGCTGGGTAAGGTAAATGAACTGGCAAAGTTTGAAGAATTCTCAGCGAGAACTGAAAGGCAAAACCAATCTTTCAGAGACACATGGCTACGGTGGTTCCAATTTAGAGATTCAGAAACATACAAACAACATAGTCAGGGCATAAGCTAAAGTGCTCAACACACATTGACCATGGATAGTACCCAAATACTTAGTCCAGAGATCAATGCATCATATCTTGAGATGCCCATCCAATTAGATGTACGAAAGCAATATTTTGGAGCAGCTGCTGTAGGGGAATCCAGGCAATAAGATAGTCTATATATTCTATGACTTACTGATAAAAAGGCATACTGCGGTAAGGATTTTTATAGTAATAATATGAGGAACTGAAATGTGATAGCTCGATAAGTGAATGCAGATATTTATATGTAATCAATGTGTGGCAACCCCCACCATTTTTTTTAAAAAAATTTTTAAATTTCCTTTCTCTTCTTTCTGTACCCCCCCTCCATTTGTTGGAAATAATAACAATAAAAACTATTGAAAGAAAAAAGTGTATGTTTGAGTGTATGTGTAACACTAACCTGGGGTAGGAGGTGCAGATCAGTCTGGAGGAGTCCCAGGAAAAGGAAGAGAGGCAGGATCTAGTGGGGGTCGGCTCAGGGGTGCAGGAAATGAGCGGAGCAGCAGAACATGTAGATTTCACGAACCTGCTGATAGAGTCCTGCACGGAATCAATTTGTTAAACCTGCATACTTACCCGCTTGGACCCACTACCCGACCCGCAAGTACCTTATCCGCAACCCGACCCACAAGAAACAGAAAGTGCTGTCATTGTAAACCAGAAGTGACATCGTTCGAAGTAGGCGTGATCAGAAAAAAAGGAGTAAAACTCCCTATTGAGGCGACCCGCAAACCCGGAGAACCGCCGACCCGTGTCTATACCTGCTCCTGAAACTTCACCCCGCAGGGTACTGCAGGTTTTTGCGGGTAACCCACGGGTACCTGACCCGCTGCAGGACTCTGCTGATGTCTTGGGCCTCTGGGTGACCCTTGGGCCACTTGTTCCCCTGCTCTGCTCATTGCCTAGGGGCTGGTAAACGAGCGAGGACAGAGCGACCGGCTTTAAAAGACACTCACCTGCTCCCCAATGTGGAAATGCTGCAGATCGTAGAATCTACGGTCTGTGGTACTTAAGTCCCTTTATCCACAGATCTTAGATTCTTAAGGAGTTGTTCACATTGTTTACTTTTTTATAATTATATTTTTCCCCCCCTTTTTACAGCTTTCAAGTGGGGTTCACTAACCTAAGCAGGGAATTGCATTGTTATTGTTACTGTTTACAACTTATAAAAACTTTCTATTCAGGCCCTGAGCTACTCTGGTAAGCTATTGAACAAATCTTAAAAAACTTTAAAACCACAAATAAATTAAGAGCAGTTGTAAATTGTCTCAGTATATCACTGAGTCATGGTCATGTCATGCTAAAAGTTTAATTTAAAGATGTATTGCATCTTTAATATTTGTGAAATATCCAACCTTAGATTGTCAATTTCACTGGGACTGTAGAGTATGCCGGTGCTATATAAATAAAGTATAATAATAATAATGATGATGATGATTTTTTTTTTTTTCTCCACAGAGGCTTTTGCTGCTGAGAAAGCAGGTTTGCATGTAGCTCTAGTAATCAGGCCTGGCAATGCTACATTAACTAATGAAGACAAATCCAATTACTGTTGCATCACATCATTCCGTCAGATTCATTTTCCCTCTCAAAAATAATGAAAGACTTTGAGTTCAATATTAAAGAAATATAGGTTATTGGTATTTAAGTATTTGTTTGAGTGTGTTCATTGGGCTGGAAATACATGCCCAGTTTAACCCTACTAGTCATGTTTTTTTACATTGTGTTATTTTACAGTGTAGAACAGTAACATTTTTCTTAAAGGAGCAGTTAGCATTCCATAAAACTGGGTAAAAAAATACATAAAAATATAGTTAGTTTGCCAAAAACGTAAAGGCTGGAGTTAACAGATGTCTAATATAATACCGAGACGTATTAATATAAATTAGCAATACAATATGCTAAACCACATACAGAAGAAATAACTACACAGGCAATACACAGGTGATGGGAACTGTAAGTACTTTAATATACATATTAATACTTTATATAACTGCACATTATGCAAAAAAAAGAACTGGAAGATAACTTGGGGCTTTCTAGTTGTTTACAATAGTGGAGTTACGTTGAGTGTGGGTGAAGACAGGAGAGGGAGGCAATACAGGGGCATTCTGGAGACCTGACATGACTATATGCCTATGTGTGCGGACATTTGTGTTTTCACAAGGAACCAGATTTATTCAAAGAAGAAAACAATTTGTCCACAGCAAATTCTTGTTGCATGGGTTAACCTCTTTGTGAATAATGTTCTTGAAGACAGTTCAAAACTGCAAAGTGACATCAGCAAAAACCTTTGTAGCTTTTTAAATCTCCCCCGGGCAGCTTTTGTATCCACTTACTGTGCCAGTACTGATCATTTCATTTCCTTGAACTTGACATGTATATTATGAATATGCATTCATTTTTAGCATCTAGTAATGCTCATTCAAATATTTTTATCAGGAACCAGTGATTTCCAATGTAAGGAACAATACCATATAGTAAACAAGATTATACTTAAGAGGACGCCCCTTAAAAGGGACCCGCCACCCAAAAAAATTATTCAAAATCCTATTTTATCACATAAGTCAAGCAAAATTAACTGTAATTGCACTATATAAATTATTTGAATCTTATTTCCTTCAGACTGGGAATTCATAATTATAGTTAGCAGGCAGGAACAATTTTGTGGACACTGTTATTAAGGCAAGCCTTGCATCATCTCAGAATCTTGTTTATGCACTAGAATGGGGGACCCGATGTCCATCCCCATGCCCTGTCTACACAATTAAATGGTGAAGAGACAGGGGGAATGTGGGGAGTGCAGTGACATCTAGGAAGTGCTGAATGGAAAGTGAAAGTAATTGTCTGCCCTGCCCCATGCCTAAGGCATAGAGGAGGGGCACACAATATTTGATTAAAAGCTGAGATTTTTAAATGAGCTTACAACAGCTATGAATGCTTTAATAAAAGAAAGAAATTGTATTTCATGTTTAATTTGAAAAGGACTTTTATTATACAGCTTTTTATGTATGGGTGACAGGTCCACTTTAAAGGTATTTGGCATACAGTAGAGTGAAACTTATACCATCTAAATGAACAACAAGATTTGTTAAATGGGGTATAAACCTAAAAATTGCCTAATGATAGACCATGCAATTCTTTAAGTAACTTCTCATTATACATGAACTAATATTTTTTATTGTTTTAAAGTTAGCAGAAATTACCTTCTCTGTTTAGCATAATGCATTTTCCACAAGCAGTAGCATAACTGCCATACAGCAAACCCGAGAGGGACAGGGCCACGTGGTCTGCTGTATGTCAGGCCCCCTCACCAAGTCACATTTGCTAACTGGTGGCAGGTGGCCGAGCAGCCAGTGGGGATGCGAGGAGCACATCGTGCACTTTGAGTCCCTTGAAGATTTTTACTGCAAGGGGCTGGGGTGGTTCGTTACCTCACTGTCCACAAGTCTTAGTCAGTAGAACTTCAGCCCGCATGTGCCTGTGGCCCTAGAACACCATCCGAATGTTGGTCCAAAATGAGTCCTGCGGAGTGCCTGGCCCACACATTTCTCGTTGGGAGGTCTGTTCTGCTTAACACTGACTTGAGTGCCTTTCTTTTCTGTTAAAGGGATGGTTCACCTTTGAATTAACTTTTAGTATGTTATAGAATGTCCTATTCCTGGTAATGTTGCAATTTTTTTTTCATTTTTTATTTTGTGTAGTTTGTAAAAATTATTTGCCTTTCTTTTCTGCCATTTTCTAGCTTTCAAATTGTCGGGCTATTTAAAAATATATTTGATAAAAATCATATAAAAGAATTTAAGGCTCCTTATAAGTAATAAACAGGAGGAGTCTTAAATAATACAGTATATGCCCAACTCTGAATTCAAAATCGAGCCTTCCCAATCAATTGGTACAATGGGTGAAAAATCAGGACAACTATTTAACAAAATAATTAATTTATATATAATAATAACAAATCAAATTATCACTTCTTACAAAATCCACCAAATACTTCTTGATATAAACACAAGATAAAATTTACCAACAGATATTAATTGATAAGACCAAAATCATCAATATGGCAAGCATCCACAAGACAATATACACTCTTATTAATAATAAGGTATTGGAATCAAAGGAGGAACATGTGACTGATCTGGTCTGTTTAAGGAATTCTACCATTAATCTTTTATTTTCCCATTAAGTCATTAGCTTGGACATCATAATATATATATATTAATAAAAAGGAAAATAAACCCAAATTAAACAGATTATTCCCAGTTTGCAATGCTGGGAAAGTCGATGTTTAGGGTATACTATACAATATATAGGAATAACAAATATCCAAGCAGATAACTTAAATGGCATTAAATATAACTGAAATTTATATTTACTGGTTATAAGTTCTCACTGGCCTGTGATGTCACCCTGATCTCTTCTTGGAGCTTTAAGACATCTGATCCTTTTCTTTAATTTCGCTTATAGTTTAAAAGTCTGTTTTTCTCTTTCCAGTCCTCTTTTCCAGTTCTTAGTTCCTCTCCTGTTCTTAGTCTTTTCCCTCTTTAGTTTCTTCTTTTTTAGTTCCTTTTTCTTAGTATCCCAGTGTCTCCTAATTTATCCCTCCTTTCTGTCTAAAACTTAACCCCTTGGATTAATCAACTAACCAACTGGAATTGAAGGGTAGTCTCCAAAAGTTAAACTATCACCATCTAATCTAAATATTTTTTAAAATGTCAATCATTGACCCCTGGGCGTGATGTCCTACACTACCTGTAGATGGCACTATTGCCTCAAACATCGTGACCTAAAAATATCTAAAAAATACATAATAGCCTTTGACCTCCTTAGTCTGGTGTTAAACATTACTGTTGACATTTCCTGAGACTGGAACAATACTTTATGATTCCTTAATACTTTTGGTACATATTATATACTTGTGAAAACACTAGCCATTCAAAATTGGTCTGGTCTTTGATTAATTATTACCCTAACACACACATATAGGCTCTATTCTTTAAGATGTTCTCATCTTATACTCAAACATACACCAATGATTCTACAACCTTTGAAATTTCCTTAAGTCTAAAGCTGTGAAACACCTGGGTCAACTAACTTATCCTTTTAGAAAATTTTCATGGATCTTCACCACCCAACATTAATTTGTATAAAACAAAATAAAATACTTATTCTTCATTACTACATGCATAATATATAAATCATGTATACATAAAATAATAGGAGGTTATATTATATAAAGCAGAAACAATTATGTGTTATTATTGAACCTAAACACTCTTATGATTAATTCATTTATTTGAAAATCCGACAAAATGGGGGTCACTAAGCCAGAACTATTGTTCTTTGAGTCTACAATTATATTGTTACATTTAATTACCAGCTTTTCTGTAGTTTTCATATTCCAACTCTCTTGCTCAAAGCAGTGCTTGGTTGCTAGGGTAAATAGCAACAGATTGCTGCAAAAATACGAAATGGAGAGCTGCTGAACAATATATAAATAATAATATTTATATATTATATTATACAATATATAAATCATGTATACATAAAATAATAGGAGGTTATATTATATAAAGCAGAAACAATTATGTGTTATTATTGAACCTAAACACTCTTATGATTAATTAATTTATTTGAAAATCCAACAAATCCGACAAATCATTTTCTTGAAATGTTCCCCATAGTGCGAACATTCCAGGAAAACTACAAAGGTTTTTCAAACTCTTCCTTCATCATACTCATTATGTAGACTCAATCAACGAGATTTAAGCCATATCTAGAGTTCTTTTGATGAACTTTATCCAACAGATTGCCAAAACGGTGGTTACAGTTAACCACCCTACTATAACTGCGAACAAAATGCTCCATATATAATTTCCCCCCATGACCAGACAGAGGGAAACAATATCTCGTCGTCGGTTGATGAGTATTGTGGCGTATCCATGGTAACATTATGCTTTTTTAATAACCATACGAACGGTATGTCTGGGCTTATTGTCTAACCACGTGGGTAGCGGCGCCGGCGCGATGACGTCAGCGCGCCGACGTCGGCGCAAGGACGCCAATGACGTCACAATGGCGCCAAATTCAAAATAAAAACGCTATCTAGACGCCAGAATGGCGCCCAAGTATAGGAAACATTCCCTAAGTGTATCCTGGGTTTCCTGTGAGCTTATATTGCTAATCTTGTTCCTGATTACTTATCTTGACCCCTGCCTGGACTTTGGACTTTGATGTTATCTGCCTGCCCCTGAACTCTTGCCTGGATTCTGACTACTCTTTGGATTAACCCTTTGGACACCGCGACCTTGCTCCCTCGAGAGGGCTTCCTCCTCGATCCTGACTACCTCCCTGGAGGGATCTCCCGGCTCCCTGACAGTTTTAAGGGAGACGGAATTAGCGATTGTTACTCCGGTTGCAAATACAGTTCCGACTATCGCAAAAATCATAGCAGCAACTATGGCAGAAATTAATCGTTTCGGTCTTTGGTTTAAAGAAAATGGTTCTCTGGTCAAGGTTTTCCGGGCTTGCTCCAGGATCTGAGTAACCCGCTCTTGGGAATATCCGATCTGTAGTCGATACCAAGTTTGAATCTCTGGTGATCGGATCTCGGATACGTTGACTTGTCTTTCGATGACACAGCGCGGGTCTAGGCTTATATAGACCTTCTGGGATAAGATCCTCTTGTTGGTCATGATGAACCCCGCCGTATCCTGTAGCATGATCCCGGATGATGGACCTGGCACAACAATCGGCTCGGCGTGGAATTCTTTCCCCAGGATCAGAACAGCATAGATGATGGCAATCATCTTGGATGGCATCTCTGTGCCTATGATATGAAACACCATTAAGTATAGCTATCATGAAGACAACGTTTCAACATCATCATAAATTTTCAGATTGGTGCAAGTTTCCTATAACAGAGCAGGTCTCAGTTCACAGGTAAGATAAAGGATAGTTGGAAGGCAGAGGAAGTAGGCATAGCATGATACACATATCTATATACAATATTAATCTCTACTTCCATCTTTAACCAGAACTTCCGGATCTCTTACCACTCAGCTCTCGACTTACTCTATCTTCCGAAGCTGCGAGCTAGGATGACAAACACGTAATTGGTTAATATGTACCCATTTTTCTACAAATTTATCCCCCTTAGGGATTTTAACCTTATAGACCACAGGAGATAATTTATCAGTGATTATATATGGACCTTTCCATGAAGGTAGGAATTTTCTTTCCTTTACCTGATCCCTGGCAAAGTTATAAAGATAAACTTTTTCATCCACCTGATATTCCCTTTGAGTTGTTTTTAGATCATAGTACGTTTTCGTACTTACTGCAGCTTTTTCAATATTTCTTTGGGCAAACGCAAAAGCATGTTGTTGATGCTTACGTAAGTTTTCCACATATTGATGTGCAGTTGTTGCATTCATCAAATTATGATCAGTGGTCCTGTAAAGTAAATGTTGAGATAACACCATTTTTCTACCTGTAATCATCTCAAATGGAGAAATTTTGGTTGCTGCACTTGGAGTGGATCTAATAGCCATGAGAACCAATGGCAACTTGACATCCCAGTCTTAACCAGATTCCTTGACAAACTTTTTCAAAATGTTTACAATGGATTTATTGTAACGCTCTACTCCACCACTAGAAGCTGGTCGGTAAGGTGTAGCTTCCTTTTTACTCCTAGTATTTTCCCACATCTTGGTCATCACTTCACTGGTGAAGTGACTTCCATGGTCGGATTCAATACGCTGGGGAAGACCAAATCTGGAAAATATATGGTTAATGAGCAGTGATGCGCATACACTAGAACTGCATGTTTTACATCGCAGACATTCTACCCATTTTGTGAACAAACAAGTTACAGTCAGAATGTATCGGTTTCCTTTTGAGGAAGTTGTTACTGGTCCAATGAAATCAATCTGAATATCCGACCATGGCATGGATATTCCTCTTTTCATCAGTGGTGCCCGATGATTGGGTCCTTGTGGTTGGAACTGAGGACATACCAAACATCCTTGACAATATGTCCTGACATCTTGTAACATGTATGGCCAGTAAGCATAGTCCCTCAACAACTCATATGTTATTTTCTCTCCTCGGTGACCAGCTGTCGGGGCATCATGGGCATGTTGTAACATCAAACCCCGATATGCTGTGGGTACTACCCATTGTGTGATACAGTTTTTCGAGGTTCATATCAACAATCCATCCTGTAATGAGAATTGGGACTCACCTTTCATTAAAACGCGTAACTCCTCATTATCAGCACAGTCTTCCATAGTTATGGGATGATCTTGTGGATTTTGAATAAATTTATAAAATAAACCAATAATAGGATCCCCTTTCTGGCTCTCAATGAGATCTTCGCTAGGGGAATCTTGGCTCCACATTGCCACATTAGGTTGAGACTCCTTTTGGGCCTGTCCCCTGGTTGTGACATCCACTTGGATAGTTCCCATATGGTCATCTATATCTAAGATCTCTCCATCAATGGCTGCTTTCTTGGCGAGGGAATCCGCTAGGTCATTCCCATCTTTATCTGCGCCTGGATGCTTTGAATGACCCCTTACCTTCTTCCAATAGATAGTAAGATCGTAGGTAGTAACCAATTCATCGATTTTGCAGAACAGCTTACCATGTTTGACTGGTTTCTTGTTACTTCTCAACGTGTTGGATCTTTTCCATCCGGGAAAGTATTCCACAAAACTGTTCCGAACATAATCAGAATACTTTTGTTGGTAAAACCTGTTTCGATATAGAAGGGTTTTCCACCTTCTGGATAAGCAAGGCATGGAGCCTGGATAAGCTTAGTTTTAATTTCAGATACTACTTGTTCGTGACACTCATTCCATTCCCATTTTGCTCCTTTCTTCAGCAACTGCAAAAGAGGTTTTGTAATTTCCGCATAGTTGTCTATGAACTTACGTGAATAGTTCATCATACACAGGAATGATCTCAGCTCCTTGAGATTTGTAGGAGATTTCGTGTTTTTTATCGCTTCCATTTTCTTTTTCTGTGGAGATTGATTCCTTCGGCAGTAACTTCATGTCCTAGGAAATTTACCATAGATCGGCACCATTGGGCCTTCTGAAAAGAAAGTTTTACACCCGCCTTCTTCAGCTGGTTTAATACATATTTTAGTTCTGCAATATGCTCTTCAAAAGTTGTACTTTTTATCAATATGTCATCCACATACGATAATGTACCTCGTTCAGCAGCATCAGGCATTGCTTTGTGCATGAATACAGCAAACTCATGTCCTGCGTTAATATACCCGAAAGGTAATCGGGTCCAGGCATACTGTTGTTTTCCAAATGTAAAGGCCAGTTTGTGTTGATCCCTTTCATCTATTTTAATTGTCCAATATCCTTGTGCGCAATCAAGGGCTGTGAAGATTTTAGATCCTTGGATTTGCGCCAAGCATTGGTCAATGTATGGTACGGGCCAACTAGACATGTAGACTCGTTTGTTTAACTGTCTTCAGTCTGAGCAAAGACGAAACTGACCATTGGGTTCAAGTACTCCAAGTATTGGATGATTAAAAGAACTGTGTACTGGACGGATGATACCCTTTTTCTCCAGATTTTTAACGATTTCCGAGAGTGACTCATAAGCCTCTAACGGAAGTCGTTATTGTTTAACAAACACAGGGGTTGCATCTGGATCGGTCTGGATTCTTGTAACATGCAGGTTAGTTTCCCCACAGTCATAAGAGTCCTTGGCGAACATATCCTGGAATTCCCAGAATAGTTCCTTTAGCTGTTGTCGTTCTGATTCATCAGAACATGCATCAGCTATAGAGAGTTGCTCTTCCACCCGCTCCTGAAATTCTGGGAAAATCTCAGGTTGACTTACCTCATAAGCCTCTTCAAGCTTGCTGGTTAGTTCATCCGGGGGGGGGGGGTAATTTATGATCCTTCCCCTGTTGGAGTGACTCATACTCACCTTTATTGATCTCATGGTTGAAGATCAATGATGTCTCGTCGATGTAGCATGTACCTTCTTCAGGACTAAAAGGATAAACAGAGTGAACACTGAACAACAATCCCTCAGGTGTTGAGAAGCAATGTTGATCCACTACTTGTTCTTCTGTTAGATATTCATCAGGTATCAATCCAATTACATCATTTTGAAACCCAAAAGTGTAATACTCTGAGTCAATGGCTAAGCCAATCACCGTAGCCTCTTATAATGTAATGCTATGAGGGCTCATGTTTTGGATAACCATGTATAATGGATCCTGATGAATGTTTATCATGGGATTTGGTTTTACCTTCAATCCAAATTGCTGTATCCGATTGGATAAACAAAATAATGCATCTGCATCTCTTAGCTTTTGCCCCTTCTTCACTCGAATGGATAAAAGAAATGATTTACATCCCGCAGGGATTTTTACCTTTTCAGAGACTAAGATATCCACTGCATAGGGTGTTCGCTGCCCCATCTCAGGGTTTGCTCTTTATCCTGGAATTCCTCTGGATTTCCTGGTAATCTGGACCACAGAACATTATTGATCAGATCAACCTGTATGGCAAATCGATGTATAATGTCATTTCCTAAATACATTTGATATTGTGGTTCCTTTAGCACACTGAAACCGTGTTCTGTAGATTTGTTTCCTAGGGAGATGGATAAAATGCACCTTGCAATCACATTTTGACTCTGGTCATCTTTATCCAGGTCATAAACCCACTCCTGTGAGGAGGAAAACTTAATCATCTGAGGATCTGTAATACACTTTAGAAGTCCTAGACTTATGTAGCTGGCCTCAGATTTCAGATCCAACTTGGCATACTTCACCCGGGCGATATTACCTGTACAGGAACCAGTATAGTATCGTTGGTCTTCTCAATTTTAACCAATGATCGGGTATGTCTGATTAGATCCGCAACTTCCTTATTTCCCCCTTTAAGAGAAATGGTTAATGCATCATCCTCCAAAATCATCTTTTCAATTTTATCAATATTGGGGAGTGATTATTGGAGGATCAAGAGATCTCTCCACACCATATATACCTGACTGTTGATTTTTAAACAACTGTTGCCGTAATTCTTCAAAATCCTCTCTGAGCTTACGGTATGCTATGCGACTATGTTCAGCGTCAGTTTCTAAGTCCCTAATAAAGGCTTCCTTGTTTGAGATATCTATCTCTAATTGGTTTCTCTCAGATTTCATATTTTGGATGTTTGATTCTATCTCATGTAATTGAGACCTCAATTTTTCTACATCTTCTTTTCTAGCTTTTGATAGGGTATCTACTTCCATTAATGCATATAAAATAGGAGGTAGGGCACACATTAATTTTTTCTCTTTGTCTGAACTGTTAGAGGCTAAGTTCATACATGTTAAATATCGTTCAACCATGCCGTCTGTTGCCCAGATATCATTAAGATCTGCTCTAGCATTTTTCTTCAAATCATTAATCCAACAATCCATCCCTTGATCAAATTTTAACCGTGTATATATGAATTGAACAACATTGTGGATCATTTGCTCTGGGGTGTTCCCACTCTCACTGCTTGCAACACTCATGGTCTCAATTAGTTAATTAAAAAATAGTATTGGAAGGTTTTTCACTATTTGTACCAATATGAGAAAATAATCTCGATCTCAGCAGTGCCTCCAAATTATGTCGGGCTATTTAAACATATATTTGATAAAAATCATATAAAAGAATTGAAGGCTCCTAGGAGGAGTCTTAAATAATATATGCCCAACTCTGAATTCAAAATCGAGCCTTCCCAATCAATTGGTACAAAGGGTGAAAAATCAGGACAACTATTTAACAAAATAATAAATTTATATATAATAATAACAAATCAAATTATCACTTCTTACAAAATCCACCAAATACTTCTTGATATAAACACAAGATAAAATTTACCAACAGATATTAATTGATAAGACCAAAATCATCAATATGGCAAGCATCCACAAGACAATATACACTCTTATTAATAATAAGGTATTGGAATCAAAGGAGGAACATGTGACTGATCTGGTCTGTTTAAGGAATTCTACCCTTAATCTTTTATTTTCCCATTAAGTCATTAGCTTGGACATCATAATATATATATATTAATAAAAAGGAAAATAAACCCAAATTAAACAGATTATTCCCAGTTTGCAATGCTGGGAAAGTCGATGTTTAGGGTATACTATACAATATATAGGAATAACAAATATCCAAGCAGATAACTTAAATGGCATTAAATATAACTGAAATTTATATTTACTGGTTATAAGTTCTCACTGGCCTGTGATGTCACTCTGATCTCTTCTTGGAGCTTTAAGACATCTGATCCTTTTCTTTAATTTGGCTTATAGTTTAAAAGTCTGTTTTTCTCTTTCCAGTCCTCTTTTCCAGTTCTTAGTTCCTCTCCTGTTCTTAGTCTTTTCCCTCTTTAGTTTCTTCTTTTTTAGTTCCTTTTTCTTAGTTTCCCAGTGTCTCCTAATTTATCCCTCCTTTCTGTCTAAAACTTAACCCCTGGGATTAATCAACTAACCAACTGGAATTGAAGGGTAGTCTCCAAAAGTTAAACTATCACCATCTAATCTAAATATTTTTTAAAATGTCAATCATTGACCCCTGGGCGTGATGTCCTACACTACCTGTAGATGGCACTATTGCCTCAAACATCGTGACCTAAAAATATCTAAAAAATACATAATAGCCTTTGACCTCCTTAGTCTGGTGTTAAACATTACTGTTGACATTTCCTGAGACTGGAACAATACTTTATGATTCCTTAATACTTTTGGTACATATTATATACTTGTGAAAACACTAGCCATTCAAAATTGGTCTGGTCTTTGATTAATTATTACCCTAACACATATAGGCTCTATTCTTTAAGATGTTCTCATCTTATACTCAAACATACACCAATGATTCTACAACCTTTGAAATTTCCTTAAGTCTAAAGCTGTGAAACACCTGGGTCAACTAACTTATCCTTTTAGAAAATTTTCATGGATCTTCACCACCCAACATTAATTTGTATAAAACAAAATAAAATACTTATTCTTCATTACTACATGCATAATATATAAATCATGTATACATAAAATAATAGGAGGTTATATTATATAAAGCAGAAACAATTATGTGTTATTATTGAACCTAAACACTCTTATGATTAATTCATTTATTTGAAAATCCGACAAAATGGGGGTCACTAAGCCAGAACTATTGTTCTTTGAGTCTACAATGATATTGTTACATTTAATTACCAGCTTTTCTGTAGTTTTCATATTCCAATCTCTTGCTCAAAGCAGTGCTTGGTTGCTAGGGTAAATAGCAACAGATTGCTGCAAAAATACGAAATGGAGAGCTGCTGAACAAAAATCTAAGTAACTGAGGACTTGCAAAATTAAATAAAAAAAGACTAATTGCAAATTGTCTACCCCTTTAATGTTTATTTTCCTGATCCTCACATGGCAGTGGTCACTAATGGGTTAATAACACGTTGTCATGTGAGGACAGGAAGTATCAAGCTTGATTATAAAACCACCCCCCCTTGACTCACACCACGTCTTTTTTATCCTGTTCCGGTGAGGATAGGATCAGGAAATGGAGCATCAAGGAAAGCGCTTCGTCAGATATTTTTCAGCAGGTGCCTCCTTCTGCTGATGCCCTGGGGTAACGCAGATTGCAACAATTTCAGGCACAGGAAATGTATTTATAAACCAGCGGGCTGGTAATGCTGCTTCTGAGTTCCCAAGGAAGTAAGGCCCGGGACAACCAGATCCAAGAAAGTTGTTTTGCCTGCAGCACAACCAGACTAGCCCACAGTAAGAAATGGCTCTAAAGTCTGAAAGACAAGGAGTGTTTATGAAACTTCTCATTATGCTATGCTTTATGTTTCAGCTATGAGTTCCAGGCGGTCACATTCCTCCCACAAAGGATGAGTCTCTTCCCAATTGGGCTCTCATGTTTTTTTTTTGGAGGTATTTTTTATTTTTTTTACAGTGACTCCAGGGACATCCTGGAAGAACATAGGAGAAAAGCAACCAGGAGAGTACCAAGCATGCAGAAATGATGCTCTTGACAACAAAAAGTTATGTCAGGATTGTTTATATTCAATGGCCGGTCCAAGCTCATCTGAACAAATCTCCCACCTTTTGAACTGGATGCAGACTTCTTTTGTGGAATCTATGGCCTCGGCTATTTCTAGGGAAACAGAGAGTGCCATGAAGGCTGCGTCACTCAGTTCAACTAAATCCGCTAAAGTGCTGTACTGGCTGACTCCCGGGAAATGAGATCTGAGTTTGACAGCGATGATGAAGCTATAGAGGTTCCTGACATGGATAATGATTTTGATTTGGATAAGGTGGAACCTTTGATTGCGGCACTCAGAAAAACTTGTTTTGACACAGATGAGGCCGGTCCCGCCTAACAAGATGTTATGTTTAAATGTAAGAAAAAGAAAAAACTATTTTTTCCTATCCATTCAGTGGTCAAAGATTAGATAAATTGGAGTAGACCCTCGCACACCTGTTATGTAGATGTATAGATTTGCTTGGTGCACAGTGAATGGAGGATACGGTGACCTCCCAGTAACTGGAACAAAAAACACACCAGCACACAAAACTTGTATCTGCAGGGCAAGCCCTTGCAAAAGTTTTTACTGCGGTGGTGCAACGTTTCGGGGCTCCGCCCCTTTGTCAAGCATGAAGGTCCCCTCTCTCAAACTGGGGCCCAGGTTTATTGGTCCATACCCAATAACTGAAATAATCAATTCTTCTTCTGTTCGTCTCCAATTACCTGCAGAGTTTAAAATATCTAATTCTTTTCATGTTTCTCTTCTAAAACCAGCCACTCAAGTCCGGCATATTCCTGTTCCTCCCCCCGTGTTAGTCGAAGGTCAGCCTGAATTTGAGATCCAGGAGTTCCTCGATTCTCGTCTGGTACGGGGTAAGCTTCAGTACCTTATTAAGTGGAAGGGCTATGGCTCTGAGGAGAACTCCTGGGTCTCAGTCGATGATATCAAAGCTGATCAACTCAGGAAGAAATTCCATCAAAAATTTCCTGGGAAGCCTGGGGGTCCAGTGGCCCCCCTAGAGGGGGGGGTAATGTAATAAAATTACCTGGTGTGCGGCGGCGTGGACGGCCGCCACGCCGCCGTGCTCCTGGTCCGGCGCCATCTTGATTCTCCTAGGGCGCGCGCGGCGCGCCTGCACGCCTCTTAAAGGTACAGGCGTATTGACGCTATTTTTAGCGCCAATTTCGAATGTATATAAAGCCCATTCTGACCCCCAGCCACTGCCCGTGATAGAATCTTGATTCTGGTGGTTCTGAAGCCTTGTGCTGTCTGTTCCTGTGAAATTTGTATCTGCTATTCCGGTTTTGATCCCTGCCTGTTCCTGACTATTCTGATATCCGAATCCTGACCTTTGCCTGCATCTCGACTACTCTTTCTGCCTGACCCCATCTGTTTGATTACCCGGTTTGACCCTTGCCTGCCTGACGATTCTTGATATCTGCCTGCTTCGACCCTGCCTGTCTGACGATTCTCTTGCCTGCTCCATTTGTACCGTGACCTTCGGCCCAAAAGACTTTCTACCTGCCGTGCCCCTCTGCTAGCCAGAACATCTCGCCTTGTACCCCTCGTTAAGTCCAGGTGGCACCCAAGTAAGCTGAGGGCTCCTCCCGAAGCCCAACGGTGGTCACACTACTGGTGAAGCCGAGCCGAGACCAGGGTACTTGGCACCTGTTCTGGTATTGGGTGCCGGCCGTGACATTTGGCAGGCAGATAAGCCTTCTAAACATAATTTTTGCAAACTTCCTTTCACATGGATATAGCTTTTTGGAGTTAAATTAGATAACATAATTTCCAAAGCTTCACCTGTAAAAAGCTCCTTCTTACCACAAGAAAAAAGTGGCAAGAGGCCTTTTAGATATTTCAGAGATAAACAGTCTGTCACGGATACGGTACTGCCAACCGCACGTGACTTTAGGTGTGGCTATCAGGGGGTCACTCACTCAGTCTTTCACCCACCTTGCACACAGGTTAGACTAACACAAAAGCACCCCAAACACCAACCAACACCCACAAAACTCATTCACTGCCACCATCTATCATTCACAGGCGATAGAAACCTAATGTGACTATTCCCCTGTTTTTTCTAACAGGTAATAACTCACAATACACCAATGCATTAAACACTCTCTCACTATAGTCAGTTAGTTCCTACTGATTCAACAAGTACTTCAGCATGCAGAGGGTTAAGGCTCACAGTTACACTCTTTCAGGCTAGGTTCGTTTAGAGCACCAAAGACAATCTTATTAAATTCTCTTTAATATTATAAAAGGTATAACAGTGCAATATACAAAAAGATGTTACAAAAAGAGACATACATTCAATAATACAATTACAAACAGTTGTAAAATAAAAGGGAAAACACGGAAAACCTATACTTAACTCCAAAGATATAGAATTCATGGTCCTGGTGGCATGGGGAAACAAACGGGATAACTTCCAATCGCAATTGGTCCTCCAAAGTAAATCCAAAGTTTAGTCAGAAGAGCTGACTATTTATGAGTGATTTTAGGGCATCAGGTAACTGTACACTCCCCCCTCCCTCAGGAATGCAAGGGGCGTGGTCTAGCAGGACACAGATTGAGTTTTTATGACCTCCTGTGAGTTGGAACTTGACCAAGAATATAATGACCATAACTCCTTAGTAGAACATAGGAGAAAGATGATATTATATTCATTGGTTATTAATTCTCTCATGGATTCCATAGATACTAAACATCAATACTGTGTGACCTGCCCCTGCCCAGATATAAACATCTCATATACAGAGTACCAAACCCAGTCATGTTTGGACTCGTTTGAAAGCTGAAAATGCCTTGAACCCATCACAGTTTTTTATACTGTTGGTACAACAGGTATGGGTTCTGTAAGGATAAATATATTTGAGTAAACATTATATGTGACCTTCACTTCACATTTGAGGGTCTTGATGGGAACTTTAAGTTCTCACTCCTTGGGCTTCCCCCTCCCCATGGAATGGCTCTTATCAGCCTGGGCATGGAGGAGGGCATTACAGCTCTGACCATAGTGAAAAGAGGCCTGTTATGTGTCTGATTTAGATGTTGGCAGAAATATTTCTCATGATACCTTGGCCTGTTTTATTAACTATTACAGGCCTGTATCATGACACAGTCTTTTAACTGGCATCCCGATCCCCCCTTCTGTGGCCCCCCACATGCTTTGTCTATTTACCATATGTAATCTTTAAAAGGTATCACTACAGAGAATAACTGGCCCCTGCATTGTTTAAACCTCAAATTCCCTGTATTGTTCACACTTGTGACACCTCTATTGTTCACATCCCTACAGCCCTGTACTGTTCACACCTGAGACCCAGACTGAAACTGCCCACATTGTTCACACCTTATTCAAAATGCTAATGGGGCACCAGCGCTGTGTCATTGTATGTAGTACACATTAGAATCATAGATTCCCTGTCTCCTGCTCTGTTCTGCCTTCCCTTCCTGTGTGTGTCATTCTCTGCTTACTCAGTGCTGCTTGTGTGTGCCATTCTCTGCTTACTCAGTGCTGCTTACTTTCAGGGGAAGAAAGACCAATATTGGATCTTCACAGGTTGAACAAATACTTGAAGGTAGAATCATTCAGGATGGAATCGGTAAGAACTATTGCCCAGTGAATCCGGCTAGGAGACTGGATGGTCAAGATAGACATAACAGATGCTTACTCTCACATTCCTATAGCCAAGAAGCACTAGAAATTCCTAAGGTTCTGCACTTTGAATCAACATTTTCAATACATAGTCCTCCCATTTGGCTTAGCAACAGCACCAAGGACTTTCACAAACGTCTTGGCTCCCCTGATAGCTTACTTGAGGCTTCAGGGAATACAAGTTTAAGAAATGGGGTATACCACAAAGATTTAATGGCAACAGCAAAAAACAAGAAAGTGGAAACTTTCTCCTCCCGATTTCCTCAGAAGGGAGCTCTTTTTCTGGATGTTTTTTCAGGGAAATGGGATTTACCCTTGCTTCCCTCTGCTAGCCATAATTTAGAAGGTAATCAAGAAAATACGTTTGGATTGTGCAGATGTGATTATTGTGTAAGCGTGGCCAGGGATGATCCTGGCCCCTCTGCCGCCTGAGGCAGCAGCAGTTGCTGCTGCCCCCTCCCCCGTGTGCTTACCTTTTTGCACCTGGGCCCCGGGGTCTATATCGATCTTTCCTGAAAAAGCGGTGTTGAAACTAAGTGACAAGTTTTTACCCAAAATAGTTTCCGAATTTTATATAAACCAATCTATAGTGTTGCCCATGTTTTTTCAAGAAGCTCATAATAAGGAACAAGCTATAGTCCTTTGATGGACCAATGCTATATCTTGCTTGTTTTTGTAAAACCCAATAAAACTTTTAATACACACACACAAAAAAAAAAATGAGGCACAAGCTCTCTGTCATAATCTGGATGTGGTAAAGTGTCTGAAGTGTTATCTGAACAGAACAGAAGCTCTAAGGAAATCAGACACAGAAGGTGTAAAGAAAGGAAAGAAAGCATCTAAAAACATTCTTACTCGGTAGATCAAAGAATGCATTTTGAAGGCTTACTCATTAAGTGTGTTGGCTAGTCCATAAGGGCCCATTCTACTATAGCTCTTGCAGCGTCTTGGGCATTCCAGGCTCAGGCTACTCCGGAAGAGATTTGCAATGCAGCTACCTGGTTTTCCGTTAATACTTTTATCACGCCTTACAAAATCGACGTGTCCTCAGCGGCTCAAGCTAATTTTGGTCGCAAAGTTTTGGAATCTGTTTTTCATTAATAACTTTTTTTTCCTGTCCCATATATATGGAATCAGCTTTGGTATGTCCCATTAGTGACCACTGCCATGTGAGGATCAGGAAAAGAGAAGATTTTTATGCAAAATACTTACCGTAATTTTCCTTTCCTAAGATGTAACAGTGCAGTGGTCACGATCCCTCACATGAGAACGGGGTATTAACCCATTAGTGACCACTGCCATGTTACGTCTCAGGAGAGGAAAATTTCAGTAAGTATTTTGCATAAAAATTTTATTTTCTGACTGTATGTAGTCAGGCAAAATGACCAGCAGGTGGTACTGTTGTTTCAAAATTTCTTATATTAGCAGTCAAAATAGTTTAAAATTGTCTAAATCTTGAAATGAAAATTAATGTAAATTGTAAAAGTGGCTAAAAGATTGCTCTGAACATTTAACATGGTTAATTCTGACTTTTATTACATTTTTAATTGTCAAAACCAGCCTTGAAAAGTGTAGAAAGGGGCAGATACTGCTTTTAATAGCAATTACATTTACAAATAACGTTTTATGCTGAAAATTTGTAATGAATACATATTGGAAAGTTGCTCGGAATTATGCTTGTTTTTTCATGAGTCAGAATTTTAACATTTTTCTATAGATTGACTAATACAAAAATATGTTCCACTGGAAATTGTGAAGCGGGGTTATATTTCTTTGGAACAGACCACATGCCATCTCTACATGTCTTGTGCACTGGACTATGAACTATGAATAGCTGTGGTACAATAAATTGACAGAATTGGATTTATTTAGAAACCCGTTTATTTTTTTATACTGTGATCTTGTGAAATATTACATATTTAAAATACATATACTCTGATAAGAACATACCAAAAATACACAGTAAAAGTAAATAGTCTGCATTATGTAGTGTCTGTCATGCTATAAAATACAGCAGTAACCTATCTTATTGTAGTATATTTAAGAAAAACATTCACATTTTGTTCAACATTTTTGAAGAGATTCAACACAATTCATAGAAATTTCAGCACACTAAAGTGAAAGTCTAAGCAAGTCTAAGGTCAACATGAAAATCTGCAGCTAAACCCCTAACTATTAATTTGACATTCAGATTTGCTATCACAGTCCAACTGGTTTTTTTTTAAGTAATTTGCTACTTTTTCACACCCTGGCTATGTGCAGTCTTCCATTCTCACCCTCTCAGATTAACTCTTTATCAATATCATTTATTTATAAAGCGCCAGCAAGTTACACAATGCTTTAAATTTATTTATAAAAAAACAGGGGTCTTTCATTAATTTAACAAACAATGAAAATGAGATCCTCCTCACAAGAATTTAATAGAATCTAATATTCCATAATATTCCTTGATAAAAGGTTATTGCCATGTCAAAGGTAAATGTATTAGGACAAGTCATTTTTCCCAGCATAGCTGTATCCGATTATATGGTTAGGAGCCATTTATGCTCTTATTTCCTTTGTGGGGGCAAGAAACAAAACCCTGTGATATCATTGCTGACTTCAGAGGGAGGCTCATTGCTATTAGTTACTAATGCTGTTTTGTTATTTCCAAGCGCCATAGTACAGTCACACAGTTACCTGTTTTATGTACAGCATTAAATATAGGAATACAGCAAGCATCACACCTGCACAAAGCTGCAACCAAAACAGTATGCTTCAGTTGACCTTAAGAAATTTTAAGAAAATTAAGATTACCTGCCTAGCCCTGGCCTAGCAGTAAATCCTTCTACAAAAATAAGGGTATACTTATCAGCCATTAAAGCGATACTGTCTGAAAATTCCAAGTGATATTGTAGTGTGACCATGAGGATTGCAGTTTGTTTTGCAGGAATTTCTATATTGCAGGAGCTAAAACAGGCAGAAATTACAGCTTCAGTGCTTTACTAAGCCCTAAAAGTCATTGTTCTCTGTGGAACTAGCTTTAGCTCCAGAGAAGCTTTAGCTTCAAGTAGGAACTACAGTCAGTGGGCAATTATTGTGTCCAACAATTAGTCTGCAATAACCAATCCAAAGTTAAAAGTATATTAGAACCCCTTTGGTTCTTTTGCTAAGTGCTTCTACGTGTCATATTTCACAGGGTGACTGCTTTGTGGCATCGTTTGTAAGCATATAGGGTTGCATGTCATCATTGGGGCCCTGGTCAGTGAGAGACCCAGATGATAAAGAGTAGCTGGGAATCTTAGACATATTTAATTTATCAGCTTTACATCTGTATTTCTGATATATATACCATTGGCTTTAAGAATTCAATAATATAAGCAAGTAATAAAGATACAATAATTGGAGCTTATTGTGTTCCCCATACAAGTAGACTAAAACAGGTTAGTTTATTAAAAAAAAAAAAAAAAAAAGGTAAATACAAATGTAAAAAATGAACTGTGGAATATATACTACTAATATATATATTTATATATCTGCGTATCTTAAAAATGTGTAATTTTCCTACGTTTTTTTCACACCTCTATATATTTAATTTTGCAAGCAGACCTTAAGAATCTTAGAATTATTATAGATATAATTTTTACTACTGCAGCGCCATTAAAAGCTTTATATATACTGTATATATAATATATATATATATATATATTTTTTTTTTTCACATAAGGTATAAGAAAGCATTTATAAAAAGCTTAGCAAATTTCACATTAAGGGCACAGGCACTCATGACAATTCGTTCTAAGCTGCCTTCCCACAGGCATAAACATAACTTGGCAATTACACAGGTACTATGCAATGCTTATGTTTTCCCACCAGCGATTTACATTAATGCCAGTGGGAAGGGAAACTTGGAGGTTTTGCGCCCTTGTGGAGTAAATTAAGTGCGGGTGACAAAATGTACCATGTACCACTTTGTGACATAATTGCTTCTTTCAAAATACCACAGTTATTCTGTTTTAACAGGTAAAAGGTTAAAGGTATACAGAACAAGTTATACACAGTATCATACTTTGTATATATGTAGAGTAGAGACAATATTAGTATTACAAACAATGCCCGATTAAACAAGCAAGATGTGTCATTCTTTGTCAAGGACATAAAGTGACATGGGGGGGGGCAATGGCACATTATATCTTTATAAAGAGTGTTGAAAAGTGTGGAGGGTAATTTTGGTTAATAAATCCCATATATACATTGTGATATTATGATTTAAATGCGCCCTGTATGACTAACATGTAATCCTGACAGTTGAGCCTCCATTCAAAAATGCTCAAGCAAACGTCCATCTGTTACTGCTCTGTGCATCAGACAGGTTGCTTATTCAATAAAATACAGACAGTGGCATTTTGCCTGTTACTGTTTTGCTGCGGATGGCAGTGGTGGTCAAAAATGTGAACTGTGCCGCTAGCCTTACAACAAGGCAGTTTATAGCTTCATACTGCTGCATGCAAGTGTAGAGAACATGTCATTTTATTAACATAGCCTGTGTTATATGTTTTACTTACATTTAAGAAACAAGTACCGCAGAGCATATGTTATGGACAGCTTTATCAAGGGTCGAATTGAAAATTAAATTCAAATTCGACTAGGGAATTGTTAAAATTCGATTAGAGATTTTAGAGATTTATCATACTCTGGCCCTTTAAGAACTCCCCATGGCTATACAGTAGCTTGTTTATTTAAACTATAGTTGTGTTTCTGTAGCATGCAAACATTAAATAAACCCAATAGGCTGGTTTTGTGTCCAATAAGGATTAATTATATCTTAGTTTGGATCAAGTACAAAGTATTGTTTTATTTTTGCAGAGAAAAAGGAAATCATTTTTAAAAAATTGGATTATTTGGATAAAATGGAGTCTATGGGAGATGGCCTTTCCATAATTTGGAGCTTTCTGAATAATGGGTTTCTGGATAACAGATCCCATACCTGTGTAAATAATTTTGCCACTACTGCTTTTCCATTTGACTTTAAAATCCCACATTTTGCTGATTTTCTTTGTGCCAGCTAAGCAGAGGCCCATAGGAGTCTACCACCTTTACCTAAAAATCAATGATGCAATGTTGGCAATGGCTCCTGGGAGTGTACCACTTTTACCTTAGAGTGGATATTGAAATAATTGCAATAATAATACAGACTTACGGGAGATTATAACTTTTACTTAATAGTAGGTCTTTTAAGGGCAGGGGCACACAAAGCTACTGGTGGAGATTAGTCGCCCAGCAACGAATCGCTTCTTCTTCAGGCGACTAACCTCCCCGTCGGCTAGAATCTAAATTGCTGACAGGATGGCACTCAGAGAGCTTTGTTTTCCTCTCTTGAAATAGTGACCGCACATGCAGAGTGAGCACAGTGGAGTGAGCGAAGCGTCATGGCGCATGAGCATTTGGAGCAATGTCTGGTTTGCAACAACTGCGCATGTGCCGAAAGAGATGGAAAATGCCAAAGGGGAGGAAGAAGACATGAAGATTACCGAAGAGAAAATAAGCCGTCCGTGGGCTCTGCTGCGCTCATCTGCATGTGGGTCACAGAATTCTGTGGTAAGACTGTACTTGGGGGAGGCAGGGAGTGGGGCCAGTGTGGACTTAAAATCGCGAGGGGTTTAGTTCTCCTTTAATGATTTACAAATGTGGATCTTTCCTGAGGTTCTATAAAGGCTGTTACTGGCTCAGAGATTGTGCCTGACAATAACATGTAATTTTTTCTCTGTCGTGTCATTATCAACTTTCCATAATCCTCTATATGTCTCTCAAAAGCATTTTAGTCAGTGTGGCATGGAAAAGTGGCCTGATGCCCTAAAGGCATTATTCGCCAAAAACAGATGGGCACAGAGAAAAATCAAGCAAATCAGCTACAGGAACAGTCCTGTGTATTTCTTCCATGATTTTTCACATAAAGCTATGTACTAAGAACAATTTAACAAGTGCATTTGAGAGTTTACTGTGTGGATTAAATATTAAATTGATTAAGAGGATTAAATATAATTTATGCAAACATTTAGTGTGCTACCAACATATCGTTAAAATATGAGTGGATAAAATCATCCTGCTTTAAAGGCTATATCAAGGCAATACACTTCATTTACTGGACTGCCCATTGTGTTGCACTTGACTTTGCTTGCTATTCATTAAATGTGACAGAGCCTAAAGCCACAAAGGATGACAATTTTGTGCCACGTGCACAGCATCACTACAAGATGTAAATGATGATATCAGTATTTTAAGAATTCTACCCAAGTGGCTGCTTTTATCAATATGTATGTGTTAACATGGGTAAGGAGGGAAATGGTAATGCAGGACAGTGGAGGCACTGATTGAAGCTGATTCTTGCTTAAGGTGCCAAACTACCTTGGCCCGGCCCTGGCAGAGATGTCACTCATAAGTGAAAAAAGTTAAGTCATATTAAGACATAGCCTTAAATCCATATGCCTCCTCCTCCCCTGTGTATAATACAGTACCCCCAACATATGATTAAACACCTTAGGGGCCTAAAAATAATTTTCAAATGCTAACAGACCCCCAGAACAAATACCACAGGGATCATAGGTCAGGCAGAGTATGGCACACACAAGGCGCAAAGAGCAGGCAAAGTATGACACACACAGGGAGCATAGGGAAGGCATGACACACATGGTATGTAGACACAGCAGCCAGATTTTCATGTGGAGAGCCACATAAGGGGGGGCGTGGGCTGCCAGTTGGACAGCCCTGTTTTAGAGCATTTGAAAAGCATAAACTATACAACAGCAGCAGAAGAGGAAAGTCCAAAATTCAGGGCAGAATTATGAAGTGTTGTACAACTGATGTACAAAGGGAAGTAAAGTATACTACAACAACAAAAGAGAATTTAATTAGATATTTTTGGTATTTGACTTGCTATTTTAGTAAAAGTTTCTCCAACAAAGTACAAAACCAGTTTCCTGAAAACAGTCTACATTCTTTGATTCACATTTCTTTATTTTCAGAGGACAATTGTTGACTTGAAAATAAATTGTAACTATAACAAAATCACTGCCAAACATCTGACACAAACATCAATTACTGGAAATGTCAAAAATCACAAATATTCAACAGAGGATTTTGCTGAGAAAAAAACCATACATATATATGTGTATACGTATATATGTAAGTTCATGCTTTGAGCAGTATTTTTGCATACATGGGACAGCAAAGGAAAAGCCATTGCTGGAAAAAAATCAAAACATCTACATCAACATTTCTAACAGTTATACATGAATATTTCAATTCACATTTAAAATGTTAACTTCCTTAATGTAAAGAAAACAATATAATAATTTTCCTATTCTATGTAACAAAAGAAAATGTTCAGTACAACAAGAACTGACAACCTTGTTTATCTGATTGGCTAGGGCAAAATCTTTTTTCCTAATAATGCCAAGCACACACATGGCCATATAAAATCTTAATGCAACATTATAAAGCAGGCCATACACATATGGATCTGCTTCACAGGCCAGGTTATCAAATTAATCTTTGCCCAATTAGGCATCAATTTAAAGATCACCATAAACTAACAGTATTTATACTCGGCAAGGGGTTGTGTTGTGACACACTCATACTAGAGGTGCTGCATACTGTTACACGGGGCAAGTAGTGAGGCTACAACTGGCAGTATAGTAGAATAAGTGCAAATACTGGCTCAGATTTTACTGAACTGTTTAATTGTATAACAATGCAAATGAATATGAGACACAGGAAAGAGTTTTCCAGTTTAAAAGCAGTATGACCACTCATTAATCAGTGCATTGGCTTCTGATGTCCTCTAGCAATATTTTAGTCATTCCTGAACAGTGTTATAGGGAGTACAGGATCTCCTCACCACTTCATGCCTTCTGCCTCCTTCTAGTCTAGCTGCCATGAAAAATAAGAGCACTATTTTGATGCATTAGGACAGGTTATATATGCTGTTACTATTTCACTAATTAAAAAGAGAAGGATCTATACACCAACACTTTTCTGGCAAAAAAAAAAAAAAAAAGAAATCAAGTTCACAATCAGACATAAAAACTTAATTATCAGATATACTGTACTTATGAGCAATTCTATACACTTCCTGGAAATTGCTCATTACACACTTTGAATTGATTGCTTAAAGAAATACCAACATTAATTCTGCCTTTAAAATCCCATTTAGCAAGAAAAATGGGATAAGTATTCTTTAGCCATCTGCGCCATTGCCTGTGACAGTTTTGCAGTCTTGCTTGATTGGGATACTAGCAGGGCCGGACTGGGGGTAAAAAGCAGCCCGGGCAAAAAAATCAAAGCAGCCCACATGTAAACACGCAATGGTCTTGTACTCATCCACTCATATATTGGGGTAAAACTGCAAAAAAATATTTACATAAAGAGCTGCCTTTCTGACTCAAGTGTAATTCATGTGAAATATGTTAAAGATCCTGCAGCCTTGTGCCTTTATATGGTCACAGAACTCCTCAGACTTTTATTATCCCTATATTACAGTAAAGCAACATTAACACTATAGTCTAATTTATAATTAATGGAATTAAATGCAATGTCTCAAATGACCCCGCCTCACAAAACACAAAAATAAACTGAACAAAACCCACCTGTGTCCACTTACAGGTGCAGACCCACGTTTATCAGAGTCACCTCAAAAATGGGGAATTACTATGCCATAATGTTATGGTACATTTTAGGGGACTGTTCCTGCTGAATTGTGCTTAGTACAGGGGAATACCTATGCTGCCATAGTTTTATGGGATCTCTCTGTACAGACTATGAGCAAACTTAGGGGACTGTTCCTGCTGAATTGTGCTTAGTACTGGAAATACCTATGCTGCCATAGTTTTATGGGATCTCTCTGTACATTTTGCTGAACTGAGCTTCATAACTCTGGAATAATTTTAGTCTGAAGTAATAATCCCTATCAAATTGCTTCGTTTAGTCAACTACAAAAACACTGCTGCCCACAACTAGTGCTTATCCTTTCCAAAAATTGGTTAAGCACAATAGATATATGAAACAACCTTTCACAAATGTGCACACAATTAAAGTAAGTATAGGTACAGTGTGGGTCTAAAAGATTATCAATAGATTGAAGTTGGGAAACTCTAGTACCTAACACTATTTCATTGCCAGAGTTCTCGATCTCTATACTGAAATGTCAGGGAGATGCTACACTTTATCTACTGGAAGAGCCTGTGTGTGGGGCATATAGAGGCACAAAGGGATGTAGCACAATCAGGGCAGGTAGAAAGCTCACGTGTAGTGAATTTCCTATGTGTATTCCAGCAGCCCCATGTCCTCAACAGCACAGCTTAGCCCCGCCCCCACTGTACAAGGTTACCAAATGACACTGTCCCCAACTCATCTAACACCCACCCAGCACACTGCACCAAACCTACTGATTTCCCACTCGATAGAGGAAGTCTACTCACAGAAACTCAATGCTGACTGTGCTGGGACACACACACACACACACGGCAGCAGCAGCACGAGAGCAGTGGGAGGGGCGGAGCCACAGTGGGACATAGACTGGAGGAGCGGTCCTAGAGCCCGCTGTGTATGCAGTGAAAAGAAGGTTTTATCGGAGCGGCCCATTTAAAGAAAATATGAAGCGGCCCCTCGGGCAAATGCCCGAAAAAACATATGGTCAGTCCGGGCCTGGATACTAGGTTATATATCTTATACTTCCAAGGCCGCCATCAGGGGGACACAGGAAGGGAGGAAAATGATGCCAGGTCTGGTGGATTATTTAAGTTTAAAAGGGGGCCCAGCTGTGCTGCACTTCCAGGAGCCTGAAGGGAGCTGAATCCACAGAGAGAGCCAAAGTCAGTGAAAGAGCCAAATGGAGGCAAAATCTCTTAAGAAAGCCAAAGAAGCTGTCGTCACTGAGGAAATCTTTCAGGGTAAGTCACACTGAACACTCAACATCTTTTAAAAAAAACAAACAAACCCTGACCACCAATGATTTTTTTCACTAATGTTTTTTTAAATGTATGGGGAGCCCACCAATGGATTTTTTTTTTTAAACCTATGGGCCGAGCCCTTACCACCAATGTTTTTTTTTAACGTGTGGGGGGAAGTGTAGGGGACACTGGCAACCAATTGTTATTTTTTGACCTGGGGATTAAACCAAAAGGCTCTTATTTGTACATTAGAAATGCAGGCAAACTCTAAAACTATGTGCAATTTAGGTTGGCCTACCTTGACTTGGTGGCAGGCTTAATAATACTTTGGCCAAAAATTACTGTTCAGCACTCATTCTGTGTGGCCTTTTTACTGTGCTGTGGTGTGGGTGTGGGCCGTGAGTGGGGACTGTGGTGGGGTGGGCAGGGCTCAGAACATTTTGTTGAATGGGACCCTGTGATTTCTGATGGCAGACCTGTATACTTCCAAATACTTATCTTATATCTCATGTTTACTAGTTTTATAAACAAACATTTTAATGTTAATCCTGCTCAAATTATTCAAGCTCCACCTCAAAAAACATAAACTGTTCAGTCCCATTGGCTACCAGGAAATGCATTTCTTTAAAAACAGGAATAGTCTCTAACTGTTACAGTACAGAGAAAAAGGAATGAAAAAAATAATAACGAAAATGTGCATATCAGTTGCTGAAATGAATGAAGTATTGTTTTTTTTTTAGCCTGCAAATTTTACTGTAAGGCCAAATATGCACATGGAGTTTTGACCACTGCACTGGGTGAATCATAATGGTTAGAATGTCTCTCCTGCTTACAGATGTGAATTGGGAACATGCTACTGTAGCTATGGCAGGCAATGGTGTTTAACAACTCAGGCGAGCACCAAAGCCATCAAAATGATTCCTTTTTTATACCAAACTTATTAACCTGCACACCAATGTTATTTATTTCTATGTATCACAAGTGAGTGGTGGTGCAGTTCTAATCTCCCTTTCATCATATTACCACAAATACACAAGCTGCAAATACAGTACAAAGCTTCTCAATTAGAGGGCAGTAGCAAACTGGCTTCTGCATTTTTCGTAATTGGTGCCATCCAGATTAGGCTTGGATAACAGTGACATTTCATTAGCAGGCCTAGCTTAAATGCCCTCATTAAAATGCTCAAGTGCTCACCTGCATAAAGACATACAACATCTGTAATAATGATGTATATTTGTTATTTGCTAACATCCTATGGAATTTCAGTTCATATACTAGAACACATAGAATAACACATATGCCATGAAACAAGTGTTGGCATTAGTAATGTACTGCTTATGCTCACATGCACTCATACTGTGGCTAGCTTTTAGTTCTGGAAACTATGTAGAGACTTATACAAATCTACAGGGACATATCAAGAATTTAACCTGTTGATTTCGGTAACATCCTAAATACAAGACAGAGTTTAAAAAAAGAAATCATTTTAAAAACACTGCAAAATAAATGAAGAATTGTATTAGTTGTTAGTAATCCTCATTTTTCACATTACAAAACTAGTGTTCCGATTTCTAAGTTTATAGTGTATAGTAGATTGGTTATGTTTGCTGAATTTGGCAGCTAGCTTTACACCTGATCAGTTTGGTATTCAGAGCATACATCAGAAAGGTTCTCAGAGAAGCTGTGGAAAATCTCCTGGTGCTCCTGATTTTCAATGCAAATGATTTCAAATCGGCAGTGCCGGAACTCCACAGCAAAGGTGCCAAAGTATGTCAAGAAACACATGACAAGAACCCACTGGACACGTGGAGCGTATATGTGAAGTTTCTGTGACATGAAGATAAAATCTGAACAATTTAACAGTTAAGGAAAACAAAACAACAAAGCCGAAGAAATCATTGCATCCTAAACAAGAAGCCACTTGTTTGGGTTCTGCATGTATGTGGTTGGTTACAGACATATCTTAAAGGGGTTGTTCACCTTTGTTAACTTTTACTATGTTATAGAATGGCTAATTCTAATTAACTTTTCAATTGCCCCTTGTTTTCTCTTTTTTATAGTTTTTAAATTTGCCTTCTTCTTCTGGTTTGTTTTAGCTTCCAAACGAGGGTCACTGACCCCATCTAAAAAAAAAATGCTCTGTAAGGCTACAAATGAGAGCTGCTGAATAAAAAGGTGAACAACCCATTTAAGGAAAAACAACACTTGAGTTTCATCAAAGAAACTGAAAGTAGGCTGTAACCTGTAATTAAATAAAATATAAATGTTGTATATGGGCCTCTAAAGGCCCCATACCTTCACGGATAGGGCAGTCAAAAGCAATGGTGTATCCCAAGGGAGTCATAATTGAAGCCTTTTATATTTTTAAATATACCGTAGAGTTGGCATTTTAGTTTCCCCTTGACAAGATGCAAGGTGCCATATCTGACACAGGGGTGTCATTTACTTCAGATTCTCTGCAACTCCATCTGCTATCCTGATGATAGAAGCATTTCTGTGAAGAGCTACAAAGCGCTATGTATGCCAACTGGAGCACTCAAATAAAGGTGTGGGCTGAAACACTGAGTATGAAGGTAGATGGAAGGAAAATATGTGAAGGGAGGGTTGTGAAACAAGCAAGAAACATGGGGTAGAGGGGAAGGGGATATAGAAAAACTACAGGAGGAAGAATGGTGTGAAAAACATCTGATTTTAATGAATCAGTACAGGCATGCACTTGAACAGAATCTAAATCCTGCTAAAAAAAGGCTGAATCCTGGAATAAGTACATCCCTAGAAGACACATTGTGCAAAATGGGTAAGAGGGCAAGAGATACTAAGGAAATACACTAAGGGCCAGATTTATTATAGGTCGAGTTTTGAATTCATGAGAGTTTTTTAAAACACGCATAAATTCCAATGAACTCGAAATTCGACCAATAGAAATTTATTAAAAAATCTAATTTTCTAAACTCTGGGGAATAGGATCGTCCCGAAAACTCAAATTGAATTTGATTCGAGTTTTAAAAAAAACTCTAAAAAAATGTCAGGAAGGCTGCAAACAGCTCCAAATTGATGACTAAAACATCAATTTGGCAGGTTTTAGGTGGCGAATAGTCGAAGTCGAGTTCTTAAAGGGCCAGAGTATGATAAATCTCGAAAATCAAATTAAATTTTTTACAAAAAACTTTTAACAGTTCCATAGACAGTGACAGTTTTGGCCATAAAAAAACCCGAAAATTCAAATTCAAAATTTTAATTTTCAATTCGACCCTTGATAAATCTGCCCAAGGGCAGCTAAAGAACAAACTTTACATAGAAACTTTGCATAATCACACAAAATGATAGTTCATTTTTCTACCTAATATAACTATTTATTATTGGGTTCTGATGTTGGTAAAATTAAATCTCTCCCATACCTCATGTGTTCCAAAGTACATACCAGTTCCTGTTTTGTATCACCGCATTTTGCTATGTCGTCATGCTCACGTTCACGTTGTTAAACTAGCCTATATATTTATTGGCAGGTTGCCTGGCATGCGTTTAATTTTTAAGAAATATAGCTCTGAGATACTATTGTTTTTATAGTTATGTGCAAAAGAAAAAAGAAATAAATGCTAATGATAGGCAACCACTATTAATTCAGCTGTTGCAGAACTACATGTACCAGGATCCTCCTGCCCTGTTTTTAGGGCTGTGTTGGTTCGCAAAAGTGCCAACGATTACACTAACACAATAACTAGTACCTATGCTAGACATAGGCTAAACACTATCACCACTAGGCTTTGTGGTACTTTTAACAATAAAGGATACAAAGAATAACACAGATGGTGATGGCAGCTGCTAATAAAACTCTGGGGATTCCAGCTTTTCTTCCTTCTTTTTTTATATTGATTTTAAAGGTTAATGCAGCCTGAATCAGTACAGGCATGCACTTGAACAGAATCTAAATCCTGCTAAAAAAAGGCTGAATCCTGGAATAAGTACATCCCTAGAAGACACATTGTGCAAAATGGGTAAGAGGGCAAGAGATACTAAGGAAATACACTAAGGGCCAGATTTATTATAGGTCGAGTTTTGAATTCATGAGAGTTTTTTAAAACACGCATAAATTCCAATGAACTCGAAATTCGACCAATAGAAATTTATTAAAAAATCTAATTTTCTAAACTCTGGGGAATAGGATCGTCCCGAAAACTCAAATTGAATTTGATTCGAGTTTTAAAAAAAACTCTAAAAAAATGTCAGGAAGGCTGCAAACAGCTCCAAATTGATGACTAAAACATCAATTTGGCAGGTTTTAGGTGGCGAATAGTCGAAGTCGAGTTCTTAAAGGGCCAGAGTATGATAAATCTCGAAAATCAAATTAAATTTTTTACAAAAAACTTTTAACAGTTCCATAGACAGTGACAGTTTTGGCCATAAAAAAACCCGAAAATTCAAATTCAAAATTTTAATTTTCAATTCGACCCTTGATAAATCTGCCCAAGGGCAGCTAAAGAACAAACTTTACATAGAAACTTTGCATAATCACACAAAATGATAGTTCATTTTTCTACCTAATATAACTATTTATTATTGGGTTCTGATGTTGGTAAAATTAAATCTCTCCCATACCTCATGTGTTCCAAAGTACATACCAGTTCCATAAGTTCCTGTTTTGTATCACCGCATTTTGCTATGTCGTCATGCTCACGTTCACGTTGTTAAACTAGCCTATATATTTATTGGCAGGTTGCCTGGCATGCGTTTAATTTTTAAGAAATATAGCTCTGAGATACTATTGTTTTTATAGTTCTGTGCAAAAGAAAAAAGAAATAAATGCTAATGATAGGCAACCACTATTAATTCAGCTGTTGCAGAACTACATGTACCAGGATCCTCCTGCCCTGTTTTTAGGGCTGTGTTGGTTCGCAAAAGTGCCAACGATTACACTAACACAATAACTAGTACCTATGCTAGACATAGGCTAAACACTATCACCACTAGGCTTTGTGGTACTTTTAACAATAAAGGATACAAAGAATAACACAGATGGTGATGGCAGCTGCTAATAAAACTCTGGGGATTCCAGCTTTTCTTCCTTCTTTTTTTATATTGATTTTAAAGGTTAATGCAGCCTGAATCCAGCAGGCTAGAGTTCCAAATCCAAAGGTCATTGATGTTCCAACATTATGTATTTGCTCATTGTTTTTCAGCTGAAAAAAATCAAAAACATACAATATCTTCACCAGTGTATAATATATTGAGAGAACTTAATAATGTGCGTCATCAAATCTGTGTAAGAGCCTATCTCTATCTCGTTTTGAATCATCAAGTGCTGGTTTGAATTCCACCCAGATTTTTGTCATTATGAAACAAAATGTAACTCTAATCAGCTTTCCAACATTGATTAATTAAAAATGTTCAATCATTTTAAAGTTATTTGTAAATACAATGAAAACAGTATCTCATTTGTGCTGACTCTTAAAGGAATTGTTCCGTGTAAAAATAAAAACTGGGTAAATAGATAGGCTGTGCAAAATAAAAAATGTTTCTAATATAGTTAGTTAGCCAAAAATGTAATGTATAAAGGCTGGAGTGATTTGACGTATAACATGTCAGTCAGAACACTACTTCCTGCTTTTCAGCTCTCTTGGTTTACCCTGACTGGTTACCAGGCAGTAACCAATCAGAGACTTGAGGGGGGGGGGTGCCACATGGGTCATATCTGTTGCTTCTGAATCTGAGCTGAATGCTGAGGGTCAATTACAAACTCACTGAACAGAAATGTACCATGTGGCCCCCCTTCAAGTCTCTGACTAAAGGTGGCCATAGACTCAAAGATCCGCCCGTTTGGCGACATCGCCAAACGAGCGGATCTTTCCCCGATATGCCACTAACGGCATGGCTATATCGGGGGGTAATTCGAACGTTCGGCCGTGTGGCCGAACGATCTAATTACGATGCGCCAAGTGGCTCCGACAGGTCGGTCGGTTAAAAATCAAACCTTCCCGATCGATATCGTGGCCAGATATAGATCGGGAAGACCCGTCGGAAGCCCCCATACACGGGCAGATAAGCTGTCAAATCGGTCCAAGCGACCGATATCATCAGCTTTATCTGCCCGTGTATGGCCACCTTAACTCAGAGTTATAGAGCTGAAAAGCAGGAAGTTGGATTCTGGCTGTTTTATTAGACATCTGTTCACTGCAGCCTTTATATATTACATTTTTGGCTAACTAACTATATTAGAAACTTTTTATTTTGCACAGCCTATCTATTTACAGAGTTTTTATTTTTACACTGAACTATTCCTTCAAAACAATATAGTAGAGGTTAGCTCTCCTCCTACTATTGCTTCAATTCTCAGAGACAGAAGCAATTTAAAGAATTTAGAAAATAGAAAGGGACAAACAAATATCACTTTCAATAGCATATACAATTATCTATAAAATGTTGACATTTTTCTTTCATCATGCAACATACAAGATTAGGAGTGGAGTTCCCCCTTGAATTCCTGTAAACTGGCATAATTCTTACTTACAGATTTATCAAAGTTATACAGAAACCTCTAACTAATTACAACACTGTATTACAGATAGGAACAATATCCAGGGGTTATGCAAGAAATGTTACACCTTTTCAGTACTTATTTATTGATTTTTACTTTCTAAATTGCATTCTGGTTGTCTCAAGAAATTCCCACCTGCTCAAATACAGGAAACACAATTCAAAATAATGTTAGCCCTGTCTAGACATGACATATTTTGCATACATTGGTAACCTATTACATATTTTAACTCCCTATACTTCTCTTTGCACACAGTGCTTAGGCACAGGCTCTACCATTTGTACAGGCTCTTCCAGTTTGCATTGCATGTCTTCTCATTGCTTATTTTCCCATGTACTGAACATTACAACAGTTTGCAGCACTTTTTAAATCCTGACCATAATAACATAGTAAGCAATCAATAATAAATTACCTGAAAGTTGCCCAGTAGGGTCATGCCAAACGATGTCAAGCACAAGGCAACAAGGCCGCTCACACTGAGATAAGGATTAATTGCTTTTGGCTTTAACTGTATGAAGCGCAGGACAGCAATCACTAGGGCTGGAATCGTAAGAAAAATAATTGATGCCACCAAGAAATGTTCATGATTTTTGTTTTCATTTTTTTTATGGGTTATGATGGGATAAAAAAGGACAATAGAAGGAAAGGAGGGAGCAAGTACAGTGTAGTTTATTACAAATGTTTAGGCCAATTTTCATCCATATTATTCTAGTAAATAAAATGTGTTTTTTGTTAACTTCTCTATACAGCAATACTAACATTTCTGATGTACATAATAGGGTTGGTTTAAGAAACATTTTTGCTATAGAACTGAACTCTGTACTCATATGTAAGTCACCAATTTCTAAAGCCAGGGTATTTCTAAAATTTACATTCTAACTTTTTATTTGTATAAATCTATGGCAACATTACATGATATTTTTTGGTGTTATTATTTCTTAAGGCCTTGCCTAGACAAAGATACACACTGCTTAGCTGCTTTAGTGCTACATCCTGCCTCTAGATGGTGCTAGGGTGCAATTTTTTTCAATACATTGCTTCTGATGGACTAAGGCCATTACACTCTAGCACCATCTAGAGGCAGGATTTAGCACAAAAAAATTAAAAGGTGTGTATCTTTGTCTAGGCAAGGCCTTAAAGAAACAGTAACACCAATAAACTAAAGTTTTTTAAAGTAACACTACTATAGTTCAAATAAACAAGCTGATGTGCAGCTATAGTGGAAATTGAAAAAAGGCTATATGGCACAGATTAAACAGATAACCATATAACACCATTATGTTCTACAGAGCTTATCTGCTATCTGCTCTATAACCTGAGCCTTTCCTCTTATGAATGTCTGCCCCCATTGCTACACAGCAGCTTATTTATATAAACAATAGTAGTGTTTCTGAAGCAAACACATCAGTTTTACCAGGGCAGGGCAACACTGCATTATATTTTTATTACTTAAAACACTTTAATTATTTGACGTTACTGTTCCATTAAAGGAACAGTAACAATTATGCGATTTGAGTATAGAAGCACAGTCTCTACACTAGAAAATTCACTTCCTCTTGTCTGGTCCAAGAACAAGAAAGATATTAGCAGGAGGGGGTGGAAGCACCCCTAGACCAGCCTAGATCTAAGGTCACGTATCTCAGGCTGCTGCACTCTAGCTCAGCCCTGTCCAAGTGGCAGGCCATCTGTCATGGTTGCCTACACCTGGCTCCTAACTATCTTAATGGTATCTGCATTCACATATGCACCTCAGATTCAGACTGTAAAAAGTGACCACATTAATACCCTCTTCACACCTCATATTTATGCTGTAAGAAAGCACCAGCATTTATCTCCTCTTCACACCAGGGAAGCAGACTGTAAAAAGGCACCTACGCTTTCAAAGCACCCTGATTGTTCCAAAATTATTCAGCATAGCAAGCAGTGCAATGATGCCACATGCCTGCCTGCATGTAAATATAGCTGTCCCGGATTGAATTAGAGCAAGTTCTAGCATTGTCCTGATGGCTACGTGTGCCTGTGCTATGCTGCTGGTGTCTGCTTTACCCTGCCTGTGCCTGACCTATACTGCCTGTCTTAGATTCAATTATCACAACCCCTGTTCTATGTTTTACACTGTCCAGAAGGATACGCTTGGTAAAATGATTGAGAGTTAATTAGGTTAAAACAATGCTTTAGGATATTGGTACTATATTGCTTCAATAGTTTCCCCCTTGCACCTATCCTATCCCACCATGTGCCAGAACCATTTCTTATTGAACCAAAACTGATAATCTGTCTGGCCATGACAATTTTGATTTGTCAGATACATTTTGGCCTCTTTCTATCATATAACCAGCTTGAGAAGGGGAACTAGGATAAGTGGAGACAAAAGGTACTAATATGATGCAGAAGTTATTGTATACTAAGGCTCCAAAACTGAATGCCAATCCACGTTAGCTACACACACTAATAAAATATTATTTATGGCAAATAAAACAAAATAAATGTCATTGGTCTACGTTATCTACAAATTTAAGGTGCTCATACATGTGCAGTCACTGTCTGGACATTGACCATATTATGTTCATCATTTTCAATGGTTCTACCAACTCTCAAGATAAATAGAAAAATTCATATTGAAAAAAAATCTTACATTTTGCCTAGGACAACTTCCATTGACTTCTACATAAACTCTGCATCTTTTAGATGTAAATTTTTTAAAATTCAAGTTTTTCAAGTTTTTGATGCTATTATAAATATTTGTTAAATATATGTTAAAGGGGATCTGTCATCTGTCGTGATTTAAATAAAACTACAATAAACTTAAACCGCATGTTTGAACAACCTAACAGCTTTGCTACCTCTATCTGTTTCTCCTGCAGTTCTGAACCACTGATATATTTTTCTGCAGAGCAAGGCGCCATATTTTGTCTCCATCTTACCGGTGACATAATCCTTTGTTCCCTATTCTCTTGTGCATGTGCTGTAAATCAGGTAACACGCAGGCTTCTTTCCTTCATAATCACTATGGCGTGTCTGCAATGTACTGACATATGCGTGACCTGCCGGACCTCTTATTTATCTTACATATAGGGGTAAATGTAGCAAGTGTGAAGCAGACAGGACAGCATTGGCCTGCTCCAATACTGAGCTTTAGCAAAATTGTCTCCATGGGTATATTTTATATTTTATCTGTATGCTGTATTTTTATGCATATTGTCAAATCAGTACAAAAAAAAACAACAATTATACCATGCATATATGGTACTTTTTATACTTCTAAACGCAGTGTCGGACTGGGACACCAGGGGCCCACCCAAAAACCTTTGACCAGGGGCCCACCAATTAATTTGAGACCAGGTGCCCACTCTTAGTACTATTTTTCTTCCTCTCCTTACTCAACCTCTATTCTCCTAATCTCTTTTCTTTACATACTATACCCTATTTATCCAACTACTGTATTTAGCCTCTTTGTTCTCATAAAAATAGGCCATGAAATAGGCCCAATGTTTAGCAGCATGAGGGCCCACTGACACCTGGGCCCACGGGGACTTTTCCTGGTATCCTGGTGGGCCAGTCCGACACTGGCTAAAAGTGTTAAGAGTTGAGGTTCCTGCTGAAATGTAATGGCTGCATGAGGCTGTGAATAAAGTACTGTTACGCCATACCCATTCTCAGCTACCTAAACATAATAAAATTGGTGACGAGATGTCTTTTCTGTCTCTGCAGCAGCCTGCACCTTTTCTTCCAAACTCGGGTGAGCCTACCATACCTTTTACTGCTTGGATACGTATATTTGAAAATTACATATTTGCTGCTGACCAAGGGTAATTTTCTGCTGCTAGAGTGCTTTACTTATTCACTGCCTGGGTAATACATTTCTCTTACTTACAAAACATGCTTTTCTAATATAGTGGGAATATATGTTGTTTGTACAAATAACCTGTAGGTGTCACTGTATACAAGAAATATACTGTGCATACATAATACTTTCTATAGTGCTAATTGTGTGAGTTGAGGTTCCTGCTGAAGTGTATTGGCTGCATGAGGTTGTTAATAAAGCACTGTTACAATATACTCAGTCTCGCTTACCAAAACATAACACTGACAATGCCCCCAAAGTTGTCAGACTATGCTGTTGTTGCTTGGCCAATCTACTTTCAGAAGATTTTGCCATTCTGAGAATTTAGTCTGCAAGTAGATGATTACGGTGCTAGTAAAACATTAATTTATAATGGCAATTTGTAATTTTCTACAGGCTAAAGCAGGCTAAGAAGCACAAGAAGGATTGTGTTTGTTTATTGGAACAATGCCACCACATCTATTTCCTATCATTTATAGCAGGCATGTCCAAAGTGCGGCCTGGGGGCCAATTGCAGCCTGTTTTCAAATTTACATTGGCCCTCAGCCTCAGTCATGAAATGAATCATAATGAGGCCCCCAGCACAGTGTGAATGATCTGACACTTAGTCTATACTGCTGCCTGTGTGCTGAAGGTATTCACTATAGATACTTACTGGCACGTAGTGACGCGCTGTTTTCGCATACTTCTTTAGGGTTTAAGGTGCAATAGACGTACTGACGTGCCAGTACAGTAAACAAAAGAAGTATGGCATCATTATGTGCCAGTACATGTCTATTGCTAACACTGTCATGATACAGGCCTGTAATAGTTAATAAAACAGGCCAAGGTATCATGAGAAATATTTCTGCCAACATCTAAATCAGACACATAACAGGCCTCTTTTCACTATGGTCAGAGGGGTCAGAGCTGTAATGCCCTCTTCCATGCCCTGGCTGATAAGAGCCATTCCATGGGGAGGGGGAAGCCCAAGGAGTGAGAGCTTAAAGTTCCCAGCAAGACCCTCAAATGTGAAGTGAAGGTCACATAAGGTATACTCAAAATATATTTATCCTCACAGAACCCATACCTGTGGTACCAACAGTATAAAAAACTGGTGATGGGTTCAAGGCAATTTCAGATTTCAAATGAGTCCAAACATGACTAGGTTTGGTACTCTGTGTATTAGATTTGGATATCTGGGCAGGGGCAGGTCACACAGTATTGATGTTAAGTATCTATGGAATCCCTGAGAGAATTAATAACCAATGAATATAATATCATCTCTCTCCTATGTTCCTATAAGGAGTTATGGTCATTATATTCTTGGTCCAGAACCACTCACAGGAGGTCATAAAAACTCAATCTGTGTCCGGCTAGGCCACGCCCCTTGCATTCCTGAGGGAGGGGGAGTGTGCAGTTATCTGATGCCCTGAAATCACTAATAAATAGTCAGCTCTTCTGACTAAACTTTGGATTTACTTTGGAGGACCAATTGCGATTGGAAGTTATCCCATTTGTTTCTCCTTGCCTCCAGGACCAGGAATTCTATATCTTTGGAGTTAAGTATAGGTTTTCCCTTTTATTTTACAACTGTTTGTAATTGTATTATTGAATGTATGTCTCTTTTTGTAACATCTATTTTGTATATTGCACTTTGATTGTTTAGATTGTATTTGATTCTCTATCAATCTCTGTGAGCAAAGAGGAATTGATGCAGTGGACAAATCGAAGGAAATGTTGATTTGTGCCTTGGTGGAAAAGGAGCAGCAGAACTACACACCTGAGGCAGGAGACTATGCAACTCAGGATGTCCCAGTGATGAACTTTGTTCCTGGATCCTCTCAGCGAGAGGACAGTTCTAGCTGCAGTGGGCAGGATGACAGGAATTCATCCCTGCAAGCAGCTTTGCAATTGTTGGGTTCAGATGACCCCAAGCTGTGTCTTCAGCTTATCCTGCAATATCAACATGCAGCAGAAAGAAAGGCAGAAAGAGATGCAGCAGCAGCTGAAAGACAGCATCAACTGGAGTTAGTCAAGCTCCAGCAGCAAGGATCACACTCACGGTCCAGTGAGACCCAGGAAGTACGCCCTTTAATAAACTCCGTGGATAAATTTCCAGTTATGGATAAAGATGGTGACCTGGATACCTTTTTGCGGTGCTTTGAAAGAGCTTGTAGACAGTATCACTTACCCCGTAAGCAATGGGCAAAATATCTCACCCCAGGGTTGAAAGGCAAAGCCCTGGATGCCTTTGTGGACTTACCACCAGAGTTTGATGGGGACTATGATGCTATAAAAAATGCCCTGATCAAAAAGTACCATCTTACACCAGAAGTATACCGCAAAAGATTTAGGACTGTGGAGCGCGGACCTACAGACAGCTACTCTGATGTTGTGAGTAGTCTGAGAACCGCTTTTAGATCCTGGTTGAGAGGACTCTCTGTTACATCATTTCAGTGCCTGGAAGATCTGATGATAAAGGATCAATTTTTGCACAAGTGTCCTATGGAAGTGAAGCAATTCATTATGGACCGTGAGCCCAAAACAGCAGATCAGGCAGCAAAGATAGCAGACACATATGCTGCAAGTAGGATGTCTGACCACCGCAAAGCATCTGTACCGAGCTACAAGGAGTGATCAACAGGAGGAACCGCACACAGCAGTCCACAGTCATCTTTTGGGGGGGTCTGTTGCAGCTGTGGGGCAGAAGGATACCCGCCAATGTTTTTCCTGCAACCAGATGGGCCATTTGAGGACTGACTGTCCACAAAAGAAGGAACCAACTTCACCTGGACAGCCTGTTGTAATGCTTGTGTCTGGTAAGCCTGAGAATCTACATCATCATATGCAGTCTGTGATTGTGGGGGACAAAGTGACTCAGGGACTAAGAGACTCGGGGTCTAATTTTTCTCTGGTGCGTCCAGAGATGATAAACACTGGGGACATTATTTCTGGAAAGACTTTGTCCATAAAGGGAGTGGGTGGGAGCCACCCAAAAGTTGCCTGTGGCAAAAGTTTTTTTCGATTGGGGTGCGGGGAGAGGTCTAAGGGAAGTGGGTGTAACTAATGAAATTCCTGTAAATGTCTTGTTGGAGAATGATTTGGGTTACATGATAACTGCTTTTGTGTCCTATGACCAGGTCTCACTAGGTCCAGCTGCGCTGGAGTGTGGCCACCCACCTCAACAGGTAATGGTAAAAAGTACAATACAGCAAAGTAACTGGGAGGGAGGATTGGGAGGCAGGAGCCAGAGTCAACCAGTGCCTGAACCAGTGTTGTCCCAAAGTAGGGATAAGAAGGGAGAGGGGGAGGAGAGGTTTCCCCGAGGAGTCTCCCTGGTGCAGCCCGGTAGTATACCGACAGTGAGGGATTTCCAGCGTGTAGTCCCTGATCCTGTACCCAAAATGCCGGAGGTCTTGAGGGGGTCAGCAGCTATGCCAAGCTCAGGCGTCAGTGCAGAAGCATGAGGGACAGGTGGTTAGGACTCAGAGTAGGGTCCTAGTGGATAGTGCCACTCAGACTGGGGAGAGTGATGGTAGTGGTGGGCCAGGAAAAGCCCTCATGCCAGAACCAGTACTGAGGGGGGCTAAGCTGGTCAGTACTAAGGAGGAAAGGCTGACCGTACCAGGAGTTGCTCCCAAGTCAGATAGCAAGAAAGTTTTTCCAGAAGTCCAGAGTATTAAGGACAAGCCCAGTGGTTTCTGCCAACCCAAAACTAAGCAGGTCAGTGGAGACCAGGGTGGCATCAAGGGGTTGGGAGGCTAACAGCTAGTTTCTATGTCTAGGCCCAGGGAATGGGAGATTAGAGATAGGCTGGAGGGCCCCTGAGTGAACAAGCTGGGAGGAATAGGTCAGATGCCTGAGGAGAGCAGTGATTACCTACTATGCAAACCTGAACTCTGTCCAGAGACAGTGCAGATAGAGGCAAAATGGGAAGTATACCTACATAAAACCAGTCCAGTACCTGGGATTATACTGATATAGCCCTCAAGGAACAAGACTTTAGACCTGGGAGGCAACCTAATCCCATGGGGAGGGGGAAGCCCAAGGAGTGAGAACTTAAAGTTCCCAGCAAGACCCTCAAAGGTGAAGTGAAGGTCACATATAAGGTATACTCAAATATATTTATCCTCACAGAACCCATACCTGTTGTACCAACAGTATAAAAAACTGGTGATGGGTTCAAGGCAATTTCAGATTTCAAACGAGTCCAAACATGACTAGGTACATGACTAGGAACATGACTTTGGTACTCTGTGTATTAGATGTGGATATCTGAGCAGGGGCAGGTCACACAGTATTGATGTTTAGTATCTATGGAATCCCTGAGAGAATTAATAACCAATGAATATAATATCATCTCTCTCCTATGTTCCTATAAGGAGTTATGGTCATTATATTCTTGGTCCAGAACCACTCACAGGAGGTCATAAAAACTCAATCTGTGTCCTGCTAGGCCACACCCCTTGCATTCCTGAGGGATTTACTTTGGAGGACCAATTGCGATTGGAAGTTATCCCGTTTGTTTCCCCTTGCCTCCAGGACTAGGAATTCTATATGTTTGAAGTTAAGTATAGGTTTTCCATGTTTTCCCTTTTATTTTACAACTGTTTGTAATTGTAATATTATTGAATGTATGTCTCTTTTTGTAACATCTTTTTGTATATTGCACTGTTATAGCTTTTATAATATTAAAGAGAATTTAATAAGATTGTCTTTGATTCTCTAAACGAACCTAGCCTGAAAGAGTGTAACTGTGAGCCTTAACCCTCTGCATGCTGAAGTACTTGTTGAATCAGTAGGAACTGACTATAGTGAGAGAGTGTTTAATGCATTGGTGTATTGTGAGTTATTACCTGTTAGAGAGAACAGGGGAATAGTCACATTAGGTTTCTATCGCCTGTGAATGATAGATGGTGGCAGCGAATGAGTTTTGTGGGTGTTGGTTGGTGTTTGGGGTTTTGTGTTAGTCTAACCTTTGTGCAAGGTGTGTGAGAGTGAGTGACCCCTGATAGCCACACCTAAAGTCACGTGCGGTTGGAAGTACCGTGTCCATGACAAACACCTTCAGCACACAGGCAGCAGTATAGACCAAGTGGCAGATCATTTCACTAATGTGCCCAAATATTACTGCTACGGTTACTCGATTCCTGTAATTTAATGTTAATGGTTCAAAGGATGTCGGGCTGAATGGTCGGCCCCACATACTTTCACTTCACCAAATCTGGCCCTTGTTGCAAAAAGTTTGGGCACCCCTGATTTATAGCCATTTCACAGTCCAGTTTGTACAACTGCTATTTTTATGCTGAATTAAAATTAAGTCAAGGTTTTCCTACCTACCTAGAAATGCTGCCATGTTCATGACTTGGCTAAACACACAGCTTGCAGGGGGCTCGTCGCCTGCAATACTATAAAATATAAAGCAGATGGTTATAACTCCAGCATTATACATTAAATATATTGCAGTCAATCCAGTTTAAGTAGATTAATTTACCTTATATATGGAGGCCTTTTTGTGGGTGGTCTGCTATAGTAAAACAAGGATAGTAAAATCAAGATTAAAAAGTGGAACGTGTACTTACAGTATTTAAAAAATATGTAAAATAGAATTACCTGTCTAAGTTTAAAGGAAAAATTCTGTTGTCTTCTATGGCAATAAAATATCTGCATAAAAAAATGGTTTTAAGAATATGAATAAGTGACACATGATATAATCTACTGACAACAATCAGCCCATATGCTGTAATCATTGCTGTGATGCTTCGAAACAGTTATATTGCATATATTCTAAAAATACCACCTAGGGTTTTACTGCCCATTTAAAGCAAACTCTGTGATGCTGACTATGCAACACATTTTAGCTATGCTATTCAATATGAACTAAAGCTAATATTCCTTTATTTGAATTCTGAGAAACAATCATTTTAGTGTTGTTTCTAAGGGGCAAATTTACTAAAGGGTGAAGTGACTAACGCTGGTGAAAATTCGCCAGTGTGACGTCTTTCGGTACTTCGCCAATTTACTAACGGTCAATGGCATAACTTCGCTAGCGAAGGAGATAGACTCTAGCGCTACTTCGTACTCTTACACCAGGCGAAGTTTCACTCTGGCGAAAGAGCGTTACTTTGCAAATTCACTAAGATGCGGATTTTACTGAACGTCAGACTTGCCTTCGCCACCTCAGACCAGGCGAAGTGCAATAGAGTAGATAGGACTTCCTCAAAAAATCCCAAAAAACGCTGGTGATAGGCTGCAAAAGATCATAATTTTTTTCTGGGGTATCCGGCTTCCCCCTTACATTTCCTAACATATGGCATTCAACATTTCGGGAGTGGGGGAACACCCTCCCTTCATCAGGATACAGTTCTTAGTGCAGTAACCCATTTAAACCCAACTTTGCCAGCGTTCGGCACCCTGGACGCAACTTCAGTTTTAATGAATTAACGTTGTCCTTGCGAATTTTCGCCTGGTGAAGTGTGGCAATGTGAGCAGTCGCTGGCGAATAGTGGGATAGGAACCAGGAAACTTTGGGTTTCTGGCTCTGTACCTTATCCATGAGGCCAGGTAAGCAGCTAGCAGGCTTGTTTTTTATCTATCACCTGGCCTGCAGTGTATTTCCAGCAGCAGCCTAATTGGTGAGCATTGGTTTTTATGAGCACTGTGGCATTGCCTCTAGCTCTGGTTCCTGGCTCTGATCTGAACCTTGTACCTTGCCCCAGCCCTGCTCTGCTTTCCAGTCCTGTCTGCCTTGTCCTCGCGCCTTATCCTGCTCCTGTCCAGTCTTTGATCCAGTTCTGCTTTCTTAGCCTGCACCATCCTGTTCCAGTCCTGGACTCCTGACTTTTCGCCCTCATCTGTCTCATCCTGGCCTTTGCTCTCTGTGTCCCATGTACTCAGCTCCTGTCTGAAGGAGTCACCCTTTCCACCTCTGCCTCCACAGTGCCCCTTATCTATTCCTGACATTGTCTTTCACAATCCCACTTTTTTATGTATTCATGCATTCACTTACTTCTGGAAAAAGGTTTTCATCGTATGATTTTCAAGGAGTTACTTTCAAAAAATTAAAAAAAATCTCAAATTGAAAAATTTACATTTTGCCTAGGACAACTCCCACTTTACTTGCCACTTTTAGATGTCAAATTTTACATTTGAGTTTTTCAAGTTTTTTGTGCTTAATAAATCTTTAACATTCATGTTTTGGAAACTCTCATCTGAATTTATGAATATTAATTAGCACATGAAAAAAAAACTCGAATTGCAGTAAAAACTTGAATTCGAACATTGATAAATCTGTCCCGTAGTACACTTCTCATGTGTCTATACATAGATGCATATTAAGGCAAAAGTACAGATTCCTAGCATTTTTTACCCAAGTGTATTAAATACATCAACAGGATTAAGAAAGGTTTTAAGGGATTAATACTTTGAGCAAGATGAATCTAAAAGTGAAAATGTAAACTTGTTCATCACAAAAATAATACAGTGTAAAGATTGAACAGCACCATCAATTCTTGAGTCGTTTAAAACTTGAGTCGTTCAAGCTTGATAAAAGGCTGCATGGCCTGAAACGTTGCGGTGATGCCCACAAAAGCACAAATAAAGGCTTTTTAAACGACTCAAGAATTGATGGTGCTGTTCAATCTTTACACTGTATTGTTTGCCAATGGGAAATGGCCATTGCAGAACGTGCACCATCCCTAAAGAATATTGAGAATCCGTGTGCTGATTACTCTTTCTCCACATCACAAAAACAATGTCTAGGATTCCAAAAGTGCAAAGTGTGACTTTGCCAACTTTCTTTCATTAAGTGACTTTTCAATGTTTATAATGTGGCTTTAAAAATTAGATGCATCTATGTGACATCATTAAAGGAATCAGCTTGCCAGAACTAAGAGGGATCACTCCTCGTGCAGAGTGCCCCATATATACATATAATAAAATAAAGCAATATATCATCAAAATGTTGTATACTGTTTTTTTAAATGGGTATACACTTACACTATCCATAATCCAACAGCAGTGAACACAGCCATTACAAGAGGCAGGAACATCCATACACTGCATTTCTTTAAGTCCATCCTGGTTCTGTGAATAAAACAAAAGTTTGATCTAGACATGGAATGCTGCCTGCTAACATGTTAATATCCTTTCATCCATATTATTGATGCTAGTAATGTGATTAGCCAGGTCCAGAAAGACCTTGTTGTCTCTGGGACTGGTTAATATTCCTCCACTCCAGCCCAATCTCTGCTGTCGCTGCGCTTCATGTAGCTTCAAGCCGGTGGAATGTCCAGCTACAGGGAGATCCGCTTCTCTCAGCCTGCAGGGAGCTGAGAGCAGCTGAGTCAATGCTCTATGTGCCCAGAGCCTAACACATCAGAATTTTCAGTTGAAAATATGCAAGTTTCTGCCATGTTGTGGTGCTGTTTGATTGAATGGGCTGTTGCTGTTAAACAGAATGATAAGATAAAATAGAAATGCCCTGATCCTTTGTCAGCTTGGGTAATTTTACTAATAAACTGGGGTGTCAGACACACTCTGCAAAATCTGCATGAAGATAACTCAACAAATCTCCATTAAGAATTATTTTCTTTTGCAATAGTTAATAATTTGGGGTGCAATGGGGCCTAAAGACAAAATCTCTGCTCCAAGCTGTTACAATTCGATACATTAGCTGGCTGCCTTTGCCTCTACTGAGCATGCCCCCCCACCCTATATGAAAGGCTAGTTTAGCTCCATAAAGCTTCTTTTCCAATATGATAAATTACTTTTTGAGTTTCTTTTTTAGCTTTTTTCTAAATGTTTTTTAAATGTTTTAAAAAATACATTTGTTTTCTTTGCCCACCTCACTTTTTTCCCAATATCATTAAGTTCACCAACTGTGTACACCATCACAGCTTTAATATTATTATTTACACAGATAGAATCAATTGGGGTACCATGGGTGAATAATATACTGTACCTCCAATTCTGTTGCAAGTGGGATCAAGTAAATAGTTTATGGGTCAACTGAGTGCTATAAACATCTTACTGTCTGAAGTCAGACCTTAAACTTACCTTAAACTTGTTATAATGCCATCCAACATTAGTTATTAATAGTAAAATAACTTTGTGGTACGTGTAATGATGATACTTTAAAAACCTTTTCAGATCTTTCTTCCAGGTACCTTAAAGGATCTGATGAAAGAAATGTGAGAAAAAAAGACTAGTGAGAGAACAAAAATCTTAATTCTAAAACTATCAATGAACATCTTAAAGGTAAAATAAATAAAGATTATAGAATTAAACATGCAGTTAAAGTATTAAATTGCTGTAATATTAGCAAGCTTGGTCACAGGATTAAAAAGGTCATATAAAGGCTATTAGACTTTTTCTGCTCTGGAGAAACCAGAGATACCAGCATAAATAAATGCATGGCCCTTGGATAGAATAAACAACATATTTAATAACATCCTTTATTATATTTTAATCATAAATAAATGCATGGCCCTTGGATAGAATAAACAACATATTTAATAACATCCTTTATTATATTTAAATCATATACTGCTGGACAAAAGGAACAGACAGAAAAAGAAAACAAACTATTCTTAGTTTCTGTGTATATAAGTATACAGTATGTCATAGTATGTATAAAGAGGAGACTAAAAACTATTTTTCCCACATTGTGTAGTTAATTTAAGCTGTATTTTTCAGACTAGTAATATGAAGAAATGTGTACTAATATAAACGGATATAGTTCACAATCACAAGCAGACCCACTCTAGTTGAATTGCCACTGGTCTCTAGGCTCCATTTTAGAGCATACAGACTTGTAGCTATACCTGTGAATTTAAGGGGTGGGTGGGGGATGCACACATACTTCCTCCATTCCACCTTGGTGTTAGGATGCTGCTATCTGGTTACCTTGCCATTGTTCTTTTGTTTGGCTGCTGGGAGGAAAAAGGGAGGGGGGTGATATCACTCTAACTTGCAGTAAAAGCAGTAAAGAGTGATTGAAGTTTATCACAGCACAAGTCACATGACTTGGGACAGCTGGGAAATTGACAAAATGTCTAGCCCCATGTCAGATTTCAAAACTTTCTTTGTCCTGCTTGCTGCGGCTCTGTCTGTGCCCAGTAAGTTAAATCAAATATAAAGTGCTCAGGCATGATTAAAGGTGCATTCACTGTGCAAAAGCCCCCCTATCCCTCGAGCCTCCCATTGTGCACCACTACTGTGCCATGATCACTAACGCTGCCATAATGAAGGCCCTGCCCCATAGAAAGCTGATCCTACGAGAGCATACGCTGACTTTTGCCTGCTGTTACCTGGATGTCGGGTCCCATGTAATTTCCCACAGCAATCTCTTGCCTCCCTGAAGATGCATTACCTGGGTGCCGGGTCCTAAGTGATGTCCCTAGAGATGCCGGGTCCCACCTGATGTCCCTGGATGTCGGGCCCCAAGTGATGTCCCTAGAGATGCCGGGTCCCAAGTGATGTCCCTGAATGCCGGGTCCCACGTAATGTCCCGCAGAAGGTTCGGCTGAAGTTCCGCATGAAATCCCCTGCACGTTGTCTATAGAGCCGTCTTGCTTTCCTGTCACTCCTGGGACGCAAGCGTCAGAGAACACGCTGCAGCAAGATTATCTTGCTCTCTCTACACAGCCCTAACCGCTTACTGCGGTTGCACACTGCAAGCAAGTGCTAACGCTCGATGATGTGCAGGGGATTTCAAGTGATTTTTTTCTTCCGAACCTTCTGCGGCACCAACACACCCTGGCCTGGAGCAGCAGCGGGGAATTGGCATGGCCGGATTCCCCTGAAGGCTCCGGGTTATCTGCAAGGTGGATCCAGCGGCCCTGTGCTTGGTGCCCATGAGAGACGAGAAGCTGTAACACGGAGCCAGGAATGTCCGCGGAGCCACGGGGGTAAATAGGAAGCCTGTTGCTTCCCCCTGGCAGTGGACAGTTCTTTAGTTTTGCTCAGTCACACGCTGCAGGGAACCTTCTGCGGGACATCACTTCGGACCCGGCATTCAGGGATATCATGTGGGACCCGGCATCTCTAGGGACATCACTTGGGGCCCGACATCCAGGGACATCAGGTGAGACCCGGCATCTCTAGGGACATCACTTAGGACACTGCACCCAGGTAATGGATCTTCAGGGAGGCAAGAGATTTCTGCAGCTTCTTCAGAATTAGCTGAACCCTCGTGCGGGAAATTACATGGGGCCCGACATCCAGGTAAGAGCAGGCAATAGTCAGCGTACGCTCTCCTGGGATCAGCTCACTATGGGGCATAGGGGGATGGGCACAGCAAGAGTCATGCAGTATGGGCATCCCCTCTGCCTTATAGCCATGTTGTTATATGGACAGCGGGATAATCTGACCTTCATCATGGCAGCATTAGCGATCATGGCACAGTAGTGGTGCACAATAGGTGACTGGAGGGATAGGGGGGCTTTACACTTTATGGATGAATGAATGTGCCTTTAATCATGCCTGGGCACTTTATATTTGATTTTGAGCTGGGACCCGGCTGCAGCACTGCAGCTGGTGCGAGGGCTATAGACGTGACGCATATTTTAATGACGTCTATTACTCGCCTTTAACTGCTGGTGCTGGGGGCTTCTTCAGTGTGCAAACCCAGCTTCAGCCATCACTATCTACATTTGCCACAGGTGTAACCCATTCCCACCTATACCTGCAGCTCCTGTTATGGACAAAGCTCTATAAGGGAACAAGCATAGTATTAGACTCCTATAGAGCATATTACAGAAAAAGGGAAAATCCTACTCACCTGCAAATACAGCCCTTGTGCCCCAAGCCCACTCTTACACAGAGGTAGTAAAAGGGTGACTAAAGCTGCCATAGGCCAGGGCGATTTTGTTGCAAAGGAGCCCTTGACCAGACACACGTGTGTCCACAGCTCCCAATTGCCACAGGCTTATAATAAACCTCTGTGGGACAGCTATACTGAGTCTCTAAAGCGGGGATTCTGCCTATGACTAAGTGCTGGGTAAGCATGAAACGTGTTGGGCGTTAGAGGGAATACTATACATGTTTTTTAACTACTGATGTGAATAAAATATATATTTTTTACTTAATAGCATGCTTTGGAGAAATTATTGAGTCTCTAAAGCGGGTAAGACATGAATACATCCCAAAAAAGAAAAATTTCAGAAGAAAATAGAGAGTTTAATTCTGCATGGACAGATTCCTTTGCATTCACTGTCAATGACGCTGGCTTGCCTGTGTGCTTGATATGTGGCGAGAAATTAGCAAATAACAAAAAATGTAACGATGAAAGACATTTTCAAAACAAGCACTTAGCATTTTCAAAAACGTATCCAACTAAAGATGAGCAAAAGAGAGCAATTTCGGAACTATTACGGAGAGTTGAGCAGAGAAAACATACTTTCAAGAAGTGGATCAACTCTCCAAACTCAACTACAGCTGCTAGTTTTGTGGCAACTCATGAGATCGTGAGGAGGGGGAAGCCATTCACAGATGGAGAATACATGAAAGAATCGTTCATAAAAATATCAGAGCATCTATTCTCCGAATTCAAAAACAAAGAGGAAATTATTCAGAAAATTAAAGAAATGTCTCTATCTGCAAAGACGGTGAAGGACAGGGCAATTAGAATGGCAACCAACATCACCAGTAAGCAAATTGATGACATCAATTCAGCTCAAGCATATTCAATTGCCTGTGATGAGTCAAGTGATCTAAACGATATTGAGCAGACAGCACTGTTATGCAGATATGTGAACTCTGATGGGCCGCAGGAAGAACTGCTTGAACTAATACCGCTAAAGGGCCAAACACGGGGACAGGACATTTGTGAGGCTGTTTTGAGTTGTCTAAAAGGAATAAACACCGCTCACCTTGTGTCAGTGTCTACTGATGGTGCACCCAGTATGAGAGGAGTACATAAGGGCTATGTGAATTTACTTTAAAAATTGCTGGATCGAGAGCTGATGATGTTTCACTGCATCTTGCACCAAGAAGCACTGTGCGCTCAAACATTCCCCCCTGAATATGTGGAAGTGATGAACCTCGTTATTAAGATAATTAACAAAATAATTGCAAATGGGTTAAACCACCGACAGTTTTGTTCATTGTTAGATGAAGTGGAGAGCGCATATTCGGATCTCCTGCTGCACAACAGAGTTCGTTGGCTGTCAAGGGGAGATGTGCTCAAACGCTTTGATGTTTGTCTGGAACATGTGAAAACCTTCTTGGAAAGTAAAGGCCTCAGCTATCCCAAACTGGGAGACCTTGATTGGCTGGAAAAGTTTGATTTCATGGTGGATATGACAAGTCACTTAAACACGCTGAATAAAAATCTCCAGGGAAAGGGAAGCACGGCCCTGCAGTTGCTGGAGGATGTGCTGACATTTGAGCGCAAGATGACAGTGTTTGCCAGAGATGTACAGAGAGGTACGCTCTCTCACTTCCCCTCCCTGAAAGAGTTCAAAGAAAAGAACAATCACATCATAAATTGTGATTATTTACAATGTGCAAATATGGCAATGCAAGCTGCATTTTGAGAAAGATTCAGCGAGTTCAGAAAGGAAAAAAACACTCTGTCCTTCCCTGTCACACCTCTGGACATCGACCCATCCCTGCTGGACATATCCGCATTCACAGGGATAAGTCAGCCCGATCTTGAAATTGAACTGGCCGACATAGCGGATAAAGACTTATGGGTGTTCAAGTTCAAAAACCTGACATTGGATCTCGAAGAAATCGCCTGTCAGAAGGCCACTCTCGCTAAAGAGCACAAATGGAATGATGTTGAAAACCTTCCCAAACCTGACAAACTTATTTTTGAAACATGGAGTGCCATTCCGACACGTATATGAACATGAAAAAGTATGCATTTGGAGTCCTGTCCATCTTTGGCTCAACATACTTATGTGAGCAAGTTTTCTCTAACATGAACTTCATAAAATCCAAATATCGCTCCCGCCTCACAGATGAGAGCCTACAGTCCTGTATGAAGATCAAAGTCACATCTTACAGCCCCGACATAGGAAAGATCAGCATGGAGCTTCAGAAACAGAAGTCACATTAATGAGAACACTAGCATTTGACTATTATTGAATTCAGTGTTTATTTCAAAGTAGGCCTACACGTGCTTATTGCACTTCTGTTGGTTGTATTCTGTTGTTGTAAAAGTTAAAATAAAAAAAAGTAACTTTAAAAAGTTTATAAGCTGTGTTATGTTTTGTGGCTCCAGACTATTTTTCTTTATTGGAAGAAGGGGCAAAATGGCTCTTTTGATAGTAAAGGTTGCCGACCCCTGTCCTAAGGGAATATTTGTACTAAAAGAAAAAGGATGCGGAAATGTCTGCTGGATGTTTTGCCACAGAAAATGTTTTGCTTTAATTGGTGTTCAACAACATTAAAAATTAACATGTAAAGACAGGGGACCCAGACTATGGGCCTGCTGTAATTTCCCTATCACCAGTCCATACTGCAGTTTTAACATTGCTGCCTACACATGGCATGTGATGAGCTAACGGTGGATCAAGTGGGAGCAGCACCTGAATGGCTGCTGGATAAGCCACTTATGTAAAAGAAAACCTAGTATATCATAAAAATATTTTGTTTAATTTTGTTAGTAAAGGCAAAAACAGTATACCAATACTGACAGAGTTTCTTTTATGTCTCTAAGGTACAGGCTATTGCTGTGCTGAAGTATTCCATTACTTAAGCATAGTGCTAGTGAAAACTCCAAAGACATTAGACTGCGTCCTAGCAGTCCTTCACCTTTAAATTAACTTTTTATATGATGTAGAGAGTGATAATCTGAAAAATCTATAATTGTTTTTTTATTTTTTATTATTTGTGATTTTTGAGTTATTTAGTTTTTTATTTAGCAGCTCTCCATTTTGCAAATTCAGCAATCTGTTTTCTAGGGTCAAAATTACCCTAGCAACCATGCATTGATTTAAATAAGAGACTGGCATATGAATAGGAAAGGGCCTGGATAATAAGGTGAGTAATAAAAAGTAGCAACAGATGAGGTCAGTGACCTCCATTTGAAAGCTGGTGAAAGTCAGAAGTAGACAAATAATTTTAAAAAACTGTAAAAAATAAAAAAAAGAAGACCAATTGAAAAGTTGCTTATATCTGGCTATTCTATAACATAATAAAAGTTAACTTAAAGGTGAACCACCCCTTTAAACCAGCAGTTTAGGCTGTAAAGTGTACAGTGAGTCAAATAGACCACAAGTTACAATATTCGCACCTCCACCTACAGTTACTAATGTACTTCTTTAATGATTTCTTATCCCCGTACCAATATATTTTTGCAATACCAATAATATGGGGCCCATTCATTAAGTTCAAGTGAAGGAATAGAAGAAAAAAAACTTCGAATTTCGAAGTGTTTTTTTGGCTACTTCGACCATCGAATGGGCTACTTCGACCTTCGACTATGACTTCGAATCGAACGTTTCGAACTAAAAATTGTTCGACTATTCGACCATTCGATAGTCGAAGTACTGTCTCTTTAAGAAAAAACTTCGACCCCTAGTTCGCAACCTAAAAGCTACCGAACTCAATGTTAGCCTATGGGGAAGGTCCCCATAGGCTTGGCTAACTTTTTTTGGTCGAAGGATAATCCTTCGATCGTTGGATTAAAATCCTTCGAATCGAAGGATTTAATCGTTCGATCGAACGATTATTCCTTCGATCGTTCGCTCGAAGTAGTTGCGCAAAATCCTTTGACTTCGATATTCAAAGTCAAAGGATTTTCATTCCCCAGTCGAATATCGAGGGTTAATTAACCCTCGATATGCGACCCTTAATGCCTTTGCCCCTATGTGTAAGTCAGGAGTGCAAGTGTTTACTGTACTGTTTAGGAAAAGTTTTTCTATCTCCTTTTACAATGTAGTTATCAATGTTTGCTTCTGACTTTTGTAAGACAGACTGTAGGTGATTGGGAAAGTTGTAGCCAAACAACCTGAGACAGTTGCAGCTTAGAAATGTCTAAGGGTAATAGCCCATAGGGCTGCAGTCTAGTATGTATTTGTGTATGCACTTCTGGTGGGCTGGAAATGTCCCACCATTTAGCACAAAACTCTGACAATATAATTATTATACTTGTATATCTCAAGAATACAATTTCATGATGCCAAGAGATATTTTATAACCTTGCAGTGTGCCACATGGGAAGCTTATTTCCCATTCAGCAGAATTAATGGAGGGGAAGCGGCTCTGACTGCCACAGTTCTTCCTTATGAGATTATATCAATTTTAAACATTTTCACACCATTAGCCTTAGATTTAAGAGAACTATACAATGACTTTTTTTCATGATTTAGGAGAAATAGTGTTGCAATGAATTATTAAGTATTATTTTTGAACACAAGTCTAATTTACCCCTTACTTTCTTTCACAATCTGAAATGTGTTATATAAAACAGTTTGTAATGTCCTTAACATGCATATATTTGAAAGGCGGATTACACACAGCAAAACGGGGTCTAAAACATGGTAATTTTTGGCTGTAGTTTTAAGGGGGACCTATAAAAGGTGTTATCTTGCACTTCATCAGATTTTCAAAGAGAAAGCATATGCATCTAAGATAACAGGAATTACAGCAATTTGATGAGTTCTTGTCCGTTGTCAATTATGGCAGTATCTTTCTGAAAAAGTTGCTTGTAAGCACATTATTAAGGCATTTGACTCCGAGGCTTGACTTACATATTTTAAGTGTTATTTGTATTACTTCTTATATTTCTTGTTTCAGCTTGTCATGAAAATAACTGCCTACTGCAAGACCCTAGCATTCCAAGGTAGAGAGTCAAATTCAGGACAAAATGCTAGATAAATCAAAAACACAATATAAATAAAAAATGAAGTACCAGTATGGATTTTCTTAGAACAACATACAGAACCACAGTATAGCAATTTTTAACTTCTAATAAAAAGAAAAGAGTCTTTATGTCATTGAAATTTACATTGATATTGTTGTCTTCTGAAGGGATCCAATACATGTCAAGCAATTAACACCTCTTTTGCCATCATCACATGTTATAAATACCCTTTTGAAACTTTGGTTTCTTGAAGCTTTCCAAAGTTATTTTGGAAATGTATTATGAAGTGTGTTTATCTCTACTGTATAGCAGGGAGGTCTTATCATTTGTTCCCAACCTAAACTATTTTAAGTGTTCCATAGGTTGTTAAAACTTATTTGGCACATTTCCTATCCTATATTTGACAGCTGCATTTTACAAAGTGAGCTAACATTGTAGTATGTTGTTCAACATTATAAGTTATTCAACATTTGCAATTTACATTTCTATATAGTTTTCATAGGATTCAGACATTTGTCCCGTTCTCTCAAGTAGCACCAAATCCTACAATGAAACGGTGTTCTCTGTGATATTTTTATTCTAGTACTAATGACGGTTAAATTATTTATGTGACATTGTTGTGACATTGTTTTATGCTAGAAAAAAAAAATCTTTAAAAATGTAATATGCTGTTTACTTCCTAAGTATTTAATCCACATTCTTAAAAGGAGAGGTAAAGGCCTATTAAATAAAAGCAACTTTCCAATATACATTAATATTATGCAGAGCCACCGTTTGCAGCAATAATTGTTCACATTAATATTATGATTGTTGTGTACATCAATTTTCCGGTTGTTCCAATTCAGATCTGCATTTTAACTGGGCATTTGAAAATGAGCCAAAACATTTTTCCAATACAGATTATCTTGCAGTAGTTCTCTGTATTTTTGCACAATTCTTAAAAAAAAAGTTAAATGCCCAACCAGTGGCTTGTGAGCAAAATGTTCACCAACCCCTTGGATGTTTCTCTTAGTGGCCTCTCCTGACTTGGAGGCAAGTTTTGGTTGCATAAAAACCAGGTGTATTGCCAAACAAACCCTCCTGTAGGCTGCCAGTCCACATAGGGGCTACATAATTAGCAATCATGGAATTTATTTTGAAACACCCAGGAACATTTTTCATGCTTGCATGCTACCCAACTCTTTTTACATCTGAATGTTTCTCACGGGTAAAAAAGGTTGTAGACATAAAATTTACACTCTTTAATGAAAATGACTTAAGCTTCTCTCAGGTAGACATAAAGTACAACCTCTCCTAAACACAATATTAGATTTAATGCTACTATGTTCTTGTATGCTATATTTCTTTGCATACATTGTTACTGTTCACCCTTACCTACAACTTAAATTGGGAAAGTCTTCCCTTACTTAATAAGACAGCATACATCTATACTGGGGGTTAAAAACCTAAAGCAAGCAAAACACAAATTGAATGTACCTCCCTAAGGACATAAGGCTAAAGCTCCAAAAATAACATGGTTTTAACTATCTTTAACTATTGTAAAGACATTTACTCAGAAACTGAGTAATGACAACAGAAGCATCCTGTTGCAACATTTTATTTTGGAATCTTCTTAATACTAAATTTGAAACACATGCACTCACTTGTTCGAATCCAGATTTGTGGCAAGCTTTTATATGTGTCAGCATAATTTCCAGTAAAATGAGAAGTTTCAAAGAAAAGAAAAAGTGCAATGTTTTGGCATCCATCAGACAGGATGCACTGTTATTCAACATCATTTTTAAATGATACTTTTCCTTGTTTGGTGATCTATATACTAGGGACTTCAATGGGGGACAATTTTGACAAAGTAATGACAAATATAATATAAAACATTTAGGGAGTTTGTGTACAATAACAGAAATGTATTCTAAATCTTATAAAAAGGGAAATACACTTTAGAAATGGGGTTTGCTAACATTTTAATCTTAAATATGTATCTGACCTATATTTGAATACGTCAGGAATGAGGGCAAGTCTGCCATGAGGCAAGATAAGAAACTCTCATATTCTGGCATCTTACCAGGGGCAGCAAAATTTGACTTCAGGTACCTTTTACAGCCTAAATTCCAAGTTTGGAAAGCACAATATCAGCTATGTGCATATTGGTAAAAATAATTATTGGTAAAAATAAGTTATAGAGCACCTTAAAGCATGTGTTTAATGAACTAGGGACCTAAAGCACATCATAAGGATGGCAGAGGGAGTTGAAATTCGGTGTAGGAAAGGACGAGTTTCTCAGTGTAGGACTATACACTCCTAAATCATATGAATATATTTTATAGAAAATACAAGGACCACAGTAATTACAGGGTTGGTATAACAACAACAACAAATAGATGAGTGTTTGTAATAATGCTACAAACTATATTTAAGCTCCAGTAAATATATCATTAGGTTGTCAGTACACAAATGGCACAATGTGTTACATTCTCTCATAATTTTTAAATGAACTATGAGTGAAAGGCAAAGAAGGTTCCAACAGAAAAGATCACCTCTTCAGATTCCCATGTAGTTTGCTGGTGCTGGGAAGGTGAAAGAAAAATCAGAGGTGCCAATTGATTAACATTAGTACTTTATCTAGTCTAATAGCCCTTAGAACCAACTGCAGGTTAGCTTTGGCCAGTACACTGCAAGTTAATTTCTAATTGGTGGCTTTGGGTTACAGACAGCAACAGTGATGGTAATTGTGCCAGTGCTATAACAAGTGGCATAACTATATATTACTGGGCAACACAACAAACTCATTTTAGGGCCCCCAACATAGACGGAGGTTGTCCTGTTTTAACAATATTTATTGAAATTGTATATGAATTAGAGCCTGATGGGGACCCCTATACCTCCTGGGCCCCCTGCAGCCTCAGGGTCTGCTTCCTCTATAGCAGGAGTGCCCATACTTTCCAATGTGAGGTCTACTTTTTGTGTTGTCCCATTGTGATCTACATCCATAAAAGCATTATTAGCATTCTGTTCCATGGCAAATTCCATGATAATTACTTGAATATTGATTTATGAGATTGAGGGTGATTTAGACAAGCTGTTGAAAGTGTCTTGAGATCTACTGATCACCAGCTAAAGGTCTACTGGTAGATCCCAATCTACTTTTTGGGCACCCCTGCTCTATAGTTACGACCCGGGCTGTAACTACCCGTTTGTTAATTGAAAAAACATTTACAAACTGTCCCTTTATCAAAAGCCTGCTTGAATGATTATATAATATCTTAACATGTAGTGCATAAGTAGAAGCTGATATCAAAAGAGCAGCTTTATTGCAATTTAACTTTGTTTTTATATAAGGTGGCCAGTCTGCCACCTTCTTCCTTGTGGTGCCCTAAGCAACAGTAAAGGTTGAACAGCACAAAGTTTGGCCATAACATTGAGTCATACAAATACACTTTTGTTGTTTTGTGTTGTAACTGTTACTTTTTAGTTGTATATGCTATAGATTGAGTAAATACTTGTGGGGTGCTATGGTTTTAAAGGTATTTTCCTTTTATGGGGGTGCTATGGCTTTGGAGGAACTTTTCCTTTTTGCCACAATTCCTCTAAAACCACAAATGCTATGAAGGTCATTAAAATATCTGAATATACAAAGTAAGAACAGAAAAAAAAATATTGCACTAAAATTACATCACATTGGCTTTTCTAACATTCTTGAGCCAAAACTGCCCACATTCCTTGGTCTCTGGAGAGCTTTAAAGAGATGTGTTGAAAATAGGATGTTTATCAGATTTCCTAAGAATCTGTCTTAAACAATAGCTTCCACATCGTTCACAAGCTTTCACACTGACACACTCATCAAGGGTATAAGTTTGGAACCTGGCTCATTTCCTCGTTTTAGTTCTACTACAGAAAGAACACAGATTAGAAGCACTTCTCCCTAAACCGTATATCTGCAAATAAATCATAGGTTACTTACTTAGTCTCCACAAAGAGGGAATGTACATTGAGGGTAAAATGTATTCAGATTTGAATATATTCGATTTGAAATGTTCTGAACTTGAATTTTTGAGATAAAAAAACCCTCACAATTTGAATTAAAAATTCCCCAACTAAACCCTGGTGAGCTTCTCTTAAGTCAAAGGGAGGTAACATTTTTAAAATTCAAGCTAATTTATAATTTGAAGATAAAATTATGTTTTAAATATGAACAGAATAATGTTATTTTGTGACAATCAAGTTTTTTTCCATTCAAGTTTTCGTAAGTAAACTAGCATATGAGAAGCCTTTGCTTGTGAAAAACAAATTGTTTAAAAAAAATAGTTAATCATTCTTTCAGGTCTTGATTCCTCTATAAACACAACATTTGTACTTATTTCCTAAAATGTTTCAAGTAAGAGAATATTTTTTCAGCATTATTGGTGTAGTAGTTGTTAGGCCCTACAGCATAAACTTTTTTTCTCAGCACATTGTCTTATTCATTATCTGACATCAGACTCTATGTATAAAGACTGTAAAGAAGCCAACAGCTCAGGCATTTTCCAGTATTATTACATGGATAAATTGTAACAAGCTGCTTGTTACATTTCCGTTTGTTAGATATAATGCTGGTGTTTACAGCCCTAAAATGAAGAAAGCAATATATAACTGTCTCTAAAAACCTGGTATAAAGCTTGTGTAAAAGCGTGACCACCAGTATGTGGCAATTTACTCATTTATTATGGGAGAAATTTGAATGCAGTAGGTTTAACTCAATTATTTGTGGTATTTATGTCCAGTGAGTGTCAAAGTCTTATAGCACATACAGCTTAAACAACACAAAATAAGAAAAAATAAAATAATTAACTGAGCTAAACTAAAGGTGGTGCCTAATTCTTCTGTTTTTATTTAAAAAAATTATCTATAGAACACATGATCCCCAAACTGCAATCTATTCAAAATTCCAATCCAAATTTATCTCATAGTTAAAATAAAAAAAGCTCGACCAAACTCCTATGCCCGATTTTGCCTTATTTATTAATAATATAACTTGAATAAGTTGGGTAGGGAAAAACACACAGTTTTTGCCCAAAAACCCGAAATGTTTGGATTTTAAGGCTACCTGCCCTACTCTGCCTGTGTGTACCATGCTCTACCTGCCCTACTCTGTCTGTGAGAGGTGAATCTGTGGGGTTTTGGTAGCATTTGGAAATACTTGTTAGGAGTCCCCAAGGTGTTCAATCATGTGCTGGGAGGGGGGTGATGTGTTATCCACCGGGGTGGATAAGGCATATGGATTTAAGGGTATGTCTTAATATGACTTAATAAACTTGTTTCACATATGAGTGATGTGTGATATCGCTGTAGTGAGCACCAAACATTAGGTTTTTTGGTGTGCTACCACCATTAATGTAGACATGGTCTTAAAAGTTCTTGTGGTAACATGGGTGTGATTTAAGGTTGGTGTGGTTTAAAAAGGCAGTCATCAACACTGGCTTCCATTATCCGCCCTCAACCATGGAACCCAGAAAAATTCCATCCCTCAGTGCCACAGAAGTTGGACAGCACTGTAGGGGCTTTTGGCTGGGGGGGGGGGTTAGTTCTACTTTAACGACAAGGCTGCCTTGTGCCCACTGGTGCTTTGCTCTGCACAGGGCAGCTGGACCCCAGACTAAATGAGCAGTTAGGAGTGCACCTTTGTGCCCAGGGTCTCTGTAAATAACCCCTTAAAAAAGAGCAACTGTTATGAAAATAAAGTTCAAGTATGATAAGTCCAGTATGAATGTATTACCATATGTACTGCTATATGTTTTATCTCAAGATTTCTCTAGTTTGCAAATACAAACTGTATACTGCACATGTATTCAGATGAATCCGAAAAAGGGAATTTGGTGCACCCTAATTATAACCCTTTTACAATTCTTTAGAAAAAGGGTAAGCATATAGTACCCCTTTGCATGAGGATTATGGTGTGTAGCTACAGTATGTGTGCTAATTTCCAGTAAGATGCATAATCTTTCACTGCACAATGTAGATATTGCTCAATCATAGGTGTCAGAAATCTGGCTCAAAGAAAGCTGTTCTTAACTAGAAATCTTGTAAATGTTGTGACCCATCAAGAGCTTCATCATCTGCTTACTCAGTGGAGACACGGACAGCATATGTGGGAAAAACAAAAGTGTTTTCACAAGACAGAATATTTCTTCCGCTTGAACTTCACTCCAAATCACAGTGGGAGTCTATATTGGATAATAAAATATAAATGTACTTTGCATACTTGCTGGGTGACCATAAAAATACCCAAGGAACACAATAATGCTTTCACAGCTTTCACAATTCTGTGGTCAGTTTTGAAACATAATGTTTAAAATATGTACTTTCCTATTTTGCTACAGTCTTACAATTTCTTGCAAAAAAAAAATTCTAGGCATAGTTCTTTTGTTCTATTGCTACAATATAAAAGCTCCAATATTAAGGTACTTTCCTTACTGTTGTGTTTCTGAAACAATATACATTTAAGAAAAGTTTAGTATTACATTTTACCCCCACAGGTTTTATTGTGGCAATTATAATTATCAACCTTTATTTATATACTACCAAAATATAGTACATTCTTCTCTATATCTGTTTGTGATAAGCTGCCTTGTCTTGTAAAATAAATGTTATGGAATTCAATAGGAACCCAGATTACAGTGGCTATTTAAGAAGTAGGTTAACATATACATTTTATTTCCCCAGGCAAACGCATGCACAGTAGAACAAAATAGCCGACATTTTAGTTAAAGTTCGGCTTTTCGTTCTACTGCACATGCGCAACCACAGTTTTCTGCCAATAGTAAGTCAATACAATCACTTGGGGTGCCTAACATTTGGCACCCCCAAGTGCAAACAGACTTTCCTTCTCCTTTAAAAACAAACCTTTAAAGCAGTGTGTGTATATACTGTACAGAACTACAGGTAGATACATCAGCGCTGCACAATATGTTGGCAATCTAAAAATACGTGTTAATAATAATAATAATAATAATAATAAATAATATATGCTGGATCCAAGTGGTTAAAGCAGTAAAAAAAATCACGCATAAGGATATAAACTAGAAAAAATACTTTATGCTGAAAATAAATGTCATGCAACATGATATTTACAAATCTTTATTAATCAAGTGAAGGTATTGTTAGTATTCATGTGAGACAAAGTTTATTACCCATGTTATATCTGCTGCAATATGAAAATATGTTTATTTTATATTTCGTAGTTTTTATAAACACTAAAACCAGAATAGCACTTCCTTGGTCTCCTGAACCAAAAAAGGCAATCCAGTATGACTCTACCTGTAGTTTTTAGTTGAGGATGCAGAGTGTGGTAGGACTGCATATTTGTCCTTCATCTGGAACCTCATTTTTTGTCTGTCTGTTGAGCCTTAATTGTTTCCTTTCATCCTCTTCACAATACTGCCCAAGCAACTCTGGCCGCTATATTGATCCATAAATACCACCCTTACCTTGTGCACTACAAATGCTTGCTTGCTAACAAAGTGCCATCAGGGCATTACTTCACTACCTCTCTACAGTCACAGACAGTGCCCAAGTAGTTCTTCTTATTCCACTATAATTAGTTTGTATGGGGGATGCAGGTATTGACACTGGCCTAGCCACACATCAGTTAATTGATCCCCAAACAATTGAAAAAGCCAATACCTTGAATGCTTCAAAACGGGGTGATCCCATATTTATTGCAGGGTGCTCCAGACAACCTTACACATGATCACGCGATTTTTTTCACTGTTGGTGAAAAAACAGTTTAACCCTTAAAGGTACTTGAAAATTTTACCATTAGCTACAATGTATCAAACTTATCATAGTTCATGAACTTGTATCAATAAAAGTCCATAGTTGTTATTATGTGTCTCCATATACAAAAATGTGTCATTTATATATATATATATTATATATAATAATAATGACTATATATATATATATATATATATATATATATATATATATATATATATATATATATATGTAGTCATTATTATTCCTATTAAAGACCATCAAGTGATGCTCCAATTTTTGTCTTTATACAAAAACGTTTTGTTTTAGAAATTATTTACATATGGATATTATTTTTCACCAAGATATATCATATCACACGACATATTTGTATGTTACTCACTGACTAGAATTAAGAGAATGATGTCTCTACCTTACTTGTACAATTTTTATCCTTCTCTTTAGCTGAAAAAACAAAAGAAAAGTAATACATACGTGCATTTATTCAGTTACAGGAAACAATGTAGTCCTCTCATTCAAGCCCCTAGGGGATAGTGTACATAGCTTCCATATCCAATAGGATTCTCTTTGTAGAGGCTTCCTATCCATATTGATTTAACCCATTTTTCTTCTTCTAATACTTGCCATCCTAATTGTGCCACATGATGTTTACACTCTGACCATTGTTGGCTTACAGAAGTGGCCTTAGATTGTACATTACGGATTGAGCTTCAGTGTTCATTCAATCTTAATCTTACCATCCTATTGTTTTCCCACATAGCCTTTACCGCAGGGGCATTTAAGATAATATACTGCATTTTTTGACATGCAAGTGTAGTATTATCCTCTTAATTTAATTTTAGTTCCTTGCGTGGGATGTAAAACACTGTCTCCTTTCATACTACAATTTTGACATAATAAACATGAATAAGTACCTGTTACAGGTTTTCCTAGGAATCTTTGTTTCAATTCCTTAGTAGGTTGTATATCAGTATAAACTAAAATATAATTTATATTTTTACCTCTTTTGTAGGCAAATATGGGATATTCATTAAAAACCTTAGAGGTAGACGGATCATTCATAAGTATTGGCCAATATTTTCTAACCACTTTTCTCACCCTTTTGAGTGAATATCATACTTTGTAACAAATGGTATTCTAGTACATTTTTTACTGTCTTTTTTTAGTAGTGAATGAAAAATGATTAATTCAAGAATTTATTCGCTGGCGGCGAAACTGGCTAATTCGCCACAAATTCACGCCTGGCGAATAAATTTACCCATCACTAGTTATCTACTGATTTTTATTCTACTTTTATTATTCCTCCACAATTAGTAACCTATATCAAGACACCATACATATAATTTACTTTTGGCAAAAGCATTGAAAAAGGGCCCAGTGGGGCCAGAAATGTCACCTGTAAATTTTTTTGGCTGCAGATCTGGCCAGCCTTATATATATATTTTTTTTTATTCCCCCCCCCCTGTGTTATTATATATACTTATGGCCAATTAAGCACTCCAACTGTATACATGGTTCTTGATGTCAAATGACAGATGTGTTACAATATGGAACAAAACATTTTAGGAGCATCTATCATAGAGGCAGAGAGTAACACAACCTATTGTTGCATCACTAATTATGCAATTGTACCTCAAACATTCGACATGAAAGAGAAAAGATAAAAAGTGAGCTAATTTCATCTATTGTATTATATACAAATACATGAGTAAACCCTTTATTGTACGATTTTTGTCTCAGAAATATCACTCCCTAAATTCATCTGTATTGAATAAGTGCAAATCTACAACTTTAGATGCAATCACAGCCAGTGTCGGACTGGGATGCCAGGGGCCCACCAGAAAACCTTAGGCTGACAGCCCACTTTAGAAACTATTATACCTCCTCTCCTCACTCAACCGCTTTATTCTCCTAGTCTCTTTTCTCATACCCTATTCTTCCATTATTAAGCCTATTTGTTCTCATAAAGAAATAGGGAATGGCCATGAAATAGGTGAAATGTTCAGAAGCAAAAGACTGACACCAGGGCCCACCGGGGGTTTTCCTAGTATCCCAGTGGGCCAGTCTGACACTGATCACAGTTAATATAAACTGTTTCCACAAGTGAATTTAAGTAGAAGGCTGCAAGTTTTGTCATGCTATTAATCATCAGTGTAAAGCATGCCTTATTTATCTTATTTTCTGTACATTAAGACTTTAAGGAGGGCCAGATTAATCTGATCTATTTGTGATGTTAATGAGGTCTGACAAACTGGGATAATTTGCTCAAAGAGCTTTCATGCCTTTTTCGGGTTCATTAACTATAGCAGATACATTTGTTAGATTACATATTACTTCTAACATGATTGTGCAAGGAGTGGTTGAGTACATAGCAACCTAAATGGGTTAGGAATTATTCTTTACTAGGCATTATAAGCAATAATTATGGATTTGGAAAACAATATATGATTTGTAGAGCTTTTATGCTCTGTATTTAGTTGGTTGAAAGGTGTAACAATGATCAGTTAAGATACTTATTCATGATTCTGTGGACAGTAGAGGCACTGTTTTAAAGTGCATAGATATGTTTACCTTGTCAAAGCAGTTATGGCTGCTACCTGTTACAAATAAACATGCAAATATATGTCTAACTATACCCACGGTATCATGTAAGTGACCCCCTTTAAAAGGGGTTGTTCATCTTCCAACACTTTTTTCAGTTCAGCTGGTTTTAGACAGTTCACCACAAAGACTTTTTTCAATTACTTTCTGTTTTTCAGTTTTTCTAATATTGAAAAGCAGCTCTGGGAGGGGCGGTCGCGACCCTGTAAACCAGGGGTAGGGAACCTGCGGCTCTAGAGCCGCATGCGGCTCTTCATCCTGCTTGCTGCGGCTCAGTCTTGCGGCTTTGCCTGTCAGGTCGTATTTACAGCCCTCATACCTGCTGGCGGTTCTTGAGTGTGCGACCGCGGTAAGCACACTCAAGAAGCCGCCAGCAGGTGTGAGGGCCGTATAGACGTCCCAGGAGTGACAGGCAAGACTGAGCCACAGCAAGATGATTCATCATGGTCCTTACCGCGGTCACACACTCAAGACAAGAGAGACGATCAGCTGGAGCTTCAGAAACAGAAGTCACAGATGAGAACACTAGCATTTAATAGGGCTATTCAGTGTTTAATTTATTTCAAAGTAGCCCTACATATACACAATGCACTTCTGTTTGTTGTATTCTGTTGGTGTAACAGTTAAAATTAAAAAAAGTTTAAAAAAGTTTATAAGCTGTGTTATGTTTTGCGGCTCCAGACTATTTTTCTTTAGTGGGAGAGGGGCAAAATGGCTCTTTTGATAGTAAAGGTTGCTGACCCCTGCTGTAAACTGTTCTAAATTTATACATTTTGTTGTTACATTTCTTATCTTTTTCCCTGCTGAGCATAATCCCTCAGTTTCATTACAGGCAGCTGTTAGAATTGATACAATAGTGCTAATACTCCAGAGATGCTGCTGAGAAATGTATCAACTAAATGTTGCAAAATTGTAACAGTTCAGAGTCTGCACCTGAATTACTGAGCTGCCAGACTCAAACACCAGAGGCAGGGACATTAAACTGTAAACATAGATTTTGGAAAAATGGTATAAAAATAGAAAGTAATTGGAAAAAGTCTTTATTTCTGGTGAACAACCTGAAAACAACTGAAAAAAGTGTTGGAAGGTGAATAACCCCTTTAAGGGAAACTAAATGTTTTTACTTTTGTACCATTGCACTGGCCCATTGTCTCCAGGGCCGGATTTGGATCACAGGCGCCCCTAGGCTGCGCAGTCCAAGTGACCGTCTGTGGCACAACCACGCAGTCCTAGCGCCTGCCGCCCACACCAGCGCACATGCCAGAGCACTGGGGAGAAGCGCGACCGCAGTGCTCCTCACAGCGCCGTTTCTGGGGAAGGAGCAGCCTGAGACGGCTCCTGCAATGCCGCCCCCCCCCCTGCACCGACTTACCTGTCGGGAGTGGAGGCAGGAACACGATTGCGGAGAGCACAATTGCGCTCTCTCGCAATAGCGCAGCACCTCTCTGGTGCTGCCGCCTGAGGCGAGCGGCTCAGCTCGCCTCATTGGCGGAGCGCCCCTGGCTCCTCAGCAAGCGCCCCTAATAATTTGAAGCCCTAGGCCTGGGCCTTTGTGACCTCACCACAAATCCGGGCATAATTGTCTTCCTCTCCAACCACATTAATGATGGCAAAACCTTGTGCCGCTTTCTTCTGAGCACTTCTCAGACCCCAAGAATCTGAACAAATCTTACTGCCCAGAACCCCACCTGCAAAGAAGTTTATGGGCCCCTATCCCAGTTGCAACCTTTAATTCAGACACCCCCTTCAATCGTTTTACTATGGATCAGTGAGTAAAAAAGCCTGGTATTGTAATTATTGATCTTTCTAGGTCATCAAAAGATGACAGGTGTGCTAATTCTGTTGTTTTGCCACTTCTGACTGCCTAGTGTTAGAAGGAGCATCACGCTGTCTCTCTATGGGATGTTGCATTTTCAGATAGTTTTGCATATGCTTGAAATGTGAGTTACTATTATTATCAACTATTTATAAAGCACAAACATATTACGCAGTGCTGTACAATAAATGAGTTTTAAAAAAAAAAAAAACAGATTTAGATACAAAAATAACCAATAACCAATAAAAGAGGGCCCTACCCAAAAGAGCTTGCTGTCTAAAAGATTCTACAACTTATGGGAAAATGAAATCTATTTATAAATAGTTGTTACTTTCACATTATTTTTCTAAAAGTTGGTAAACAGCATTCATACTGTAAATATTTATTATAGGAATCTGGCAACTGAAATGCACTGGATCCTATAAAATCATTCTGCCCCTTAAATGGGGATCTATCGCAAAAATGAAATTTTTATATAATCTTCATCTCCATTACCTATTGTACAAGTCATTATTTGTATATAAAATATGATGTAAATACAATTGTGTTATACAGCACTGCAGAATATGTTAGCGCCTTGCAAATATGTGCTAAACTAATAAATAATATACATTATGTCATCTGCTGGAAAATGTACAGTTATGTCAATTTGTTTCATGTTGTTATTATAATAACATATCTGCATTCAAGTGCTCTGTTCAAATTTGTCATCAGCAAACATAAATACATCTATTTCACTGCCTTCTTTCAAGCACATACAGTAGTTTTGAATTGGGGTCAGTTTATTGGTAACAAATCTGGCATGATATAGGTAATTGCTGTCTATTTTGCATGGTAAACCATAGACTTTCTGAAATAGTAAATGTACGTTTTGCTGTTATCTGTCACACATTTCTATCATAAAATGATTATATAGAGTTATAAAGCATAGGTTCTTTATTCCTGTTTAGTTTGCAGTCCATGGTATAGAACTGTATTATCAATGTTGCTATACTGGCCTGTTGGTTTTAAAGTTTCCCATTAGTTTTAAAACTCTCACACTTTTTTGAATTTGACCTGCCTGAACAGAGCCCTGATCTGAACCCAACTAAACATATCACCAGTTCCAGATCCCTGATATCATGGATTCAAATCCCAACTTCACAAAATAGTAGATGATAAAGGCTGTTTTAGCAACACAAAGTAGAAAATCATTATATTAATGATGTAATATGATGTCACAACTAGAACCTCCCCCCCCTCACATGTTAATTAGACACAAGTTTGTTCACTTTGAGAAAGGCTACTGTTGTAGTCAAAACTCCATTAATAAAATCTCCACTAATAAAATAACCCACTTGTTTCTACATAAGACCTGTGTGTGTGGATCTTTTTGGCTAGTTGGATCTGTTATTACTACATTGTACTGCGCGATAAAAGGCTGCATGGCCTGAAACTTTGCTGTGATGCCCTAAAGCACTAATAAAGGCTTTTTAAATATGAAGAATACTCTGTGGTGCTGTTCTAACGTTCCTATTTGTGATGGCAGTGGAAAGTGGCCATTGAAGTATGTGCACTACTCTGGACTGCACCCAGGCATCCTAGATACTCATACACGTGAGTATATTTTCTGACCCAAGATGTATTTGAAGCGATAGGGATCCGAACATTCATGGGGGTTATAGTCAATTGTATACACCAGATTTTGAGGATACAATTGATGAGTGGTGCACACAAATTTGAAAGCCAAGTACCATTACAATCCTATTGTTGAGCGATTTTTTGACCTGATAATGCAAGTTATGAAATTATTAGCAGAAAGTAATAAGAAGAAGAAAGTAAAAGAAGAGAAAAATGGACAAAATGATAAAAATGGTGAAAGGATAGAAAAAACAGATCAAATAGAAATAAATATTAAGAAAGAAAAAAGATGGGAATAAATTCAATAGGTACAATTTGTCTAAATATGAATATCAGGCAATACAGCCTCTCAGCAATAATAGTGATATAGTCATCAGGAGTTCTGATAAAGGATCTATAGTTGTCCTGGAAAGGAATTATTATGAACAAGATATTTTGGAACAGTTGCAGGATCAGGATAATTATAGATTACTTGAAGGTGACCCCACAGAATGCTTTAAAGGGGTGGTTCACCTTCAAACGACTACTTGTTTTCAGATAGATCCCCAGAAATAACAACTTTTTCCAATGACCTTCTATTTTTTATGTGTCACAGTTTTTCTCATATTGAAGTGTTAATTTTCACCTTCTGAAGCAGCCCTGGGAGGGGGGGGGGGTCGCTGACCCTGTAAACTGTTTTAAATAGATACATTTAGTTGATAAATTTCTTATCTTTGTCCCTGCTGAGCAGAATCTCTGGGTTTCATTACAGGCAGAATTAATACAATAGCTGCTAATACTCCAGAGATGCTGCTGAGAAATGTATCAACTAAATGTTGCAAAATTGTAACTTTCCTTCGGGTGACTTCGGAAAATGAAGCGCTCCATGTGCCCCCATACGATTTAAATTTTAGTAGGCAGATAGGGAAGATTAGTCGCGAAGAAGTCGCGTAGAGGAGATTTGTCGCCTGGCGACTAATCTCCTCGAACCTGCCCATGAGAAAAGTCTTTATTTGAAAAAAGTCTTTATTTCTGGGGAACAATTTGAAAACAACTGAACTGAAAAAAGTGTTTGGAAGTTGAACAACCCCTTTAAGTCCAAATTACAGGGTTTGTTACATTATGGTAAGAATATGAGGATTCTAAATTTCAGTGAGATAGAATATATATGGAATGAATATCCAAAGGAACCTATCTTCCATACCCTCCCTAAGGTGCATAAAGATCCGGTGCGGTCCAAAGGTTGCCCATAGTGGCTGGAATTGGTTCTTTGAATGAGGGACTGGGCGAATATGTGGATAAGCCCATGGTTACCCAATTACCATCTTATTTGCGAGATAGCAGCAATCCTTTGAACAAATTTGGTAATATTGAGTGGCAAGAGGGGCATCTATGGGTGACCATGGATGTATCGGCTTTATATTCATCATGGTGGACTAAATGCATTATGTTACTGGTTAAGGGAAAGTAAGTTGTATGGACAGGATCAAAATGAATTTATCATACAAGTGGTAGAATACTTACAGAGTCATAATTATTTCCTGTTCAGGGACAAATTTTACCTCCAGTGGTGTGGTGTAGCGATGGGGGCATGATTCGTGCCTTCATACGCCAACCTATTCATGGGCTTTTTGGAAAAACGCTGCATCTTTGTTGGGAAAACAGTCTTATCACCCAGAGTATCACCCAGTATGTTGAAGGATAGAAGAGGAATGGGCCAAAGTGATTGGCTTAGGTACACGGGTATGTTTAAGTGTAGAGCAAATATATGCAAATGTTGTCAGTATATAAATGTATCAAAAGGGATTGCGAGTACAACTACAGGTAGACAGTATAAATGCAACACATATGTAAATTGTTGTACCACTAATGTGGTTTATTTAGCAACATGTAGATGCAGAATGCAATATGTGGGCAAAAAGACTAGGAGATTAGTAGAGAGTATTAGAGCATATTGCATGTATTAATAGAACAGATATTTCCTCGGCCGTAGCAGAACATGTAATAGTGAAACATGAGGCTAATCAATATTTTGTCTTAAAAAGAAATTAAATGTAAATTAAGTGGATGTTTACTCTAAATACAGTCAAACCATTTGGTTTGAATAAGGAATGTGAAGTGAAAACATTTTTAGACTAGCGTGGAAATTATGTGGTATGAGGTATAAATATTATGATAAGGTTGATAGAGCATTTACGAGGTCCCAGATTTATAGTTTATTATTAGACAATTAATAGCTAGGGGCACATTTACTAAGCTCGAGTGAAGGATTAGAATGAAAAAAACGTTGAATTTCAAAGTTTTTTTTTGGGTACTTCGACCATCGAATACGACTTTTGAATCGAACGATTCGAACTAAAAATCGTTCGACCATTCGATAGTCGAAGTACTGTCTCTTAAAAAAAACTTCGACTACCTACTTCACCATTTTAAATCTACGGAGCATCAATGTTAGCCTATGGGGACCTTCCCCATAAGTTTTCTAAGCTTTTTTTGATCGAAGGAAAATCCTTCGAATCGTTCGATTCAAATACATTGTGAATTAGAATATCAAGGACTAGAGTGGATAAATATGTATATACACAGATGGTCAAAATATTTATGTACATATAGATGAATACCTATAAAGAATGGATACGTTTTAGAATATATATTATTTGTTTCTTATGTCTTTATTGTATCCTATTTTTGTATCCTTCTTATATGAAGTGGATACGTTATTTTGTATGTGTTACAGAATACATATATTGCTCTTTATATTACTATTCTTTATATTTACGGGATGTTAGACTTATTTACTTTTATATATATTAACATATCTCATATATATTTTGTTTATTAAGTACAATATTTATATATGTATATATTTATACATTTTTCCACTGAATGGTATGGAATTTATGATCGGACCAGTTTTGGGTTATTTATAGAGATTTTACGATTCATATGTTTTAATTAGGTATATATATATATATATATATATATATATATATATATATATATATATATATATCATTGGGATAGGGTTAATATACCATTAAGATGACACTGATTGTGATTTGGATGATTATAGCACATTATTTAAGTTACTAGTTAAGCTCTGAAGAAGTGCTGTTAGTTATGGGCACAAAACACGTAGGCTGATTTGCATGGACATTGCCACTGTTTCATATTGTTTGTCATAATAAAGCTTGTTGATGAAGATTTTTAGTCTATGATGCTACTCCGGCTGAGCACCCATGCTCTGAACTAATTTTGTGTATTCTAATTTTGTGTATATATACACAGTTAGGCCCATAAATCTTTGGACATAGACTACTTTTTTCTAATTTTAGTTCTGTACATTTTGCTGTGAACAGACAACATGCGGTCAAAGGAGCTCTTCATGCAGGTGAAACAAGCCATCCTTAAAGGAGAAGGAAAGCTACGGACGCATTTTGTCAACTGACAATAGTGCAAGCAAGAATGCTATATTTATTCTGTAGAATGCTTTACCATACCTGAGTAAAAAGCTCTAGAAACTCTCTGTTTGTTTAGGATAGGAGCTGTATTATTAACATGGTGTGACATCACTTCCTGCCTGACTCTCTCCCTGCTCTGGGCTCAGATTACAGCAGAGAAGGGGGGGGGGGAAGAGGAGCAAACTGAGCATGCTCTTGCCCAGGGCAATGAGGTTTAAGCTGAAGGCAGGAAGTCTGATACAGAAGCCCATGTGTACACAATAGAAGGAAATAAATGCAGTGTTTCTTTTGACAGGGGACTCAGAGCAGCATTACTTTGAGGGTTTACCGGTATATTTAGATTGACCTTTCTGATAAGGCTTACTTAGTTTTAACCTTTAATCCTTTTCCTTTAAGCTGCAAAAACAGAAAAAAAACCATCCGAGAAAATTCTACAATATTAGGAGTGGCAAAATCTACAGTTTGGTACATCCTGAGAAAGAAAGAAAGCACTGGTGAACTCAGCAACGCAAAAAGACCTGGATGTTCACGGAAGACAACAGTGGTGGATGATCACAGAATCATTTCCATAGTGAAGAGAAACCCCTTCACAACAGCCAAACAAGTGAACACCACTCTGCAGGAGGTAAGCATGTCAATATCCAAGTCTACCATAAAAGGTAGACTGCATGAAAGTAGATACAGAGGGTGCACTGCAAGGTGCAAGCCATTCATAAGCCTCAAGAATAGAAAGGCTAGATTGGACTTTGCTAAAAAAACATCTAAAAAAGCCAGCACAGTTCTGGAAAAACATTCTTTGGACAGATGAAACCAAGCTCAACCTCTACCAGAATGATGGCAAGAAAAAAGTATGGAGAAGGCATGGAACAGCTTGTGATTCAAAGCATACCACATCATCTGTAAAACATGGCAGAGGCAGTGTGATGGCTTGGGCGTGCATGGCTGCCAGTTGCACTGGGACACTAGTGTTTATACATGATGTGATACAGGACAGAAGCAGCCAAAAGAATTCTGAGGTGTTCAGAGACATACTGTCTGCTCAAATCCAGCTAAATGCAGTCAAATTGTTTGGGAGCCATTTTATAATGACCCAAAACATACAGTCTGGCTGCATTGTAATATTCTTTTAGGAGTTAGAGCCAGGAGTTCTAAAATTGTAAACAGTCAGACATATGTTGCTTTTTATAGCAACTACACTTTCAAATATGTTTTAAACCATTGCTTAATTATTTCACTGTGCAGATCTCTGAGCTCTGTTTTTACCAAAACCCATATCTAATAATTTTCACGAAAGCAAGGCAAAGGAAACCAGTCTGTTGTAGTCCAGGTCAAAGATTAAGAACTCCAAAAGCTCCATAGATTTTTGTGTGGGGGATAGCCATTTATATGCAGTTACAGAAAACAGGACAGAAGTGATATATTCTTGACAACAGAGCTGGAATGCTTCAGAAGTGTTTGTGGGAAGAAAAGGGAGTATAGCCTGTTCTCTAAATTTGATAAGAAATTCTTAGTTAGTTGTTTGCCTTTTGTAGACTGTTTGTTTGAAGCTTACCAAATACAAAACCCCCTGTTCCTATTCAGCAATTCCTTCTGTTAAATATACTACACGCTAACACATTGCATGTTCCACCCCAACCTATTTATCATATTCTTGCAAAGAGCAATAGTATTTTTCATAGTTTACATGCTTTATTTATTTTACCAGTCTCCACACTCTCATAGCTCTTTTAATGAAGTTGTTTGCACATGGATAGGAAACTGACCGGGTACAGAGGGTGATTGTTAATGGTACATTCTCAACTTGGAGTAAGGTTCTTAGTGGGGTCCCAAAACATTACCATTTAGCATATTTATGTTATTTCTAATGAATTTCATAAACTTGCATTTATCAACATTGAACTTTGTTTGCCAGTCTGCTGCCATTTTATAATTTAGTCAAACTTGTCATTTTGCAAAATGTAGTATCAGCAAAAATAGAGAACAAGTATGAGCAAATTTAAAAGTAAAGGACCAAGGACAGACCGCTGTAGTAGTCCATTAACAACACTAGTCCAATTACAAGATGTGCCATTTTTACCATCCTTCAGCCAGTTCCCTATCTAAGTACGAATATTATATTCAAGGTCACTTACAGCATTTCTTCTTCTATACTGAGCTAGATACACTAAAATTGTTCCATATCGCAGCAGAAGTTTCTTTGTGGTTTCTATTTATTTTGGATACAAAATTCTGACAGCATAATTACTTTTATTCGTTTCAAATAACTATTCCCCAGGCACAGTAATCAATCACGTTATATGCCAGTAGTGAAATACAACTTCTGCTATTGTTTATCTTTTTACAAATTCTACCAGTAAATTAGTTGCTGCTTGTTCGGGCAAGATACCTCAGTTTTGTCTTCCTAATCAAGAACTACAAGGCATACATTCAGGAAGCTTTTAGAAATGCTATTCTAAAATCCCATATCAAGCCACAACCTGCATAACTTGTAGCAATAAATATAGAGAAACATACTGATATTTTTAACTGCATGTGAATTCTAGCAGTAAAGCTATGTACATGGATTAAGCCACCTCTAAATTTTTTTAATCAGATGTTACAAAGCAAAATAATTTCCACTGTTTGTATCTTTTGTGAACTCATTTAAGATAAATCATACATGGTTCTTATATAGTTTAAGTCCCCTAAGTATGATTATTATCACATATTTATAAAGCTCCAACATATTCCGCAGCACTGTACAATAATCGAGTTACCACATTAAACATACAGATTCTTCCTTCTAAAAATATGGCACTATGTTCCTATATTATCTATTTTGTTTACAAGGTTAATTTGCATATCTTTTTAGACACGTAGGAGTTTACCAACACATAGGGGCAGATTTATCAAGGGTCGAATTTCGAAGTACAAAAAACTGCGAAATTCGACCATCGAATTAAAAAACGTCGAATTCAAAGTTTTTTCAACAAATTTGGCAATCCTGAGGTCGAATAAAAATCGTTCGATCGAACAATTAAATTGTTCAAATCGAACGATTCGAACGATTTTAGCGATCGATCAAAGGATTTTTATTCGATGTGTATAGACTTAGAAAAATGTTGTAGAAGGTCCCCATAGGCTTACATAGCACTTCGGCAGGTTTAATTTGGCGAAGTACTGAAGTGGAAGTTTTTTTAAAGAGACAGTACTTAGATTATCGAATGGTCGAATATTCTAACGATTTTTACTTCAAATCGAAGTCAAAGTAAATTCGAAGTCGTAGTATCCTATTCGATGGTTGAAGTATCCAAAAACTTACTTTGAATTTGGAATTTTTTTACTTCGAAAATTTCCTCGAATTCACTTCGACCCTTAGTAAATCTGCCCCATAAATTCCATTGTTAGAAACATCTGTTTAGAAAGCGATTGACAAATAAAGGAGAATTTCTGTAGCCTCTGTAAATATTATAACTTTTTATTATTAACTTTTATTTAACTCAAAGCTACTGCTACCAAATATATGCTGCCAGATATTAAAAGGGTTGTTCACCTGTAAATGATCTTTTAGTATGATGTAAAGAGTGATATTTGGAGGCAATTTGCAATTGGTTTAGTTTTTTATAATTTTATTTATTTTTTTTTATAGATATTTAGCTTTTTTTATCTGCAGCTCTGTAGTTTGCATTTTCAGCAATCTGGTTGGTAAGATCCAAAGTACCCTAGCAACTATGCATTGACTAATTTGAGAACTATAAAAAATGAAGATCAGTTACAAAGTTGCAAAAATTAGCCATACTAATTTTAAATACTAAAAATTAACTTAAAGGTGAAACACCCCTTTAATTTCATATTACAGGGGACCTATCAGCCTAAGAAAATATTCCAAATCCTATTTTATGATGTTGGTCAAGCAAAAAAAATTTCATGAATACTATATAAACGAATTCAAACTTATTTCTTTTAGACTTAGAAATTCACAATCACAGAAAGCAGGCAGCCGCCATTATGTGGACACCTTGTTAAGGCAAGCTTTGCATCATGCCAAAATCTTATTTATGTGCCAGAATGGCAGATCCAATGCCCTTGTCCATGCACTGGCTTCACAATTAAATGGTGAGGAAAAGGGGGGTAATGTGAGGAGCAGTAGCGTTCCTAGAGGGGGGCGGGCCCTGGTGCGTGACGCGCAGCCGGGCCCCGCCCCCTCCGTACGGCCCACATTTTCAATGGCGCGCGGGCTCCCGGGGGGCCCTGAGGGGGTGCGCGCTCCCCGGTAGTTCCGCCACTGGTGAGGAGTGCAGTGACATCTCAGAAGTGCTAAATGGAAAGTGAAAGTAATTGCCTGCCCCGTCTCTATGCCTAATTTTACATTCTTCCTAGCGAAACTTCGTGAACATACATAGGCTTAATTCAAATATGGACATAGGTCAATTTAAATATGGACGGTACACACAGGTCATCTATATGTATTTATTAGTGACTGTTGGTGAAATTTCTGGAAGTGGCTACTTATAAATGTCCAAGAAAGCAAAATAAAGACACAAGTGATGTTCTATTGTTCTAGACATGAGCCTACCCTAAAAAAAATGTGGCATGAGCTTCAAATAGTTTAAAGAAAAGCATATTTAACATATATTTAATAGCTACAACTCGTGAACATAATCCCACATGAAAATGCCAGCATTTTGTCTTTATGACTTATTTGGCATACAGGATATGATGTCACTGGCATAATAATGCTGAAGATGTAGCTTCATCTTATCAATTCACCAGGTAGAACCTAGCTAAACAGACTCGCAAAGCTTCTCGGTAGCGAATTGTCCGCCTTGCCTTTTAGTAAATTTATGATGTCCCTGTGAATTGTCATTTTGGCAAATTTTCACTAGAAAACCCACTTCTGTCCATAGTATTTCATAAACCAAAATATATAACGATAGTAAAAATCAGTATTATGGATTTCATTCTTTCTAAATTCTTTGGTGTCCACTAAACTATGCATGCATGCATCTGTATATAATACACAAAAGCCATGAATATCTTATAAATTATATCCTTATAAATGTACAGATGTCATCAGTTATAAACCGTGAGTAGTGATGTAATTTCAGTCACATGACTCACTGAAACTTGTGCACTATAATAAAGTACCCCGTGATGCAAAATATAAGGATATTAGAAGTAACCTCTGAGTTCCATGACCGGTATAAAAACTCAGCCTCATGCTTTTATATGGTCATGAAACTCCTTGGTAACTTATAATATCTTTATAATTTACAAGAGGGGGTACTTTATTCACTATATATTGTACATGCCAGAAGAATAACACATAGATACATGATACACCTATGAATAAGGTACATACAAATGTAGCCTAATTCTCTAATGCAATTTTGTTGACTTTTGAAAAGTAAATGTGATATACGCCAGTGCTGTCCAACTGATGGCCTGCTACCCCCCTTGTGTGGCCCCCCACATGAAAGTCTGACTGCTGTGACTGCTTACCTTGTGTAAGATTTAAATGTTATCAGTAAAGAGATTAACTGCATTGTTTACACTTCAAATTCAATAAACTACTGAATTGCACACCTGTAATCCCCCCTGCATTGTTCACACCTATAACACATCCTTAAAGGCCTGTACTGTTCACACCTAAGAGCCAGACTGAAAGTGCCTTAATTGTTTACCAGTTCACACCTCATACAAACTGTTGGAGGGGCACAGCATTGTGTCTCTGTAGCACAGTATGAACTGTTCACCTGTTTCCTGTGTTATTCTGCTTTCCCTATGATCCATGTGTGCCATACGCTGCCTGCCCTCTGTGCCTTGTGTGCCATACTCTGCCTGCTCTATGCTCCCTGTGTGTGCCATCCTTTGCCTGCCCTCTTTTTCTCCATGCCTTATTGCTCTGTACGCTAAGTAATACAATACTGCTGCATTTCTGTAAATGTATTTTTGCTGAGCCCTGCATTTGTCTTCACATACTGTTTGATTGATGAAGAGGCTGAAATAATACCTTATCTGTTTTCTCCAATAATCAGCATAATCTGGGTGTAGAGCCTTTTGCAGGATTTCTAAATTGCTTTTTCACACATACTATATAATTTTAAGAATGTTGCACTGTTAATGAAGAAGGCTGAACCACTATGAGATCAACTTTTGAGCAAAAAATGTTAAAATTCTGAGCAGTCATACAATGCCTTCAGTATCAGCAAGGGTGTGGAGTTAATGGCTGAACACATAGAAATTAATTTGCTGCTGAAAGGAATGGAGTGAAATGATTTAGGTACAATAGCTTTAGGGCAACTTTTATGTAAAACTGTATCTGTTGATTATGTACCTACTAATAAACTTTTCTCAGTAGCAAATGTCAAGTATTACGTGAGAAAGCTAGTCATGCTATAGTTCCCAAAATGATCTATTAATGGCATTTGCATTCACAGATAATAAATTTCTAAAAATTATTTATTTTTTTGGAACAATAATTCAAATGTAAACACATTACTAACCTAATTGTCAGAGCTATCTCACTTGTTTGAAAGAATGTGTGTATTTGTGTATATTTACATAGGTTGTATCAAGCAAAGAATTTAGAAATTATTCTTTTACCCTACTGATGGTAAAGACACCCACAGAATTACAGAAACAAATCTTGTACACTAAAATGGGAATGGTGGCCCTGCTGACAATCTAATGGCGTTCAATTCTACAGTTGGTAATTCATTATAAAGAGAACAAGAAGGAGAAAATTTGTATTTATTGTGTATTTTTAAGTGCCTTTTTGTGATATGTACTAGCTGGAGCCACGTTGTCTAGTCTCACTGTATATTTGTATACTGCTGAGATGACAATAAAGTTTACTTTGACTTTAAGACATTATTGGCAGATTTACTTATCACACTGCAGGGGGCTAGATGCAGTTGCAATTGTAAGTGCCATGTCTTTTTCCTTCAATTTAACTAATTATAGTGTAACAAAAATGCATGTTGACACAAGTATCTTTAATGAATGTGATTTTTTTGTGCAATTGTGACCCATATTGTATTTTGGTTATATAGGCCCTTGTTAACAACTTACTTACTAGTTGGTGATAAGTACACAACATAAACTGTAGCAGCTCTTACACGTATAAAGGGACCATCATAAAGGGAAATCTGCAGGACCAGATTTCATCAGCCAAATCGTCATCTTTTTATTGCATTTCAAAGGATGCATTTTGAATTGTTCTTTGTTGAGGGTGAGGTATGCTATTAGGGGGACAGAGGTATTTAGAGGAAGGTCTGATTTATTGGAGGTGGAGTAGGAGTGGTCTGAGTGTGCAGTTGAAATATTTAGGGTGTAATGGGGCATCACCAGGGCAGATTGGGAGAGTGGCCACATGTCAAATTTAGTTTTTTTAATAGGAGCCTCATAGCAGATTGGACAGAGAGGGAGAGGGGAAGGTCTAATTTGCAGTTCATAAAGGTGGTGGTGCTTTGGTATATTGTGCACATGTTCTGAGTGTTATGGGGAAGACTGGATGAAAGCAAGAAGCAAAATGTACTTGGTCATTTTTTTTTAAATTAGAGCCCCGGTTTTTTGGCAGGGCCCACAGGTCAGGGGGCCCAGGCAAGTGGTAATAACCTGAGCCTCATGAGGGGGGAGGGTTCTGCTAAATAAGTAATATTGACCAAATTACGGTCGAGTGTTTTTATACCTCGAATGAACTTGAATGAACTCACAGCACAAATAGTATTTTATATAAGAAAAAACTCAAATGAAAAAACCTGATTCTGCGAGTTCGAGTCCCGAAACCAAAAAATGCAAATGAATCGAGTTTTCTGTGGGCAAATACTTGAATCACTGGAATTATTCGAGTTTTCAGGCAAAACCCTCAAAAAAAACAAAAAACCTTGAACATCATGCAGGCTGTTCATGGGACCTCTACCATTGACTCCTACATGACCTTGACAGGTTTTAGTGTATTTGGTGTATTTTTGGATTCTAGCTATTTCCAGTGTCTGGGTATAATAAATCTCAAAAAAAATTGAGTCTTTGTTTTTTACCCGAAAATTTATTTTTTATCAAAAAATACAATTCGAAAACTCGAATTCTTGTGGGAAACACAACTTGAACCTTAATAAATCTGCCCCCAGATGTTTTACTTGTGTTCTGAAATATCTCATCTCTATTTCTGTACAGTGTTGTCGCAGAAAAACAGTCATTTTCTATGGTCTTGGAAGCAAGAGTTTTGCTGTTTCACACACACATATAGCTGGTGAAGTCATTATAGTAGCAGTCTATGCAAGATATGCAAGCATCTCTGTACATAAATAATTCCTTATATAGCCTTTGTAAATGTTGCAGCATTTCATCACCTGAAATTTTCAGAGCATGAATACATTCAGACACATTACAATGTGAATACTAATGCAATAAGGCCTATAAATGTATTTGCTTGCCCTGGGTGACATGTAAAACATCAAGATTCAAGCCATTTGATTGCGTTGTAATAATATATATATTTTCTTTGTGCTCTGCTCGTTACCTTGGTAAGGAATATTGCATTTTACAAACCATTATATTTCTTTGACTTTTCCAGTTTGGTGAAGACTCATATTGCCCAAATAACTTTACATTATTTACTGTGATGGGATTACACTATTTTGTCATATAAATGTTTTAGCTTTAGTATAGCCATATTATGTATCTATGGGACTGGATTAATAACTAAACAAATTATTGTACTTGTACTTCACCCAAAATAATATGCCTGAGAGCTGAACATCAGACATGATCTAATCCAGAGCTGGTTGCTCAGTACTTAATTTCCTCGTGTATTAGCAAGCTCATCCTAAAGCACTTCCGAGATAAAAAGTATCCAAACATGTAGAATGTTAAATATTTCATAATTATTCTTTAATATGAGATCTAACATAGCAAATATATAATGAGATTTCTCATTAGCGCACAATATTATATGACATATAGAAAAATAAATAGTAATTCACTCATAAAGCATTCATTTCATATAAACTTTCAATGGTTTACATCTACAATAATCCAGTGGTGAAGACATAGAATTTATGGAGAACTATGGACCAACAAACCTGTTTGCATCTTTATGGAGTGTGGTAGGAAACCCATGCAGAGAACATACAGTACAAACACATTGCAGGTAGTGCCTGGGCTTGAATCAAACTCAAGACTCCAACATTACAAAACAGAGAGGTGCTATTCACTAAGCCACCAAGGCATTCAGGTAAAGTTCAAAATGTTAATATGAAGGTCACATTATCTTTATTTTTCTATATAAAAGCACTTTTAGGATGTATTTTAATTAATTATACAGAGCTGTTTCGATAAAAAGAGGATTTATTTCACTTCCTGGATAGTACTTCCCAGCTATTATGTTAGACATTAGTTCACTCTAACCTTTACAGATTACATTTTTGACTAACTATATATTAGAAACATTTTTCATTTGCACAGCCTATTTACAGTTTTTATTTTTACACTGAACTGTACATATAGCTCTTACAAGTCCCAGAATGTTATTGCAATTAAATCATGCATTGAGGTTATACTTAAATTGTATAGCTGATTTGTACACAACATGCTTATTCACTGTTGGATCTAGGGGCGATTTTGGGACTGCTGTTGCCTGAGGCAGCAGCCCAGATGCCGCCCCCTTCTCCCGATCCGCACTTAAAAAGCAGCTTTGGAGCGGGTCAAAGGGGGCTGCATCGCTAGCGAGCACAATAGTGATCTCTGCACTAGCGGGGCCAAAATTTCAGGTTAAAACCCAGAAATAGGCTCTTAAAGTTACAAGAGGCAGCTTGTTCCATTTTAAATTACATAATTAATGACATATTTAGGTAAGTAAAATGTACTGCAGAAAGCAGTGTGTTAAAAATAACATATTTTCAAATGTTAATGCACAGTTACATTTTATTTCAGAAACTGTAAAACATAGGAACAATGAAAATAGTAACTGTGGCATGTGCAAACGTTTAAGACACAAAAGTAAGTCACTTTTGAATAATGCCCCCTTTGGCACAGATCACAGCTTATCATAGTAAATCCCCTTTGTATCAAGCTAAGAGAGCGCTGGGGGGGGGGCTTTATTTTCAGATTAGTTGTCTAGAAGAGCCCATGATTTTGAGTTACAGTCCAAGATTTGACAATATTTGCTGCTTTCAATGTCATGAGTTTAACCTCTGCTGCTAAACCAGCCATGTTATAATTCAGATTACTCACAAGATGCATTATGTTTGCCTTATACCTCTGAGACCGATCCATATGCTCCAACAATGCATTCACTTATCAGCATGGCAAGTAGTTAAACCTAAAGCATCCTTGACTTTATAATTGTAAAATATAATGTAATCCTCTTTCCAAAATCAAATTTTCATAGTTGGAATTATGCCTGTGCAATTCCGTCCATGTTGTCCAAAAACAATAGAAGGAACTGTGTTCACAGTTCTCATTGTTTTCTGAATTAACACCGTATAAGTAATAGTAAAAACATCCATTAAATCAATGCTTTCAGAGTTTATAAGATAACTAAAAATTTCATGCATTTGATGTTTTTGTGTGTGTATACTTCCTTGAATGTTGGATCATTTGCCAGATGAATCATACACAGCAGCCAAGGAACCATGCTGCCAAGTTGATGTTTGATCCCCACCCCTATTCCAGCAGCTAGTTGTACTGCAATGGCAACATAGCTAATTTAGAAAAGGGACAATGTGAAGGCGTGTCATTGCGATTGTACAAAGCAACTCCTTTACTGTCTTCCTCAAATATAAACCTCTGGCCTACAGCACCATAGCAAAATAATTGCAGCTGGCAGAAGGGACTATAGTCAGTCCCTTAAAGTGCAGTTCTGTTCATGTTACACTTTGTTATTGTGCATGTTGGCTAATAAAATAAATTAAGAATTTAGTCTTTGAATTCTTTTGTCTCAAGTTTTTCATTATAATTGGTTGAAGCTCAGTGGGAGGACTGTGGAAGCAAATGGTACCAACATCATACAAACAGGAAAATATGGTGATTTTTATCTTGTAATTAATTATTTACATTTATGCCAAGTATCAGAGCAGGTGAAACCTGTCGGTTACTCATGCTATGAATGTGTAATTTGCAGTTTGAAAAAATGTTTGAGTAACTCACAAATAATTGAATAAATATATAATCAACAGTAAAAAAAATAATGATTATTTGTGAAACGAATTAACTAAACATCCACTGACACCTCTTATGATTGAGATTTAGTTACCCTATAATCATTTGTAATCCGAGCAACAAAAAAAAAACCCCCATGTCTGCATAATGTCCAGCACTGTGCCCTGTTCAATCAATTACATTGGCTTTTACTATAGTAGTTCAACAAAAATCTACCATAAACAGCTAAAGTCTTCACCTTTTATTTGTAACCAATATCGATGTTTATGGGTCAAATATGCTGCAGATAAAGTATACTAAATGGAATAACCTCTGAATGACATTTTATTGTAATCAGAAGGAATACATCTTACATAAGCCAAAAAAAAGTTAAATGTAACCCCTGATGACTTTGTGAGCTCCCAACTGACAGGTAATACTAGTATAACATTCATAACCCCAAAGCATGAAGTATCATTTTACTGAAGGTATGTCCAATCTGTGTACCTCAATGTGTTCTAAAACTAGAAATCTGAGCATTCCTTCACACCAGAAGGCCAAAGAATATCTGATTCAGCCACTCGTTTATGTAAACATAAGGTACAGAATGCACTATATATATTTATTTATGTGCAAAGATTTTGACTGAAGACCAGACTTAACATATTGCCAAAACATGCCAGCATTGCCTGAGAAACCAATATCAAAATCAGGGACAAGATGGTTAATATAATTTGTAGCAAATTTTGAGGTGTGTGTACTATGTTTCCGGGTTCTCATGTGACTGTGAGGCTTATTTACTAACACTAGGTAAATTTGCACCTGGCCAATGATTTACTGTGTTCAACCAGCTGCAAGTAAAGAAAATGAAAGTAAAACTTTGATTGCTTGCCATACATACTGCCCTGGTGCAAATTTTGCCCAGTGATAGTTAATGAGCCCCTGTGACTTTTTTTCTGCCACAGAACAGCAGTCCTGTCTTGCTTTAAAGAAAGGACTCTCAATATACACTCTGATTCATTACACCCCATAGCATGACCAGGTACACTTCATCTAAAAGGAAAAATATTTACAGCATTGTTGAGGTTGGCGGTAAAAAGTAAGGGAGATGATGTGCAAGACCAAACAAAGCAGTGCACTTTTTTTGGCACCAGAGACATTTTGCATGGTGCAATTATCACCCACGGTGCACACCAAAAATAACCCTCTTTACTGGGTGACCCACATTGACATTCATGTCAACATGATGAGAACCACAGCCGTAGTGCCAATCAAAAAGTTCTCTTGCCACTACCCTTTAAATACATAAATATATAAAATCTGATACAGAAAATAACAAAGCAGTATTGAAGGATGTGCAAACAAATTAAATGAAAAAATGTAGGTAATTATGTGAGGGCAAATAAACACAATTTAAACAGTTCTTCAGAATGTCTAAAATGTAGAACTATCACAGCCTCTTGTTTTTGTTCCTTCTCTAAGCTAATCACAAGAAATGCTCTAGACTCCAGACTTTGTGGTTCCTCTGGCAGCAGTAACAGCCCTTGTTAAAGGAAAACTATACCCCCCAAACAATGTAGGTCTCTTAAAAAGATACTGAATAAAACAGCTCATATGTAAAACCCTGCTTCATGTAAATAAACCATTTTCATAATAATATACTTTTCTAGTAGTATGTGCCATTGGGTAATCATAAATAGAAAATTGCCATTTTAGAAAATAAGGGCAGGCCCTTGGGATCATATGATTGATTAACTGTGCACAAAAACATACCAAACAAACTATACTTGTTAGGTCACATGAGCCAATTATCAGACAGTTAGAGTTGTAGTATTTCTGGTCAGGTGATCTCTGAGGCAGCACACAGACCATCATGAAATGGTGGTTCAAGGCAAGAGATGTAAAAGGGCAATATTTACTTAAATGTATACACCAGTTTGGTAAGATTCTTCAATATGTCACTTAATATGATATAAACTATCTGCTGCTTAACTATTCATTTTGGGGGTATAGTTTTAGAGTATAGTAACATAATTCATAAGAAAATGCAGAGAATTATCATGGATGGTTATTTATTAGTAATATTACTCGATGGGAATCAATGCAAGTATGAAGCAGTACACAATAATTACTTAATTTTCAAATGTAATCAGACTTTTCCACAATTTGGTATCCAGGACTCTTTCCCTGTGAAAAGTTGCAGCCAAGAAATCAGCACATGCCTTAAGGGAACAGTAATACCAAAAAAATAAAAGTATTTTAAAGTAATGAAACTATTGTGTACTGTTGCCCTGCACTGGTAAAGCTGATCTGTTTCAGAAACACTAGTTCATATCAACAAGCTGCTGTGTAGAAATAGCGGAAATTGAAAAAAGGCTATATGGCACAGGTTAAATAGTGAATAACAAATAACATCCTTATGTTCTACATGTTTCTCCTTTGAATGGCTGCTCCCATTGCTACACAGCAGCTTATTTATATAAACAATAGTAGTGTTTCTGAAGCAAACACAGCAGTTTTACCAGTGCAGGACAATAATTTTTTGATGTTACTGTTCCCTTAACTATAGGCTTGACTGCCCCTTAGATGGAAAAACCAAACTGTTCAAATCTAACTTTGAGGTTTGGTTCTTGTAAGTCTGAGTATCTTAAATTACATTATAATCATCACTGCTGATAAAAAATCTCATGCCTACTTGTTGCGTGTTCCATTAGCAATGGTGAAGAGCCAAATGACTCACTAATGGGAGAACCTTTTTGTTGGTATCACACACTTTGGGCCCGATTCACCAAGGGTCGAATATCGAGGGTTAATTAACCCTCGATATTTGACTGGGAATTAAAATCCTTCAATTTCGAATATCGAAGTCGAAGGATTTTAGCGCAAATAGTGCGATCGAACGATCGAAGGATTATTCCTTCGATCGAACAATTAAATCCTTCGAATCGAACGATTCGAAGGATTTAAATCCAACGATCGAAGGAATATCCTTTGATGATTTGATGAAAAAAACGTAGGAAAGCCTATGGGGACCATCCCCATAGGCTAACATTGAGTTCGGTAGCTTTTAGATGGCGAACTAGGGGGTCGAAGTTTTTTCTTAAAGAGAGAATAGTCGAACGATTTTTAGTACGAATCCTTCAATTCAAAGTCTAAGTTTTTTTACTTCGAATCCTTCACTCGAAGTTAGTGAATCGGCCCCCATTTGTGCTGGGATTTTAAAAACCATATCAAATATACTGCATGGCCAGTATTCATATGCTTACAATGACATTCATTCATAAACACAATTGGATATTGTTAAAATACAAGGATGAAACATTCAGGCGCGAAATTATTTAAAAGTTTTCAGATATATTTAAAATCAGAAATAACATCTATACACGTTAATAGTTTAACATGCATAGAGTTTCAGTACACTTTGTCCAGGAAACATTTGTTTCCTGGACAAAAATATTCACAAGTTTCCCAGTATTGATTTGTGCTTTATATAACATTTAAAATTGAGAGCTCTATTTCTTTATTATTGAACTTCTCTAATTATGTTTCCCCATCCCCTTTGGATTCCTAGAAAATGCATTAAAACACATCCCTATGGTTTACATTTGGCTCAACCCATTTAAAAGGAGAAATCTCTAAATTAAAATCATTGTTTATTATTATTAGTAGTATTATTATTAAAGATGAAGTAACATTTCTACAAGTAATGTTTTGGACGGGGAAGACAAATAATATCACGTGCAAAGGCATTTAATTGACTGGAGCAGGGTCTTATTAGGCACATATCACACAAGTTGAAATCTCTGTCTTTTGCTATTTAGCTGAGAGAGAAGCACCTGAACTTGACATTAACTTTCATGGGTCCACTGCTCCCATTTTGGACACATTGCACCTTGCCCTAATTTAGTAGATAATACCTTCATTTACATCTCCAAACGCAGTGAATTAAGATGTCTGTACGTGGGCCAAAAAAAGCTTAGGAGTCAGTCCTCCCAGACCAAGTCAGCAGCTTATTGGACCTTGTATGGTGCCAGCTCTGGTTGACCGATGTCTGGCCCACATACCGGAATTATGATCCAATTTATAAATAATATCCGGCAACATGGCTCTAGTTATCATTGATTTAGCCAAATTCATATGATACTAATAAAATAACAATTACTAAAGAAAATGGCCTGAAGTTGTCCTCTACTTCTTTCAAATCAAGGTACAAAAACTATTATGATATCAGAAAACGCTTTCCACAGCCAAAAAGAAAGCCGCCCAGGCCCTTGATTTAGCATTTTGCACAGTAGGCATTGCTTCACAAAATGTGACCCATGGTACTCACATTGCAGCAGTAGTAATTATGAATGCAATATGGCTAAGTGAGCATAAACACATTTTCAAAGCCCGAACAATGCTGACATAATGACAGCAACATAAATAAAATTACTTTGTCATACAGACAATAGAGGTTATGAGAGATTTAACCTGCCCATGAGAATTCATTTGTACATCAGCAATATAATGTAAGAGTGATTTCTTACAAAGATATATATGCTTTCCTTTTTCCCTGCTTATTTTTGTAAAAGGAAAAGGAACATGTTTTTTCAGCAGTAAATAGAAGATAAAGAGCTCACAGGAAATTCTAAGCTGCATAACTAGACCACAGGGAAATCATGCTGCTCTTAAAAAAGATAAACAATTGAGTTGTGATAAAACAAACTTTATTCCTGTGTGGACTTGTAGGTAGTTAAAAAAACATTACATGTTTGAAGTGTCCTTAGAGGACACGAGTTCAAGGTAACATTAAATAGGATGACAGCTAATGAGGTGTGATAACATTATGAATTTAACTACTGTTTATACAGGTTTCTCCAAGTGGCCTTTAACCTTAGAAAACATTCATTATCCCAAAATATGTCAACTCCCAATATATATTCATTCCATTTCAGGTTTCCTGCTGAATAGCATTGACAGCCTTAGCATTCCAGGCTAAAATAGCTCACTAATCTTCTAATCATAGCAGAACCCTGACACAGAATCAGTAGTGCTACAAGTACATGGTAAAAATGTGTGAATGATCCCTCTACTATAAATAAGGCACATGATTATATATATATATATATATACATATATATATACATATATATATATATATATATATATATACACACACACATACACACATATACATTGTATTTAGTATGTATATACATATGTTGATATGTATTCATATACATACATGTTCATTTAGATAAAACATAACTAGAGTTGTACTTCATTATAAAACAGATGAGCTACAAGCTTGTGGCTTACATGAATACTTGAATAAATGCCCAGACAGTTTATTACTTCTTTTTCTTTTTTGGTTTCATCAATAAATAAGAATCACACATGGATACAAACATGAATGGGGCACAGTGGCATGCTTGTAGGAGTACAATCTATTGTGTTCTGCATATATAATGAAATGATCTATGTTAAGTCACATTCTTATCATAGAATTTAAAGATTGAAAAGTTCACGCTATTCAAAAGTACAGCCGTTTCTAAATCTAAGATTTTGCTATAGCTGTATTTAATTAGGTACACCCCTAATTAAGAATTTTGGTTTGGGATTTGGCCAAATTCCTATTTCTTTTCTAATTGGGTAATAATTGGGTAATATTGCCACATCTAGTAATCTATAGTGACCAATTAGCTGGTAGCATTTAATGATCAGGTGTTTGAAAACAAACATCTTATTGGTTATTATGGGTTAACAGTGGTGAACATAGTACTGCAGATTTAAAGTGTGACAGCAGAAGGAACATGGAAAGTTTACCAGTCAGGCATGTAGTATAGTAAAAAGACTGTTGCCATTGCGCTCAGACTCCTACTAAAAAGAAAATTTCATGTATACAAGTATGGGACATGTTATACAGAATGCTTGGGACCTGGGGTTTTCTGGATAATGTCTCTTTCTGTAATTTGGATCTTCATACCTTAAAGGAACAGTAACACCAAAAAATGTTTTAAAGTAATGAAAATATCATGTACTGTTGCCCTGCACTGGTAAAACTGATCTGTTTGCTTCAGAAACACTACTATAGTTCATATAAACAAGCTGCTGTGGAGCAATGGCGGTAATTGAAAAAGGCTATATGGCACAGGTTAACTAATGGATAACAGATAACACCATTAGACAGACAGAGCTTATCTGCTATCTGCTGTGTAACTTGAGCTTTTTTCTCCTTTGAATGGCTGCCCCCATTGCTACACAGCAGCTTATTTATATAAACAATAGCAGGTCCGGATTAAGAATTAAAATAGGCCCTGGCATTTCAGGTACACAGAAGCCCAATCAGCCCACTCAGAGGCCCAAACAGCCCCCACCAGCCCATTAAATACTGACTTTCTATGGCACCTTATAGCAGCCCCTCTGGCATTTGCCAGAGCCCACAGATTGCCAGTCCAGGCCTGAACAATAGTAGTGTTTCTTAAGCAAACACAGCAGTTTTACCAGTGCAGAGCAACACTGCATTATATTTTCATTACTTTAAAACACTTTTATTTTTTGACATTACTGTTCCTTTAAGACTATTAGAATATCATGTAAACATGAAATAAACCCCAGAGACTGGTTTTGCTTCCAGTGAGGATTAATTATATATTAGCTGGGATCAAACACAAGGTTCTATTTTATTATTACAGAGAAAAAGGAAATCATTTTTAAAAATGTAGATTATTTGAATAAAATAGAATCTATGGGAGATGGCTTTTCTGTAATTCTGAGCTTTCTAGATAACGGGATTCCAGATAATGGATCTGATATCTGTACTATCACCAACACTCAGTGCTTTAACACACTGCAAAAAAAAGATTTGTGCAAATTTCCGGGACAATAATGCAGTGCTAACACTGTTTTGACTACATATAGTCTATAGACCCAGAAAAAAATTCTCAGATAATGAGAATAGGTTGTAATTTATAACCTTAAACTATACAACTGTTCTCTTTTTGCTAGGGCCACACAAGATGGATCACAGCCTGTGGAGAAACACAGGCAGTGGTTCCATTACTCCGCTTCTGCTCTGCTGATCAAAGTGTCTGCACCCGGGAAGCATTGGCTTTGCTTGGGTGCAGACAGATGTGGCGGCTTTTGGTGCCAAATGCAAAATGTGTTTCAGCACCAGAATTCGCTGCATTTTCAATAAATGATGCAGTGCTGAGCAACAATTTACTATAAGGACAATATCAATGTAGAGGGATTAAAAACAAGTGGGACTAAATAATAGAAGATCTCAGTTATTGGTTCCATTTGTCTGCTAATTGCATTGCAAGAAAGGTGTTTATGATCACTTTGAGAGGGACTTTTGGAGTCTAGTCACAAAGATATCTTTAAGAGGACTATAGGACATCCTTTGTGGTTACAAGAAGAGCAGCAGAAAGGCAGTTTTTTCAATATACTTTGGGGGTTATTTATTAAAGGTTGACTACATTTTGACCCAAAAATTTGAGTTTTCAATGGTATTTTTCAGTCAATACTCAAATTTTCGGTTGATTTTTTCGAGATTTATCATACCCTGAAGCTGGAAATAGCTCAAAACCGAAAATACTCCATCTAAATCCTGTCGAGGTCATGTAGAAGTCAATGGCAGAGGTCCCTTGAATCATATGAAGATTTTTGTAGACTTTATGATGTTCAAGGTTTCCTTGGTGGGGTTCACTTGAAAACTCGATTAATTTGAGTGATTGAGTTTTGAGTCGTGATTTTACCGTATATATAAAAAAAAACGAACAAACCTCTAAAACTCGACCTTTGATAAATAATCCCTTTAGAGTAAAAATGATAAATGCACTCCATAAAGAGGTTAAATGAGCAAATAATGTCAAACTGAATGCCTTCTTAAGAAATTAAAAGACAGATGCCTCCTTCCCCAAACTGATTTATATGAAGTTGTTGGACAATGCACAAGAGAAAATATGAAATGCACACATTGTCTATGGGAATACATGACTGACTGCTCTTACTTCAAATTTAAGTATCTTTTTTTCTTTCTCTTTCCAAATGTGCATCAATGTATTTATTTTACAGCATTTAACTTCACACATTAATGCACTGTGAAAGCAGCATTAGCATCTTGGCTCGCCTTCCATTTTTGTTTTTATACTGGTTTCTAAGCCCTGGCCTTGAGACATCTGGTGAGGTGCTTCTGGCCATTACAAAAGATGTACAAGAATCTCCAGGTTTATTTATACAGTATGAGCTGAAATACTTGTTGCATTCTGCTCTATTAAAAATCTTCAGTGTATAACTAAGACAAAGAGTAGAAAGCATTAGGATATGTGCTAAAAGTCCAATGACTGAGCACATTGTTATGTACTTTTATGAAACATGCTTCACACATTACACTAAAGTAAGGTCCAAATTACATTCATTTATTTGATGCAAGCAAAATAGCAAACAGACTCAGCGGTGGTTGGAAGAAACTATGTGGAAGTAGACAATGTATAAACAGATAATGCTATAGCCATCCCCGACACTTTGGGGCAAATTTACTTATGGTCGAATAACGAGGGTTAATTAACCCTCGATATTTGACTGTCGAAGTTAAATCCTTCGACTTTGAATATCGAAGTCGAAGGATTTAGCGATATACATTAGATCGAACGATTAAATCCTTTGAATCGTTCGATTCGAAGGATTTTAATCCATTGATCGAACGATTTTTGTTCGACCAAAAAAAGATAGCTAAGCCTATGGGGACCTTCCCCATAGGCTAACATTGACTTCGGTAGCTTATAGGTGGCGAACTAGGGGGTCAAAGTTTTTTTTAAAGAGACGGTACTTCGACTATCGAATGGTTGAATAGTCGACCGCTTTTTAGTTTGAATCGTTCGAAACGTAGTCGAAGTCGTAGTCGAAGTTTTTTCCCCTCTATTCCTTCACTCGAGCTAAGTAAATGGGCCCCAAAATGTGAAACTAGAAACACATTGCTGTACCTTATGGGGCAAATTCATCAAGGGTCGAATATCGAGGGTTAATTAACCCTCGATATTCGACTGGGAATGAAAATCCTTTGACTTCGAATATCGAAGTCGAAGGATTTTGCGCAAATACTTCGAACGATCGAAAGGAATAATCGTTCGATCGAACGATTAAATCCTTTGAATCAAAGGATTTTAATCCAACGATCGAAGGATTATCCTTCTACCAAAAAAACTTCCCTTCCCCATAGGCTAACATTGGGTTCGGTAGCTTTTAGGTGGCGAACTAGGGGGTCGAAGTTTTTTCTTAAAGAGACAGTACTTCGACTATCGAATAGTCGAACGATTTTTAGTTCGAAGTCGTAGTCGAAGGTCGAAGTAGCCCATTCGATGGTCAAAGTAGCCAAAAAACACTTAGAAATTCGAAGTATTTTTTCTTCTATTCCTTCACTCGAATTTAATGAATTGGCCCCTATGTATCAAAGACATGTAGGAAGTGGTTATCGTAGGGTGAAGTTACATCTGTACTTACAATTACCAAATTACATGTATCTTTCACCCAAACATTAAAACTACTATGTACCTATGGTTATTAGGTGTAGCTGTCTACGGATCATATCTAGCAGCCATTCACAGGTACATGTTTGCACATCATGACACTGTTTACATTCTACTGTAATCTGTTACAGGAAGTTATATAATTAGAGCTACAGCTAATCCAGGTATTAAAATGGGACAAGAACATTTAACTGGATAATTTATTATCAACTTATTGGATATAAGGTTTGATAGAAAAAATCATGACTTATGTCTCAGTGGGATATATATATACCCACCCACCAGCAACTAAAGGGTTATATAAAAAGCAAACATATACTATATATATATATATATATATATATATATATATATATATATATATATATATATATATATATATATATATATAATATGCAGGCATTTGTCCACCACCATCCATACAATAGCATGTACATACCTTCATTGCCTTAATGGATCCTACTTTTTATTAAAGTGCCCTGTTTCATGTCTCACATTAGCATAGGAAATGTTATGCCTGTGCAATGCATATTAGGTAATAGATTGGTGTACAACATCACAAAGTAAGCTGCTCCTTGGAATATGATGCATTTAACAATAGGGTACACAAAAGCTATTATAAAGCATTATGTCTTTGTAATGGGTTAGTGTCTATTAACAGCTATAAACGATGCTGCAGCTTCTCTGAACATACCACTGGAAGCTCTGTTTCTGCTAACTCGCAGGCAGGGAAAGATGGATTAATGAGAGGAATCAGATTGCAAGCAAGTAGATTATATGTCCGTGGGTTGGAGCAAGAGCAGAGCTGCTGTATACAGGCTAGTATTGTCGTATACACATTTAGGCACACACATATAGACACATGCATACACACAGGCACATTCAGAACACGGCTCTTACCTGCAGCTTTAATATGCGCTGCTCCTGTACATATACATATATAGAGAGATATACCTAAGGCGAGCAGAGTCCGGGCTCCTCAGAGAGACTATTAGCAAAGGGTGGATTTCTAGGCTCGTACTCCTCCACCTCTTGCACCTCCTTCCTTCTCATACTCTCTCTGCATCTCCCTCTGCCGGGTCTTTTAGTGTTGCCTTGTCTCCTCACTCCTTCTCCCCGCCCCGTGTCTTTCTTTTTTTTTACCCTTTTTCATTTACATTACTACTTTGTTAAAAAGCATTATTAAGATGCAATCGCCCAATCTCCCCCATCTTCTTCCGCCCTCTACGTTAGTACAACTCTGCTTTATCTCCTCTGCAATCTGCTCCATATCTGCCACATTCTCCTGATGTCTCTACCTGCAGAGCTGAAAGTGACGTAAAGAGCAAAGGTCGGGTTTTGCTTTGGGAATTTCACTCGATGCTTGTGCTGTATCTTTTCATTGTCCTATTTTACTTTTGCATTGAAATTGCAAACTGAAATATGATCCCATTTCATTTGGCTTTAAGATCGGGATTAGTAATAGTTCCCACATGGAGTGTGTTTAGGGCCAAGTGTTCAGGTTTGCAAAATTCTGAGCATGCTTTGTACTTGAAAAAATGAATCTTCCCATCAGAAGGGACAAGTATTTTAACTAATCAAAATCCTTCAACCCCTGGACCAGATATGCTGGCGTTATCTTTTCTTGCAGCCTATGGGTAAGTGCCCATTTGACTCTAAACGAGTTAGGCCAGGCATGTCCAAAATCCAGGCACGTGGGCCAATTGCGGCCCATTTTCAAATTTTCACCGGCCCTCAGCCTCCATCATGAAATTAATAATAATGTGGCCCCCCAGCACAGTGCAATCAGGAATCACATAGCCGTAATATTTGGGCACATTAGTGAAATGATCTGCCACTTGGTCTATACTGCTGCCTGTGTGCTGAAGGTGTTAGCAACAGACACGTACTGGCACGTATCGACACACCACACTCGCATACTTCTTTAGGGCTGAAGGTGCAATAGACGTTCTGACGTGTCACGTCCCAGTACAGTAAACTAAAGACGTATGTACGTGTCTATTGCTAACACATTCAGCACAAAGGCAGTATAGACCAAGTGGCAGATCATTGCACTAATCCTAGCCACCAATATTTTTTAATGGGGGGGGGCCTGGCCACAAATGTTTTTTTTATGGTGGGCCCTGACCACCAATATCTTTTTATTTTTTCTTAACATGTGGGAACCCTAGCCACCAATATTTTTTTAGTTTTTTTACTGTGTGGTGGGGCGGACCTGTGGGGTGGGGAGGGCGTACCTGTAGGTGGGGCTTGCGGTGGGCGCAGCCCAGCGGGCCCAGGAAATTTTGTCGTATGGGGCCCTGTGATTTCTGATGGCGGTCCTGCATGTGCCCAAATATTATAATTATATTTCACAATATCATGTGCCCATATATAAATTACTGCTACAGCTACACGATTTTTTGTTTAAATGAGGCGTAGAGAATAAATCCAAACAGACTCCACTTCCTAAACGCCATGTATGCGTCCATCTCCAGGAGTGAATGATCCTGATCACAAGCTAGCTACCTCAGAATTGATGTCAGGTTGAATGGTCGGCGCTCACACATTTTCACCTCACTAAATCTGGCCCTCGTTGCAAAAACTTTGGACACCCCTGGAGTTAGGCTATACATGTCCTATACATGTCCCTTGCTACTGCATTCATTGTTAGCAGGTCCCCATACTTGAGTGATTTTTTTCAGATTTTGGTAACCCTTGGACTGGGATTTATGTAGTGAAACTGCATGTTATTATAGTCTGCAATTTTGTATTCATACCTATTGTTAATATATATACACAAAGCCATTTATTTTTGTTGATTCAGTCTGTAATCCTTTCTTAGCTGTATTGCCTAAATCATGCTGTTCCCAATCAGAACTCAATTACATTTAGGACCCTATCAGATAAGTCCATATGATAAGATAAACCATAAAAGATAAAGATGGAGGAAGGGGTCAGATAAAGCTGAACTGTAAAGGTGGCCATACATAAGATCCGCTCGTTTGGCAAGGTCTCCAAACGAGCATATCTTTCCCCGATATGCCCACCAACAGCAGGGCGAATTCAGGTTAATACAAACGATCGGATTGTACGAAGGAAATGGCCAACGATGGTTTGTAGTACTGCATCAAAAAAAAAAAAGAAAAAAGAAAATAAGGCGCTTGCGAGGGTACATAATTACACTTTACAAGTACATTAGAGGACATGATAGACAAATAGCAGGGTGCATTTTTACCCATAAAGAGGATCACTGTACCAGAGGCCACTCCTTCAGACTAGAAAAAATGAACTTTCATTTGAAGTAACGTAGGTGGTTCTTCACAGTGAGGACAGTGAGGTATGGAATGCACTGCCGCATGATGTTTTAATGTAATGGCTGATTCTGTTAATGCTTTTAAGAGTGGCTTGGATGATTTTTTGGACAATAACAAACAAGGGAAAAAACATTTTTAAAAACATTAAGCGGGGGTGCAATAAGGTTGTGATCACAAAATTCACAAATACAAGAGGTCCTCTGCACTCAACTCATTATCAATATATTAAGGACATTGAAACATTTTGTGCCTTAAAGGACCAGTAACACATTTTAGAGAATCCAGTCAATGCACTTACATAAGTAACATCAAATATGCAGCTGCATCCAGCTTTCTAGTAAGGAAACCGATAAAAATGGAAACCGCAGCTTTCTTATGGAGTCCAAAGGGGCCCGCCATCTTGCAGCACTAGAAAAGCTCCTCCTCCTTGCCTGCACACCACTCTGAGCCTCTTCCTGTTTTTCGGGATCCAACTTCCTGGGCCGTGATGTCACTTCCGGAAGTGACATCACCTAGCAACCACTAGTTACCTGAAAGCATCTTCTGCACTGTCAGTATGCTCCTATCTGTTCTAACAAACTGTTCCCCTCCACTGCCTCTCATCAAGCCTTAGCCCTTCCACGCTCCTCTATGTGCGCCTCTCTCCTCTGAAGCTCTTCTGTGTGTGTGCCTCCCTCCCAGCCCTCGGCGACCATTGAAGCAGCCCTTCCACGTGTGCCTGTCCTCCCCAGCCATTCCGTTGTGTGCCTCTACTCCCCAGCTCTGTGCGCAGCATTGCTGTATGGATCCTTTCTGGCTGCTCTGAAAATTAAGCGACTTCCTGGTTCCGGAAGTCATGTGAGGAGGTTGTGCACATAGGTAGAAGCTGCAGCTACTTTTTTCTTGGAGCATGGAGGCGATTTTTACAAGTGAATTTTTAGCTAAACCCAAGGTTAATATAGAATACAGTAGGAAATGGTTATTATTTGGAGGGTGTAGTTTTGATTTTTTTTATGAAAAAAAATGGAGTTACTGGTCCATTAAGCTACTAAAGATGCCTTCCCCTTTAATCAAAACAGGGATTTTGTCCATATTTTGCAATATATTTAAGCTGGCCAACTACGTCAAAGTCATCCCCATTTCTTGGACAGACATAATATCAAAGGCTATTGTGATACTGAACTCTAGTCAAGTCAAATCGAGTCAAGAGTCGGTTTATTGTCATTTCATCCATATACGTTTGTACAGTACACAGTGGAATGAAACAACGTTCCTCTAGGACCATGGTGCTACACAACATAGATGTACCGGACAACAGACAAAAAGTGCAAGTGCAAAAATATGCAACTCCTGCAAGATAGGTCAGCACAGTGCAGGGACAGGACAATACAGTGCACACTCAGCAGATGTAATATGTTAAGTAAATAATGCTAAACGTCAGACATGATGGGTGTATCATTGTGACATGACAGTAGCAAGAACATGACAAAGTGCAGATGTGCTCATAGGAAACAACTGTATCCAATGGCTATTCATCCATACAATGGCGTACAGTGGCTGTGTAACGTTGTGGTATATAGTAAGGTCAGATGGAGTTTGTGTGTGAGAGAGATCTGTCCGGTCCCTGAGTATTCAGGAGCCTTATGGATGTTGGGAGATGGGATTGCCTCAGCTTGCGCAGGAAGTAGAGGCACTGTTGGGCTTTCTTGGCTAAGTAGCTGGTGTTGTGGGACCAGGTGAGGTTCTCCGCCAGGTGGACACCAAGGAATTTGGTGCTTTTAACGATCTCCACATTAGAGCCGTCGATGTACAGTGGCAGGTGGTCACTCCTAGTCTTCCTAAAGTCAACAACCATCTCCTATGTTTTGTCTACATTGAGAAACAGGTTGTTGGCTCTGCACCAGTCTGTTAACCGCTGCACCTCCTCTATGTATGGTTAACTCGTCATTATTACTGATGAGACCCACCACGGTTGTGTCATCAACAAACTTTATGATGTGATTTGTGCGGTGCGTGGCTGCACAGTCATGCATCAGCAGAGTGAACAGTAGAGGACTAAGCACACAGCCTTGAGGGGCTCCGGTGCTTAGTGTGGTGGTTCTGGAGATGATGTTTCCAATCCTGACTGACTGAGGTCTGTCGGTTAGGAAGTCCAGAACCCAACTGCAGAGGGAGGTGTTCAGTCCAAGCAGGCTCAGCTTTTCTATCAAATGCTCAGGAATGATAGTGTTGAATGCTGAACTGAAGTCTATGAATAGCATTCGAACGTAGGTGTCTTTTTTGTCCAGATGAGAGGGGGCCAGATGGAGGGTGGTGCCTATTGCATCGTCTGTTGAGTGGTTTTGACGGTATGAGAACTGTAGGGGGTCCAGTGATGGTGGCAGCAGGGTTTTTATGTGTTTCTTGACAAGCTTCTCAAAACACTTCATGATGATGGGGGTGAGTGCCACTGGACGGTAGTCATTGAGGCAGGACACTGATGACTTCTTCGGCAAAGGGATAATGGTGGTGGTTTTGTCTGGATGCCCTGCCCCATGTGACGTGTGTCGCCATTCTCCTGGAACAAGCTGTGTATTCTCTGAGTGTTTGCGCGCTTAGCTACTCTGATGGCAGGGGAAAGTTTGGCTCTCGCTGTTCTCAGCGCGACTTCGTCGCTTTCCCTGAAAGCAGAGTCTCAGGCCCTCAGTAACACACGTACCTCTCCAGTGAACCACGGCTTCTGGTTGAGGTGTGTAGTTCTGCACTTGGAGACAGTGACATCATCAATGCACTTTGTGATGTAGCTGATTACAGATGTATACTCATCCAAGTTGATGTAGTCGCTGTAGGTTGCAGCCTCCCTAAATGTTCCATTCAGTGCACTCAAAACTGTCCTGAAGAGCAGTCATGGCTCCTGCTGGCCATGTTTTCACCTGCTTTAGAGTGCCTGACTAGTGGTCTGTATGCTGGAATTAGCATAACAGAGATGTGGTCTGAGTATCCAAAGTGTGGGCGGGGCTCTGCTCGGTACGCACTGGAAAGGTTTGTGTAAACCTGATCCAGCCTGTTTGGCCCTCTCGTAGTCAGGGGCGATCCTGGCCCCTCCGCCGCCTGAGGCAGTTGCTGCTGCCCGCCCTCCCCCGGAAATTCGCTCTTAAAGTACCAGAAGCAGCATTTTTGCTACCCCTGGTACCTAGTGGGGTGCTGCCGCCTGAGGCGACAGCCTCAACTTGCCTCATTGGCGAAGCACCCCTGCTCGTTGCAAATTCCACATTCTGATGGAATTTAGGGAGCACTGACCTGAGATTTGCATGGTTTAAATCTCCAACGATGATAATCAGTCCATCTGGGTGAGTGTTTTGTATGTCTGTGATAGCGCTGTACAGCTCCCAGAGCGCATCTTTGGTGTTTGCGCTGGGAGGAATGTAAACTCCAATAATATGAATGGAGGCAATCTCACAGGGTAGATAAAAGGGTCTGCACTTCACAACAACAAAGCACAGAGTTCCTGCACCATTTCATGTTGATGTAAACACACAGACCACCACCATTATTCTTATCGCTCAGAGCAGTGACTCTGTCAGCTCGAACCGCGACTAGCCCATCCAGCTGAATGGCGGCATCTGGGACTCTTTCGCTGAGCCACGTCTCCATGAATACGAATATGCCCAGTCTCTGAATTCATGCTGGGTAGTTTGCTAGAGTCGAATATAGTCTATTTTGTTTTCTATGGAGCAGACGTTAGACAGTAGCATGGACTGAAGAGTGGGTCGGCCGGGGTTAGTTCTTAGCCTAGCATGGACTCCTGCTCGCTTTCTGCGCTCCCGCGTCCTTGTACAACGTTTCCGAGTGCTTCTCCTCCCGCCATTGGCCCCAGGCGAGACTGCAGTCAGAAGATCCGGCTTCCGAAGTAGGCCGAGATCCTGTAGTGTGTGCAATAAGCCATCCTTTATAGTAAGATATACATTGCTGTACCGAAGGAGTGTCTGGTGATTATAGACCTGGACCTTAGTTATTCCGACGTCCATAGCTTCACAAAAAACAAAGTAAAAAAGCACAAAAAACACAAAAAAAAGCAAGCACCTTGTGATCCGGAGAGGCCGCTGCAATCTACTGTTGCGCCACCATCTTTTTCGCCTCTAGGCACACAGTCTCCCCCAAAGAGCCCCACGTCACCAGGCCAGCAGTCTGCCTGCAGCTCAGCAGTCTGCCCTGCAGTTCAGGCCGCAGCTCGGTCCCGGGTACCTCTACTACTCGAGTCGCCGGCTTCTGTTGAGAAGGTAAGCCCCGTTTTGTTCTCTGGCTCTGTGTGTGCTAGAGAGACAGTTTTTCCTCCTGTAGGCAGCAGATGTCCCTTTTAGGCTGCTGGTGTGGGAGATGTTGGCAGAAAGGGCCTTGTAAAGCACGCAGATTTTAACAGTGCCCTGGGAGCCCTTGCAGATGTGTCTTCCCTGGGGGAGGGTGGGCGTATCTATAGTATAGATAGATTTTAGAGAACACATCAGCATATTCAGCATATGCAGCAGGTAACCCCTCAAGAGGTGTAGTTGCCACTACTGAGGGAAAGCATACCCCACCACACTTAGAACCCCATCGAATTACCTCCCTCGAAACCCAGTCAATCAGAGGGTTATGCCTCTGGAGACATGGTAACCCAAAATGAGAGGAGAGGTAGCACCTTCTATAAGGTACAACGCTATCTCCTCGCAATGCACATTGTTTATACTCATAGAAAAAGAAACAGTTTGTTTGAAAACCACACCTGACCCTAAGGGTCTCTTATCCACTGCCCATATTCTCATGGGGGTAGTTAGGGAAACCAAAGTAATATTGCATTTGGCTGCAAAAGCAGCATCCAGAAAGTTCCCCTCCGCCCCAGAATCCACAAATGCGGACACCTCGACAGAGCCCGTAGGCCAGGTTAGTTTAACCGGAATCAAACAGACTTTGCGATGAGCACACCCGACCCCAGAAATCCAAAAAACTACGGACCCCAGATCCAAGGGCGAATAGCTACGGACGTGGGAAAAAAGAAATCCAAATGGAAGCGACCCATACACGACCCAGGAAGACAAGAAGAGGGGGCAAGAAACACAGTCGAAATGCGATATCAATTACGAGATGTTCGCCCCACGAGGGGGAGGAAATATTGAATGTAGTTAATCTTTCCTCTTTTCCCCTTTCAGTTCGACAACGGGACATTCTCAGCAGAGGCTTATCTTTTGCTCCGGACTGTCATTTCAACATCTTTAACACATTGATTGATGTAAACAGACTGGTAAGAAAACTGACTTTACGCAGACATTTTTTTGAAGATCCTTCAGATAACATGCAGTTAATTAATCCAGATACTATTCAGGATATTAATACTGTTTCAACATCTAATTCCGTCGAGGTAATTAATAATGTTTCTGATGTGAATCAATATGATGTCAGTTTTTCTCATTTTTCTGACTTAATGGGCCTTCAAAACTTGGAAGATTTAATGTTTGAAGGGAATATTACTAATAAGGAGTCTATTACACAAATATTTTTGGGTCTTAAACCAAAGAGCACTTTTTATCCCATTAACTCGCGCTGTCCTTCAATGGATGTTTTCCAAGATCTTATAGAACAGGATCTGTGGAAATTATCCAAATTTAAAACTAAAAATAAAAACGGGATGAGTAATTTCAGTTCCCAAGACAAATTTATATTGAAACAACTTTATGACAATTCTAATATCACCATACGCCAAGCAGATAAGGGAGGGGCTGTGGTGATATTAAATACTGTTGATTACATTTCTGAGGCGATACGCCAACTTTCGGATTTGGACACATATTTGAAGCTACCAAAAAATCCCATTGAATGTTTCCAATCTGAGCTCATTGCCCTTATTAAATTTGGAACATCAATGGGAGTGATTAACACTAGAGATGTAACTTTTTTGATTCGAGAATTTCCTATTACTCCAATTTTTCACCATCTACCTAAGATTCATAAATCTATGACCCGTCCCCAGGGCAGACCTATTGTCTCTAGCATTGGTTCATTAAACGAAGGCCTCTCGATTTGGATTGATAAATGCTTCCAGCCCATTGTAAAGAATCTGAAATCTTATCTTAAAGACACGGGTCATTTATTATCGATTCTTAAAGACATAAAATGGTCTAATGATTTTACATGGGTTACCATGGATGTTCAATCATTATACTCATCCATTCCCCATGATAAAGGGCTTGACTGCATCAATCATATTCTTGCCAAATCGGAAATATATTCCCAGGACTGTACAACTTTTTTGATTATGGCTCTGGAATTTCTGTTAACTCATAATTATTTTTACTTTGACGGGTCATACTATCTCCAGAGACGGGGAGTGGCGATGGGTGCTGCTTTCTCACCTTCCTATGCAAATTTATACATGGGTTGGTGGGAAAGAATCCATGTTTTTGGTGATAGCAACCCCTTCAGTGATTCCATTGTCTGGTTCGGTCGCTACATAGACGACCTCATATTCATCTGGCGTGGGTCATCCACTAGACTTATTATGTTTTTGGAGTACCTTAATACCAATTCTTTCAATTTGACTTTCACTATGAACCAAAATCCTACTCAAATTGAATTTTTGGATACCTTACTAATTGGATCTCCAAGTACTGGTAAAATTGAATCTAAAGTCTACATTAAACCTACAGCAGGTAATACTATCCTTAGGGCTGACAGTTGTCATCCCAGTCACACGAAGACCAGTATTCCTTTTAGTCAATTTTTACGTTTCAGATGGAACTGTTCAACACTTCAGTTTTTTGATGAACAGTCGACAACACTAAAAAAGAAATTAATAAGCAGAGGTTATTCTCCGAATTTGGTAGAAATAGCTTACCAGAAGGCTCGAACCAGGGATAGACAGAACCTCCTTTTCAACAATAAGAACAATGGTAACAACAAAAATAAGAATAAATATAAAAATAATAAAAATCTAAACAAAGAACCAAATATTGAGGTTAATAATACCCCATTATTAAAGAATAATAATAAAACCCCGATTTATTTCAGTACACAGTACAGTATGGAATATAATGATATATGCAAAATTGTACGTAGACATATTCCGGTTTTATTTAATGATCCCATTATGAAGAGAATACTCAATGATGATCAAATCAAAATGATTTCAAGACGATCACCCACTTTGGGAACGAGGCTTTCACCGAGTATGGTCTGCAGTCGAGATTCCTCTTTGTCCAATACTTGGTTAACAACGAAGGGTACCTATAAGTGTGGAAAATATCCCTGTAAAACATGTATGGTAATCTCAATAAGCACAGATTTTAAATCAAACGTCACAGGAAAAGTGTTTAGTAACCATACCTACAATAATTGCTGCAGTAATAGGGTTATATACTTATTGGAGTGTAAATCCTGTAAGAAACAATATGTTGGACGTACAATCCACCCCCTTAAGGACAGAATAAGGGAACATTTACTTGCCATAGAAAAAGGTGATATGAAATCCCCTATTGGCAAACACTTTAAATCTTGCAGCAAACGTGGTACACAGGACTTGGGAATAAAAATAATAGAAAGAGTGTCTATGCCCAGAAGGGGCGGTGATCCACTTCTCTCATTAAATAACCGTGAAGCTTTTTGGATTCTGACCTTACATACACGCAATCCAGATGGATTAAATACTAGATTTGATATTTCCTATTTTACTTAAGCAATTTGAGTGGCTAATCATAATGTATCTTTGTATGTATCACAATTGTTTTATGCTTCACTGAATGGATACTTTTAAGATGTTTTGTAATTTATTACCCTTTTTTGACCATTAGGAGTCACTGTGGGCATTAGCTATTTAAGTTGGGATCTTCACTTTGTCTTTATCCTTATGATTAAGGGCAGCTGAGCCCGAAACGCGTCAAGCGGAAGATACAGCGTGTATTTTTAAACATGATTAAATAAAGATTTTCTATTTTAACTAACGGCCTGGTGTGCGGAATCGCTCTCCTCTATTTCTTAACCGGAATCAAAACCTTGGAGGCAGATTGGGGAGAGGAGACTCCTGCACCCAAATGGAGCTCCCCTTCTCCATTTAGGTTAGGGAGCCTCCCTTTCCTCCTAGGGCAAAGATTTAAGAAATGACCCTTTTCCCCACAGTATATACATAAACCTTGGAGATGCCTGCGTGCCTTCTCCTCAGGAGTTAGATGGGATATGCCTAGGCATAGGCTCTTCCTGAGGCAGAGGCACAGAGGGGTTAGAAAACTTAACATTGGTCACCATATTAGATTTCACATTAGTAACCCCAGAATAAGTAGCACCACCCCTCTCACCGCTTCTCTCCTTCTGTCTCCTATCTACCTGGATGGCAAGAGACATAAGATTGTCCTGGTTGGAAGATAGGGGGTAATTAACAAGACTATCCTCTACTGAGTCAGATAACCCCAAACGGAACTGACTCCGTAGAGCCAAATCGTTCCACCCAGTTTCCACTGGCCACCAGCGGAACTCAGTGCAGTACACCTCCGCATCCCTTTTCCCCTGGCGCAACGAATCGGCAGAAGACGCACGATCCGGATCATCGTAAAGAACCGGGCGACCCTGCCGCACAGGTATTTTTATTACATAGCTGATGCATTCCTCAATCGCAGGAAAATTTAAACCCGCCCAATTTTTGGCCTGATATTGATTGGGGAGACCGTCAGAAGCTCCCACACATGGGCAGATAATCTGCCAAATCGATCTAAACAAAGTGTCCTCACCAGGAAATTGGGTCTTGAGAAAAAGGGCAATGATCAGCAAAATATAAATTTGAGACTTATCTAGTGTGCTACACTTTCTGTATAAAGAACTAGCTTCATTAGCACATGCACAAAAGACCGCACATAGTCACCTTCACTGATTTGACCATATAAAAAGAACATTTTAATTCTTCAAAAGGAAATCTTAGAGCTGATGATGGATGGATCATCCCGGTTATTCAAGTTCATTATCTTTGACTGAACTAACAATCAGTTCAGTTGAGGGGCCCCAGCATGCCGGTTTTGAATGGTCACAGTCTGGCATGATCACATTAGAGAATACAAATAATTTGTTAATTAAACACAACAGCACACACATGGGGTCATTGTGCAACATTAAAGGAACAGGATACCTATGAATAGGGCTTGTACTGAATAAACTTGTCTTTAATAACTAAAAAAAATGTGTTTTGTTGTGTTATTTCTTGAGATAAAAAGGGTAAACAGTGTAAATAAGGTTACTCTAAGACTTTTTTAATCAGGATTCAGATGTAGCTGAATCCAAAAGCCTTGCTGAACCAAACCCAAATCCTACTACAGGTATGGGATCTGTTATCCAGAATGCTCGGGACCTGTTGGTTTCTGGATAATAGATCTTTCTGTAATTTGGATCTTTATACCTTGTCTACTAGAAAATCATTTAAACATTAAATTAACCCAAAAGGCTGTTTTTTGCCTCCAATAAGGATTAATTATATTTTAATTTCAATCAAGTACAAGGTACTGTTTTATTATTACAGAGGAAAAAGGACATTTGGATAAAATGGAGTCTATAGGAGATGGCCATTCTGTAATTCGGAGCTTTTAAGATGAAGGGTTTCCAGTTAATGGATCTCATACCTGTAAATGCAAAACTTGCTGTGTGCACATCATCAATTTCAAAACATGACAATGCTTTGGAGCGAGGCCAGATCCATTAAGGAGAATTCTGCTAAATCCAGATGAGCAGGGTTCAGTGCATCTCTCAATTATTTGTTCAAACAAATTGATAGTAAGATATTATGGGAGGAATGCAATATTTGTCGCTAACCAAAAAAAATTGCGAAAAATCATTCACAATATGTTCGCAATGCAAAAAAATGTTTGCCTTTGCTAATGTTATTATATTTCCCCCTATGTGAGAAAGCAAACAATACTCTGTTACTGCTTTATAATAAAAATATCTAAAAAAAATTGGCTAGAATGAATATAGCTCAAAATGCACTATTAAGGGAAATAATATATCAAGAAAAATCCATACTGCATTTTACAATAATGCTGATAAGGTTTCAGATTTCCCCTTTAATACTAGGACTCTTGGCTCTATCTCAGGGACAGCTTTTTATTCTTGAACTACAGATAGCAAATATGATGTTGTTGGTGTTCTGTCTCCCTTCATAAAAAACGGCATATGTATCAGCTTCCTATATGAAAGGGGAGAACATTTTCCTTTCTCAGTGATTTCTGTGAGGTTAATATTGCGCAAAAGATGGTTATGATACTCCCTGCAACTATCATTCACTTTTGTATTTCTTTTGTAACAGCACTCATGAGCGTACAAATAACTCTAATGAAATAAATTGCATGTGCAGTCTCTCACTGGTGGTAAGACAGTATCTTTTGGAAAAGTAAATGATTTGATGCAGTAAAAATTAATTGTTAGGATTCAGTTAAGTGTTGTAGAACTTGTGTATATCTTTGACTGTGTCTCATATAACTGAAGGACCCTCAATTAAAGGGTCATTGACATTACTGCAGCCAACACAAAATTTTGGTCTCTTGGAGCAAAGAGCCAGTTGTGTTGGACATGGTGGGCTGGAGGCTATGCAGTGCCTCAGTAAGACTTTGAGTGCTCTTTTGTGTTCCAGTGATTGGAAAAAGCAGGAAGACTCCTGAAACTCTCTCTTCACTCATGACGACATGTACTGCTGGACTAGGAGAAGCTTGGGGGAAGTTTTCTACAAAACCAGTTTGTTCTCTTGCCTTCCTAGTAACACTGACATGTTCCTATTGATTTTTAGTGGAAAGTATCAATATTACTTTAAGTTTTTGTTTCTTTGTTTATTTACAACATATGCATCTGTTCTGTGTAATTAGCACTCATTTCTGAGCAAAAGTAAAAACATATGAAAATACTTAAGTTACCACACTGCTCACGTGCCTGTGACTTTCAGCAACATTAGGAAATTCTTTTGTCCTGAAATTACATTTGTCTTTTTAGCTTGTAAAAAAATCTGTATGCTGTAGTGCTGCAGAAACTTCCCCAAACGAACAGCTATTTCAAATGAATACATTTGAAAATAATGAGCACAATGCCTATATTTGTAAATGTTAACCTCATTAAGAAACTCTGGGATGATATTAAAAACTGTGTATATATGTAATTTCTAAAAAAATCCATCTATGGGAAGAATGGTTACCTAACAAATGTTGTGTGGGGAGTGCCAAAACCTGGGCGTAACCTTAGGAAACTGGGCACAGCATGGTCCGCTGCCTGTAAGAAAACTTTTTACCAAAGGAGGGTCCTCAGCTACTCAACTGCCACCAGATCTTACTGCATGAGGCTCCTAGTCTGCACAGAAGAATTTAAAGGAATAGTTCAGTGTGAAAATAAAAACTGTGTAAATAGATAGGCTGCGCAAAATAAAAAATGTTTCTAATATAGTTAGTTAGCCAAAAATGTAATATATAAAGGCTGGAGTGAACAGAAGTCTAATAAAACAGCCAGAATACAACTTCCTGCTTTTCAGCTCTATAACGCTGAGCTAGTCAGTGACTTGAAGGAGAGCAACATGGAACATTTCTGTTCAGTGAGTTTGCAATTGATCCTCAGCATTCAGCTCAGATTCAAAAGCAACAGATATGACTCATGTGGGTTCCCCTCAAGTCTCTGATTGGTTACAACCAGGGTAACCAGTCAGAGTAAACCAAGAGAGCTGAAAAGTAGTGTTCTGACACGTCCAGTCACTCTAGCCTTTATACATTACATTTTTGGCTAACTAACTGTATTCAAAACATTTTTTATTTTGCAGAGCCTATCTATTTACCTAGTTTTTATTCTCACACTGAACTATTCCTTTAAGGAAAACTATACCCCCAGAATCAATACTTAATATGATATAAACAATCAGTTGGTTAAGGGGCCAATTCACAAAAGGTCGAAAAAGTGAGTGTTATTTGTAGCATGCCTTAAAAATTAGAATTAAAGGAAAACTATACCCCCCAAAATGAATACTTAAGCAACAAAAAGTTTATATAAAATTAAGTGGCATATTAAAGAATCTTATCAAACTGATTATACATTTAAGTAAATATTGCCGTTTTACATCTCTTGCCTTGAACCACCTTTTCTCGATGGTCTGTGTGCTGCCTCAGAGATCACCTGATCAGAAATACTACAATTCTAACTGTAACAGGAAGACGTGTGGAAGCAAAAGACTGTCTGTGTTAATTGGCTCATGTATAGTTTGTTTGATATGTTTGTGTGCGCCATGAATCATACGATTCCAAGAGGCTGTCTTTATTTTTTAAAATGGCAATTTTCTATTCAGGATTCTATTTTGGCACATACAACTAAAAAAGTATATTATTAGGAATGTTGTTTATTTACATGTTGTTTATTTACATGAAGCAGGGTTTTACATATGAGCTGTTTTATGCAATTATTTTTTTTATACATTGTTTGAGGGGTATAGTTTTCCTTTAATGATCAATTCACTAAAAATTCACTTGTCTGACTTAAGAACTGATTTTTTATATTCATTTTCAGTGAATTGTGTGCGGTATTTTATAGTATTATTTTAAGCCATTTGATATTGTCACACATTATTAGTGCAATCTATAGCACCTAAGACATTTGCAATGCCACTGACAGAGTACAAATACAAAGTCTCTTTTTACAGTATACCAGTCATTCCTTTTCCTGGGAAACTTGATATAATTCCACGACACAGAACATAGTGCATTTTGGACCTGCCCAAGGCAATGTCTATTAGTGAATGCAAAAATACTTTCATGCATTGTTCCTTAAATACCATTCCTTAAATAACTCGCAAAACTGCGTATTAAGGAATAACGACCTTTTGTGAATCGGCCCCACTGTGACATATTAAAGAATGTTATCATTAAAGTGGAATATATATTTAAGTAAATATTGCCCTTTTACATCTTACTGTAAGCCACCATTTTGGGATGGTCTGTGTGCTGCCTCAGAGATCACCTGACCAGAAATACTTCAGCTTTAACTGTAACATCTTATGTGACCCTCAGTTTGTTTGTGTGCACTGTCACAATCCCAGGTGGCCGACACTATCCCAAGGGGCAGTAATTAAAATGACCAACATTTCAAAAATATTTCTGGAAAGATGTCACTGCATAATTTCCGACCCACTTAGCCCTGCCAATGCTTCCTATTCCCATGTTCACCTCCTAGGAATCACATAGAACCCTAGTATCAAGGCCAAATTCAGTGGGTCCAATCCCTTTTATACTATCATGTATATAGAAATGTACTTGTTCCTTGATTGATTGTGAATCCATACCACCTGGATTAAAGATAGTAAATTGGGCATTGTCATTTACCATATGTTATAAAACTGCAAGGACTTCCTTTGAATCCTATTAGTTTTTTAAAGGTTTTTAAGGGAAAAAACAGTTAATTAAGAACAGGGGTATACCTAGTTTTACAAGATTTTTCACTTCAAATATACCCTGCCAAATGATAGAAATCAACCACCACCACATAAAAGACAATTAGACAATACTTATCTGTCTTTAGTACTTGTTTGGCTGATTCAAAGTCCCATGATTTTTCCACCATACATCCAGGCAGCCATTACATTGCTTAAAGAAGGCTGCAAAGTGCTAATAAATCAGATGTGAGCTTAAATATATTGCAATATATGGACAAACAATCCCTGTTGTTTAAGGGGTAAGGCATTTTTTAGTAGCTTAGGACACAAATGGGGGAATGTAATAAAAGTAGCTAACGTAAAAAATTTTTTGCAATGTGAACAAATGCGCAATGAAAATTCGCAATGTGCAATGAAAATTCACAATGCAATAACAGCTTAAGGAAGAGTATTACATTGCGAAATACTAATTTTTATTCTTATTTGTGCAAACTGTTTTGCTATTTGCGACTTTTATTACATTCCCCCGAAAATGTCTCAATGTCCAAAATATATTGATAATGGGTTGAGTGCAGAGGACCTCTTGTATTTGTCTATATGAAAGTAGAGCTTTTTACATTTTGCCAAATGGATATTCACAACAACAGTCTATTGCCTTGTATAAAATATTTAGAGACATTTATCAGACGGTGCAATTGGGATTTTGCCCTTTGATAAATACAGTACTTCCATAAATACTTAACAGAACTGTGACATTTCCCTATAGCAAACAGAGGTAAGCTTTGTTTTCACCTTCGATAAATTTGTCTCGTGCACCTGCCACTCCAAGCCAAATTACCCATTGACAACCTAACATGAGTCATTAAAGGGATACTGTCATGGGAGAAAAAATTTTTTCAAAATGAATCTGTTAATAGTGCTGCTCCAGCAGAATTCTGCACTGTAATCCATTTCTCAAAAGAGCAAACAGGTTTTTTTATATTCAATTTTGAATTCTGACATGGGGCTAGACATATTGTCAATTTCCCAGCTGCCCCAAGTCATTTGACTTGTGCTCTGATAAACTTTAATCACTCTTTACTGCTGTACTGCAAGTTGGAGTGATATCACACCCTCCCCTTCCCCCCCAGCAGCCAAACAAAAGAACAATGGGAAGGTAACCAGATAGCAGCTCCCTAACACAAGATAACAGCTGCCTGGTAGATCTAAGAACAACACTCAATAGTAAAAACCCATGTCTCACTGAGACACATTCAGTTACATTGAGAAGGAAAAATAGCAGCCTGCCAGAAAGCATTTCTCTCCTAAAGTGCAGGCACAAGTCACATGACCAGGGGCAGCTGGGAAATTGACAAAATGTCTAGCCCCATGTCAGATTTCAAAATTGAATATAAAAAAATCTGTTTGCTCTTTTGAGAAATGGATTTCAGTGCAGAATTCTGCTGGTGTAGCACTATTAACTGATGCGTTTTGAAAAAAACATGTTTTCCGATGACAGGATCCCTTTAATATCCTCCTTCATAGACTGGAAAAAGTATTTCTAGTGGCTATTGAAAAAGTATTTCTAGTTAATATCTGGCAGGATGAAACACTTACAGTGCTGAAAAGCCCCTCTTGTCCAATTGGCCACTATATTTAAAAACAAATATGAGATGTTTGAACTGTACAGGGTTGCAAAGTCTTTCATGTGTGTGTGTGCTGTAAAGAATTATATGTAACTATAATAACTGATAAATGTGTGTTACCAGCAAAAAGTAGTCAAACATATGTCTAAAATCGAACTGGACTATTCCTATGTGAGCTGGCTCAACATTAACCACCCATGCTACAAAGTAAGTCTGCTTCCCATATTTTTTTTGTAGCGCACCCGTAGGTGTTGGCAGTAGTCTATATGAGTCTGCTTTTCTTAACCAGGTGACACCCCAAGGCCCCAGTAACCAGGCACACAAGATGGCAGTGCAACAGGCACAACCTGACTTTATTAAACAGCTGCAGCTGTAAGAGATGATTGGTTAGAAATAAAACAATAATATGGCAATTAGTATTCTGCTAACACTGTAGGAAATATGACAATTTAACAAAGAAAACCCCTGTAAGACCCTTCAAACCCCGGTGTGCACACCTAAGTCCTGAAACAGTTGCGTACCGATGGGGGGCCCCCTTACTGAGTTGAAAGAACTGGATGGGCTGCAAATAGCACAGCAGTCTAAATGAATGGCAAATTCCACCTTAGGTTGCTGCTGAACTGTGCAACTGAATTATCTCCCTGGATGTAACCACAATAAAAGAACTAGTGATGTGTCCCTTGGTAAGGGTATTGATGGTGCTCCCTCTGGTGCTGTTAGAAGTGTGCAGCAATGCTGTCAGCTCTCCTTGAACAATATGTCTCACCCTCCAATGGACTAGCAGGATAATGTCTGTTTTATAACTCCCAAAGTTCCTTAAACTGGTAGCACAAAGGGTTAATAACTTACAGTTGACAAGGAACCTTGCTTCTCTCCACACTGTGGCTTTCTCCTTATCAAGATGGCTGACTGTTGTACTCCTGGATCACAATGGTGCTGACAACAAAACTTCCTCCAGGGAACAGCAGCAAACAGCTTCAAGCAGGCTGCACACTGCAGTGTTCTCCCCTTGCAGGTTAATAGCAGTCTCTCTCTCTGGCTGGTCACTCAGCAGGCTGGAACACAAACCCAGTCTCTAGATCTCTCAGCACATCTCTCCATGCTGGCTGGTCTCTCCTCCTCCTGTTCCAGGCCCTGGTTCCTCCTCCTGTTCCTGGCTGAGAGGGCAGGGCACAGACTGTCTCCTTTATCATTGGCTGGAGAAAATCCCTTCCTTCCTGCAGTCTGAAGCATTAACTAGTTCCTCTGTACTGTAGTGGAAGGCACGGGGGGGACTACATTACCCAGCAGTCTTACAGGTGCAAATATAAAGTGTGCTACACTCACCCCCCTCTTTATAAATGTCACGTCCTTGTGACAGCATTTCGGAACATATGTAACAATATGCAGACAGAGAATAAAGCATGGCAATATACATGTTAACATAAAAATATACAGTGCAACAGAAACATCTCATTTACTGAACAATCTTTTCCACCATGGCATACCATTTTTGTATGTTTTATGGGCTGGGGTGTCACCATTGGGCATCAGAACACAGGGAACATTGGCGATGGTAGCCTTTCGAACAGTGGGCACCATCTGATTGTGACTTGTTCCCAGGATATCATATGTCAGTCTCTGAGGAGGTCTAACTGTTCGTTGTGGCCTGCAGGGCCTTTCAAGAGTCTCGGTACAATCCCTGGTCTCTGGAGTTGGTACAGGAGAAATTTCCTTCATGTTAGCTGTGACCACTGTCTCCAGCTGCTCCTGCTGTGATGTCTCATCTGATCTTGGCTCGGGTGTAATTGCAGCATTGGGAATAAACTCATTAGCATCCACACTTAGATTGCTTGAAACCTCTGAACCAAAACTGGGGCTACATTCTTTATTCTGATCTGTGAAGAAATAATCCAGACCCCAGTCATCATCACTTTCAATGTCCTCTGAAACTTCTGTTTCTTTGACGTTTGCTGTGGGTGTCTCAGCTGGAAGGCCTTGCTGTCTTCTAGAACACCTAGGCCGATTGGTAGTGGGTTTTGCATCTGGAAGCTTCAACACCCTAACTTTTTCACCTATTGGCATAAGGTGGTTGCGGTGCCAAGTCTTGATGGGCCCGGTTCTCCCCTCAGGCCGTATCTGATATACTGGGATGTTAGGTAGCTGCGTACAAACAATGTAAGGCTGGGATCCCCAGCGGTTGGCCAACTTATGCTTCCCAGGAATACCCAAATTCCGTAACAGCACCCGGTCACCAGGCTGCAGATCATGGAACTTCATACTTCGGTCATATTGCTTTTTATTCTGGTCTTGTCTATTTCCCGCAGCAGCCTGTGCCTGTTCATATGCTCTTTGTAAGTTGTGCTTGAGGCGCTCAATGTACCCTTGGTGTGATGTTACTGGAGTGTCATCCGCTGTTACCCCAAAAACAACATCAACTGGCAATCGGGCTTCCCTTCCAAACATTAAGAAATATGGGGAAAATCCTGTGGTGTCATTTCTGGTACTATTATAGGCGTGGACAACCGCTGCTATATACCTGCTCCATTGTGCCTTTTTTTCTTCAGCCAAAGTCCCCAGCATGTTAAGCAGGGTTCTGTTGAACCGTTCTGGCTGAGGGTCACCTTGTGGGTGATATGGGGTGGTCCTGGACTTTTGCACTCCAAGAAGGGTTAACAGTTCTTTTATGAGCCGGCTTTCAAAATCTCTGCCCTGGTCAGAGTGTATCCGCTTAGGCAACCCATAATGGATGAAAAACTTCTCCACTAGGAATTTGGCCACAGTAATTGCCCTTTGGTCTTTTGTGGGGTAAGCCTGAGCATATCTGGTGAAATGATCAGTGACCACCAGAACATTCTTCACTCCCCCCTCATCCGGTTCTATAGATAAAAAGTCTATGCAGACTAAATCCATTGGTCCCTGGCTTTCAAGGTGTCCCATTGGCGCAGCTCTAGTGGGCAGGGATTTACGCTGGAGGCATCGGAAACAAGTACTGCAATAGCCCTCCACGTCTTGCTTGAACCCGGGCCAGTAAAATCGATCTCTTACTAACCCTAGAGTCTTCTCTACACCAAGATGTCCATGGTTGTCATGCAGCTGACCATATACAGAGTCCTTGTGTTTATGGGGTAGTAGCAGTTGCCATTTCTCACATCCTGCAAAGTTAGGAGCTCTTCTATATACCAGACCATTCCGCAGGCTAAGCCTGTCCCATTCCCGGGCCAGAGTCCTAGCATTTGGGTGTTCATCTGTTTTTAACAACTCTGGCTTCTTTTGTCGCAGTGCCTCCAGAGCCAGACGACAAAGTGGATCCTCCTTCTGATCCCTCCGCAGGTCATCTAAACTGAGGGAAGGCAGGGCAGCAGTGTCCACTGTCACAACACTGCAGTACAACTTTGGGATCCCAGCTGCCGATATCCCCAAAGCTTCAGCCACACTGGATCCTGCCTGGCGGCAGTGTAAGCCCTGGCATTGAGCTCTTACACCAGGGGCTGGTATTTCAACCCATTCATCTTCTGGGTGCAAACTGTCATGTGGTCTTCGGGACAACCCATCTGCATCCCCATTGCTACGGCCAGGCCGATATCGTAGACTGAAGTTGTAATTTGCAAGTGCAGCCAGCCACCGGTGTCCTGTGGCATCCAACTTGGCGGAGGTGTTGATATAAGTGAGCGGGTTGTTGTCTGTATGCACGTCAAATTCAGCCCCATACAGGTAATCGTGGAGTTTATCAACGACAGCCCACTTCAGTGCAAGGAACTCCAACTTGTGGGCTGGGTAATTTCTCTCTGTAGGTGACAAGCTTCTGCTGATATAGGCAATTGGTCGTAACTCTCCTTCATGCTGCTGATAAAGGACACCTCCGAGTCCTTCTCGGCTGGCATCAACATGAAGGACATAAGGCTGGGTTGGGTCTGCGTATGCCAGGACTGGAGCATTGGTCAGGCAGTCCTTCAGTTGCTGAAATGCCTTTTCGCAGTCCTCATTCCACCTGTCCTCAACTGGTTCTTTTGCTTTTCTTTGACCTTTGGACTTGTTAGAATAGTTCTCTATGTCCTCCTCTTCTTCTGTATCACTTTGAAGAAGCTGATTCAGTGGCCATGCAACTTTAGCAAATCCTCTCACAAATCTGCGGTAATACCCACAGAATCCCAGGAATGATCTGAGTTCAGTAATGGTGCGGGGTCGGGGCCAAGAAGTGACTGCTTCAATCTTGCTGGGGTCAGTGGATACTCCCTCAGCTGATACCACATGGCCTAGATAGGTGACCGAGGGTAAACAAAACTGGCATTTTTCCGGTGACAGCTTCAACCCTTCTTTCTTTAGCCTATCCAGCACCTTAAGTAGTCTCTCTTCATGTTCCTCAAGAGTCTTCCCAAAGACAATAATGTCATCGAGGTACACCACTACCTCTATGAGATGCATGTCTCCTACTGTGTTTTCCATCAGCCTTTGGAAAGTGGCAGGGGCTCCGCTAAGTCCTGGAGGCATTCTTGTCCATTCTAGGAACCCCAAAGGGCAGATAAATGCGGTCTTCTCACGATCATCTGGATGCATTGGGATCTGGTGGTATCCACTTTTTAAGTCCAGAACGCTGAACCACTTACTTCCAGCTAAGCAGTGCAGGACATCTTCCACCCTGGGAGTGGTATATTGATCAGGGATGGTGCGCTGATTTAGAGTTCTATAGTCAACACACATCCTAATGGACCCATTCTTTTTACGCACCACCACAATTGGCGATGCATGGGGGCTTCGGGACTCTCTGAGAATACCTGTGGTCTTCAACTCTTCCAGAAGCTTTCGTAGGTCCTCTATATCCCCAGAAGCTAGTCTGCGGGGCCTTTCTCGGAATGGTTTATCCTCCCGGAGCCGTATTCTGTGCTGAGTGCTGGTTGCACAACCCACATCGTAGTCATCTTTGGAGAACATCTCTTTCCTTTGCTCCAAATGTCCCGTCATCCGTGACTTCCATTCCTTTGTGATGGGAGAGTTTTCCAATGAGGCCCATTTGTCTGTGGTTCCTTCCTCAGTTTTAAGATGGGATGCCAGTACTGGGGAGGCAGCATAAACTTTTCCCACCAGAGTGCGGGGCTGAATTACTGCTGGCTGACTTGTGGCATTTCTCAACCCCACTTTCACCATGCCTCCATTCTTTTTCAGTTGTTCTACTGGGATGGCTTCCGGAAGCAGATCTACCCCCCTGGGCAGTTTCAATTCAAGGTCACTTTCAAGCATTACATGGGATCCAGGGTTCTCACAGTTCATCTTCACCTTGGCTCGCATACAAGTGATCTTCCCTGGAGCAACTACTATCTTTTGTCTGTTCAAATACCATACATTTCCGATCCCATCAGCTGGAACATTTGCCTCCTGCACCAGTGACTTTAGGGTTGGCTGTAGCAGTGGGTGAACTGGGACAATGGATGCCTCCTTTGTTGTCACCAGGTGGTCAAGGAGTCTCCGTACAACAGCTGTGTTGGTTCCCACTACCAAGGCATTCTTCCCAGCCCCAGGGGGTCGGTTGCACACCACCGCCAGTGTCTCCATGGGTTCTGCCATCCCTGCTACTTTCTGGGAGAATTCCACTTTGACTGAAAGGAAACCCTGATAAGGCAACTTCTTATCACTTAGGCCCCAAATCTCTGTTTGTCCAGGGTTTCCAGGGGTATGTGCTTTAAGTATTTCCTGTAGAAATCTTCATACAGGAGGGTCACTTGAGCACCAGTATCTAGAAGGGCTTCAGCATAGATGCCTTCAATCTGTACAGGGACAATAGGTGATGGACCCACCAAGCCCTTCGGTAGCTTGGGTTCAGGCCCTCTCTTTAGCCTGTCCATATGACTTTGCTTGTGTCTGACAGGCAGGGGTTGACTTTTCACAATCTGCACAGACTTGGGCACTTTACTGCTTTTCTGGATCCGGTGTGAGCAACTCTTGAGTGGGCTCTTCATTGAGGGCCCCTGAAGCTTCCCTGCTGCTTTTGGTGGTGTCTTGCTTGCTCTTCCTTTTGAGGTGCACTCTCTCTGGAAGTGACCTTCCCCTCCACAACAGTAACAAATAGCTGGGCCAGTCAACCTCCTGTCTTGGGAAACATTGGGCTGTTCAGCTGGTCCCACTGGGACTTCTGTATTTAGCTCTTTTTGTACCGGAGGCATGCCCGATTGTGAGACCACCTTTGTCATTAGCTCAGCCAGCTTGTTGACTGTCTGTTCTAACTGGATGATCCTTTGGTTGGTGTCCACAGCATTTACCAACCCAACTCCAGCGATAAGCTTGGTCACCGGGTCTGCCATCGCTCCCTTAGCTGCTAGCGTGGCTTCTTCTTCCCGAACCCACTTGATCAGATCAATGTAACGGGTGGTCCCCCCAGCTCCTCGGGTTCTCAATTTGATCACAATAGGGTCTAGTGGCTGAGCCCCTTGGAGGATTTGCTTCACTCTCACTTGATCCACTTCTTTAGAGTCTATGCCTTTCTTTAGTAAGATTTGGTGAATAATCTTATCAAGGCGTCGGATGTAATTAGATAATTTCTCTCCCTCCCACTGGTAAGTGTGCTTCAACTGGTAGTGGAGATCCTCTACATCCTCAACTCTGCCAAACACTGTTTGAAGGGCAGCAAGGTAATCATATGCTGTGCAATCTTGCTGACTTAGCTTTAAATTCCTCACTGCTTCAGATGCAGCACCTCTTAGACACTCTGCTATTCGCTGCTTCTTTTGTGCCTCTGGTATGTCCCACTCATCAAGGGCCTGCAATGCCTGATCCATCCAGACTTCATATTCCTCTTCACCCATGGGCAATGGTTGTACCCCTGAGAAGATCTTCAGTTTTCGGTAGCCTGCACCAATATGGGCACCATTACCCTGATTACACTTAGCCATGAATTCTCCCATGGCTGTAAAGAACTCGGGCCCAATCATAGCCACAGGTGATGGGGCAGGTGGCACTTCCGGTGCAGCAGGACTTTCCACAGCTCGGTACTCAGTGTGGGCAAGTTCAGGTCGCACAATCTGAGCTTTGTTACCTTCATCACCCACCTCAACTGTGTCAGTTACAACAAGAGAAGTGACTTGGCAATCCCACTGTAGTAACACCTGGAGATGCCCCATGTGCTCCTCTCTTTGCAGCTTTACAATGCAGCATCTGTTCTGTGGTGCTAGGCGATCTAACAGTCTGTAGATCTGCTCTGATGAGAATTTTGTGACAGGCAATAGTAAAGCAGTACAATGGGAAGGATCCACACCCGCTACCTTGCACCATTTAGTAACATCACTTGGCTCCATCTTGCTGGTTAGAGGGAGACTGGGCGTAGAAAGCTAGTAATCCCGGACGAGCCCCCAAGTGTAGCGCACCCGTAGGTGTTGGCAGTAGTCTATATGAGTCTGCTTTTCTTAACCAGGTGACACCCCAAGGCCCCAGTAACCAGGCACACAAGATGGCAGTGCAACAGGCACAACCTGACTTTATTAAACAGCTGCAGCTGTAAGAGATGATTGGTTAGAAATAAAACAATAATATGGCAATTAGTATTCTGCTAACACTGTAGGAAATATGACAATTTAACAAAGACAACCCCTGTAAGACCCTTCAAACCCCGGTGTGCACACCTAAGTCCTGAAACAGTTGCGTACCGATGGGGGGGCCCCCTTACTGAGTTGAAAGAACTGGATGGGCTGCAAATAGCACAGCAGTCTAAATGAATGGCAAATTCCACCTTAGGTTGCTGCTGAACTGTGCAACTGAATTATCTCCCTGGATGTAACCACAATAAAAGAACTAGTGATGTGTCCCTTGGTAAGGGTATTGATGGTGCTCCCTCTGGTGCTGTTAGAAGTGTGCAGCAATGCTGTCAGCTCTCCTTGAACAATATGTCTCACCCTCCAATGGACTAGCAGGATAATGTCTGTTTTATAACTCCCAAAGTTCCTTAAACTGGTAGCACAAAGGGTTAATAACTTACAGTTGACAAGGAACCTTGCTTCTCTCCACACTGTGGCTTTCTCCTTATCAAGATGGCTGACTGTTGTACTCCTGGATCACAATGGTGCTGACAACAAAACTTCCTCCAGGGAACAGCAGCAAACAGCTTCAAGCAGGCTGCACACTGCAGTGTTCTCCCCTTGCAGGTTAATAGCAGTCTCTCTCTCTGGCTGGTCACTCAGCAGGCTGGAACACAAACCCAGTCTCTAGATCTCTCAGCACATCTCTCCATGCTGGCTGGTCTCTCCTCCTCCTGTTCCAGGCCCTGGTTCCTCCTCCTGTTCCTGGCTGAGAGGGCAGGGCACAGACTGTCTCCTTTATCATTGGCTGGAGAAAATCCCTTCCTTCCTGCAGTCTGAAGCATTAACTAGTTCCTCTGTACTGTAGTGGAAGGCACGGGGGGGACTACATTACCCAGCAGTCTTACAGGTGCAAATATAAAGTGTGCTACATTTTCTTTGTTGCAAACAGGCTGTTTGATTATTGGTATTAATAAGTGCTCTAAATAAATAGTGACCTGAGCAGTTTACAAGCAAAACTGCCAAGACATCCTGCAGCAGTAAAAGCATATACACACGAATCCCCTCCTAGCACAACTTTTCTCCACCTTTAACACTCTCCTTTCCCCTTCTCCACCCCCTCCATGCACATCTGTCTCTGCTCAAGATATTGCTGAGCACTTCAAAAACAAAATTGACACTATCAGAAGGGACATTACACTATTCAACCCCCCCTAGACTTCCACCACCCTCCCTCCACACTCCCCAGTCTCTCCTGTGCTCCTTCACCCCTGTCACTAATGAGGAAGTCTCAAAGCTTTTGGCCTCTTCTCACCTTACCACCTGCCCGCTTGATCCAATTCCCTCAAAACTTCTCCGCAATACTAATCCTTGTCTAATCAAATCCTTAACTCACCTATTTAATCTTTTGCTCTCAACTGGACTGTTTCCTTCTCAACTAAAACATGCTCTCGTCACCCCCATTCTGAAAAAACCCTCTCTTGATCCCTCCAATCTTGACAACCTCCGACCTATCTCTCTGCTACCTTTCATCTCTAAACTACTTGAGCGCCTAGTCTACAACCAACTAACCTCATTCCTCTCTGACAATAACCTGCTGGACCCCCTACAATCTGGTTTTAAGCCACAACACTCCACGGAAACTGCCCTGACTTGACTAACTAATGATCTTTTAACCTCTAAAGCCAACCATCATTTCTCACTACTAATACTGCTTGATCTCTCAGCTGCATTTGACACTGTAGATCACCCTCTCCTCCTCCAGTCCCTCCATTCGCTTGGCCTTCGTGACACAGCCCTGTCCTGGTTCTCTTCTTACATCACCAATCGTTCCTTCAGTGTCTCCTACAATGGAGTATCATCTTCTCCCCTACCTCTTTCTGTTGGAGTTCCTCAAGGCTCTGTCCTGGGACCATTACTATTCTCCCTCTATACTTCCTCCCTCTGCAAATTAATCAACTCGTATGGTTTCCACTACCATCTCTATGCTGACGATACTCAGATCTATCTCTCGTCTCCTGATCTCAACCCAGAACTCCTAACTCGCGTCTCCTCCTGCCTGTCCGCTATCTCTACCTGGATGTCACAACGCTACCTTAAATTAAACCTCTCTAAAACTGAAATGGTTCTCTTTCCTCCAACTAACACCAGTATCACCCCGGAAGTATCCATTATAGTTAACAATTCCACTATCACCCCCTCTCCCCAGGCCCGGTGCCTTGGGGTTATCCTAGATTCTGCCCTGTCATTCACTCCTCATATCCAGTCACTTATTAAATCATGTCACTTCCACCTAAGGAACATATCCAAAATATGATCATTTATCACCCAAGATGCTGCCAAAATTCTTATTCACTCTCTCATCATATCGCGTCTAGACTACTGTAACTCTCTTTTAATTGGCCTTCCCCTCCAGAGACTGTCACCTCTCCAGTCCATAATGAACACTTCTGCGAGGCTCATATACCTCAGCAACCGCTCCTCCCCTGCCTCGCCATTCTGTCAATCCCTGCACTGGCTTCTGTTACCTTTCAGAATCAAATTCAAATTAATGACACTGACTTTCAAAGCACTTCATAACTCTGCCCCACCCTACATCTCTGAACTCCTCTCTATATACTCACCCAACCGCTTACTATGCTCCTCTACTGACCTGCTACTCAACTCTTCTCTCATTACCTCCTCACATGCTCGCATTCAAGACTTTGCTAGGGCTGCACCCCTCCTCTGGAACTCTCTCCCACTGTCTGTCCGACTTTCTCCCAACCTTTCTACCTTCAAGAAATCTCTTAAAACGCACTTCTTTCGAGAAGCCTACCCTCACTCTGCTTAAAGGACAACGAAAGGTTAATCAACATGCATTGCTGAAAGCAAAGGCATTCTCCCTTATCACTTACTGTGCACAGTGAATTCTGTGTCCATGCTTTCATTCATATGTAAATTAACTTCCAGCAGAATCCAAACCACTGAGCTGGGTGACGTCAGCAAAATCTCTTCATGTTCCCACCCCACTGCCTCGGGCACAGAACAGACTCCTAAGCTCATTTTCTTTCAATCTGCGCATGCATCTAATTAAAACACTCCTTCTCTCCGTCCTAGCCTCCTAAATTCATTTGCATGCTCTTCATTTGCCCGCCCACCAGCCAATAGGAATCTATGCTGCTGGTCTCCTGGACAACGCTCAATCCCTTTCTTTCTCAGAGCTGCTGGCAGGTTCACAGTTCGCACAGACTGCAACTACCAGCAGAGTGAGGGGCAAGTTTAACCCTTTTATATCACTTAATTTTCTATCCACCATGGGTATAATGATAAATACGTCAGGGGTCATGTAGAGGAATGTTGGTGCATGCGCATTGATTATTTATTGCAGCAGTGTGTCCTTTTCTAAGATGGCAGCTGTGTTTCAATCAAAAGGCAGAGACTTTACCCAGTGGAAATCTTTAGTAAAACAAGTTAATTCTTAAAAAAAACCTAGCGATTGGGTAGTGCTCTATGAGGACTACTATCAGGGACACTACATAGATTTTGACTTTCGTTCTCCTTTAACTACCAAACGCAACACTACATACAGTACCACATTTCTCACCCACTTAATTCGATCTTGCCCACTCCCACACCTTGTGTATTACTCCCTTCCCTTTAGAGTGTATGCCTATGCATAGGGCCTTCCTCACCTTTTTGTACCTGTATTGATTGTGATGTATGTAACTCCATATGTTCTATGTATATAATTCATGTGATTTAGTTGTATAATCACATTTACTTTACAGTACTACGCAATATGTTGGTGCTATATAAATACATGTTAATAATAACAATAATAAATAGTGGATTTAAACTGTGGTATAAACTGTGTACAATCAGTTATGTAAGTTTGTGATCGAATGGGGGAGATGGGGGACAGCTTCTTAAAATTAGGTTAATCTGTAATACACTAAACATTCTCAGTTTAATAAATTAAATATGGAACCCAAATGTGTTTTATCTATTAAAACACCCACAGGGTCGGACTGGGGGGCCCAGGGCCCACCGGGACTGCTGGTCCAGGGCCCCCCGCCACTCGACCGCCGTCCTACCGCCGCCCTACCGCCGCCATGCGCATGCGCATGCGCGAGCAGCGCTTCTCGTTGAGCAAGCAGCAATGCGCATGCGCAAGCGGCGACGCGATGCGCATCGCCAGAAACTTTTTCAAAGTTATTATACTATTAGAGGTGGCCTGGCCCGGCGGGGGCCCACGAGGGTCGGGGCCCACCGGGTTTTTTCCCGGTGTCCCGCCGGGCCAGTCCGACACTGAACACCCATGTCTGTTATAAAGGTATTTAAAAATATCAGCTGTCTGTCATATACTGTACCTACGCTGCCTTTATGCCTTCTGCACTTCCAAGATTTTACTGCTCTCCTCACATTCCCCATGCCTCCTCATATCTAATTGTGTAGTCAGTACTGGGAATAGGCATCGGGTCCCCTATTCTGGTGCATAAAAAGATTTTGGGATGATACAAAGAGATACTTACATCAGAAAATAACATTTTTTTATTATCTATCATAATATTGTCTTTGAATGCTATTTATAATTTTGCCATAATAGCATTTGCCTGATGTTTTTACATTACATTTCTTACTACCCGTTACTCTATGAGGGGGCTCCCATATTTGTGCAGCAGTAGTCTGCATTAGAAACTCTGACAGGTTAAGAAGGGACAGACAGGTTGGCAAAAGTCAGGTTTAGGACCTTTAAGTGACAATTACTTACAAAAGCAGAACTATCAACAAAATACCTATAGGTTACTTTTAATGTAGATTAATATTTTGAAAAGGAAATTTTTAGTTTCAGTATCACTTCAATAACAGTGTTCACAAAATGGTGCCTGCCTGCTTGCTGTAAATGTGTAATTCCAAGACTGAAGGAAACACAATTTAACAAATTTATATTGTGTAAGTAACAATTATTTTGCTTCACAGACCCAGCAGAAACCCATAGTTCGGCTTTGTGTAACTCCGCATCACTGCCCCGTCACCACCTCACCCTGTACTTGTCACTTTACTGTGCAGGAGGGCGAGACGAACGAGGGTGGAGGGCTTGCCTTGGACACTGCTTACATTTGGTAAACAGGGCTCCATCTGCAAAACAACAGGGAGAAGTAAATGTCCAATGTGATATGCAATTCATTTTGGTATAGATATACAATTATTTTTGCTAAGCAGTAAATGTTTTCAAACACATTTTTTTTTGCTATTTCTTGTTATATTCATAAAAAGATCAGGGATGCAGCACAATTGTAGTTTTCAGACTGAAAAGTTTAGTTATTCCTGATCTGAAACTGTCTCTTCTTATTTATATTCTTCCCAATAGCTGAAAAAAATGTAACTAGAGCAACCATCAGTAGCTTTTCTAAAGATGCAGATAACAGCAATTAGCAAAATTTGAATGCAAAGTGCATTTTACTCACAGTGCTGCAGTTTTCCCCCAAATTCCCTAACTCAACATGCATGCAGTTCACCATTGCAGATGTGATTAGTGTCTGTTTTAGTAAGTTGAGGCACACGTTTTTCTTTGTGTGGATTCTAGCAAATGCTGTAAGATACCATAGACAGTCACGTTTTGGCCTATGCAGAGGGCTGCTTGGGCCCCTGAGTGCCTGAAATACAAGGGCCTGCTGATTATTCATACTGTGATTTTACTGGTAAGTCTGGAATTATGTAGTTCTTATTAGTTATTTTTAAAGTGATTTTATAGCCCATTTTTAAAGTTACTTAAATTTTTATGTTACTGCCATATTTCATATTCCATTGTACATTGATCTTATTGGCAGGTCAAGGGTTATGCAGTGCTCAAAGTTTAAGATTGATTGTATTGGAGAGAGGTGGGTGCCCAGGAGTGCATATATAAAATTCAGTACTTGTTTGGATCACTGGTTTTTATGCACAGCTTTAAAAAGTGCAAAAATTGTACAACGGTAAAGAAATAATGAGGCCCATTTCATTGGGTACTGGTTTTTTTTTTTTGAAAATAGTCTTTATTCAATTTTCAAGAATATACAGAAAGCAAAGAAGGCATCAAGAAAAAATATTGACAATTGGCAGTATGACAATTTCCAACAAAAATGCAATATAAATAAAGATGTAAATTACAGTGTCAGCATATCAATTCAACATTGCCGTAATATAATGGTTGCCTTGAGAAACTTCCTGTGTCATGGAAGGAGGAAGGAAAACAAGGGACAGAAAAGGTGGGTAAAAAAAAGGCAAGGAAGAAAAAGAAAAGAAACAAGAGAGTATCTCAACTCTTACAACAAACCATCTCAGTGTAGTAACATCCATGGTGGTATTCATAATGCAGGCATGGTATATGTAAGGTGGTATTAAAGTTAAGGGCTGTTCATTCTAGAAAGGACGTCAAGGCCATTGTCATACAGTAAGTCCTCTATATTGGAGCCACGGGTCCGAGATCCCATGAAAAGTATTGATCTCATCACTAGCCATCATGGTAAGTTTCTCCATTACCATGTAACCATCTATCCTGGATTTGACTAAAAGTATATCAAGAGTAGGCGTTTTCCACGCTTTTGGCTATGATTTGTTTAGCAGCTGAAAAAATTCGGCATATCAATTTTTTCACATGTTTACTACATCCCATGCTTCTGCCGTGAAGCAGTGCCACTGCGGGAAGTTTATTTAAAGTGAGCCCTGTGATGCTAGTGATCATTGTATAAATTCATGTCCAATATCTAGCTGCTTTGGGACAAGACCACCATATGTGTAAGTAGGATCCCACCTGTCCACAACCCCGGAAACAAGTGGGGGATGTAGCAGGATACCATTTAGAATTTTTTTCCGGGACTAGGTACCAGCGTAACATAACCTTCTGAGATGTTTCTTGAATTAAGATGCTGGGGGAGCATTTTGTTATATCCAGAAACCTATCTTCCTCTTCCAAAGTTACATGAAGCTCCCATTCCCATTGCCTAATGTATAGTAAGTCCTTTAATGGCTGATGATGAGCTATCTGATCATAGATTCTGGAGATAGCACCCTTATACATTGATTGATGGCACAATCGTTCAAACATAGTGGGGGGGAGGTAAGGTTCGAGATTCATTTCCTATTATAGTTAAGAAATAGTGTCTCATCTGGGCATACCGGAAAATCTCGGAAGTAGGCATGTGATATGTGGTCGTCAAAGTGCGGACATCTATAAACTTGTGATTTGGAGTCAGTTGGGCTATCGTGGACAGATTTTTTACATTCCACCACTGAAAAGCCGTTCCTGCCTGACCAGGAGGAAATTCAGAGTTTTTTAACATAGATAGGGCTGGGTGGTAATATGAGGACAATGGGTACTGAGTCCGGATATTCCTCCATAATGACAGTGAGTGGGTCACTGTGGGAGGTAGTGTGGGATTTGCGTTCCCTTTAGTCCAGATGAGATTACTAAATAACAGATTGCCAACCTGCGATTGTTCTATATCTGTCCAAAGTGGAGAGTGATTGGTGACATGCCATTCAGTCATCTGGGCCAATTGCGCTGCGATATAATACATACGGAAATTTGGGACCCCCAGTCCTCCCCTGCGTCTACTCCTATAAATCACACTTGCCTTCATCCTTGCTCTTTTACTCCCCCCAGACAAATTTCTGACAAGAGGATTGGAGTTTAGTTAGGGTAGTCATAGGAGGGATTACTGGTAGTGTGTGGAAAAGGTACTGCAACTGTGGAAGAATCGACATCTTCAAGGCATGAATTTTACCCAGCCAAGACAGTTTCATTGATTCCCATGTCCGAAGTGTAGAGAATATATTTTTAAAAACCTTAGGGTAATTAGCAACAGAGAGAGTATTGTAATCCGAAGTTAACAGTATGCCTAAATATTTGATAGTCTTGGGTTGCCATTGGAACTCGAAGTTTAGTTCTAGTATTTTTTGGACGTGGGCAGGGAGATTAATGTTCAATGCTTCTGACTTCTGTGAGTTAACTTTCAGTCCTGAAATAAAGCCGAAGTCAGTGAGGATTTTATATAAGTGCGGGAGTGAGGTCATTGGTTTAGTGAGTAACAGCATTATGTCGTCAGCGTATAACACACATTTATGGGTTTTGTTTTGTTTTGAGAAAAGGCCCATCTGTCTGTCTTTTCACTTACTGCGTCAGGTTATCCCCGGGCAAGTTCAGGCAAGGCATGATGGGGGAAGATGCCATACTGGAACATTGTTAGCAGTGCCAGAGGTTCGTCCATTCCAAAGGCAGCCAACATCCAGTTCACGTGATACGCGCGGAGCTGTGCGGATGTAAGCAGAGGAGCGGTGCGCAGGTACGCATGTGATGTGTCACGACGCACGTCACACCGGACAATGAGGGCAGCAGGAGGGGGCTGACTGAAGGCGCATTATGTGCATATTTATTCTACTCTCTGTCACTGTGTCACAAGCGGGTTTTTTTCCCCATAGGACCATAACCGCACACTTTATTTTTTACACAGTACAACTTTGCAGATATTATAGAGGCTAAAATGCCCCTTGTGTTGATCCAAATTTTGCCGCCTGAGGCGAGATTCTCAGGCTGCCTCATTATAGAAGGGCCCCTGTGCTTTGTTAGCTTTTTGAAAGTATTTTTGCTTTACCCATGATAGCCTTTTAATTTCCTGCTCTGTCATTAACAAGTTCAGTTCTGTTCTAGTTTTCTCTATTTGTTTCCAAAGAGAGGTAGTAGGGGTAAGTTTATGCTCTGACTCGAGCCGATTCAATTGGGACATTAAGGTTGTCATTTTCACTCTCGCAACTTTTTTCCGTTTAGCCAAGGCTTGTATCATCAGGCCTCTGACAAATGCCTTGTGGGCTGCCCAGAGTGTAGAGGTCTTCATGCCTGGGGTTGTATTGGTTACAAAAAAAGCTAACATCTCATTTTCTAAGTCTTTCAATACAAGCAGGTCAGACAATAATGTATCATCAAGCCTCCAGGTATAGAGTTGAGGTCGAATAGCAACTCCCCTTAACTGAAGTTTTACAATAGAATGATCTGACCAAGGGCAAGCATGTATAGAGGTCAGCTGTTTATTAAGGAGGATCATGTCTATCCTTGAATAGGACTTACTGTATGTGGATGGGAGAAAAATGTAAAGTCCCTTTTATAAGGGTGAGATTCCCTCCAGGAGTCCACCATAGAGTATTTGTGCAGTAGGATCAAGAAAAAATGCGGGTGGCGCTGTTGTTTATTAAGGGAGGGGCCTTGTCTGTCCATAGATGGGTTCACTACCTCATTAAAATCACCTCCCAAAATGAGCTGTCCTGTTTGGTGCTTCTCAAGTGCAGCAAAAAATTTATGGAAAAAAGGTTTCTGTCGTTAATTGGGGGCGTATACTACCGCTAGAGTGATTAACGTATCATCTAACAAACCCGTGAGGATAAGATATCTCCCATCTTTATCTTTAAAAGTAGATTGAATGTCAACATTTAACCTTTTATGTAAGCAGATAGCAACCCCACAATGTTTTTAGTAGCATTGGCAGTATACACTTTGGGGTATTTTCTATGAAAAAACTTAGGTTCAGAAGTTTGGGAAAAATGCGTTTCCTGTAAAAACAGCACATCTATATGCATAGAACGCCTTTGCCCGCTTGAGCGGGGAATTTAGCCCTTTGAGGTTATGAGAAGCACATATCAAAGCCATGGTAATGTAATACAGGTAGCTGCGAATCTTACACCATCACTGAATTCAAGGTTCAAAGGCAATAATACCATCAGGATATCAGGAGAGTTGAGTTCAAAAAACAACACAATAGTACACAAAACAACAAGTATAGAAAAACATCTTCTAAAGGAAGAACTTTTAACTAGAGAACCCCGGCATGCAGGGGTGAGCCGAGACATGTAATCGGCTACGGGGGGGGGGCTCCCCCAGGGGGGACAATACATTTACACCCAAACATGTTAACGGCAAGCAATGATAACAATCATCTCAAACAGGGTACAATAATCATACTTTACGACTATGGTTGCTTTTGCCAAAGTGGGGATACGGAACCTTGTTCGACACTGGGGCGCGTGGTCATGGAGCATGGAGAGGTAGTCGGAGAAGTAGTCAGTTTAAGTCGCACCAATAAGTCCATACCCTCTGGTACCGAAGAGACGGTGTGGGATCTGTTGTTGTAGGAGAATGTCATTCGGAAGGGAAATCCCCATCTATACTTAAGATGGTTGGCTGTTAGGATTTCAATCACCGGCTTCATATCCCTCCGTCGCTTTAGCGTGATGCCAGATAGTTAGGAGAACAGGGTGTATTTAGAGCCATTGTAATCCAAGTGGGAAGCCGACCTGGCGGCCTGCATAATTGCCTCCTTGGCGGTGTAATAATGGAGGCGCGCAAATATGTCCTTAGGTGGGCCTCCGTCATGTCTAGGGCCCAGTGCCCTATGTACTCTGTCCAAAAGCAATTTGTCCCTAGGAATTTCGGGGACGAGGACTGCAAGCAGTGACGGGATTTCTTCCTGAAGATTTGCCACGGAGTCTGGTAAGCCACGAATCCGTATGTTGTTCCTACGGGACCGATTTTCTGCATCCTCCATCCGGTCATTCAGGCCTTTAATTTGCTGTTGGAGGTCAGATATTGCGGTCGCAAGAGCCGTAGTTTCCACAACTAGTTCATCCACTTTATCTTCTATGGCACAGACGCGGCCTCCCAATTCCTTAATTTCCTGCGTCACACGTTGAGTAATGGTTTCCGCAACTTCCCTCAACTCCGCCTGAAGCATTTGTTTAAAGCGGCTTATGAGCGAGGCATCCCCAGAGTAGCGTGGAACCTCCGTTGGTTCTTGCTCACCGTCTCCTTGCTCTAGGTCGGGCTGCGATTGCAAGGAGCTGTGTGGAGGAGAGGAGTCGTCCATGGCGGCCATCTTAGGAGTGGCGGTCTGTTTAGAGGAAGACGCAGTAGTAAGTGTGAAACGCTTAGGTGCAGCTTGTTTCTTTGGTCGTGCGCCCTTAGGCATGATGTGGAGTCCTTATAGCAAGGAATCGGCTATGGATGCTCGCGAAAAGTCCGAAAAAAGGCAGTTTGTCCCCCTGGGAACGGAGATAAAGTGAAACGAGTCAGTTCAGTTCAGTTCAGCATCGTTGGCCACGCCCCCCATTGGGTACTGTTTTATTGAGTTCTACAGATTATACTTTGCAGAAAAAGATAGGAAGTGGTCAGAAAAGAAACCAACAAGGGGAATGTACTTTTTAAATGGGATAATCAAATATTTCCAGGATGGGTTGCACCAGTGTTGGACTGGTGTCCCAGGGGCCCACCAGAAAGCCTTAGGTTGAGGGCCCACTTTTCAAACTATTATACCTCCTCTCCTCATTCACTCTCTATGTTCTCCTATTCTCTGTTCCCTACATACTGTACTATACTATTCTTCCATTATTAAGCCACTTTGTTCCCATAAATAGGGATTGACCATGAAATATGCTAAATGGTTAGAAGCAAGAGGTCCACTGACACCTGGGCCCACTGGAAGTTTTCCTGGTATCCCGGTGTGCCAGTCCGACACTGGGATGCACAAACAATATCCTAGAATGCTGGACAGTTTAGGGATACGGTTTAAATTTTTATTAAATGTAATGACAGAAAAAAACTCAATGACCATATAAAGAACACAACTGAGTGCTTCTATGTAGGGCATAGTACTCAAAAGTAATTTCTTCTTGCCTCCCCCCTTTCTTCTTTCTGTATCCCCCCCTTTTTTCTTTTTCACTTATGTATTTATCATTTACTCATTTTATTTCTTTCTTTATGTACATTTCTTTTTTCTTCAAAATCAATAAAAATTATATTGCAAAAAAAAAAAGAAGTAATTTCTTATATTTATATGGTTGGTACATGACAATATGATTCACTCTTACATTTTCAGGATGATGAGCAATTGACATTTCTTTTTCTGTTGGATTAGGAGTATCACTTAAAACAGCATCTGTTGTTAAAGTTTTAGGGGCCTATTTATCATGCTGTGTAAAAAGAGGAGAGAAGCATTACCAGTGATGTTGCCCATAGCAACAAATCAGCAATGAAATCTCAACAGTTTGAAAACAAAAGTAAATATCTGATAGGTGCTATGAGCAACATCACATACTTCAATTTTTACACAGCATGATAAATAGACCCCTTAGAAGATTTTTTTTTATTTTTTGGACAAGTTGCTTTTTTGTGCTACAGCACAAGATTGTCCCATGGGTGGTGGTTGTTTTTTTGGTTGTTGGTCTGTAACAAAGACAGGAATGTGTTAATCATCCATCAGCAAATGGCAGAATGTTCACAAAATCTTGATGCTATTTCTTATGCATATACAGAGTTTTTGCTTTAGTGTAACTTTACCTTCAAAAAAAATCTCTCTCTCCTCCCTTATCATTTAAATTAGACACTATTTAGGTATAATTAATAGATTGCATAGTTTTATTAGATTGATAGATTATTTAGTTACAGAGATTATATAGAGAGAGTCACACAGACAGACAGACTATCACACATCTTCAATGGTTGTTTGACCTTTTTTTTTTTTTTGGCTAAGAATGTTGAAATCTGACTAATTGTTTTATGTGGAAATGCTCTTACAATCTCCGAATATTTGGAGATTTTAAATGGTGGTGACTGCAACACCAACATTTGTGTGCCTCATAACTTACAACCTCATAACTTACATATTGGTTATGAGGAGGTCACATGCTTCCTAACAATACCAAACAGGGCTAGCCTATACCCACCTGTTAGGAGGGCTGGTTCCTGGGGGACTGGAAAGTGGGAACCTATTAGTGTTTGGTATTGTTCTTCTTGCCCACATATGGATCACAGCCTGCCCATGTTTTTATTATAGTATTGGGTACTGGCAAGTACCCATATTATATTAAGGGATATTGGGGAATATTGCCTGAGAGTATCAAACCCCCTGCAGGGGGTCATAAATGACATGTTCCTGGGCACTCCTACCTCATGCATAAGGTAATGAGGGGAGTGTCCCAGCAGGAAATAAAAAGGTGACATTCCCAATATCACATTGTCATACAAGGAGGCTCCATTTATTCAGTGGATTGTATGTCCAGCTTCCAACTCGTGCCTCAGAGGAAATACACTGACAACTTCAAAACTTGGTAAAGTAAGGGTTTTCTTTGTGTTTTTACTCCCTTTTATTTTATTTACTGTATTTGCAACTGTGTGTCACCTTTGTAATATAATTTTTATATATATACATATGCACTGTTTCTTTTAAATATTAAATATCATTTAATACGTTAGTCCTTGTGCTCTAAACGAACTCATTGCCCATTTGAACTAGTACGGCTAGCAGGAAAGTGTGTTTGAATGTAGATTAACCCTTTGGCTGCTGGAGTGCTTGTTAGACTAGTAGGATCTTACCCTGAGTAACTACCATAGGAGAGAGTGTTTGATGCATTGTGTAGTGTGAGTTATTACCTGTTAAAGAGGGCAGGGGAATAGTCACATTAGATTTCTATCGCCTGTTAATGATAGATGGTGGCAGCGAATGAACTTTGTGGGTTAGGTGTGTTTTTGGGGTGTCTGATGTTAGTCTAACCTGTGTGTAAGGTGATTGAGAGACGGATTGTAACCCCTTGTAGCCAAACCCAAGAGTTAAGTGTGGTTGAGTGAGTCGCTTTTGTGACAATTGGTTGGCAGCGGTGGCATAATTTAATTTTTTATTAGAGCATTAGTGCTTGGATTAAGTGTTTAACCCTTGCACTAAAGGACTGTACATCCTTGCGAGGAATATACAGTCTTCAAGGACAAACGCAGTGCATAGTCTAGAAAAGACATACTTGCAAACAGTAGTGCCCTTCCCTTCTTTTTTCTTTCCTATCTTTTATTTGGCAATTGTCCTCTGAGATGGCATCTTACAAGAGGCAGAGCAAGGAACAGCTGTCCAGACTCTGTGAGGAGAGAGGGATTGCAGTAGCAAATCAGACCAAGGAATGGCTTATTGCATCCCTGGTTGAAAGTGACCAAGAGTCCAGCACTGGGCAAGTGGGCCAAACCATGGACATTGCTATTGGCCAGTACCACTCTGATGAGAGTGGCAGCAACAGTTCGCAGAGTGGTACAGGATCTTCTCTGCAACTGGTTTTGCAGCAGCTGGGCTCATCGGACCCTAACTTACGGCTGCAACTTATACTGCAATACCAGCAGGCCGAGGCTGCAGCAGCAGAACGCCAGGCCGCAGCAGAGAGGGAGGCAGCTGAGCGCCAAGCAGAGAGGGAAGCAGCAGCAGCGGCAGCAGCAGCGGCAGCAGCAGAGAGGGAGGCAGCTGAGCGCCAAGCAGAACGACAATTCCAGCTGGAGATGGCACGGCTCCAAAAAGGTACTGCCCCATCTCACAGCAGTGACTCCAGGGAGGCCAATGTCTTCAAACCCCGTCTGGAGAATTTTCCCGTGATGGAGAAGGATGGGGATCTGGACACTTTTCTGAGGGGGTTTGAAAAAACCTGCAGGCAATTTCATTTACCCCGTGAGCAGTAGGCAAGTTTCCTGACCCCAGGGCTTAAGGGCAAAGCTCTGGAAGTTTTTGCGGACCTTCCACCAGAATATGATGGGGACTATGATGAAATAAAAAAAGCTTTAATTAGGCACTTTAACCTCACCCCAGAGGTACACCGCAAGAAATTCAGGAGTCTACTGCGTGGGGCCCACGACAGCTACACTGATGTGGTTGGGAGGCTGAGAATCACCTTCCATCAGTGGGTGCAGGGTCGCAGTGTCTCAACATTTACAGAATTGGAGGACCTGATGATACTGGACCAGTTCCTGTGTATCTGTCCAGTGGAAGTCCAGCAGTTTGTCCTTGACCGTGAGCCCAAAACTGCTGATCAGGCAGCACAAATTGCAGATGCATATACTGCAAACCGGATGCCAGCACCAGGAAGCCTATTCCAAACCCAGGGTCCCATAGCTGGAAAGGAGGAAAGTCAGGAGGAAGCCCCTCCTTCCCTTCTTATAAACCGGGGGGATCTGCAGCTGCTCCTGCCGGAAGCCCAGGGGTAAGGCCGGGGCAGGTGGATGCACGCCGCTGTTTTATATGTAATAAGGTGGGCCACCTTAGTCATGTCTGCCCTGACAAAAGGAAACCTACACCACCTGGAAAACCCCCTGGCCCATCTACTTCTGTTTTGTTTGTTGCTGGGACGGAGGGGAGCCACAAGGACAATCTGCAGCCGGTTACCGTGGGCACTCAGGTAACTGTGGGACTCAGAGACACAGGAGCAGAGGTGACTTTAGTGCGCCCAGAGCTAGTAAACTGTGAGGATATTATTCCCGGGAAGACCATGGCTGTCACAGGATTTGGGGGAGTCCATCCTGCAGTGCCCATGGCACGGGTTTACCTGGATTGGGGAGCAGGGAGGGGGTTGCAGGAGGTAGGGGTGTCGGATACCATCCCTACTAATGTGTTACTGGGTACTGACTTGGGCAGGTTGGTGTCACAGTATGTGCCCGCAGGGGACCCTCTGGAGCCAGCAGAGCCCTACGTGAATCCTGCTCATCTACAGGTATCTGATAATGATGTTGATTGTGATGGGCGCTGGGAGGGAAATCAGGATGTGGTTGCATGCAATTCTGTATTAGAGCCAGCTGAATCCCCATGCATAGACCTGGGGGGAGGGGAAGTGTATGTCCCATCTCTATCTCGGGGGGAGAACAATTTCACAGGGAGTGTAGGGGGATTCCCAGTAGCAAGCCACTGTGATGTGGGAGGGGGGAACCTCCCCTGTGTTGCAGCAGTAACCCGGCAGCAGTCTGTAAGGGCAAGCCAGTATCAGACTGGGGGTACAGGGCTGGAGGTTCTGTCACTGAGTGGGGAGGAGGGCCCCTCTAAAGGAAGTCCCCTGCCTGTAGCGTTGCTGTGTCCTGACCCAGAGGACAGGGGGGTTCCAGCTTCTGGGGCCCTGCTCACACTCACACCAGATCCCAGGTTTGAGGCAAGCGGTCGGGAATTTGAGGCAGCCCTCCTGACCGATGCCAGCCTCGAAAAGATGAGAGGCCTTGCAGCCCAACCCCCTGCTGAGACTGATAAAGAAAGAATATACTGGCATGAAAATAGGTTGTACAGGGAATCCATGCCTACAACTACACAAGAGAAGTGGGTAAGTGACAGGCAACTAGTGGTGCCTTTGCAATTTAGGGAACAGCTTCTAAGAATAGCTCATGAAATCCCCCTAGCTGGGCATTTAGGGGTACAGAAAACCAAGGCCCATTTAGTACATAATTTCTATTGGCCTAACATGGGTACAGACATTGCCAATTACTGTCGTTCGTGCCAGACTTGTCAGCGAGTGGGGAAAAATGGAGATATGGGAAGGGCCCCATTAGTTCCGTTACCAGTTATTGATGAACCCTTCCAAAGGGTAGCTGTGGATCTCATAGGGCCCTTAGCTATACCCAGCAGTTCAGGGAAACGGTTTATTCTCACTGTGGTAGACTATGCTACCCGGTACTCAGAAGCAGTAGCCCTATCCTCCATCCGGGCAGACAAGGTTGCTGATGCCCTCTTAAGCATATTTTCAAGAGTGGGGTTTCCCAAAGAAATGCTCACTGATCAGGGGACTCAATTCATGTCTAACCTGATGCAGTGCCTGTGTAAGAAAATACAGGTGAACCACCTAATTGCCAGCCCTTACCACCCCCAGACTAACGGCCTGTGTGAACGTTTTAATGGCACTCTAAAGCATATGCTAAAGACCTTTGTAGAATCCCAAGGGAAGGACTGGGAGCGTTATCTCCAACACCTCTTATTTGCCTACAGAGAGGTACCACAGGCATCCACTGGCTTTTCCCCATTTGAACTGTTATATGGGCGGAGGGTACGTGGCCCCTTAGTTCTGGTAAGGGAGGCACGGGAAGGCAAGCTAGATACTCCTGAGGTGTCAGTAGTTGAATATGTAATAAGATTCCGGGAAAAGATGGAGGCATTGACGGGACTGGCACATAACAATGTAATCCAGGCACAGGCCTACCAGAAACAATGGTATGATCGCCATGCCAGAGAAAGAGTTTATGAAGCGGGACAGAAGGTGTGGGTCCTGGTGCCAATGCGTCAGAATAAGCTACAGGCTGCCTGGGAAGGCCCATACACTATTCTAGAATGGGCTAATGATGTGAATTACGTAATTGCCCTAGATGAAGATGGGAAAAGAAAAAAGGTCTATCATGAAAACATGATCAAGGCCCATTATGAGCGGGAGGTCTCTGTAATGCTGGTTTGTGGTATGGCTGAGGAATCAGGTTCTGATCCTTTACTAGATTTAGTTGCGATGGCCCAGGGAACAGAGGGCATAGAAGGGTCACAGGTCAGCAGCATGCTCACCGTTGACCAAAGAACTCAGGTGATGGGGTTACTTAACTCTTATGTTAGTACGTTCTCCGGAAAGCCTGGCAGAACCTCACTAGCCATACACCATGTAGACACCGGGGATAATTGCCCTATCAGGCAGATGGCCTACCGGGTATCCCTGGAAGTATAGGCGAACCTGCAGCGGGAAATAGAGGAGATGATAGGGCTTGGTTTAATTGTGCCATCCCACAGCCCATGGGCTTCCCCTGTAGTTCTAGTTCCAAAGAAGGATGGTACTACTAGGTTTTGTGTGGACTACAGGAAACTAAATTTAGTCACCACCTTTGACGCGTATCCTATGCCCAGGATAGATGAATTGTTGGATCAGTTGGCTGGCGCCCAGTACATTACAATAATGGACTTAAGTAGGGGATACTGGCAAATCCCAATGTCTCCAGAGGCACAGGAAAGGTCAGCATTTATAACACCTTTTGGGTTGTATGAGTTCCAAACAATGCCCTTTGGCATGAAAAACGCCCCCGCCACGTTTCAAAGATTGGTAAATCAACTACTGGGTGGACTAGAAGGCTTTGCGGTAGCATACCTAGATGATATCGCCATCTTTAGCAACTCTTGGGAGGAGCATCTGGGTCACCTGTCCCAAGTGCTAGACAGGATCCAGGGGGCAGGCTTAACCATTAAGCCTGAGAAATGCCAAATAGGGATGACTGAAGTGCAGTACTTGGGACACAGAGTGGGGAGCAGTACACTTCGTCCTGAGCCAGGGAAAGTAGAGGCAATTACAAATTGGCCCACCCCTAAGACAAAGAAGCAAGTAATGTCCTTTCTGGGCACTGCGGGGTACTATAGGAAATTTGTCCCAAATTACAGCGCCTTGGCCAAACCCCTAACAGACCTGACCAAAAAGAAGCTACCCCGTCTAGTGGAATGGACAGCCGATTGTGACCAGGCTTTTAAGACCCTAAAGACTAGCCTGGCCAGTGCCCCTGTTCTACAAGCTCCTGACTTTACCCGCAGATTTGTGGTACAGACTGATGCTTCTAACTATGGCCTGGGAGCTGTCCTAAGCCAGGTTAACAGTAAAGGGGAAGAACATCCTGTTATATACCTGAGCAGGAAACTGTTACCCAGGGAAGTGGCATATGCCACTGTAGAGAAGGAATGTTTAGCTGTAGTTTGGGCCTTGCAGAAATTACAACCCTATCTCTATGGGCGCAATTTCACGGTTATCACAGACCACAATCCACTAAGCTGGTTAAACAAAGTAGCTGGGGATAATGGGAAACTCCTCAGATGGAGTTTAATCCTTCAGCAATATGACTTCACTATACAGCACAAAAAGGGCAGTGAGCATGGGAATGCAGATGGTCTTTCCAGACAGGGAGACTGTGCTGAGCTAATGGGCACAGGGGAAGGCCGATAGGCCATCCTCTGTACCCATTCCTGAGGGGGGAGGTGTCATGCCAGGGCCACCTTGCACTGGCATTTTAAGGGTAAGGCCACACTAGGCGATAGCGCAGCGATTTGACTCGCGGCGACTTTTCGCCGCGACTTTTAATCCGCAATCGCTGGGGAAACTTATGCGCTGGCGTCTATGGGGAATCGCGAGCGTAAAAACACACGCGGCGATCTTTTTTCTATTGTCGCTCGAAATCGCCTCTTGTAGACAAACCCAAGAGTTAAGTGTGGTTGAGTGAGTCGCTTTTGTGACACCAGGGGGCCGATTCATGAAGCTCGAGTGAAGGATTCGAATGTGAAGGATTTTTGGTACTTCGACCATCGAATTGGTTAAATTCGTTCGAATTCGAACGAAATCGAACGAATCGAACGAAAAATCGTTCGACTATTCGACCATTCGATAGTCGAAGTACTTCCCCTTTAAAAAAAACTTCGACCCTCTACTTCGGCAGGTAAAACCTACCGAAGTCAATGTTAGCCTATGGGGAAGGTCCCCATAGGCTTGCCTGTGATTTTTTGATCGAAGGATTTTCCTTCGATCGTTGGATTAAAATCCTTCGAATCGTTCGATTCGAAGGATTTAATCGTTCGATCGAACGAAAAATCCTTCGATCGATCGATCGCAGAATTAGCGCTAAATCCTTCGACTTCGATATTCGAAGTCGAAGGATTTCAATTCGAGGGTCGAATTTCGAAGTATTTTTAACTTCGAAATTCGACCCTTAATGAATCTGCCCCCAGGTGTTTGATAAGTGGATGGATCTTCCATATGTATGCCACCAGGTACTTCAGATACAGTTGAAGGAGAAATTTTCTCCCGTAGCAACGATTCCCAAACGGGGAACTGAACAAGCTGATATGGGCCTCCTCTAGTTTTTTTGGCCTGAAGGGCTTCCGACATTTTTTGTTTCACTATTCTTTTGCAGCTAAATCTATTTTTATTCATTTCAGTGGGTCTGTGTACACTGCTCACACTGTTGATAGATGCTGTGATTTTATTCCAACAGGCTGATTTTTGTGATTAGGATATACGGACCTTGCCAGTTCCAAACAGATCATCATATCTTTCAATCATAGCTGTGATTAGTGCAAAACTTTCTTCAGAGTTACAGTAAACACGTGGCCTTGTTGCCTATTGTCATCATCCAATGAATTGACATTCTTGTGGTCTGAATGGATGTTGGTTTCTGTCCTTGGTGGATTTACTTGGCTTTAAGAACTCCTTGTTCTTCTAAGAGAACTATGTGAGCCACATCTGGAGGTGGTAGGTGGCCTGATTTCCCTTTCACTTGGTTCTTTAGTCACATCACCATGTTGGTTGATATTGTCATGGGCACCGTGTACTGTGTTAGGCTCCATTATCCTTAAAGGGATACAAAAAATGTTTTTTTTTTCAAAACACCTCAGTTAATAGTGCTGCTCCAACAGACTTCTGCACTGAAATTCATTTATCAAAAGAGCAAACAGATTTTTTCATATTTAATTTTGAAATCAGACATTGGGCTAGACATATTGTCAGTTTCCCAGCTGCCCCCAGTCATGTAACTTGTGCTCTGATAAACTTCATTCATTCTTTACTGCAAGTTGGAGTAATACCCCCCCCCCAGCAGTCTAACCAGGGAAGGTAACCAGATAGCAGCTCCCTAACACAATATAACAGCTGCCTGGTAGATCTAAGAAAAGCACTCAACAGTAAAATCCTGGTCCCACTGTGACACATTTAGTTACATTGAGTAGGAGAAACAACAGCCTGCCAGAAAGCAGTTCCATCCTAAAGTGCTTGCTCTTTCAGAAAGCACATGACCAGGCAAAATGACCTAAGATAGGCTACCTACACACCAATATCCTCTCATCTAAGGGGGAAATTTTTTTTTTGCCTTTGAGACACACTTATAGACACAATGACATTAACACCAAATAATGACATTGGCTACACAGAGAAAATTCAATGCAATTGAAAAAAACATTGCGTTGTGATAATGCTTAGCTTAATTTTTTGTTACTTGACCATATCTTTGTGTTTCATCATAGCTACTGCTGTTTTTCTTTACGACACCCATCTAGTTGTTACAGTATGTGACCCTAGTAAGTAGCTAAGGTTTGTAATTGCAGACTAGAATAGTATTAGTATTGTTGAGGGGTGCACTCAGGATCTCAAAATGTAGTACAGAGCAAATGAAAAAAACAACATAAGTTGAACAATTTGTCCAATAAAGAAATTCAAGGTCTAAAACTATTAGAAACAAATAAAGACATAATAATTAAACCCAGTGATAAGGGTGGAAATATTGTCATTCAGGACAAAGAAGCATAAGTGCATGAATGCATGTGTCAACTGAATGACAAAAACTGCTATAAACTACTGAAGAATGACCTAACAAAACAATTTCAAATGGAATTACTATCAATACTTAATACAGGGAAAGACAAGGGGCTAATCAGCAAAGATGAATTCACCTACATGGAAGTCAAATCCCCAGTCATACCCACTTTCTATACGATTCCCAAAATACACAAAAATACCACATCCCCTCCAGGTTGTCCCATAATATCAGGCATAGGGAGTCTCACAGGGAGTCTCTCTAACATATATATATTGATGCAATTTTAAAACCATTTGTAAGTAGCCTTCCATCTTACATCCAGGATACAATGGATGCACTCAGACATCTAAATGGCATATCACTCAGCCAGGAACAATACCTTGCCTGTCTAGATATTGAATCATTGTACACGAGTATACTACATGAGATGGCTACTTGTGACACTTTAGATCAGAGAGGTCAATAATATTCTGAACATAACAATTTTGTGGTGGAACTTTTGGACTTTATCCTTAAGCACAACTACTTTACCTACAATGGGAAATACTACCAACAACTTAGAGGGACAGCCATGGGAAGTGCATGTGCTCCCACATATGCTAATATATATCTAAGATGGTGGGAGAGAAATTTAGTCTTTAATGAAGCCCTCTCTGTATTCACTGACAAGATTCCTCTCTGGCTACGCTATATAGATGACGTAGTACTGATATGGTCTAGGACTCCAAAAGAATTCTTAGTTTGTAGACAAACTGAATAGGAACATGATTAATCTGAAAGAAACTGCAGAAATAAATAAAAATAAGGTAAACTTTCTGGACATCACATACAGGGCCGCCATCAGGGGGGGACAGGGGGGACAAGCGTACCGGGCCCGGGCATGAAGGGGGGCCCGGCAGCGCTGCATTTTTTTGAAGATCCGGGCCCCCCTTACGAGCGCCCGAGCCGTACGTCTTGCCTCTTCAGTGCCGAATGCGGAAGTGCCGAAAAGCCGAAGCCGATGCGACGAAAAGACCCGAAGTCACGGAAAAAGCCGAAGTCCCGAAGCGCCGAAAAGACCCGAAGTCACGAAAACAGCCGAAGCCGAAGTCCTGAAGCAGCGCAAAGACCCGAAGTCACGAAAACAGCCGAAGCCGAAGTCCTGAAGCGGTGAAAAGACCCGAAGTCACGAAAGGAGGCGAAGTTGAAGTACTGAAGCCATGAGTTCAATTCTACTGAACACCAGTTTGTGTTTTTTTTTTTTTTAATCCCCTGGCCACCAATGTATTATTTTAATATTCTATAGGCCCCTGCCACCAATCTTTTTTTTAAAACTTTTGTTTTTGGGGCCCCAATTTTTTTTTTAACTCGTAAGGGGCCCCTTGCCACCATTGTTTTTTTTTGGGTTTTTTTTTTAAAAAAAAATTAATTTTCTTTTTGGTGGCCCCAAATTTTTTTAACTTGTAAGGGGGCCCCTGCCACCAGTTTTTTTTTCAAAAAAAAATTATTTTTTTTTAAAATTTTTTTGGGGCCCCAATTTGTTTTTAACTTGTAAGGGGGCCCCTGCCACCATTTTTTTTTTTTTCAAAAAAATTTTTTTTCTCCAAATTTTTTTTTTGGGGCCCCAATTTGTTTTTAACTTATAAGGGGGCCCCTGCCGCCAATGTTTTTTTTTTTTTCAAAAAAAAATTAATTTTTTTTCAAATTTTTTTTTGGGGCCCCAATTTGTTTTTAACTTATAAGGGGGCCCCTGCCGCCAATGTTTTTTTTTTTTTCAAAAAAAAATTAATTTTTTTTCAAATTTTTTTTTGGGGCCCCAATTTGTTTTTAACTTAGAAGGGGGCCCCTGCCACCAATGTTTGTTTATTTTTTAGTTTTTTTTACATTTTTTTTTGTTGGGGCCCCAAGTTTTTTTTAACAGGGGGCCCCTGCCACCAATGTTTTTAAAAAAAAAAAAATTTAATTTTTTTTTTTGGGGCCCCAATTTTTTTATAAGGGGGCCCTGACCATCAATAGCTTTTTACAACTTGTGTGGGGGGGGGGGGTTACTTTTTTAGCGCTGATGTCTGTGTGGTCTTTTAACTGCGATGTGGGCGGGATATGGGGCGGAGCTTGGTCGTCAGTGTGGGCGGGGCCCAGGGGGCCCCAAAAATTTTGTTGTACGGGGCCCCGTGATTTCTAATGGCGGCCCTGATCACATATATGGTGATTCAAACAATTTGGTCCACACTTCAGTGTACAGGAAGGACACAGGCACTAATAACCTTCTGCATGCGAAGAGCCAACATCCCAACAATTTTATACAAGGTATCCCTACTGGGCAATACCTGAGAATAAAGAGAATATGCATTACTACTGAGGAATTCAAAATAGAGGCTAAAAAACTATATGACAGATTTAAAGACAGAGGCTACAGTCACAACTGTTTGAAAAAAGCCTATCAAAGAGCATTGGAGGCAGACAGGAATGAGCTGCTAGTTCCTAGAAAACATAAACCTCTAAGAAAGAGGAGAATACAAAAGTGGTGAGATTGATTGGTGACTATAATCTGGAACACAAAGACATCTACCAGATTCTATGCAAGCATTGGCACATTTTGGAACAAGATCGGGACCTGAGGAAAATAATTGGTAATAAACCACAAGTCACCTACAGACGTAGTAAGAACCTAAGAGATAAATTGGTACAAAGTCATTTTACACACTCAGGCAAGAGCACGTGGCTATCTAATAGAAATAATGGTTGCTACAGATGTGGGGACTGTTTGGCCTGCCTCTTTGTCATAAAAACAACGATATTCCTGGGAAGAGAGGACATAGCCAAATATTCTATCAAACAATTTATTAACTGTAAAATGAGGGGTGTTATATATGTTATGGAGTGTAAATGTGGGAAAAGATACGTGGGTAAATCGAAAAGAGAATTCAGACGCAGAATTCTAGAACATGGGGGTGACGTGAGACATAAAAGAAATACATCAATAGCTAATCACAACAATGAATTACATAATGGCAACACTGGGGCCATGAAATTCACAGCAGTAGAACAAACCAACAACAAGAATAGGCGACATTGATAGAAAATTGTTACAATCAGAAGCCAAATGGATCTACTGGCTGAATAGCAAATCTCCTAATGGGCTGAATGAGGGCTTCACCTTCACCCCCTTTTTATGAACTCCCCTCCCATTGAATTCAAAACATCGATCTAAATCATAATTACTAAGTAAAAATGCAGTCACTGTGAGAAGAACTCATTTATTCATCCGTTTTGTCAATTATAAGTATCCGTTCCTTAGTAATGTACTGTAACTGACATAGTATCAGTATTTCTTCTAAAACCACTTTACTGCTAGGACACGCACAATAATGTATTAAAAGTATTACAATGTTTCAGGTCTGCATCATTTGCCACTTGTGAGATGATAAGTCTCAGATGTTTCAAAGCGTGTTGTGAATTCTAACCTACACGCATGTCCAGTTTCTACAGTGAATCAGCCCATCCCAGCAGTTCGACTAAATACTGAGGAGCGGAAGTGACGTGCCTAACTTGCGTGCATGCGAGATATCGCAACATAGAAGCGACATCTCTTTTTAAAGATGGCAACGGCACACGATCTTCACTTATGCCCCCGATGAAGCCGAACCTTTGGCGAAACGCGTAGGGCTGAAGGCATAGGTGGACAGTGGGGGATAAGCTCCCATCTGTTCCCCACGTAGATAGGCAGGTCTGCTGTGTGGGTCACTCTGTGGAAGGGAGGGTACCGGGCTCACTTCGCACAGTGGCGGTAGTACTTACTACATACTGCACAAGTTACGTGCACCTCTGCTAATGGTTCCGGATGGTGGGAGACAAGCTCTCACTTGTTCCCAGCACAGACAGGCAGGAAATCTGCAAGGGGTCATTTTGGAAGGGTTCTGGGGCTACTTTTTTCTGTGAACTGCATTTAGCAGTAGCTATCCTACCCTCTGCCTACAAGTTTTTATTATGTGTTTTTTAGGGATATTAACCCTTTGTTACATTTGTGTTAAGTGTGCCAAATATTGGTTCTTTTTATGCTAATATTATTATAAGCTAAATTTTAATGATGTCACGGATATGAACTGGTTGGCTGGGAGTACACTGGTATTGCATGCTGTACATGCAATACAACAGGTGTAACTCCAATACCTCTTTTCTGATTAGTATTAGAAATGGGCATAAAAACTATTTAAAAACCCAACACCACAAAAAGGTGTGATGGTAGGATCAATTACCAATCGTGTAAACATAAAATTATGTTGAAATAATTACATAGATATGGTTTAGAGTGCAAGTTTAAATTTTGAAAAGTCCTCCAATAAAAATGTGAGGCTGAGTTGTTTTTGTAAACAGGTTAACATGGTGGTCTTGTGTGTTTTTAGAATGCAAATGGGAGTATGTTTGCTAGGCCAAACTTACCTGAAATAGCGGACTTGGAGCACACAAGCACCTGCAGCATAAAGGGGCAAAGGTAGTCCCACGAGTTTTCCAGAACAACTTCTTTTTATAGCGTTGCTATGTCTGGATGTGTTGTTTAAGTAATAACCATTGATTGGTTGGGATGAGTCAATAGAAAATGTTCATAGAAATCTTAGGCAGCATTGACCTTGAGAGGGTAATGGAAGTTATTTTCCACATTAAAAAATGTTATGAACTTGAACGACTTCCAAACGCAGTTGGAAAAATGGAAATCTCTCTACATCTCTTGGCTGGGACGGATAGCCACAATAAAGATGATGCTGCTGCCCAAAATGCTATATTTATTCAGAACTCTCCCAATCACCATACCTAAAAGCTATCTTCAACAAGCCCAAAAAATATTAGAGTCATACATCTGGAATGGGAAAAAACCAAGACTCAAGAGATGTCTAATGCAACTCCACAGACAAGAGGGAGGATTTGGGGTCCCTAGCATTGAACATTACTACAAAGCCTCTATACTGGAACAACTTACCCTATGGAACTTACCTGTAGACCACAAACCTTGGCTAGAAATGGAACAAGAAAGAACCCACCCATATACCTTACAGCAACTCATGTGGACAAAATCACCTCTACAGGTTATAAAAACAAAACCTCTCTACCACACCACTACAACGGCACTTAGAATTTGGAGCCAATTCAAAGGGAAAAAACAAATTCATATGTATCCAGCAAAGAACTCACCCCTTAAAATATTGGAAGCAGAAATCCCAGAGCTCTCTCTAACCAACTGGGAGACACTAGGACTAACAAGAATCTCACAGATAGTCTCAGACGACTTGCTCAAACTATATGCAACTTTACAAACTGAATTCAATTTACCCAAACAAGACTTCTATAAATACCTTCGCTTGAGACATTTTCTGAGTCCTTTTGTTGGCAACCTCTCCAGGCCACAGACACCCTTTGAACAACTATGCTTCCAAAAAGCAGGAAATAAAAAAGCTCTATCAAATATTTACAGACTAATCCTTCCTGGACTAGAAGGCCAAAAACCATTGCATACCAGAAAATGGGAGGAAGACTTGCGTCTAGAACTTACAGAACAACAATGGGCCAAATTAGCAAACATAGCCTCCAAGTACACCAAATGTACAAACCATATTGAAAATCATAAAAAAAATACTGCACAGATGGTACAAAACGCCCTCACTCCTACACAAAATATACCCAACCATACCTGATACTTGCTGGAGATGTAACACGACATCAGGTAATATGATGCATATATGGTGGAGCTGCCACAAAATTTCCCCTTTCTGGACAGTGGTCAATTCCTTACTTACAGAAATACTTGGTATCCGAATCCACCTGACACCGGCAATGGCACTACTCAACCAGGGCTTACAAGAGCTATCGCCCAATATAAGGAAAATTACATTTCACGTGCTCACTGCAGCCCGCCTGCTGATACCCAGGCACTGGAAAAACACGAGTATACCCAACAAGGACGACTTGATCACCCTAATAGACTCAAACCTCACACATGAGAAATATGCAGCTACGACCCCAACACAAATCACAAAAGACATTCCCACCCACAGTCTTTGGGACACCTGGAAAAAGAAACACAACGCAAAATAACTCAACAGCAAAGGACGAAGCGCACTCTGAACCTCTACAGAAGAAACCATGTAACTATGTCAAACCACCCCCCCCTCCATTAAGTTACAAACCAAGGACTATTACAACCCGCTCCATAGACTATCCCTATACCCCCCCCACCCTGTTCTATACTTACCTTTCTATTCACCACTTTTTTTTTTTCTCTACTGTTCTTCTCCTTTTCATTCTAAAAATCAATAAAAATTCAAATTATAAAAAATGTTATGAACTTATGAATTTCGTGTGTTAAGTTGCTGCAGGATTTGCAACAAAAGAGCAATAACAACCGTTTCCCGCCAAAAACAGTAGTAAAAAACAAAAACGGCAATAATGTAGTTCTGCAAAATTGACAGTTACTCGCATTCACTTAATTCTATATCGCAATGAACTGAATTTGGTGAAATTGTGCATTCATTTTCAAAGGTAAAGACATCTTTACTTTATCGAATATTTAGCACAAGAAAGCAACTTTATCATAATAACTGATGTCAGTTATTTCCTATTGTACTAAAATTACATTAGACATACTGGTAACAAAGTACTTTATTCCAGTCATACAAGATTTTAATAGTACTTGGAATACTTACTATGTACTATGAATACTTTTTAGCCATTATTATTCTTGCTGCTCCAGTACCAGAATAGAGTTATTAGAAAAATTGGCATTCTTAGATGCACAAATTAGGAAATTCTTAGATACACAAATTTACCTGTACCAGTAGTTCTTAAGTTATTCAAACATAATTGCTTTTTGAGTGCATTCACTTAGCTTCCCACTTTCTACCTTGAGCGGCAGAGTGCATGAAACCATTAAAATGACTTGCTCAGACTGAACTGAATGGCTGGGATGGCTGGCAGCCAGGTACTTCACAGGATGATATTGCATATTTTGCATGTACAGCCTGTTTATTGTGCACAGCATTGCAAAATGCATTTCAGTGAAAATATTTTTCTTTACAAAACATTTGATTGATTTGAATCCAAGCTAGTGGATGACTATTAGGGGTAGTATGAGCATTCTATAAGCAACAAACATGGGGTTCTAAGAACCCTTCGTCCATAGACAAAGGGTGATAGTTTTGTTTGGGGAGGCTAGATATAGCACTGAATTGCCAACTTTGTGTCTGAATGCATTTAGGGGCCCATTTATTAAATCTTGAATTTATCTTGGCGAGTGTTTAAAGGGAAAAATTAGAATTTTCAGAGGAAAAACAAACCTCAAATTTTTAGAGATTCATTAAACCCCAAAGCTGCTAAAAATGCAAACCAGAAAATACTAAATCTCAAACCTGTCGAGGTCATTTAGAAGCCAATGACAATGTCCCTGAAGTGTTTTCTTGACATTGTGATTTGTGCTGGATAATCCAATAAAGTCAGGTTTTTTAATAAAAAGCTAAATAACTAAAAAAGATTGATTGCCAATTGCAAATCTGAGTACAAAATATTGGCATTTCCACTGAGAAAAGTACTTTTTTTGTTATACACCATTTCTGGAAAACAATACTCACCTTCTTATATTTTTTCATAATTTTTTATGTGACACATAATACTTAACTCTATGCCACGTGTAGTGCCACCTTTTCTGTTTCCCAGCCATCCAGCAGTAAGTGCAGTAAAGTCCTATTTACTAAGACTAGAATTAAACAAATTTTTTTCTTAAAACAAAGTCGACCAAACTCCCTTCTACAATTTAACTCATTTATCAATAATTATTCTCAAAAAAGTTTGAGCTAAAAAACACTATGAAAAAAATCATGTGCAAGTTTGTATCCAGACGAAAACTCAATTTTATCGAATTTATGCTATGAAAACTCAACTTTTTTGGATTATCCAGCGCAGATCACGATGCCAAACAACTTCAGGCACATCTGAAATTGACTTCTACAAGACCTAGACAGGTTTTAGATGACGCATTTTTGGATTTTTAGCAGCAATAAACTCTCAAAATTCGAGTTTTTATTTTTCCACAAAAGATTCGAGTTTTACCCCTAAAAAAATCAAGTTTTAATAAATGGGCCCTACATGTATGACACATTATCACTAATTATGCAAATAGCTCACATATAGGGCAACTGAGGTTGTGACAAATATAACGGTGCAATAGTAAAAAATTACCCACTTTTTTGAAGTGAAATCTGGGGATAGATATGGGAGGCAAAGCCCGTGGCGACCTAGGTGCGCCGTAAAGAGAAAGCCGGCCCTGATAATATGCCGTATAGTTTGGTCTCCAGTGCTCAAACAGGACATTATTGAATTAGAGAGGGCACAGAGAAGGGCAACTAAGCTGGGAAAAGGATGGAAAATCTTAGCTATGAGGAAAGACTTGCCAAATTGGGGTTTTTCACACTGGAGAAGGGGTGATATGATAACTATGTGTAGGATTGTAAGATTTTCCTATAACCCAGGAAATGTTTTCGCCAGCTAGGCTGGGTCCTTTTTCCCCTGAGGGGAGGGGGAGTAGTTTCCCAGAGGGGGAGTAGTTTCCCAAAGGTTATAAAAAGGGATGTTGCCATGTGTTCTGCCTCTTTTTAGTGCACCCATTCGCTGAAGGAGGTGGTGTGTAGCTGGGAGGGCTTGAGGTGGAGGTAGGCCTCAGTATTAGAGCAAGCCAGTGTCAGGTCAGCAACTGTGATAGGTCACCATAGGAGTGACCGATAAGTTCAGGAAAGTTAGTGAGGTGCTAAGGCTCCAACGAGGAGTTAGTGAAGGGTTAGCACCCTGTGGTGACATTGCCTCCAGGTTAGGGACTCACTTGGTTAAAAGAGAAGGAACCCCTTTTGCAAAAAACCCTGTACCCCCCACCCCACGTAGACCCCCCTCCCTCCAGACTAATGCCCCATGCTCCATCCATCTTCTGCGTCCTCTGTAAGCTGACTAAGAGATCGGTATTTCTGCGCATGTGCAGCTGGAGCAGCTTGCGACAACTGCACATGCGCGGAATTACACGGAAATTGCTGATCTCCCAGTCAGTTTACCGAGGATGCGGAAGATGGATGTGTGGAACTCCGCTGGAAGAATCTGCATCGAGGGGTAAGTATGGAGTATGGGGCATTTTCCCCCTTGCTTCATGAAGTGTACCATCTGAGCACACATCTTGAATCTGTGACAGAGTATTGAGACTTGTACCATCAGTTTAATAAAAATTATGCTGTGTTAAAGAATCACTGGTGCCCAAAGTTTATTTGATCAAGAGTGAATACTGTGTGTGCTTATACCAAGTGGTAAAATCTTCCTCCAAACCATAAGTGGGGGCCCCACCTGAAGATAAAGAGTCTAATTATAGCGTGCCTACAGGGAGTTTCTGGGAGTTGGACCCCTTGCCCAGGTACTGAAACCAATGGATAGTAACCAAAGGGAAGGTTTAGGAAGACCCTGACCCATCCACCTGTTTCATATGTATAAATATATAAGGGGATCATATAATAAACTCTGCTTTATTTACCAGTAGGTCTTTCTAGCTGATGCAAGGTCACCCATTCCAATTAGAAGAAAGAAGGTTCTGATTAAATATTTGGAAAGGGGTTCTTTAGAGTGAAAGATGTGAAAATGTTTAATACTCTACCTGAATCAGTCATACAGGCTGATACATTAGATAGCTTTAAGAAGTGGTTGGATGGATTTATAGCAAGTGAGGGAATAAAGGGTTATGGCCGACAGCTTGTAGTACAAGTTGACCCAGGGACTAGTCTGATTGAAATTTTGGAGTCAGGAAGCAATTTTTTGCCCTTCTGAGTCAAATTGGAGAGGCTTCAAATGGGGTTTTTTGCCTTTCTCTGGATCAACTAGCAGTTAGGTAGTTAAAATAGAGTTAAAAGGTTGAACTTGATGGATGTGTGTCCTTTTTCAACCTAACTTAAGCCTAAATCATGCAATTATCTTGAACATAACTACTACAGTGTTTCTATTTGGCTCTCTAAATGATATACCTATATAAATATATGTACTAAACGAACTGTAGCCCTCACTGTGAAGAACCTCCTATGCTGCTTCAAATGAAAGTTATGTTCCATTTACCAGTTTAATTGCATGTCTGTACATTCTTTCCAGCTCATTAATATCCTTCTTAAGGACTTGCTAAGTTTTAGATGGGAAACTTTTTATTTATTTATTGTTTTAAACAGTTGTGAAAAAGACAATTCACAAATGAAAACAAAAGTAATCATTGCCTTAAAGTCAAGCAAGTACAGGTATGGGACCTGTTATCCAGAATGCTCGGTACCTTGAATTTTCCAGATATTGCAATCACACAGGGGACCACATGCTGGAGCCTTCCACTACCCTGCCTCAGGCGGAACACTTACTGAGGACTCATTTCCCCTCTCATCTCTAAATTAGGTCCAACAATTAGCTGGCCACACTAGGGAATTTCCAGAACATGGAGACGTTAACCCTATGGACCCTTACATAAATGAACACAAACCTAAAGATGAGCACTTCTTGACCAATGGAATCTTACTTCCATCAATTTCTTTGTGGGCTAAATATTAAAACATACATGTATACCTTTATTAGGGATGCACCGAATCCAGGATTCTGTTGGGGATTCGGCCAGGATTCTGCCTTTTTCAGCAGGATTCAGATTTCCTTCTGCCTGGCCGAACCAAATCCTAATTTGCATATGCAAATTAGGGGCGGGTAAGGAAATTGCGTGACCGATACGGTTCGGTGTTCGGCCGAATCTTTTGCGAAGGATTCAGGAGTTCGGCCTCCCTAACCTAAATACACCATAACTACATAAACACACCCATATTTTTATGTTAGTTAAAGGCACTAGGAAATAAGGCCTAGTCCTAGCTATCAGCATCTTTAACAAATATTTATTAATGGTATTCATATTATTATATAGACCTTTTTGTCTTTAATAATAAAACAGTACTTTGTACTTGATAGTAACTAGCATCGATGCTTGTTGGGGGCAAAATCATTCTACTTTGTTTTTTTTAACGTTTATAGGTTTTTAAGGGAATGAAGGCATGTTTAATAAAATTACAGTACAGAAAAAAAAATGTTATGCAAATAAAAAAAAAAACAATCGAAAGTCCCAGCCATTTCAAATAAAAGATCTCATACTGTATATGCATAATGCTTGGGCGTTCAAGGATATTTATTGAATATATTAAACACAGATCTAGCTCAGAGCTGTATATGCATAATGCTTGGGCGTTCAAGGATATTTATTGAATATATTAAACACAGATCTAGCTCAGAGCAAGTCTTTTGAATGATCACAGAGCTGTCAACTTCAGCGAATGGACATTGGGGGATCCAGCACAACGCAGAAGTGACATCATGTGTGACATTGCACCAACAGAAGTGACATTATGCACTTGCACAAATTGCTTTCCTGAGGCTGCTGATTTCTTCCCGCGCATGCACATGCTCCAAAATGATGTCCTGAATGCTTAAGTGCATGTGCCCCTGGAATTTAAACTGCACAAAAACGAGAATGCTTAAATTCCAGGAAAATGCAGTAGGATAATGGGAGACATGGGGTAGAGGACCAGAATTGTGTAACTACCTAAAAAATAGGGTGAGTTGACAGCTCTGGGTCATGAAAATATATTCAGTTTTTATGCTTTGTTACCAAGCCATGTCAAGTTTATTAAGTAACCATAGGGGCTAGGGATGCACCAAAACCACTATTTTGGATTCGGCCGGACACCCGAATCTTTCGCAAAAGATTTGCCCGAATACCAAACCCTAATTTGCATATGCAAATTATGGGTGGGAAGGGAATTTTTCTTTCCTTCTTTGTTCTGTGACAAAAAGTTCAGAATCTCCCTCCCGCCCCTAATTTGCATATGCAAATTTGAATTTGGTTCAGCCAAGCAGAATGGTTTGGCCGAATCCAAATCCTGCTGAAAAAGGCAGAATCCCAAACTGAATCCTGGATTCGTTGCATCCCTAATAGTCCATTTCTGATATGTTTATGTTTCATTAAAATTTTAAAAGACGAAACTGATAAAGCTGACAACACACCTGAGTTTAAATATACTATATAAGTGATCTCTTAAGGGCAACTATGTAAAGGTATATTCATAAATTATACTTTGCTGCATTCCTCCGAGTTAGTGATGAGCGAATCTGTCCCATTTTGCTTCACCGTCAAATTTGCAAAACTGAAAAACTTTGCGAAATGGTGAAAAATTCATGAAATGCAATAAAGGCAATGGGCATCAAATTTTTTTTAAGGAGTGACAATTTTTTTACACACACAATATGGGCATTTTTTATTGTGGCAACTTTTTTTGTCTCCGCTACTTATTGTCCAAATGTATTATGGTTTTTTTTTGTCTCCGACATTTTTATCTTGGAGACTTGTTGCTGCAAATTTTTCCGAAGTATATCCATGGCTGGCAAAAAAAATTCACTCATCATTGAGAGTAAATTCTTGCATTTATAAAGTTCTGGGGAAAAACTTCCTCCCCATATGGTATATTTTCCCTGAAACATTTGTTGTGTGAATTCCTAAATTGTTTGCGCTGCAGCTCCATGCTTTTTCAGGTGTAGTTTTTTTTACCATGGTAGTGCGGACCAGGAGATCCCCTGCCTGCTGGCATAGAAAGATAAGGATAAAAATATAACTTGAGCAAAGAAAAAGCTGACACTGCTGTTACAGCAAGTAGGAAATCACAGCTGAACAGTGTTAATAGAGTGTACAAAGGAAAGTTTATTTTGTACAGTATTTGCTTTCTCAAACTGATAATACTATGCTTTTGTCTGTCATTTTTCGAGTTGGATTATCATTATGCCATGCTTTAACTTACTGTTTATCTTGCAAGAAACGTAATTTAAAGACATGACTAGACAGATCTTATCCATCATCATTCTGTCTTACAAATACATCTGTGTTCCCACACCTTTCTCATGATTTCCTCATACTCCTTCAGTGGTGTTAAAAGATGTGTATGAGTTTTTTGTAATTTTTTTCACTATTACTTTTTACATTTAACTGTTTAAAAAAATGCAAATTAATTTACTTCATGTAGCAATAAGATTAGTGCCAATAATATTACCCCGAACGAACTAGAGTTTGGATACTAAAGAATAAGATTTAGTTAGACAGCTTAACCTGTTCCAGTTCCAGTTGCACAACATTGCCTAAAAACTTTGGAATCATACCAGTAATATTTATGGAGATTCTGCCAGGAATGCTGTAGTAGGTATGGCAGGCCGCACTGATTTTCCCATGAGGTGTATTTAAAAGGTCAACAAATGAGCCGGTGAAAACAGACAAGGACAATGGCTTAAATTTAATACTGAAGTATTTTTTAATATACAACTGTATTCACTGTTTAATGCTGTCTTTCCGTACTGGCTTTACTTTTTATCAATAACATATAAATAAACTTTTTTTGTGTACATTCAAGTGTTTTTATTTTATACCTTACAGTCTGCTAAGGTAATAAAGACCTTTTAGTCTTTATGTTGGGGGACTCCTGCACTAGATTAAGTTAAACTTCTGTCTGGTTCCTGGTGTCTAACCAGAAAACAGATTAATTCCACAGATTGATTATTCTTATATTTAGGCTTTCTAATGAGGCACTCTACTGCTGATCTTCTGACCTGTCATTAATATCACTGCCAGAGAACCATAGCAACCAGATAGCTTAAATTCCAGGATAGGACAACAGGATAGCTGGAAAAAAACAATACCCAAGAGAGTGAAAATAAGTGAATTTTAAAAAAACCCCATAAATAACAAATAAAGACCATAGTAAAATGTCATAAAATACCACTACATTTTCCTAACTGAATTAATGAATTGTATGCCCTAAACATATATAGGGGCCCATTTACTTAGCTCGAGTGAAGGAATAGAGGAAAAAAAGCGTCCAATTTCGAATGTTTTTTTGGCTACTTCGACCATCGAATGGGCTACTTCGACCTTCGACTACGACCTCGAATCGAACAATTCGAACTAAAAATCGTTCGACTATTCAACCATTCGATAGTCAAACAAAAAACGTTCGATCGATGGATTAAAATCCTTTAAATAGAATGATTCGAAGGATTTAATCGTTCGATCGAAGGATTTTTTGTTCGATCAAACGAATTGCGGTAAATCCTTCGACTTCGATATTTGAAGTCGAAGGATTTCAATTCGGCAGTCGAATATCGAGGGTTAATTAACCCTCGATATTCGACCTTAAGTAAATTTGCCCCATACCGTATACTGACTTATCTTTACTAATATCATTAAATGCAATTAATCAAGATGCAGCTCAGTGTGAACTTCTATGGTTAATTAAATGAAAACTCAGTCAAAGTCAATGGGAAATTTGGAATTAAATTTTTTCTAATCAAGTTGAATCTGGCTCATTGATGAGAAAAGCTTATCATCTAATTCAATTCCAGATCTTCCCATAGAGCCATGTGCAATTCAATAAGGAAGAACACATTTTACGATATGAAAACTCTATTTAAATCTTTGAGAAAAATAGAAAGTTAGAAGAGAAAGTTTTTTTCTCCACAAATTGAATCTCATCTACAAGTTTTTATGGAGAAAACCATAAGAAATTCCTGGTTGAATTCCAAAAAAAATTAGAATATAAGAAATTATGTTAGGGTATATCTTGCATATATTCACAGCATTTTACCTTTAGAGAAGTTGTCCCTTTATCTGAGTATCTATAGAGATACTATAACCATAATGAATTTGTACAGTATATTAAATGTAATGTAGTAAAGTAGAAAATGTGGTACAGGTCCATATTTGGAAACTTGTTATTCGGAAAGCTCCAAATTACGGATAGGCTGTCTCCCATAGACTCCAAATATCCAAAATTTAAAAAAAAAACAATTCTCTGTAAAAATAAAACACTAAGATATAATTAATGCTTATTGGAAGCAAAAACAGCCTATTGGGTTTATTTAATGTTAACATGATTTTTTAGTAGACTTAAGGTATGAAGATCCAAATTAAAGTGATACTGACACGTTCCTATAAAAATAGGAATGAGTCAGTATCAGTAAATAGTTCAGTCCTAATTTATTCTCAGCCTCTTTGACCCCATTCTCTTGTACCTTATCTGCTTGTCGCCTAGTAAATGACTTTTTACACTTTACACATAAATTGATATTCCTTTTTATTGGTCATTTGACCTATGAGCTGAATCTTGTATATATACCAGAGAACACCACAGCTTCATTGTAATCAGCTTGAAAAAGGAACTAAAATGTTCTGAAAGCTTGCTATGATTATATTAGTTAGCCAAAAAAGGTATTTATACCACTTTTGTTATTTTTTATTTCAAAGGGTTTGCCTGTAACATATCAGTAAATAGAAGCTGCACGTGAAATATAATCAGCTAAAAGCTCCCCAAAGCCGCCCCCAGCCTGGCGATCCTTAGTAGCGGCGACCCTCCAACACCATTAAATCATCTTGCCGAGTTGTTTCAGTCACGCTGGGCTGTGGGCGGAATGTGTCAGTATCACTTTACATACCTCCCAACTGTCCCGTTTTTTAGAGGGACAGTCTCTCTTTTGGCAGCTCAACCAGCAGTCCCTTTCTGCACTGAACAGCCAGAAAAAAAACAATGTTTGGCTTTTGGCAGAGAGCTCAGAACAGCCACAGCTGCATATAAGATACTTTTGTAACAATTTAGAGGTAAGCAAATAAGTAATTGTAAGGATAAAAGATAACAGGTCCCTTGGAAAAATGTAGACTCACAGCATAAAGGGCAATTCACGTTCATTATCAAAACTGTAATAACTGAAAAAAACAGATATGTTCAAACTTTCATAACCTGCCAAATTTTGTAAAATGAACATGGTAATTAGGAGGTGTGGCTACAAAAATGGGCATGGTCAAAACATTTTGCGCGGCAACTTTCTTGTCCCTCTATTTATTTCCAAAATGTTGGGAGGTATGCGAAAGATCAGTTATCTGGAAAACCCCAGGTCCCATACATTTTGGATTACAGGTCCCATACCTGTAATCAATGCTTGCTCTTGGAACTCAATTTGAGGAGCCACATGTGTACATTTTGTCCTTCTTTGATACACTAATGCAGTTTACATTTATTAAGACTTTTTTCCTAGAAGCTGTTTTACAATTTTGCATGATCAATCCACATTGCAGTTTCAGGTACAGAGTCTAATCATTTACTTCCATAAAAACCTAAAAGATAAAACAGAACTAATATTCTGTGAAACAGGCCGTTTGAGAAAAATACAAGCAATGGAATAGTTAAACATTAATATAAAGATCAACACTTTGGAAATTCCCTTTTACAGTTGTGATCATAACCTTATCTGTTGGTTTGAATGCACAGAAGGTATACATTTGTTGCATAGTAGTACAAATGTTAAATAAGAAAATACTAATGCTACACTGAGTCAAAAAAAACATCCCCTACTGTAGTAGACCAGAAAAGAAGCAGTTTGCTTTAATGCAATCTATTTATATCAGTATGTTAACATGTTAACAACTAGTTTCTGCAAAAAAAAACAAAAAAAACCCAGAAAGCTAAAACAAAGATCATAGATCAGCAGGCGCATGTGCACATTCTGTCTTGTAAGGTCCTTTGAAAATGTTTTCTTTCAATAACCTTCCTACCATGAAATAAGGCTGTCATTGACAGTAACTTCCAGAGTTTCCATTTAGGGCAGGACTTCACGGGCGGTTTCGCAGCGATCCGACGCGCTGCGCAAAATCGCAGCGTCACGTCGGATGCGACGGAAACAATGTAAGTAATTCAATTGTCGCATCATGTCGCATTGTTGATGTGATGCGACACGACTGTCGGATGCAGTCGTGTCGCGGCAACAATGCGACGCGATCCGACACTGCCATTACTTACCTTGTTTCTGTCGCATCTGTCGTGACACCTGCGATTTTGCGCAGCGCGTCGGATCGCTGTGAAATCGCCCGTGAAGTCCTACCCTTAAAGAGATACCGACATCAGAAGGATTAATTATATATTAGTTCGGATCTAGGTTCAGTTTTAGTATTACAGATAAAAAAGGAATATTTTTTGAAAATTTGGATTATTTGGATAAAATGGAGCCTGTGGAAGATGGCCTTTCTGTAATGCAGAGCGTTCTGGTTCATGGGGTTCCAAATAACGGATACCATACCTGTAATGCTACACAATGGGGCACATTTACTATGGGTCGAATATCGAGGGTTAATTAACCCTCGATATTAGACCATCAAAGTTAAATCCTTCGACTTTGAATATCGAAGTAGAAGGATTTACCGCAATTCGTTTGATCACAATCGAAGGAAAAATCGAATGATTCGAAGGATTTTAATCCATCTATAGAACAATTTTCCTTCGATCACAAATTGCCTAGAAAGCCTATGGGGACCTTCCCCATAGGCTAACATTGGTGCTCGGTAGGTTTTAGGTGGTGAAGTAGGTGGTCAAAGTTTTTTTTAAAGAGACAGTACTTCGACTATCGAATGGTCGAATAGTCGAACGATTTTTAGTTTGAAACGTTCGATTCGCAGTTGAAGTCGTAGTCGAAGTAGCCAATTCGACGGTCGAAGTAGCCAAAAAATACTTTGAAATTCGAAGTATTTTTTATTCTAATCCTTCACTCAAGCTAAGTAAATGTGCCCCTATGTTTTTATTCTTTTTTTAACTTTAGGGGGGTTATTTTATCTCCACATGTTTCTAGGCCAGAAGCCTTAATGTTGTTTTAGAAAAAGATAATATAACTAGAAATGGTTTAGACTGTAAAGCATAAATCTTGTGTTCTGCATGACAATGCCCTTTAACACACTGTTCTATAAATGAGTTTCTAGAGAGAAGGTCAATGCCTTTAAAAAAACGTTTCTATGTTCACTGGCACAGTAATTAAATGTTTACATTATAAAATCATAATCTGTATGGCTTCTTCCATGATCTTAACCACATCTTGGCTATTCTACAGAAGGAATCATTTCCTTTTAGTTTTTAGGAAATAATTACCATATGATTTGACAGATAGAATTCCTTTTCCCATGCAAATATAAACTGTCTGACTGGTATTTTTATATTTTACATTTAGCCACAAAAGCAAAAATATAGAGTGTAGCCTTCCAAATGAAAACAACAGATTGTTGGAAATATATATATATATAGCCAAATTATTCTGTCTTAGGCACTGTAAATTAATTGTCACACTGTAAAATCATAATTCACGATCATGCCTGCAATGATGAACCGGCATGCCAGAGTAACAGAGAATATCCTGGCTAATTAGGAGCCTATGGGTCCCTAGCCTAGAAACAACCCTTATTCCATAGGCATATACAACTTCAATACCATTTACCACTTACTATGTATGGAATATGGGAGACTGAGCCTTGGATATCTGGTGGGGCCTAGGTTGTCCAATCTGACAATAATTTTTGACTTGAATTGCATAATCATTGTGGCGTTGGTGGGTTCTTATTGTAATGGTGACCTGAGAAACTAAGGTTACCTTGAAGAAAATTCCACCAATAGCATTGTAATTCTTTAACCACAAAATTTTTTTTCAATTTCCTACTGACTTGTCTAATTCAAATATAAAGAGTTGACAGTATTTTTATTTTCTGTTTATTTTCCCAAGCTTCTGTGAAACTTTAAGGGCAATGGCAGATGGAATATTTAGGGAGTTTTTTCAACCCCATAAAATTTTCCAGTGGGTTGAAAGCAAAAGTCTTGTAACCACCCCTTTTCAATTGCAATCACCTGGACCACATGTGGCGGAATTACATGTGAAGGAGGTGCCCTCAAGAAAAAGAAACATTTAAAAAAAAAATAGTTGGAGTGGGTTGTGCTGGCCCCATGGTAAAATTGTGCTCCTGACAATTCCCTGTATACTTTTTTAAAGACTATTTTGGGTAACATATGACTTAGTACTGTATATTTAGTTAGCCTCTTTTGTTCTGGCTGCATGTCTCATTTTTGACACTGGCTACTATGGGAATAGTTGTTATGGAAACCTTACCCACATTCTGCTTAACAGTTTATTCTGTCTTTGATATACAGCTCATCTGGCTGAAGTTCTTGTTCGTTTGTAAAAAGATACAGACTCCAGGTGTCCTGAATCTTAGTTTTGACAATCTCAGTTTTGACATTTCTAAAAAAATTAAAGTTTTCTATATGTCCTTGCATTATTTAAAAACAATACTTCTATCAGATAGTAGATTCACATTTTCACGTCTGCTTTTGGCAGCAATTAGTATGCCAGAAGAGAGTACTTCCACTCTCAGTACACCCAAAACATGATTGTAGCTAAAAGTGACACCAATACAGTATGTTCTAGGTTTTTACAGGAAAAATGGATGATTTTATAAAAAGTCTCCTGTTACGTCAAGTACATGTTAAAGGAGAAGGAAAGGTTAAAACTAAGTAAGCCTTATCAGAAAGGTCCATCTAAATATACCAGTAAACCCCCAAAGTAATGTTGCTCTGAGTCCCCTGTCAAAAGAAATACTGCATTTCTTTCCTTCTATTGTGTACACATGGGCTTGTGTATCAGACTTCCTGCCTTCAGCTTAAACCTCATTGCCCTGGGCAAGAGCATGCTCAGTTTGCTCCTCTCCCCCCACCCCTCCCTTCTCTACTGTAATCTGAGCCCAGAGCAGGGAGAGACTCAGGCAGGAAGTGATGTCACACCACATTAATACTGCAGCTCCTATTCTAAACAAACAGAGTTTCTAGAGCTTTTTACTCAGGAATGGTAAAACATTCTACAGAATAAATATAGCATTCTAGCTTGCACTATTGCAGTTAATCTATTGGCAATAAAATGCCTCCGTAGCTTTCCTTCTCCTTTAAAGGGGACCCATCCCCCAAAAAATTATTTCAAATCCTATTTTATCAGGTCAAGCAAAATAAACTTTACTTACACTGTATAAATTATTTGAATCTTGTTTCCATCAGTCTGGGATTTTAGAAAGCAGACAGGAGCCATTTTGTGGACACTGTTATTAAGGCAAGCCTTGCATCATCTCAAAATCTTGAGATTCCCCCTCTGGTAAAGATAGAGGGGGAATGTGGGGAGGGCACTAACATCTAGGAAGTGCTGAATGCAAAGTGAAAGTAATTGCTTGCCCCGCCTCTATGCCTAGGCATAGAGGAGGGGCAGGCAATATTTGATTGACAGCTGAGATTTTTAAATGAGTTTACAACAGCTATGAATGTTTTAATAAAAAAAATTGGATTTCATATTTAATTTGAAAATAACTTTTATTATACAGCTTTTTATGTCTGGGTGACAGGTCCACTTCAAAAACCTTTGCCTCCATGCAGCTCCAGTTGTTCTGACACCTCATAAACCATGGCTGCTGCAGCTGTGGGTGATGCCTCCAAACATTTGCTTTGTCACAACTTGTTCTGTCTTCTCAATAAAATTTTGAATTTGGGGTCTCTGGGACACCAAGGGCTTACCAGAGAAGCCAATATCAAGTGCCTATCAGCTGGAGCCTTAAAACTTTTTCTTCTTACTGGGAAATCACAATGCTGGAGAGGTTAATTGTTCAAATGTAACTGATAATATAAGTTATTATAGCCTAGAAGGCAGGTTTTTCTGCCCACTAGATGTTTGTTTACTGAAGTCTATGGGAAACATTAGATGCATAAATCTATCACTGGAACCAGAGTGGCTGCTTCCAAAAAGACACATTCAGAACTAATTCCACGTGACTCTCCTGCATGTTCTTTTTGTTGTGTTATTACATATTTCATTTACACTCTGTAAATTCTGCCAGCAAAACTCCCCCATCTTTATTTAATTAGTAGCCTCCCTGGATTCTTCTGCTTATATGTGGCAATACATTTGGCCTTGATCATTTCCCTGACCCTATAAACAATTCCTAAACAAACTCTTTCCTATCTTTTTCACTGGCAATTAATGAAACATAAACAGAACCAGAAAAGGATAGAAAAGAGTTAATGCTCTGCACCCCAGAAAGGGACCATTAAGGTCAGGGATAATGGGGGGGAGAGATGCTGCCAATGAACATTTATTATGCATTCAGAATGTACTGAATGTACCACTGCAATAACAGGCAGTTGGAGTTAGTGATCATCGTGTAATAAAAATAAATCTGCATTAGACTTACTTTATGTCATTCTCCACTATATGTACACAAAAAGGCAACAACTAAGGAATAGTTTGTTATATATTTTTATATATTTTTTTAATTATAACATTTAACATTTTCTGCAATGCTATACAAAAGGTTAAAAAAAATCTACATATAAAAAATTAAAAGTTATATAACCATAAAGGTGGTGCTACATATTAGAGTTTAAAACCAATGAATCCTAGGCTCTCAGAATAAATAATGATCCACAAAAGCTCCATTTTTAAATAACACTAACAATAAATAAAAAACAGATATTTCCTAATTAAAAGAATGAGAAATGTTCAGAAAAAGTCCTTTTCATTAAACCCATGTTGAAAAAGAAAAGGAGGTATATAGTGTCCCTTTAAAGGACAAGGAAAGTAAAACTAAATAAGTAGATTAGAAATGTTATACATTATGTTTTGGGCTTCTGTACCAGCCCAAGGCAACCAAAGCTCATTATCAGAAGATCTGTGTGTCCAAAGATGCCCCATTCATTTTTAGGGTTTAGTTCTCCTTCAAGAAACCAACGTGAATCCACCTCAGAAGTAAAAGCAAAAAAAAAAAAAAAAAAATGAAAGTTCCAAACACTTTTTTCAGATTGTTCACCAGAAAAAAAAACCTTTTCCCAATTTTTTTACCTTTTTTCCAAAATGGAAGTTTAAATTTTAATGTTTCCATCTGTGGTGTTTCAGTCTGGCAGCTCAGTAATCCTGGTGATCGGTTACAATTTGCTACATTCGTTAATATATTTCTCAGCAGCATCTATGGAATATTAGCAACAACTATATCAATTATAACAGCTGTCTTAAAAAGGGGAACTCCGGCTTACAAACCAAAATTTGATAAAGAGGCCCACATACAACAGAACCCCCTAATATACCCATCACAGTTACTTCATCACTTCAAAAACTATGAATAAATTACATTTTCTATGCTCCAATGTAGCTGGTTAACAGTTCTTTTTTTTTCTGCATCACTTGAAATCCTGGCAGGGAAGGAGGGACTAAAGCACTGATGTTACAAAATGTAACAACTTCTCCACAGCTTACAGACAGCATGCATGAACTACATAACCCATAATGCATTGCACTATGATGTTCTGTTCCTTATTGAAATCACCTGTACAGGGAATGGTGGGGTTTGGAGGATGCAGGCTAAGGACAGATTGCTGCTGATACAAAGTAACAGTAGTCAGCCAGCTCAGCAAAGTAGTCAGAGAGATCAAGAGAGCAGGGGTCTTAGGGAACCATTAAAAATCATGAAAAGTCTGCATATTTTTTAATTGATGTATAATGCAAAGTTGTTTGAAATTGTGTTTACTTTTCAAAAAGCTTAAGTTATGTTTTGTAGAGTTCCCCTTTAATGAAACTCAGGGATTCTGCTTGGCAGGACCAAAGATAAGGAATGTATCAACTAAAAAGCAAACTGTGATGAGCACTTTTTTTAGATAAATATGCCCCTACATACCATTGTTTAAAGATACCCATATGCTCACATCCTGCACATCTGAAATACTTTATGTGAGTTTGCATGCACAGAAGGCCTTGAAAGAATAAGAACACGTATTGTTTTGAAGTTCAGGTTAAGTTTCATTTTATGTGACAGGGCAATACATCATCCAGATTATAAAACGCTTTATGCTTGGTCACTGAGAGATTACACAGTTCAGAATTCAAACTTGGCTTCAACTGTGCCACTGTCAAAAATAAATGTAAAAAAATGGGAAAAAAGACTTTGCAAAGACACATTTTACATCAATCAGTTAAAATCTCTTTTAGGTTTGTCATATGCTCCTAAAGCTGGCCATACACAAAGAGATCCACTCGTCTGGCGACATCACCCTCCATGGGCAAGGCAATATCAGGGTAATCCAAACATTCGGCCCTAGGGCCGAATGATCGGATTACAATGAGGAGCAATGGGCTCCAACGGGATGGTCGCCGGAAAAATTAAACTTTCCCGATCGATATTGTGGCCAGATATTGATCGGGAAGACCCATCGGAAGCCCCCATAAATGGGCAGATAAGATGCCGAATTGGTCTAAAGGACCAATATTGGCAGCTTTATATGCCCGTGTAGGGCCACCTTTAGGCAAAACACTGTGAAAGTTATTTGTCTTGTTTAGACTAGATAAAGGAAGATTATTTCATACTTACCGAGATCTTCCTTTCCTAGACGTACTCCATGTCAGTACGTTACGGGATAGCCCCTCCTCCCTGCTCCAATTAGAAGGAACCTCCCCAAGCCTTTAAAAGGCCAACCACACCCACCTACCGGCGTCTTTGTAACAAGCTCTTAAATTACCGGAAAAGAAAGGGCGGGTGTACTGACATGGAGTACGTCTAGGAAAGGAAGATCTCGGTAAGTATGAAATAATCTTCCTTTTTCCCTAGACGTACTCCATGTCAGTACGTTACGGGACATAGCAAGTTAACGTTATCCCATGGGAGGGAATATGCTTTAAGAAGAAACTGTAATAAGGAAAGGAGTATCTCTGACTAGATAGTCCACCATCATGCAAACTCCTTACCTTAATATAGAGAGTCCAGGTGAAAACCCCAGAATAAGTTCACCAGGCTAAGAATAGAGCTATAGTATAGCATATACTATAGAGAAAGAGAGAGAGAGCGCGAGAGAGAGATGTTAGCCCACTGAGAGTGAGGAACAAGTTAGCTCACTAACCACCACTTCACCCTCCAGAAGAGAGAGAGAGAGAGGAAGACAGTCCTGTAAAAGGCGAATTCAGCAAGCTGAAATACTTACTCTCCTACTCACCAAAAAGCATTCATCACATGTATGCCTAAATTCAGTGCAAATTGCTAGGTACCTGTAAGAAACACTTGGTAGGAGTAAGAACCCAAAACAGACACAATATAGAAATGATCTACTTAGGATATATCCATAAATGTAGGATATCCAATGTACCCTGAGGTACCCAAGGCCAGTACCATAAATATCTTCATATCAGAATGCATGTTAGTCAGGACTGTTCTAACCGAAAGCAGATCCTAAAGATCGGAGACAAGGGCACCTGAGAAAATAATTGGGATTAGAATTCCTTACCCTGTGTAAGGTCCTGTGATGAGGCAGACTCAATTAACTGTAAAGAGTTGAGCAACTCCAGTACCTAAGAAAGAGCCCCTGTTGGTTGACCCAACCTAGTACTCTGAGAGGTATAACTGAATACCCCTAAGGTTACAGATCCCAATAACCACAGTGCAACTAAAGGACTAATTCCAAGATTTATGGAGGCAGATTATATGCCCTGGATAAATGTTTCTAGTCACCCACAAACCTGTGTTCTCTCTACCCATAAGGGACCCACTTATATGTGGAATCAACTATACTACATATTTAATCGTTGAGGCTGACCTTGGAACTGGAGGGACGCTATGGATGTTCCAGTAAGTGTCAGAAGGGCCTCTGATCTACTAGAGTCATGCTGGGTCATATGTATCAGGAGTGGCGCAGGAATGTGAATCCGAGAACAAACCAGGATAATAGGAGTGTTGTATCTGGAAGTTACCTGGACATTGAGCTCTGTGCGAATGTTTCAGACACAATTTTCAGCAGGTGTAAATGTAATCCCCCTAGCATAGGGAATAATGTGACAGACATGGTCAAAACAGACAAAAAAAAAAAAAAAAAAATACTTCCAAGCATCCCATTTGAAGCTAGACAAACCTGTATGACAGATACATAAAATATCCTTAATTCATTCTCAATGAAATTAATGACTAGAAGTGGTAAGAGATTACACTCTACTGTAATGACTGCAACCGTCCCACTTAAGGGAAGACTATGATCCTGCTCAGAAGAGCCAAGTACATTTTCGGCCGAAACAATAGGACAAGTAGCAACTGCAGTATGTAACTGTAAGGAGGAAAGATCCAAAACTGCTGGTGTTCCAAGAGGGCACAGACATAGAGAGGGAAAATAATTAACGCTCCTAGGACGCCTCCATCTGCTGTCCAATCAGTTACCTATCTGGTGTGGAAGAACAGCCAGCCCTGTATTCTAAAAAACCACTAACTAGGGGATTGAGAAATCGAAGAAAAAAATAAATAAATGGGCCCAAAATAAGTGCCTTCTGGACACAGAGCCTTAAGTCACAAAGCCGTTTTGATGATAGTATAAGGTAGTATAAGCAGAATATCCCTATCCTGGGCCAGACTTGAACAGAGGTCATCTCTATGGACTAACCAGACACTTTGAGGACTCCTATAGCCTGAAAACCCTTGGTTTGAAATATATACCTTATGCAAATTCCCAGTGGCCTGATATGTATGTGTACCCTGTCTCTATAGACACCCTGTATTGGCAGATAAAATGTCCCATCTATCCTGACATTAAGAATATCAGTAGAAATAGTATAGGAATAACACTGGGTAGTGGCTCCCCTCTCTAATTTGTAGGAGGCACTAAGGAGTCACCCTAGAAAATGGTAGAAATACATCTGGGGATCCTTCAGCCAAGCATAAAGAACTGTATACCTTGTTCTTCCTTAAACCTATGAATATGGAATTTCCACAGGTTGCACCCTAGAAACTAGCCAGATGTCCTGGCTGCTATAGTGAAATTTATGGATGAAGAGTTCAAGTACTGATTGTTCCAGGAATCTTCAAAAATACTATATGTTGCATAAAAATATAGGTTTATTGAGCCAACGTTTCTGGTTCCAAAAAAGAACCCATCCCAAGGACACAAATCATATATAGATATCTGTGCAAACATATATACACACTCATATACATGCCTTAGTATTAAATATATGCACCTGCCTATGGCCCTCTTATAGATGCAAGCATATATGTTGCTTGGTAGACCAGTTGTATTATGGAGCTTATCCATTAATTGAGCATTTGTTCTGAAGGCAGTAGAATCCCCATGCAGGATGTGGGCCATGGTGCAAGCATATATTAAAATATGTGATAATAATATGTACCTCGGTCAGAGTCCTAAGCTCCTGGTAGAGCACAGTACCCGACCCCAGAGCTCGAGCTGCGTGGGTAGTAATAAACTGCACAATTGACTGGGCAAAGCAATTATCTGGTCCTCCATTCGTTCAGGCAGTGATCGGTGATACAAGGCTGCTGAATCTGGAAAAATTTACATTCAATGGTCCCAAAAGTAGTACATACCTGTGGTTATTGTTAACCCAGCAATCCTTATGACAGACAGGCTTCAGAACTCCTGTAGTGTTTATCAAGACAAAGTTAAGCTTACCTGCCATCGGGAAAAAATATTGCCTAGTGTCTAATTTATTAAGCCATATCTTATCCCAGGAGCAATGCCATGGAATGAAAAGACATTCATATGTAGGTATTCCTATCAGTAGTCATCTGGATTAAACCTGAATGTACCCCAGAAACAATTACAACCCCATGTAATGCATAGTTTAGGTTAGCTGCAGTCAGAGCAAACCTATATCCGACCTTCATAGCCACCCAGTCCAGTGATCTACATCTATTAGAGCTACTGGTTCAAGGTGAGCAATAATTAGAGCATATCATACTGCAGAGAATAGGAGCATACCGATATGATCACAGCAACATGTAATACATAAAATATTAGCTACTGCTTAGGGCAAGCGTAAATCTGGTCCTAGCCGTTCCCAGGCCTGTGCTTTACATACCTTAGGGCTACCTATTCCAGGTGAGCCATAGCCAGGGTATATACTGCAGAAGAAAATATAAGCACAGATTCAATCACAGTAACATGAAATACATAGTTTATATTAGCTGCTGCTTAGGGCAAGCATATCTCAGGGCCTAGCAACTCAAAAGGCCTGTGCTCTGCATCCATTAGGGCTACTTGTTCCATGAGAGAAATAGCCAACTCGTAAACTGCAGAAAACCTGTAGTACATAGTTAGGTTAGCTGCTGCTTATAGCAAGCATGTATCAGGACCTAGCAGCAAGACAGATCTGTGCTCTACATCTCACAGGGCTACGTGTTCTTTGTGAGCAATAGCCAGAGCATAAGCTGTATAACAAAATAGTAGCACAGGTACAATCACAGCAATATGAAATACATAGTTACATTAGCTGCTGCTTCGAGCAAGCATGTCTCAGGGCCTAGCTGCCAGCCAGACCTGTGCTCTACATCCTGTAGGGCCACGTTTTACCTGTGAGCAATATCCAGAGCTTAAGCTGTAGAACAAAATAGGAGCACAGGTACAATCACGGAAACATGAGGTCCATAGTTTAGATTAGCTGCTGCATAGAGCAAGCTTATAACAGGCCCTAGCATTCAGCCAGACCTTTGCTCGACCTCTATTATGGCTACCTGTTCTATGTGAGCAATAGCCAAAACATAGAATGCAGAACAAAAATAGTGCAATACATATTATGGATTATCTGATGTTTATAGCAAGTATATATCAGAGCCTAGCAGCCCCCCCAGCCCAGTGATCCATATTCAATAGGGCTACTGGTGTCCTATTTGTAAATGGCTTGTGCTTTCAGGCAGGAAACAATCATAACCAGGCACAGTGCAGATAAGCATATGAATATATAGCATGCAAGCAGTTAGTTAGACTTTAGTACACTGCAGAACAGCATATGGAGACACTCCTTACCTGCTGCTCATTATGCAAGGCTGGAAGCAGACCCTTTAATGTTACAAATTCCAGGACACTCTATTGTTAACGGGAAAACAGGCCTCACAAGTTTACTGACAACAGCAGGACTTACCTGAGGCTGCAGCTTCCTAGCTTGCTGAGTTAGAGAGTGGGCGGGGCCATCTCCACTTGCTTTAGCTGGACCTGATTATACTCAGCTGGTGTCTGCACTCAGTGGGGGGTTGATTATACTCAGCTGGTGTCTGCATAGGCAGGGAACCCAAAGCAACTGCGTAGGTTATACTGAGGCGAATTGGATAATTAGTGTTGGTGCTTCCTGCACAGGCCCAAGTTTGCTATAATATGAAGCCTATAGCGAAACTTTTTTTATATTTTTTATTTTTTATTATTATTTTAACTACCTCCACCTTAGGAAAGTCTGTTGAGGGAGGCAGTTGGCCATGACCTGCCCCCATTAAAACAAAAATAAAACAAAGGTAACAGGGGGCAGTAAGGTTCAGGCCCCTAACTAATTAGCCTAAGTTAACTGCCACCTCCCTCGCCCATTCGTAAAAATGGGGTGTAGGGGCCACATACACCAGTGCCGCCTGAGGCCCTCTGGGCAGGTCGGGAGGGCACACGAATGGGGGGACAAGCACCTGCCACCCAATGCTCTTGATAGCAATACAGGAAGGCAACTGAAATACAGGCAGACAAGGAGTAGCAAACATTGCACCTCAGTGCCTTACCTGATTCAAAAGCTGAAGTTCAGAAGACTCCAGGTCTGAGGTAGTGTGCTGGGGGGAAAAAAGGTCCCATGGACCAAAACCCCTGTCCCTAGGACGCCTTCCGGGCAGGCCTAATGCTTTCCTAGGCGTAAAAGAGAAAAACAAAAATTTGCTTCTAATGATTGAGGCCTTTGTTCAGAGAACAAAGCCAAGAGCATAAGAGAAGGAAAAAAAAGACGCCGGTAGGTGGGTGTGGTTGGCCTTTTAAAGGCTTGGGGAGGTTCCTTCTAATTGGAGCAGGGAGGAGGGGCTATCCCGTAACGTACTGACATGGAGTACGTCTAGGGAAAAAGGTTTGTGCATACCAAGTTTAAATGTTTGCTTAATTCCAGACATGTCAAGAAGATTGCTGGCATGATAAAAATGATCAGTCTACGCGCAAACCCATATTTTTCGAGCTGGATGGTATAAGAACATTTATTCTTTTAAAATATTAAGTGCTTCTAGTCATACCCTTTGCATTTTAACATCACATTGAAGGAACTGAAGTAGGCAATCTTAGATTAGATAAGCACTAATTATATGCAATGCCGTAAACTAGTCACTAAGACAATGAGACCCATTCCTCTAGAACAGTGCTATGTAACTGGTGACCCATGGCCCTCCATTGAAGACTCTGCCTACTCTACCCCACTTGTGTGTGCTATACTCTGTCTGCCCAGCTCTGGTGAGGTGAGCCTTGTATGGGTTTGTTCTGGGGGTTTGTTAGCATTTGTTGTTAGGGTGTCCCTAAGCAGTTTAATCATGTGCTGGGGAGGAAGCTGCATGTTCCAAAGGGGAGGCGCGGCATATAGATTTAAGGGTATGTCTTTATTGACAATTTGTTTTTAGAAAAATAGCCGCATAGCCGATAGCCCGCCCACAAAGCCATCCCTATCCGCAATCCCCCCTTGCGGAATGCTATAGAAGAAGCTGATCCTGTGGTCAGGGACCCCTGTTCCCTGTGACAGCAGGTCTGCTTCCTCTATAGTTCCGCCATTGAATTTGCTTAACACATGGTTAGCACAAATCAAACACATAACATAAAAGCCAGTAACATCACTACTGAGGTATGTATGCAATTTCTGCAATGAAATGCCAACACAATCAGGTTATATAAAATCAGTGATCTTCAACTTCTGGCACTTGATTTACTGTTATCAGAATAGTAGGAGCAAAAGCTACAGTTGAAGATTGCTTCATTCTGTACCAGAGAATAAAAAAGGGAAGCCTGTCACCTGGTAGTGTGATTGAAAATCTGGAAACTGCAAAAGCAATCATTTGCCTGGTTCACACGGTGACCAACCTATGCTTTCAATTAGTCTCTATAAATTGGAATTCATAGTAACCTGTCTATGAGCTTGATTTATTAAATGGTGACAATTTTCTGTTTAATTATTTTTTCTAAGGCATGCATGTTGTCACCACCATGCACAAAATAGGCTATATACTCATAGACTGGTGTTACGGCTGAACGTTTGTCCTGTATCTTGTGTTATCACTGCAATTTATTTGGCAGGGGGACACCAGGAAGAGTAATTGTATTTTCTAGTACTGGTCTAGCTGTGTCTACTTTGTTGCAGTTCTACTTCCATTCACTTTATAATACATCATAGCATTAAGATACACATAATTTGTTTTTTAGACAAGTTAGTAATATTGCAGCGGAATTGCAACTAATCTTTTCAGGCATACCAATTACAAGGCTGGATGCAGTGTGGGAAAGCTGATGTATTCTAATTTGTGATATCTCATAAAAACAACCACACACTAGTACTATGCGATTTTCTTGTCTAAAATAGTACAGTGAAAGAATGAAGTGGGCTCTTGATAAACAATTAAGAATAATAAAGGGTAACGTGTCTTACTACAATTTTCTTAGCCAACAGCTGTGGTTTATGAAGTGTGCAAAAGCTTTAAATATCAATTTATTCAATAAGGCTTCTTCAGTGTTAATAGAGGAACACTGGAAAGCAAAAAGCATACAACTCTTTAAATGGCTAAAATGTCGTATTTAAAGGGACAGTTTACACCTTTACTAATAGGACCTGTGTTGAAAATGGAAGTGCGATTCAAAGTCACGTGCAAATGTTGTGCTCTATAACAGAGGTGAAAAGACTGGGTCTGGTGTCTGAGTGCAGGTAATGGGAACAATTATGGGCAAAATATCAGTTTTACACTTCACACCTTACCCCCCTTTGTAAATGATTGTCTCCATCTTAATTAGCAATACAATAAGATATGGACTTATTCTTTCTGAATAAGAGTACACAATATTTGAGAAGAATATTTTATTGTGCACACCCTAATAATCCTGCACAATATTGTTTGTATGCATTAATGATTTAAAGAGGGACCTACCAGTGCAAATCATTTGCATTCCCAATTACAAAATCTATTACCTGCCTCAGTCTACAGGATATGCTTATATTTCATTTGAACATAGATAGTTAATATATGTTAACAAGACAAACTTTCTTTAGCTACCAGAAAGGCATTCATAGTACTCCAAATTAGCAACCAACGATTTTACATTCAAAATAATTTGTTTTCAGTTGGGGGGAAACTAATTTACAGAAAATATTTTTTTTTGATCAATTATTTTGTTTGAAACTGCATTGCACAGTTCTAGCTTTCCAAGTCAAACTCCTATTTTCTTAGGCCATCAAAGTGATTTAGGCACTCTTCCAGCTGCATTGATTACTTGCTAAAATGCAGCCTTAAAATGCTTGAAATTGTTGTTCCAAATGTTGCACAGTACCGAAAATTAACAAGAGCTTATGGCTAACAATATAAATTTCAATATAAAGCAGTTTAAAATGGAAGGAATTCTGCATGCCATTTATTAATATGATGGTGAAGAAATGAACTTTTAGCAACACAATGACAAAAATGTATAAACCTGCATAAACCGTAAATGCCAGGACTGCATTTGTAAACCTTAACCAAACCTGAATATATAGTACAAATAAACATAAGTTATGTAACCTTACTGAACAAGATTCCATGGCATTCACTAAGGTTACCCTTTGTTTTATCCTTTCAGTGAATAAAATGTGTCTCGCTGTGTAAATATTAAATCATTGACAGCCCCTGGATTAATATCCTGTATACCTCTGTTGAAAACTATTATTTGTCTCTAAGCAATCAATAATAACCAGCTGATCTCATTATTATTACATAAATGGCAAGCACTATTCTCTGAACTTGAAAAATGGCCTTTTACCAAGCATGGAATACAAAATGCATGACTGATATAAAGTAAAACACAATGCATTTCTTCTGATTCAAATACCATGGAGACTGCAGACAACCAAGAATTTGATTCAACAGTTCTTCAATATTTGACATGTTTTGTTGCATGCAGCGAAATATAGCACAAGTTCTCTCATTAACTTGTGCACTGAAAAGCAAAGGCCCTGTCCTAATGAAATATGTACATATATTTCCTCAATGTTCAATCTATGAATTCTTCCAGCTGTTGTGAAAATACTGCCTTTGACTTAAGAATTGCCTTCAGCGATGAACAGGATGGCTAAGGCTTCCAGTAACACTGTGAACAAGTAAACATGTAACATAATATCATTAGAAATGATACATGTGCAAATTTAAAGTTAGAAGTTCAAGGAAAATGCACAAACTATCCCGCATAATTAATCCCAGCTGTTTGCTTATGTACCCAGGATTTACTGGAATAAACTTAAATGTTCAGGGGATCAGAAGAGAAAGAAAATAAAATGACAAGTTCCAGTTCCAAATTTGAAATGCTGAGCAATGCATTAAGCAATAAAAAGGAATTTTTGAAGCCAGGGCTATTGGCTTATCTATAAAATTGACAAAAAAAAAATCCCCATTATTAACCAGAAATATGCTGTGACTAAAATACAGTAAATGCAACTCTTGGCAATAATCCTTAGCTAGAATAAAAAATAAGTACAATACCATTGACTTTGACGTAGTTGGCCATCTTAAATATATTGCAATATATGGACAAACAATCCCTGTTTAAAGGGTAAGGCATTTTTTAGTAGCTGTATGCACAAAATGTCTCTGGGTTGAGTGCAGAGGACTCTTGTATTTGTCTATATGTATTTTGTGGCCACAGCCTCATTGCACCCCTGCCTAATGATTTTAATAATTAGCGGTAAGCACAACTTTCCCTTGTTCGTTATAGTTTATATAGGAGCAGGGGCCAGATCCATGTTGTAGCCCCCACCCTTCCCAGCTATAGTCAGGTGATCCCACTGGTGCTTATAAAAGGGCAACCAAGTTAGTAGCTGTATGCACAAAATATATTGATAATGGGTTGAGTGCAGAGGACCTCTTGTATTTGACAATACCATTGTTATAGGAAGGGACAGTAGAGCTCATTTTACTGTCAAAGCTGGAATTACATTCATGATTCTGTTGTATGTATTGACATGTTGTGCGGGAGAGCCCTGGAGCTCAAAGGTGGTGGTAATTCCAAGGTTCCCAATGCAGGCTGTGTCAATAGACACAGAAGACGTACTGTATGTCTAAAGAATCATACCAATATAAAGGAGTAATGTACAAGCAGAAATTTGCATTTTAGAACATCAGCTACAATTGCACCAAATGCAAATTCACAGTCACAATTGTAACTTCAGGCAGGTGTGTGTTTTATTCACAGCAGGGTGGTACTTATAATTCCATAAAGAAAACTCGCAAATTAAAGTTCATTCTTCTAAACCACAACAGGCCATCAGGAATATTTAGAAAAACTATTTTTCAAAGTGTTTCAGTCACGAATAGTACAATTCAGCTTTCACAATTGCAGCACTTCCCCTTCTATTTCCAGGACATAGCTCACTCCCAACCTTGACCCCTTTTGGAACAGGTAATAAATTATTTTAAACACCTATACTGGCTTTTAAGACCGAGTGACCATTGCCCCTGCTCTACGTCATACAGCATTCTAGGAAATACATACCTCTAAGGGGTTTTTGGTTTTTCAGGTTACTGTGACACTAGTTAAAAAAAAATCTCAATGCTGTGCCATTTGTTTATTCTGAACTATTTTAATCATGGGAAGATCTTTGCCTCCTGGCTAGGGTTACCAACTTTTTCTTTCTTTATAGCTTTGCACCTCGGAGTTCCATGACTTCAGCCTCGTGTTTTTATGTCATGGAACTCCTCGGTAACTTGAGGATGATAAACCTGCATACATGGCTTATGGAAAAATAATTTATGCTTGTTGAACTGCTTTTGAACTCTCATTGTTAAGTGAGATTTTTCTTCACCCCGGCAGATATACACTGTCACTCCCTAATTTTCTCTGCAGTTGAGGTTGGCTGGCACAGATCAATTATAAATTAGTACCTACAGGTAGAGTACACAATATATATTTTCATTAAAACTAGTGGTTTACAAGCAATCATGTTACTCTTTAATGTATAACAATTTAAAGTCTAAAGCCACACATGGCATTTTTATGTGTCATTTGTAAAAATGTACTCGGTGGCAGAAATATGCCACAGTCATATGAAAAAGTTTGGAAACCCCTCTTAATTCTTTGGAGTTTTGTTTATCAATAGCTGAGCTTTCAAAGTAGCAACTTCCTTTTATTATATACCATGCCTTATGGAAACAGTAGTATTTCAGCAGTGACAACGTTTACTGGATTAACAGAAAATATGCATCAAAAACAGGTGCATAAATTTGGGCATCCCAACAGAGATATTACATCAATACTTAGTTGAGCATCCTTTTGCAAATGTAAAAGCCTCTACATGCCTCCTATAGCCTTTGAGGAGTGGATTCTGGATGGCTGTATTTTTGACCATTTGTCCATACAAAATCTCTCCAGTTCAGTTAAATTTGATGACTGCCAAACATGAACAGCCTGCTTCAAATCATCCCATAGATTTTCGATGATATTCAAGTTGGGGGACCTTGACAGCCATTCCAGAATATTTTACTTCTCCCTATGCATAAATGCCTTTGTAGATTTCGAAGTGAGTTTAGGGTCATTATCCAACCCTTCTATAACTTCAACTTTGTGACTGATGCTTGAACATTATCCTGAAGAATTTGTTGATATTGGGTAGAATTAATCCCTCGGCTTTAACAAGGGCCCCAGTCCCTGAACTAGCAACACAGCATGATAGAACTTCCACCAAATTCGACAGTAGGTAGCAGGTGGAATGCGGTGTTCGTTTTCCGCCATGCAAATCGCTTTGTTATTACAAAATAACTACATTTTTGTTTCATCAGTCCAAAGCACTTTGTTCCAAAATGACTGTGGCTTGTCTAAATGAGCTTTTGCATACAACAAATGACTGTTTGTGGCGTGAGTGCAGAAAGGGCTTCTTTCTCATCACCCTGCCATACAGATGTTCTTTGTGCAAATTGCACTGAATTGCAGAACGATGTACAGATACACCATCTGAAGCAGGTCTTTGGAGGTGATCTTTGGGTTGTCTGTAACCATTCTCACAATCCTCTGCATAATCTGCTCCTGTATTTTTCTTGGTCTGCCAGACCTGGGTTTTACAGCAACTGTGCCTGGGTCTTCCTGATTACATTCCTTACAGTTGAAATGGACAGTTTAAACCTCTGAGATAGCTTTCCCGTAAACCAGGATACTGAATAATCTTTGTTTTCAGATCTTTTGAGAGTTGCTTTGAGGATCCCATGCTGTCACTTTTCAGAGGAGAGTCAAACAAAAGCACAACTTGCAATTGGTCACCTTAAATACCTTTTCTCATGATTGGACATACCTGCCTACGAAGTATAAGGCTTAAAGGAGAAGGAAACCTAGTCGGCGCAAAAACCCTCCCCCCTCCCGTGTGTTGCCCACCCTCCCTCCTCCCCCCTGGCCTACCTGTCCCGCTGGGCAAATGCCCCTAACTTGTTACTTACCCTTCTGCGCAGGTCCAGTCCATGGAGTTCACAGACGACATCTTCTTCCACGCGATCTTCTTTCCCACGAGAGGGGTTTTTTTTTTTGCGCCGACTAGGTTTCCTTCTCCTTTAACAAGCTAATCAGTATTGAGCGGTTAAATGCATTCAAATTAGCAAAATTACTCAGAAAACACCCCAGTACTTAGATTTTTAATAATGAATTAAGCTTATTATGGAAAGCCATGTTGATGTGCAGAAGTATTATCGAAGCACTGGACTTTCTCACTGTCAATTACGGATTTTTTTTCAGCATATTGAATTTCACATATAAAGTTACAGTCATGCCTCATTAAAGCAAAACAGCAGCTATGTCTGACTTTTGTTTGAAAAGGGATTCTGTGATACTGATAAAATGATATATAAATGGAATGTCAAGCCAAAAATATTTTTTGCCCAATAAAAAAAAAAACAATTATACGCAACTTTGCAATATATAGTCATTACATTTTTTTCTATGATTTTTAATGTATTTGTGTATGTATTGCTATTGAAAGCAGTCTTTGCCTGTCTAATGTCTGCCCTGGTTACTCAAGACTGTTGATACCATGTAAGACAAGTCAACTGATGAACAGAACTGCCTTTTCTGGGGAACTCAGACTTTTGCAACATTGTAACTAATGGTACCAACCAGGATTTAAGCAAAATTTGCTTTCAATAACAAATGTTTTTACAAATAAATTTAAAAGCACTGAACATTTTTAATAAATGTATATAGGAACATTGCTTAGAATTATGTTTTCTTTTTATTAGGCAATTTTTTGGTGGGGGGGGGGTTGACTTGCCTTTTAAACTACAGGGCAGATTGTGATAAATATGGCTCCCTCTGTATTTGTGGTACATACTGTGATGAATAAGCACAGATTTGTGGAAAGGCCACAAAGGCCCGGCCCTAGAGCGGCAGAATTTTATGGGGGCGGCTTGCCACCCAACTTCACCCACATTGGTTTGGAAACACTGGTGATTCACAGGAGATATGTTTTTTTAAAATTTCCTGTGCACCAATCCCAAGTACTCTGGACCCAATGCTAAAAATCTGCGCATGTACACAAAGGAAGGAGATGGGTGCAGCAGCAGGCCTAGGGGCACCTGCTATGTAAATCTATGTGCACATAATAAGACTTTTACCATCATAAGCACAAGTGAAAAGTGCTAAAATGGAATGAGCATACATTGACGCTATTCACAAAGGTACTTGCACTCTTGCATGCTTCTCGAAACTTGAAGTCCAACATGCCCACATCTGTGCGGACACATCTTAATTTGTTTGATTGCATGCTAGAGTACTAAGGGAAAACACTACCTTGTGGGTAAAAAATCATTATGTGTCCAGAATTAAAGTTTGCAAAATGCACTGTAGTCATAACTGAAGCTTAATATTTCAAAAACAATTTACAAATGCAGATTAATCCTATACATGTATGGGATCCATTATCCAGAAACCCATTATCCAGAAAGCTTCCAGTTAGGGGAATTCATCTACTACAGACTGCATTTTAAGAAAATTATTTTAATTTTTAAAAGTGATTTGCCTTTTCTCAATAATAATAATAATCATAATAATAATAATAATAAAAAAAACCAGTACCTTTTACATGATCCTAACTAAGCTGCATGAATCCAAATTGATGGCAAAACAATCATATTGGGTTTATTTTATTTATGGTATGCTGATCCAAATTACAGAACAATCCCTTTTCTGTAAAACCCTAGGTCCCAAGCATTCTGGGATACCTGTACAAATATCTCAGAAATGTCACCATGCCCCTGCACTACAGAAATATTCTTAACAAACATTACCTTTCTTAAATAAGAATCTGCAGTGATCATGCCTGAAATCAGTTTAAACAAAGTGATGCAATCCCCAGTTTCATTTAGCTACTTCAGAGGCAGTCTTCCAAAAATCTGAGAATTCAGTATTGTCATATTAATCTTTATGGAATGTTGATCAAATTTAAATATAATTTTATTTCAAACAGATGGGAACAAAGTGACTCCCTGATGCATCTGAATTAGATAAGAATTAAGAATAAGTTAAGAATTAGGTAAGAAACCTGACAAGGACAAAAAGGGAATTAAATATAAACAGGACACACATTTTAAACTGATCAAGTGACTGCAAAACAGACTACTTTGATTTCACCTTGGTGGATGATAAATGTCTCTAAAAAGTGTGCATTCTGATTTGGATCCCTAAAACAGTTTTTCAAAAAATAAACTCTATTCTCATTCCCTTTCTGTGGGTGAACAAGATACCTCGTTTTTCTTGGAAACTACTTACTGCTCCAATATCCAAGGGAGGCTTGGCGCTCCCCCACCTACATCTCTACTTTCTCGCTAGCCAAATTCATTATATGCACAGCTGGCTACATATGGACGACACTGACACTGTTCTCCTAGCCTTACGTGTGGAGTTGTGGGAAGCCCTCAGGAACTTGCCATACAGAAAGCTCGGCGACTATCCATCATACCCCTCCACTATCTCAACACCGCATAGGGCCTGGACTCTAGCTTGTCAAATTACGGGTCATCCGTCCCCGATTCTCTCTCCCTTTCTGGCTCTCTGGAGAAATTCCCATCTCCCTCATCTAAAAAACCTACAAGATGTTCATTACTGGCCCCAAATGGGGATAAAGGTTCTGGGTGATTTGTTAGTAGAGGGAACATTCCCTACTTTGACACAACTACAAGCCAAAACAGGAGGGAAAGAGGTCCAATTCTACAGATTTCTACAACTAAGACATGCCTTCCAGGCACAATTCAATACGCTTAGTGTGGACTACACCTCTCCCCCAATGGAAGCAGTTCTCCATAACCCCCAAACTACTAAACTTATATCACGCCTCTATAGCTCCCTAATAGGCTCTACTCCTGCACCCTTCCTTCAGGCAAGACACAAATGGGTCCAAATTATCCCCAATCTAACCGACGACCAATGGGATGAAGCCACTGACTCGTTATATCGCGACCTAATATCCATCAAGGACAGGACGATCCAGTTTAAACTGATACATCAACTATATAGTACTCCAGTGAAATTAAAGAGAATGGGTCTTAGACCTGATGCAACCTGCCCTAAATGCCAAGCACCGGACGCCTCCTTTTTGCATCTTCTCTGGGACTGTCCCCCAATTCAACAATACTGGATAGAGGTACTTGACTATATGGTGGGCAACCTAGAGTTCCCAAATGTACGTAACCCGGAGGTGTGTTTATTGAGTCTTGTAGATGACCTCCTCCCGCTGAATAAATCTAGATCTCTGGCCAGGACTTTACTCTTTTATGCCAAAAAAGTTATTGTGATGACATGGATGGGTAACAAGCAACCCAATCTGGAGCACTGGATCAACTTGGTTAATACTATACTCCCTTCTATCAGACTAACATACGAATCTCGAGGCTCCCCTGCGAAATTTCAAAAAGTGTGGGCTCCCTGGCTTGATATTCATTTGGTTGAGGAATAGCTCTGCTTATGTGCTTAGTTACATTGTAGTTGGGCCGAATGTAAATTGTTCGTAGCGAGTTGAGCATACTTCTATGGTGCAGTAGCATTTCCATATGTACTATGATAAACACTGTGCATTCTCTCTTCTTCTATTCCTCCCTTTTCTTCTCTTCCTTCTTTGTTTATATGCAAAATGAAAATAAAAACCTTTAAAAAAAAAAAAGTGTGCATTCTGCTCCCATGGGGTTTGTCATAACCTGCCACAAATTCTTACACCTGATCCTCAGTGGAGAAATGTGTTCAGAACTGTCCAGTATAAGCAATGTAGTAGGAATGAAATTAAAAGAAAGCAATGTAGCAATATTGAACTTGTCTTATGCCACCATCTGTTATCAAGGACCGTGGGAGCACTCCAATGATTAAATAAGTATAGTTTAAATATGAATAGAATGCCACAAAATTGCTATAAACATACTAAAAGAAAACCAATGCCTGTGTCGTGGCCCATGGCTTGCTATATGTATTATCCTTGAGTTATATAACAAGGAAAGACACTTTTACATAGTTTTGTTTACAGAGATTGTTAGTCATCTCAGTGTAACTCATTCTTTGCAAGTACCAAAAAAAAGTCTTTAGTCACAATTTAGTGATCATATAATTGCTAAGCCACCACACATGATCTAATTATTTACCTCTGGCTATATTTTTCAGATATATACACCTCCCACACCTAGACAAACTATACATTAGTTTGTAGTGATGGGCGAATTTATTCGCCAGGCGCGAATTCGCGGCGAATTTGCGCGATTCGCTGCCAGCGAATAAATTCGCGAAACGCCCGCGAAAATTCACAGAAAAAATTTGCCGGCGTCAATTTTTTTTACGAAAAAACGGACGCCGGCGTCAAAAACGGGCGCCGTTTCGCGAATTTTTCGGCGCAAATTCGCCCATCACTATTAGTTTACAGTGTTTCATGAAAAAAGCATTCATTTTACAGGCTGCACTTCCAATGCTTTAGCTTTTTGTAGAGTAGAGATCTCACAGTGCAGCTGATATCAAAATATAAGTTTAATAATGCTACATTAGTTCGATTTTAAAGACATAAGACCACCAGTAATGGTAAGGGTGTTGGTGTGCTACAACCACATAGAACCTTGGTATACCTGTCAGCAGTATAGCTCTATATTCAAAAAATATCATAAAATTGCTAAGCCACCAAACTGTTTTCTTCTATGATCATAACTAAAAATATATATTTCAAAATAACATCTGAAAATAAATGCACTTGTAAGAAATATACCAATCTAAGGTGAAATACATGTTAGATGTTCTCTCTTGAAATAATCTTTTCAAATAGCTGAAAATTTTTTTAAAGATTGACGATTGCCATCAGAATTTCTTTAATGGGCGACATGATAATGTCATGCAAAAAAGATTATGAAGCCACAAAAGGGCCAGATAAAATTCTTGGAGAACGGAATCCACAATGTCTCTGCTTATTCACCATATCATAATTTGTCCATTAACCAAGCAAATATAAATACCTGTATATCAAATCACGGTATGTTTGTTTTAAAATCATGTGAATTTTTTTTTTTACTCGAAATTTGAATGGGAGGTTATTTAAGAAAAATTTTAACGTCTAAAACTCGAAGGATTAGAGACTCGAAAACTCGAATTTGAATCGAACTCGAATCAAGTATTTCTGAAAAAAAAACCTCTGTTAGGAAGGCTATTAAGATCTTCAAATGGGTCACTGGACATCTACATTGACTTCTACATTAACTCGTTAAGTTTTAGCTGGCGAATAGTCTAATTGTTCCCAGGGTAAAGGTTTGATAAATCTCAAATTTCTAATTTGAAACGAGTTTGGATTATTTACAATTCGAATTTGTGAGTTTTGACCAAAAATACAATTTGAAAATTTTAATTTGAATTTACTATTCGCCCCTTAATAAATCTGCCCCTTAAACTATTGTAAAATTTTTCATTGCCATCATAAACAACAGTAACTTAATCCACAGGGAAATATTAATCCGACATTCATTCTTATGCCACAGAAGCAGGGACTTTCTAAAGTTTATTGGCAGTGACACTAGGACCCGCTGCATTAGTTTTAGAATAATCTAAATAATAAACCATATATTTATGTGTATGTCCTTCTAGACAGTGAGGTGGCTCAGATCCCTTTGGTTGATGTGGAAGGAGAGGGGAAGGGTAAAATGACATATGCTTTTGTCACGTCTTTTTTTTTCATGCAAAGTGAAACAAGCCGTGTGGAGAATTTTTACGATATCGAGACTTGGAAGTTTTTGGCAAATCTGTACATGGATACATTTTTTGCTCATCACAAATCACAACATTAAACAAAAAGACCAGTTGCAAATTGTCTACATTTCATACTCTAAGGGGCAGATTTATCAAAGGTCAAATGTTAAAGGAAAACGATACCCCCCAAACAATGTAGGCCTCTTTATAAAGATATTCCATGTAGGCCTCTTTATAAAGATATTCCATAAAACAGTTCATATGTAAAACCTTGCTTCATGTAAACAAACCATTTTCATAATAATATACTTTTCTAGTAGTATGTGCCATTGGGTAATCATAAATAGAAAATTGCCATTTTAAAAAATAAGGGCCCAAGCCATCATCACAAAATGGTGGTTTAAGGCAAGAGATGTAAAAGGGCAGTATTTACTTAAATATATATTCCAGTTTGGTAAGATTGTTTAATATGCCCCTTAATATGATATAAATTATCTGTTGCTTAAGTATTCATTTTGGGGGTATAGTTTTCCTTTAAGAATTTTTTTTAATTCAAATGAACGCATAATTGCCTCAAATGATTAATTAATAAATTTGCCCCTAAAACATGCTCAATATTCATTAATAATAATTAAATAAACTGTCTTTTAAGCATTAGATTACCAAAGCTTAGATGGGTTGAGCATCCCTTTGAGTAAAATTCTCTCGAAATACATTTTCTTCAGTATCAGGTAGTGCATTTATTCTTGGATTGAATAGCAATTCTGTAGTTCTCTTCGGTTTGATTTGATCTGCTTTTTGTTTTAAGAAAATGTGTGTCCATCTAAATGGTTCTTGTCAATGATGCGAAAATAGCTAATTATATTTAGGCCCGTTTTTCTTTCCAAAAACACTTTTTGGCCAAATGGAGTTGTAGCATACACTCTAGTCCAGGGGTGCCCAAAAGATAGATCAGGATCTACCAGTAAACCTTTAGCTGGGGATGAGTAGATCTCAAGACACTGTCAACAAGCAGCTTGTCTAAATCACCCTACCATTTCATGCTTTTCATTCAGATATGTATTATGTTAAGGTCACATAAGAAATACAGTAGTTTGTTAAATATAGCAATATACATGTTCCCATTAATCTGTATTTAATTAATAAATACATAGTAAAGCATGGAATACAATGCTATCAATGCCTTTATGGATGTAGATCATAATGGGACAATATCACTAAAAGTAGAACTCAAATTAGTGTGAGCACTCCTGCTCTAGTCTAAGAGTAGATTATTCACCCAAGCCTTTTCTTTTAGATGCTAGAACCTGATTTTATGGAGCACCATTGTCAAATCATATTTATGGTGCTCTTGGGTAATAAAGCATCTTTTTATGAGTATGTAAAAACTTAAACAAGTGGACAGATACCCTTGACACTGTACCACATAAATCATTCTTGATTTTATTACCTTAGCCGTTTCTTTAAGAACAGTTTTGCATTCCAGAGGACATTTTTTTTCCTGTTTTATAGTCAGCAGAAGATCAGAATGACCTGAAAATATATAGCTCACTTTGATCTTGAATGAAGTGTTTGAATTAATATGTATATTTCCCTTCCTTTCATCTGTCACTATATAAGGATGTCTGTTCCATCCAAGCTGAATTAATGGGGCTTACACTGATTCCAATTTTCACCATTCTAAGATTTGACCCAGCTACTGTTAATCTGCTGAAAACAACACTGTCGTTACAAATTTTGAAGGTCTTTATAAGTGACAAGGAGAAAGAGAGACACATTTTCGGAATAGATACCCACAGAAAGACAGTTGCTTTGGTTGCTGGATCATGCTGGTGCAACAGCCTACCAATGGAATTCGCTCTAAGGAGCTTACAAAACTAAGATAAATAACATACTGCAACACTGCTAATGCTAAGAGCTGTAGCACATTTCTAAAAACCACTGCCACCCAACATTAATTTGTATTTATTGACATATAAATATGAATTGTAAACAAAAGAGCTATATAATATACATAAGAAATTAATGGTCTTGTGACAGTACATTAATTTAAAAAGCAAAGGCTACCACAGCTTGCCAGCTCATAATGGTCAAGACCTAGAAGGATAAATGCCTTGAGTAATGTTTCAGTTACAAACATGTTTTATACAACATTAATACTGAAATCAAGGAATACAACTGAAACTGTTAATCTAGTCTGGCAATAATGAAAGCCTCTTACTTTACTTGGCAGTATACTCTGGGACTTTCCTTTTGTAATTATTGGATCAGAAATCTATGCCTCCTGTGAGACTAGACTATCCATTGTGGTTCAACCAATAAGCATCTGCTAATAAATTTGGAAAAAGAGATGGATTATCCAAGAGCTCTGCTGCCACTTCAGATTTTCTTGCTGGAAGTATTTCATTTGGCAAATTTTCTCATTAGTGTTGGGAAATATTAGGTTTGTTTTGATTTTTTTGCAGTACCCATTAGTAAAAATAAATTGGAAGCACAGCAGAACTATAATCAAATATGAGACTGTTCATTATTCTATTATTGTGGATATTTGAAAAAAGAATTACTTTTACAAAATAAAAATGAATTTCATAGCATTTCTTTAGGGTAACATTTCTCACAGTGATTTAGGTTAATCATGGGAAAATGCCTGCTGTTGCATTTTCTCGTGATTAAGCTGAATTGTCACGAGTAATGTAATTTACTTGTGGCAATTATAATGTTAGCAAAGGGCAAAGCATTTTTGTGGAGAGAGTCACCTGTTGTAGCAAATCTTTAACACTATAGACAAATCTTCCATGTGGCTTATGATGCACAAAACCAATTTGTGCAAAGTCTATTGGAAACATTCTTAGGAGCAGGACATTGCTTAAAGGGCACCTATCACAGCCAAAATCAAACACATATTAACAATCTGACCAGTACAAGCTAAACACGTTTAATCAAACTACATATATAGTTTTTTGAAAAAACTGCAGGTTTTAAAAAAATCCCTTACTTTGTCAAATGGGTTCTTTCACTAAGGGAGGCCATATTGAGACTCTTAACAGAGACTCTAATGTGCAAATTTCAGAAGCATGCTCAGATTGTAACACTGCTTTGAGTATTCTACCCAGAATGCCTTGTTTTAGTAAACTCCTCCACTAGAAGTATCCACTAGAAGTGCTGCCACCTGCTAACTTCCAGCAGGTGGCAGCACTACTGTACAGCAGCTAACACACAGGTTTGGCTGATTTGAAAATAGCTTAGAAGGGTTGATAAGCAAACAAGGAATTTGAACTGAGCATGTGCGAGATTTCAGAGCTACAGTTGGCTGGGAAGATATAGGTAGGAGCAGGGCCGGACTGGGAGTAAAAAGCAGCCCGGCAAAAAAATCAAAGCAGCCCACATGTAAACACACAATGGTTTTGTACTCATCCACACATATAATGTATAATGTACCCCAAAACTCATAACAGATGGCACAAAGGCATTTCCGAGTATAATACCCCAGAACTCATAGGAAGATGGCACAAAAACAATTCCGTGTATATCAGTCCTATTTTTTTGATAGTTAAAAATCAGAATGGCTATTTAAGGGAAGAAAAGGGTGAATGGTGTCACAGTCGGAAAACAGAGGAAAAGCCAGCCAAATCCTTGCAACAGTTTTGATAAGGGAATTTTGGGGAACTGAACATAGTAAAGTAAGAAATTAAGGGGGATTTGTATCCAGCATTCATCTGCACTGATTGTTGGGGGGGAGAAAGGGAATCTGCAAATTAGGGAAGTACCATCCTGCCTTTTGGTCTGTTACACAGTTAGATCAGGTTGAAAAAAGACAAAGTCCATCACGTCCAACCCCTCCAAATGAAAACCCAGCCCCATACACACACCCCTCCCTACTGTCACATAAATGATATATACCCATATCTATACTAACTAAAGAGTTTATTATCACAATAGCCTTTGATATTATGTCTGTCCAAAAAATCATCCAAGTCCCTCTTATAGTCATTAACTGAATCAGCATCACAACATCACCCGGCAGTGCATTCCACAACCTCACTGTCCTGACTGTGAAGAACCCCCTACTCTGTTCCTTTAAATGAAACTTCTTTTCTTCTAGTCTAAAGGGGTGGCCTCTGGTACGTGATTCTCTTTATGGGTAAAAAGGTCCCCTGCTATTTGTCTATAATGTCCTCTAATGTACTTGTAAAGTCTAATCATGTCCCCTCGCAACGCCTTTTTTCCAGAGAAAACAACCCCAACCTTGTCAGTCTCCCCTCATAATTTAACTCTTCCCTTCCTCTAACCAGTTTAGCTGCACTTAGTCTCTGCACTCTCTCCAGCTCATTTATAAAACCCCGTACCCCCCACCCCACGAAGACCCCCCTCCCTCCAGGCTAATTGCCCCCCCGGGGAAATGCCCAATACTTTATACTTACCCCTCTGCACAGATTCAGGCAGTGGACTTCACAGCATCCATCTTCTAGCGATTCGGCAATTTCCGTTGAATTTGGCGCATGCGCAGTTGTCCAAACCGGCAAACAGCTCCAACTGCACATGGGCCTAAAATGCGGGTCTCCCAGTCAGCTTACAGAGGACCAGAAAGATGGATGCCATGAAGTCCGCTGCCAGAATCTGCACCGAGGGGTAAGTATAAAGTATGGGACATTTCCCCCGGGGGGGGGGAGTTAGCCTGGGGGGAGGAGGGAGGGAGGTCTACGTGGGGTGGGGTGGGGGCGGTACGGGGTTTTTTGCAAATGGGTTGCATTATCCTTTAAGGACTGGAGTCCAAAACTGCCGTCATACTCCAGATGAGGCCTCACCAGGGACCTATAAAGAGACATAATTATGTTTTCATCCCTTGAGTTAATGCCCTTTTTTATACAAGACAGAACTTTATTTGCTTTAGTAGCCACAGAATGACACTGCCCAGAATTAGACAACTTGTTATATACAAAGACCACTAGATCCTTCTCATTAAAGGAAACTCCCAACACCCTGCCATTTAGTGTATAACTTGCATTTATATTATTTTTGCCAAAGTACATAACCTGCATTTATCAACATTGAACCTCATTTTCCAGTTTGCTGCCCAGTTTCCCAATTTAGACAAATCACTGTGCAAAGTGGCAGCATCCTGCATGGAACCTATAGTTCTGCCCAATTCCAAAACCCACCAGCACACCCTGGCCTCTCATGCCAAAATTGGTTCGGTGCTCAGTAAAAAAAAGGGAATTGGCACCCTCAGCAATACGTGATAAAAAGAAAATTACTGGCACTCAGGACTCCATGCAAGCGGGCCAGGCACTGCGTGCTTATTAAATGAATGTTTCAGGGGGCGTACCCCTTCGTCAGTCTAACAAATGGGTACGCCCCTGAAATGTTACGTTTAATAAACACGCAAGGCATGGCCCGCTTGCATGGAGTCCTGAGTGACGGTAATTTTCTTCTTATCAATTATAATGAACTTGTCCCTATCTCAAGTGACTCTAGACAGCACAGGTGACTGTCAAGTGAGTGACCTGGGAGGACAAGCAACCCCAAGACAGCTGGGGGGGAGAAGGGGTCAGACGACCCCCCCCCCTCATGACTGGCAATACCCCCCCCCCCAAACACACACAGAGCAAAACTGGCAGTTGTAGAATAAGGAAACAGAAAAGGGCAGCCATGGAAGCAGACTAATAATCCTCAGCCCAGTCTATAACACACAAATGATACATTCCATCTGAAATCCCTGTAATTCTCATGAAGAGGTCAGTCCCCCCCACTTCATTCCCTGACCCCCCATATTCCTTCTGCCAGAACTGCCCTATTACCAACATCCAGACAAATGACAAACACCACATAACACAGGCAGGGGCCTTTGCATTTCATGATAGTCCACTCACTAAAACATTTTCTGCAGCTGTGCTGTCTCCTGTACTTCTCCTAACAATCGGCTCTCAGCTGACAGGCTGCAAACAGCATACGGATCAATGTGGTGCTCACTCTGCAATCCACTGATCATGTCTGCTGTTTGTACTGCAGCCTGCTAGCCGAGAGCCGATTGTTAGGAGACGCACAGGAGACAGCACAGCTGCAGAAAACTTTGCTCCACAAAGTCAGTACTAAGGGCTGGGGGAAGGGAACTTGGTCGGTTTTCTAAAAGTGCTGAGTTACAAGTCCCCGACAATAAGATCAGGAGCGGCCCATTAATAAAAAACAGAGCGGCCCCACGGGCATTTGCCCGTTTAGACAGGTTATCAGTCCGGGCCTGGGTAGGAGGAGCCAGTGAAATCCAAGATGCCTGCCTCAGCTAGAACTGCAGGGGAGATAGGGGAGATCTTGCAGAAGGTATAGTGAGCAGATCATTTACATTATACAAACAATTCTAACTGTTTTAAAAATCAAATTTCTTGAAGTTTCACATAGTGTATTTACTTAGTAAATGATTTTGGTTATGATTGGTGCCCTTTAACGGATAGGTCATGTAAAGCCTGCATTATCCTACCATGTATATAAGTTGGGTATGTCTTCCCCACCCAAGCCACATCATTTGTACTGCATATACCCTCCATTTGCCAATGCCATCACATTTTCCTAAAACAAATAGCTTTCACCAGAGGCCATTTTCCCCATCATCAGTAACACTGACATCTGCAAACAGAACATGTATGCTGTAAAGTTCATGCAAAGCAGAATGCAGGTTTACACAGGCACAACATACTTTGATAAAGTTCTGCTAGGGTTGAGCACTGTAATGGTTAAAGGAAAACTATACCCCCCAAACAATGTAGGTCTCTATAAAAAGATATTGCATAAAACAGCTCATATGTAAAATCCTGCTTCATGTAAATAAACCATTTTCATAATAATATACTTTTCTAGTAGTATGTGCCATTGGGTAATCATAAATAGAAAATTGCCATTTTAAAAAATAAGGGCCGCCCCCTGGGATCATAGGATTCACTGTACTCACAAACATACCAACAAACCATACATGTTAGGTCACATGAGCCAATTAACAGACAGAGTTGTGTCTTTTGCTTCCACACTTCTTCCTGTTACAGTTAGAGTTGAAGTATTTCTGGTCAGGTGATCTCTGAGACAGCACAGAAACCATCACGAAATGGTGGCTCAAGGTGAGAGATGTAAAAGGGCAAGATTTACTTAAATATATATTCCAGTTTGGTAAGATTCTTTAATATGCCACTTAATATGATATGAACTATCTGTTGCTTAAGTGTTCATTTTGGGGGTATAGTTTTCCTTTAAGTCGAGCTCAGGAAAGGTGGTTACAAGAGAAAAAAATAGTATTAGACAGCTAGAGCGGAGTTTTTTATGGGAACCATGCTATCTCTTCATTGGCTGTTAGATTGGAGGATGTGTAATCTAAGCCGAGAAGAATGGAGTATGCTCATAAATCAACAGCCAAAGTAAATTCCTGAGGGAGTGGGCAGAGTGGGTTAAAGGTGGAGAACGAGTTCTAAGTTATTAAAGGGATACTGTCATGGGGAAAAAAAATTTTTCCAAAATGAATCAGTTAATAGTGCTGACATGGGGCTAGACATTTTGTCAATTTCCCAGCTGCCGCAAGTCATGTGCTCTGATAAACTTCAATCACCCTTTACTGCTGTACTGCAAGTTGGAGTGAAAACACCCCCTCCCTTTCCCCCCCAGCAGCCAAACAAAAGAACAATGGGAAGGTAATCAGATAGCAGCTCCTTAACACAAGATAACAACTGCCTGGTAGATCTAAGAACAACACTCAATAGTAAAAACCCATGTCCCACTGAGACACATTCAGTTACATTGAGAAGGAAAAACAGCAGCCTGCCAGAAAGCATTTCTCTCAAGTGCAGGCACAAGTCACATGACTGGGGGCAGCTGGGAAATTGACAAAATGTCTAGCCCCATGTCAGATTTCAAAATTGAATATAAAAAAACCTGTTTGCTCTTTTGAGAAATGGATTTCAGTGCAGAAGTCTGCTGGAGTAGCACTATTAACTGATGCGTTTTATAAAAAAAACATGTTTTCTGATGACAGGATCCCTTTAAGGGGATGCTGCAGCCTTACTGTTAACCTTTTAGCAACCAGAGTGGCAGGTATCTAAAGGTTTTTAAAGAGGCTGTTCACTGATTACATTTTTGTGGGGATTTGCATGTCCTTTAATAGAAGTATTAATATCTTAGAAATAATTAATGTGTTATTGATTTTAACTTAGAATTGCTTAATACATTAAAATGGAATTCATAATATGTGTCCATTAACTTTTTGAATAGCTCACACCTAGTCTGGAAATCTGCTTTACAACCTAAGACTTATATTAGAGGAAATTACAAGGGGCCACGGTGACCCATCCTATTGCTTTCAATCCTGAGACATTGTAGCAGAATATTGACAGTATTAGAGGTGAACTAGTTTATGCTTTATTGTTTTACCAGTGTTGTGACTTCTGCTAGGATGACCCCATGGGAGCCAGACTCATACTTTAGGAGCCACAAGGCTATAAACTTTTCAGACAAGAAGCCATAGCCAGCTCTCAGTTTCTGTATCAGAGACTTTCTTGCATGGAGTTGGCGTTTTTTCTTGGTGCCTTGCATTGTGCACAATTATGCTCTTTTAATTTTGGCATGGACTCCTGTTCATAAATAGTCGTGTTTTGATTCCCTCAAGGCACGTTCCTTTGGTGCACATAATAGTGCAGTCAAGTGTACTCTGGAGGATGCAGTTAGCCTATTGAGTACACTGGCACAAATATAGACTTTTGCGCATTTGCATTGAGTTTTTAATACGAGAAGCATAGATGTCATTACAAATTAGTTCTAAGCCTGTGCCGAGTAATTAAGCCTATGATATACTTTGATTACCTTTTGCTGACATTGCCTGTTTGCTACCAGCCGAACCAAATCCTAATCCTAATTTGCATATGTAAATTAGGGGTGGAAGGGAAATTGCGTGACTTTTTGTCACAAAACAAAAAAAAATTTTCCCCTTCTTACCCCTAACTTGCATATGCAAATTAGGATTTGGATTCAGTTTGGTATTAGGCCAAATCTTTCGTGAAGGATTCTGGGGTTCAGCCGAATCCAAGATAGGGAATTCAGTGTATCCCTAAAAATAATTGCAGCTGAACGGAGGCTTTGCTTATCCAACAATAAAGTTCAAAGCAATGGGGAAAAGTATAACTTTCCGCAACATTCTTACAATACAGTGTAAAAGCCCACAGAACTAAATCAAGGTTTCAGTTTTTCTAGAGAAAGGGTTTCAAACATGTGGCTGTTCCCCACTGCAACCATCATACCATGGCTTTTCTGGCAGGTGATTTTCTGCTTCTGCACTAATGTTTGTGAAGTGATCGTATTTCAAAAAGAAACCAGTGAAATGCTCTGGAGAATTAAATTGCTTTCAAATATAACAAAGCTCTCTTGTTTGCAGTTATGAAACTGCTTCAGCAGTGAACTGCTGACACTGTAAATATAGAGAGAAGGTGAAGGGGAGGGAATTACTGCATAAATGGGTGATAAGAAAAAGGAAAGAGAATATTAATGGGAAAGTAGTAAAAGCTGGAGTGAGGAGAAAATGGATAGAGATAAATATGAAATGTGTGGTTAAAAAGGGAGATGGGATTGGAGACATTGGAAATAAAAGAGAAAGACTAGGAAAATTGGAAGAAAACTTGTAAAGAGAGCAATTGGAAGCAGGGAGAAAAGAGAAAGGCTAAAACAATAAATAAATAAAAAAAAAGAGGCCAAATATGGGCAACTAACCTGTGTGGAGGAATTGATTGTCCTTTAGGTAGTATCAGCAGCTCCTTTCACACAAATAAGAGACAGTACACCAGGTTTCCAGCTGATCTTTGCATGCGCTTTTACAGCAGCTTTCAACACAAAATGAAAGTTTGTAACATCTGAAGTTGGAGTAAAGCAAAATAGTTACAGCCTTGCTGGTGATGAAAAATGTCCTTTACAAAGGACCCACAGCCCAACTTGGGCAAGTTAAATCCAATAAGCAAATGAAAGTTTCACTCACAGTCCTTTTGGAGTTTCCCTGTGCTTTCTCTCTGAAGCAGGTGCAGCTCACTCCCAAGCACTTTGTAATTATATTTTAGATTTATGTGAATTGTATTCTAATAATGAACTTATTGTTACTTTTTATTCCAATGACCCCTTGTTTGTTACTACTAATTTATTGTTTTGTTGTACAGTGCTTTGCCCTCAAGGAGCGCTTTACAAATAAAAATATACATACATATACTTTAGGGCAGCAGATTGTAGCCAGTCCTTACTAGGGATGTAGCGAACGTCGGAAAAAAAGTTCGCGAACATATTCGCGAACTTGCGTCAAAAATGCGAACGGTTCGCGAACGTCGCGAACCCCATTGACTTCAATGGGAAGGCGAATTTTAAAAGCTAGAAAAGACATTTCTGGCCAGAAAAATGATTTTAAAGTTGTTTAAAGGGTGCAACGACCTGGACAGTGCCATGCCAGAGGGGGATCAAGGGCAAAAATGTTTCTAAAAAATCCATTGTTGACACAGCGCTGCGTTTTGTGCTGTAAAGGGCAGAAATCACACTACATTTCTAAACCTGTGTAATAAAATGCTTTAAAACGTCCGGCGTCTACATGCCAATCAAGTCGTGTAAAAGTTACAGCCTGTTCACACGCAAAGACGAAACGCGGTGCTTACTGCAACGCAAAAAGACGCAAAGAGCTTTAATGAATGATACCGTCAAGTGAGCAAATAATAGTTTTTAATTACTAGTTGCTTGTCACCTCCAGGATGTTCGTCCTGTTGGTGGCAATATTTCTGTAGTGGTGTGTTTAGCAGTCACCGTGCTTGTGCGCACGTGCACGGTCAGGCAGAGGTAATTCAATGTACAGTGAAGCGAACCAAAAAACACTGATTCTGCAGTGTGGGCCCAGTTTTGGTCTACTTTATTGATCACCTGCGGTGACCATAAAAGATGCGATTTTGCCACTGTTGCAGAACCCTGAAAAATTAGGCATGTGTACTTTCCTGAAAAATTATGTTTTTTTTGTCGCAGCCACTGAACCAGAAGTCCAGAAACAATATGCCATATAAATGCTGAAAATATTAATTTTTTTTTGTGGCAGCCACTGCAGCACAGAGGCCAGAAAAAATATGCCATATAAATGCAAACAATATTAATTTTTTTTGTCGCAGCCACTGCAGCACAGAGGCCAGAAAAAATATGCCATATAAATGCAAACAATATTAATTTTTTTTTGGTCGCAGCCACTGCAGCACAGAGGCCAGGAAAAATATGCCATATAAATGCTAACAATATAAAAAAATTTTGTCGCAGACACTGAAGCACAGAGGCCAGAAAAAATATGCCATATAAATGCTGAAAATATTCAATTTTTTTGGTCGCAGCCACTGAAGCACAGAGGCCAGAAAAAATATGCCATATAAATGCTTAAAATATTCTGTTTTTTTTTGGTCGCAGCCACTGCAGCACAGAGGCCAGAAAAAATATGCCATATAAATGCAAACAATATAAAAATTTTTTTTGTCGCAGCCACTGCAGCACAGAGGCCAGGAAAAATATGCCATATAAATGCTAACAATATAAATTTTTTTTGTCGCAGACACTGAAGCACAGAGGCCAGAAAAAAATATGCCATATAAATGCTGAAAATATTCAATTTTTTTGGTCGCAGCCACTGAAGCACAGAGGCCAGGAAAAATATGCCATATAAATGCTGAAAATATTCTGGTTTTTTTAGTCGCAGCCACTGAAGCACAGAGGCCAGAAAAAATATGCCATATAAATGCTTAAAATATTCTGTTTTTTTTGGTCGCAGCCACTGCAGCACAGAGGCCAGAAAAAATATGCCATATAAATGCTGAAAATATTCTGTTTTTTTTAGTCGCAGCCACTGAAGCACAGAGGCCAGAAAAAATATGCCATATAAATGCTGAAAATATTCATTTTTTTGTCACAGCCACTGAAGCACAGAGGCCAGAAAAAATATGCCATATAAATGCTGAAAATATTCATTTATTTTTGTCGCAGCCACTGAAGCACAGAGGCCAGAAAAAATATGCCATATAAATGCTGAAAATATTCAATTTTTTTGGTCGCAGCCACTGAAGCACAGAGGCCAGGAAAAATATGCCATATAAATGCTGAAAATATTCTGTTTTTTTTAGTCGCAGCCACTGAAGCACAGAGGCCAGAAAAAATATGCCATATAAATGCTGAAAATATTCAATTTTTTTGGTCGCAGCCACTGAAGCACAGAGGCCAGGAAAAATATGCCATATAAATGCTGAAAATATTCTGTTTTTTTTAGTCGCAGCCACTGAAGCACAGAGGCCAGAAAAAATATGCCATATAAATGCTGAAAATATTCAATTTTTTTGGTCGCAGCCACTGAAGCACAGAGGCCAGGAAAAATATGCCATATAAATGCTGAAAATATTCTGTTTTTTTTAGTCGCAGCCACTGAAGCACAGAGGCCAGAAAAAATATGCCATATAAATGCTGAAAATATTCATTTTTTTGTCACAGCCACTGAAGCACAGAGGCCAGAAAAAATATGCCATATAAATGCTGAAAATATTCTGTTTTTTTTGGTCGCAGCCACTGAAGCACAGAGGCCAGAAAAAATATGCCATATAAATGCTGAAAATATTCTGTTTTTTTTGGTCGCAGCCACTGAAGCACAGAGGCCAGAAAAACTCAGGATTTACCTGGATTCAAATTAAACCAGTAGGGTTTGCACCCTAGTTTGTAACGGTGGTGGAGGGAGGAGGACGCTAAAGGACAGCTGTATGTGGAGTCATGAGGCGTGCAGAGAAGGACAGCTGCATGGGGAGTCAGAATCAGAAACTCAGAACAAGTCTTCCGGCGTGCAGTAACCCTCCGAGATCCACCCCTCATTCATTTTAATAAAGGTCAGGTAATCCACACTTTTGTGACCTAGGCGAGTTCTCTTCTCAGTTACAATCCCTCCTGCTGCACTGAAGGTCCTTTCTGAGAGGACACTTGAGGCGGGGCAAGACAAGAGGTTCATGGCAAATTGTGACAGCTCTGGCCACAGATCAAGCCTGCGCACCCAGTAGTCCAGGGGTTCATCGCTCCTCAGAGTGTCGATATCTGCAGTTAATGCCAGGTAGTCCGCTACCTGCCGGTCGAGGCGTTCTTTGAGGGTGGATCCCGAAGGGTTCTGCCGCTGCCTTGGGCTGAAAAACATTTGCATGTCTGACGTTACAGAGTGGCCAAAGTGCTTTGTCCTTGCAGGTGCGCTCGTGGCAGGATTACTGGCACCTCTGCCCCTGGAATGTTGATGAGTTCCTGAAGTGACATCACCCTTAAAAGCATTGTACAACATGTTTTGCAGGCTGGTTTGTAAATGCAGCATCCTTTCAGACTTGTGGTATGTTGGTAACATTTCTGCCACTTTATGCTTGTACCGAGGGTCTAGTAGAGTCGCGACCCAGTACAGGTCCTTCTCCTTAAGCCTCTTGATACGGGGGTCCTTCAACAGGCATGACAGCATGAAAGACCCCATTCTCACAAGGTTGGATGCAGAGGTATCCATCTCCGCTTCCTCGTTATCAAGGACTGCATCATCCACGGTCTCCTCCCCCCAGCCACGTACAAGACCAGGGGTCCCCAAAAGGTCACCACCAGCCCCCTGGGAAGCCTGCTCCTGTTGGTCCTCCTCCTCCACAAAGCCACCTTCCTCCTCTGACTCCACTTCTGACACCTCTCCCTGCGTTGCAGCAGGTGCCTGGGTTCGTTCTGGTGATTCCGACCAGAAATCGTGCGCTTCCTGCTCCTCGTCACGCTGGTTTACAGCCTCATCTGTCACTCGTCGCACGGCACGCTCCAGGAAGAAAGCAAAGGGTATTAGGTCGCTGATGGTGCCTTCGGTGCGACTGACCATATTTGTAACCTCTTCAAAAGGGCACATGAGCCTGCAGGCATCGCGCATAAGCACCCAGTAACGGGGGAAAAAAATCCCCAGCTCTGCAGATCCAGTCCTACCACCCAGTTCAAACAGGTATTCGTTGACGGCTCTTTGTTGTTGCAGCAGACGTTCCAACATGAGGAGCGTTGAATTCCAGCGAGTCTGGCTGTCGCAAATCAAACGCCTGACTGGCATGTTGTACCGCTGCTGAATGTCAGCAAGGCGTGCCATGGCTGTATAGGAACGTCTGAAATGGGCCGACACCTTCCTGGACTGCCTGAGAACGTCCTGGAATCCTGGGTACTTTGAGACAAAACGTTGTACTATTAAATTCAGAACATGTGCCATGCAGGGCACATGTGTTAAATTGCCCAGTCTCAGTGCTGCCAACAGATTGCTTCCATTGTCACACACCACTTTTCCGATCTTCAGTTGGTGTGGGGTCAGCCACCGATCGGCCTGTGACTGCAGAGATGACAGGAGTACAGATCCGGTATGGTTTTTGCTTTCCAGGCACGTCATCCCCAAGACAGCATGACAACGGCGTACCTGGCACGTCGAATAGCCTAGGGGGAGCTGGGGGTGCACAGGTGTGGAGGAGGAGGAGGACCCAGCAGCAGAGGACGAAGAAGAGGAAGAAGACGAGGTAGAGAGCGAAGGAGGAGTAGAGGTGGTGGCAGAACCGCGTGCAATCCGTGGCGGTGACACCAACTCCACTGTCGTTGTTGAGCCACACATTTCCTGCTTCCCAGCCATGACCAAGTTCACCCAGTGGGCAGTGTAGGTGACATACCTGCCCTGACCATGCTTGGAGGACCATGCGTCAGTAGTCATATGGACCTTTGGCCCAACACTAAGTGACAGAGATGCGGTGACTTGGCTCTGCACATGGTGGTACAGGTGTGGTATTCCCTTTTTTGAAAAAAAATTGCGGCTGGGTACCTTCCACTGCGGTGTCCCAATTGCTACAAATTTGCAGAAGGTCTCAGAGTCCACCAGCTGGTATGGTAAAAGCTGGCGGGCTAAGAGTGCGGACAAGCCAGCTGTCAGACGCCGGGCAAGGGGGTGACTCGCAGACATTGGCTTCTTACGCTCAAACATGGCCCTCACAGAAACTTGGCTGGGGGCAGATGACTGGGAATGGGAACTGGTGGTCAAGGTGGAAGGCGGAGTGGAGGGTGGTTCAGACGGGTCAAGGACAGCAGAGGTAGAGCAGTAAGATGCTTGACCAGAAGGAGGGTGGCTTTTAGTTTGCCTGTTGCCTTTGAGGTGTTGCTCCCAAAGTGCTTTGTGCTTGCCGTTCATGTGCCTTCGCATAGAAGTTGTACCTATGTGGCTGTTGGGCTTCCCAAGACTCAGTTTCTGACTGCACTCATTGCAAATTACAACGCTTTTGTCAGAGGCACACACATTAAAAAAATCCCACACTGCTGACCTTTTTGAGGCTGGCAATCTGGGGGTAAAAGTAGAAGTCGGCGGCGTTGGCGGCAATGGCGGGTGCGTTGGCCAGCTGACCACAGGTGCCGATACATGTTGTTGCCCTACTGTTCCCTGCGAGCTGTCCTCCCTGCTTCTTCTAAGTCTTATTCTCCTCCTGCCTCTCTGACTCTCCGTCTCTCCATCTGAACTATCCTCCTCTTGCTCTCTTCTACTGGGCACCCACAAAACATCAATCTCCTCATCATCATTCTCCTCAGATGCATCAATTTCTTCTAACAGCTCACAGAAGGAAGCAGCAGCGGGGACCTCCTCGTCATCACTCATTATGTCCATCTCTGTTGTGTTCTCTGCCAGAATTAAATCTGGTGTAACGTCCTCATCTCCTTCATCTTCTTCTGCCAATAATGGTTGCGCATCACTCAGTTCAAGAAACTCATGTGAAAATAACTCCTCTGACTCCAGTGAAGAAGGGGCGCCTGTGGTGGAGGAAGTGTTACGTGGGGTGCCCATAGCAGTGGAGGATGAGGATGTTGTGGTAAAGTTAGAAACGGTAGAGGATGGGGTGTGCTGTGTAAGCCAGTCAACTACCTCTTCAGCATTTTGGGAGTTCAGGGTCATTGCCTTTTTAAAACTGGGCAATTTCCTAGGGCCACAGGATAGCATAGCAGCACGGCCCCTCTGCGTGGCGGCCTGCCTTTGCCTGGCATTATTTTTAAAACAAAAACAACAACAACTCAGGTGGTGTTTCTGGAGACGGTATTATTATTGATATTTAGACAGAATGTGAACAAGCTCACAGAGCTAGATGGGAGTTGTTTGAAAATGAAGAAGAAGAAGAACACACTGGGCAAACAAGGCCTACAAGGTCAACGTATACACTACTACAGCAGTGGATACGGAATATATTATTGCTGCCTGAAAAACGTCACTCGGGTGGTGTTTCTAGAGACGGTATTATTATTGATATTTAGACAGAATGTGAACAAGCTCACAGAGCTAGATGGGAGTTGTTTGAAAATGAAGAAGAAGAAGAACACACTGGGCAAACAAGGCCTACAAGGTCAACGTATACACTACTACAGCAGTGGATACGGAATATATTATTGCTGCCTGAAAAACGTCACTCGGGTGGTGTTTCTAGAGACGGTATTATTATTAATATTTAGACAGAATGTGAACAAGCTCACACAGCTAAGTGGCAGTGGTTTGAAAATGAAGAAGAAGAAGAACACACTGGGCAAACAAGGCCTACAAGGTCAACGTATACACTACTACAGCAGTGGATACGGAATATATTATTGCTGCCTGAAAAACGTCACTCGGGTGGTGTTTCTAGAGACGGTATTATTATTAATATTTAGACAGAATGTGAACAAGCTCACACAGCTAAGTGGCAGTGGTTTGAAAATGAAGAAGAAGAAGAACACACTGGGCAAACAAGGCCTACAAGGTCAACGTATACACTACTACAGCAGTGGATACGGAATATATTATTGCTGCCTGAAAAACGTCACTCGGGTGGTGTTTCTAGAGACGGTATTATTATTGATATTTAGACAGAATGTGAACAAGCTCACACAGCTAGATGGGAGTTGTTTGAAAATGAAGAAGAAGAACACACTGGGCAAACAAGGCCTACAAGGTCAACGTATACACTACTACAGCAGTGGATACGGAATATATTATTGCTGCCTGAAAAACGTCACTCGGGTGGTGTTTCTAGAGACGGTATTATTATTGATATTTAGACAAAATGTGAACATGCTCACAGAGCTAGATGGGAGTTGTTTGAAAATGAAGATGAAGAACACACTGGGCAAACAAGGCCTACAAGGTCAACGTATACACTACTACAGCAGTGGATACGGAATATATTATTGCTGCCTGAAAACGTCACTCGGGTGGTGTTTCTGGAGACGGTATTATTATTGACATTTAGACAGAATGTGAACAAGCTCACACAGCTAAGTGGCAGTGGTTTGAAAATGAAGAACACACTGGGCAAATAATGCCTACAAGGTCAACGTATACACTACAGCAGTGGTGGATACGGAATATATTATTGCTGCTTGAAAAACGTCACTCAGGTGGTGTTTCTGGAGACGGTATTATTATTGATATTTAGACAGAATGTGAACAAGCTCACACAGCTAAGTGGCAGTGGTTTGAAAATGAAGAACACACTGGGCAAATAATGCCTACAAGGTCAACGTATACACTACAGCAGTGGTGGATACGGAATATATTATTGCTGCTTGAAAAACGTCACTCAGGTGGTGTTTCTGGAGACGGTATTATTATTGATATTTAGACAGAATGTGAACAAGCTCACACAGCTAAGTGGCAGTGGTTTGAAAATGAAGAACACACTGGGCAAATAATGCCTACAAGGTCAACGTATACACTACAGCAGTGGTGGATACGGAATATATTATTGCTGCTTGAAAAACGTCACTCAGGTGGTGTTTCTGGAGACGGTATTATTATTGATATTTAGACAGAATGTGAACAAGCTCACACAGCTAAGTGGCAGTGGTTTGAAAATGAAGAACACACTGGGCAAATAATGCCTACAAGGTCAACGTATACACTACAGCAGTGGTGGATACGGAATATATTATTGCTGCTTGAAAAACGTCACTCAGGTGGTGTTTCTGGAGACGGTATTATTATTGATATTTAGACAGAATGTGAACAAGCTCACACAGCTAAGTGGCAGTGGTTTGAAAATGAAGAACACACTGGGCAAATAATGCCTACAAGGTCAACGTATACACTACAGCAGTGGTGGATACGGAATATATTATTGCTGCTTGAAAAACGTCACTCAGGTGGTGTTTCTGGAGACGGTATTATTATTGATATTTAGACAGAATGTGAACAAGCTCACACAGCTAAGTGGCAGTGGTTTGAAAATGAAGAACACACTGGGCAAATAATGCCTACAAGGTCAACGTATACACTACAGCAGTGGTGGATACGGAATATATTATTGCTGCTTGAAAAACGTCACTCAGGTGGTGTTTCTGGAGACGGTATTATTATTGATATTTAGACAGAATGTGAACAAGCTCACACAGCTAAGTGGCAGTGGTTTGAAAATGAAGAACACACTGGGCAAATAATGCCTACAAGGTCAACGTATACACTACAGCAGTGGTGGATACGGAATATATTATTGCTGCTTGAAAAACGTCACTCAGGTGGTGTTTCTGGAGACGGTATTATTATTGATATTTAGACAGAATGTGAACAAGCTCACACAGCTAAGTGGCAGTGGTTTGAAAATGAAGAACACACTGGGCAAATAATGCCTACAAGGTCAACGTATACACTACAGCAGTGGTGGATATGGAATATATTATTGCTGCTTGAAAAACGTCACTCAGGTGGTGTTTCTGGAGACGGTATTATTATTGATATTTAGACAGAATGTGAACAAGCTCACACAGCTAAGTGGCAGTGGTTTGAAAATGAAGAACACACTGGGCAAATAATGCCTACAAGGTCAACGTATACACTACAGCAGTGGTGGATACGGAATATATTATTGCTGCTTGAAAAACGTCACTCAGGTGGTGTTTCTGGAGACGGTATTATTATTGATATTTAGACAGAATGTGAACAAGCTCACACAGCTAAGTGGCAGTGGTTTGAAAATGAAGAACACACTGGGCAAATAATGCCTACAAGGTCAACGTATACACTACAGCAGTGGTGGATACGGAATATATTATTGCTGCTTGAAAAACGTCACTCAGGTGGTGTTTCTGGAGACGGTATTATTATTGATATTTAGACAGAATGTGAAAAAGCTCACACAGCTAAGTGGCAGTGGTTTGAAAATGAAGAACACACTGGGCAAATAATGCCTACAAGGTCAACGTATACACTACAGCAGTGGTGGATACGGAATATATTATTGCTGCTTGAAAAACGTCACTCAGGTGGTGTTTCTGGAGACGGTATTATTATTGATATTTAGACAGAATGTGAACAAGCTCACACAGCTAGATGGCCACTGGGCAAATAATGCCTGCAAGTGCACTACTATTGGTGCACTACTATGAAGAACAGCAAACAGCACTGGACACCTTAAAGAACAGTAAGATAAGTAAAATAAAAAAAAATTATATGTATATTAAAAAAAAAATATTCTCGGGTTGGTGCTGCTGAACTACTAGGAGCAGCACAGTAGCACACCAGTCCCACTCCCCAACACTGCTAGACTAATAGCACTTGGCTGTTAAAGTAGCAAAGTAAAACAACAAAAAAGAAAATAAAAGCAGTCCTTACAAGGACTATTGGGTTATTACAGCAGTCAGCAGATGAGATCAGAAGAGATCAGTGCCCACAGCAGGCAGCTACATACAGAGCACTGCAGTAGAAGGTAGATTACTAGCCAGCAAAGCTACCCTAAAATGTCCCTCAAATCCCTGCAGACTTCTGTCCCTCCAATACAGAGCAGTATCAAGTAGATTACTAGCCAGCAAACTTACTATCAACTGTCCCTCAAATCAGTGAAATCACTAGCAGCTCTCTCCCTACACTAGCTCTTCCAAGCACACACAGGCAGAATGAAAAAACGCTGCAGGGCTTCAGTTTATATATGGAAGGGGAGTGGTCCAGGGGGTGTGGGGGTGGTCCAGGAGGGAGAGCTTCCTGATTGGCTGCCATGTATCTGCTGGTCTGGGGTGAGAGGTCAAAAAAAAGCGCCAGGTAAGGCGAACCCAAAATGGCGAACGTCGCGCGACGTTCGCGAACTTGCGGCGGACGCGAACAGCCGATGTTCGCGCGAACAAGTTCGCCGGCGAACAGTCCGCGACATCCCTACTAAAGTTAAACTCAGTAAATTGGCACTGTGCAAATTAGACTATTATCATATATGAAACCATTCATCCTGTGCTTAAAGTAAGTAATAACAATAATGAATAAATAAATAATGAATAAATATTGTACAACGTGCCCCTTACATCCTTTAATTTGGTTAGCTGAACTGGAGATGCAAGAGACACAATAGAAATACAAAAATAAAGGAATGAGCGCCATCTATTGTCCATAGTACAGATGCATATTTATTGCACTGATTATAATTTAGCAATGCAGTTATAGCCAAAGCTGTATTTTTTACATAGCCAATTGATAGCCTCTATTGGGAGCTATTAGGTAGAATCTTCTGCTATGCATGTGCAGACTGTACTGGGGAAGGGGCAATCATATAATCAAAAAATGCATACACATCAGTATCTTAAAATATATGGACTGTTTTTCTTGCACATTTGTAACATCTTTTCTTTAATTTGCTGAGAACCCCACTATTGGATTCATAACACTTCACAGAGTTCGTTTCCATCAAAAGGTTGGCTTTTAGGTTGGGTCGCCATTTATAGCCCAAGATAGATTTTGGATTTAAGACTTTAGACAATGTCTTATCACTTTGTAGTGTAGGCCATTGGTTCTCTACAATGTCTTTAACCACAGATGAACCAGTGATGTAACGAGATTTCACAATAAATCAGTTTTGTTGTTTAGAAATCAGTTTCTGGCCCAAATTACATTCCTGTACCATATGATCATGGGACTTACTTAAAGATTTTGTTAACATAGATTGGTGATAACTTCTTATTACATATTGTATGTAGAAACTGTGAAAAAAGTAATGCTTTCTTAGAGCTGGGTGGATCGAAACTAGGGGAATAAAGCAGAGTGTTTCTGTCTGTGGGCTTCATTTTGTAACCCAGACCATTATTTTGCCTAGAAATTACAACATCCAAAAATTGGCTTTGTTGCACATCATATGTACTCAGGGGTGCTTCACCAATGAGGTGAGTTGAGGCTGTCGTCCCACTAGGTGCCCCTGGTACTTTAAGAGCGAATTTCCGGGGGAGGGGAGGCAGCAGTACTTATTTCATGTCTGCTGAACTTGTGGTCATCATCATCATCATTTATTTATATAGCGCTGTCAAGATAAGCAGTGCTTTGTGGTCACACAAGGGTTAACGCACTCCTCTGAAAAATGGTGATGGTGATGGTTCACTGGTGGGTCTATGCTTTTTGAGTCTATAAAGCATTTTCATGAGTATGTTGTTGTATCTTGATAAAGGTCCCCTTATACATCAGTTTTCTAATGTAGTGTTATGTAACAGCCCTTCTAAGGACATGTTTAGTATGCCTTGTTTATGTTTATTGCTATGCAGCACTGCTGACACTAGAGGGCCCCCTATAGCAGTCCAGGGAGAATCCTAGAGTATCCTAGGATTCTATGGTTATGACACTTTTTATGTGGAGCCCCCCCCCCCCCCGCGCTCGCGTGTGTGTGTGTGTATATATATTTACATGACCTGAGCTTTGTGGCCCTTTTTTCTCCCCAGTACAAATGATATATGTGTAAATGGAGAAATGGTTCATTGTCAGCTGCCTCCTTCACAAAGTCTTTCCTAAGGTTGAGGTTAAATCAACAAAAAGCTTGCTCCATAAGTCTTTCAGATAGAAATGTGCAACAGGTTTGGTTTTGTAGCCAAGTTAGTTATGAAACTTACTGTGATTTTGTTCAAATCATAATCCTCTATTTTATTGTCTTATGAGTATGCATCAAGTGCACAAAATAATGTTTAAAGGAATTGTTCAGTATAAATAGATAGGCTGTGATGTGAAAAAAATGTAATGTATAGAAATATCTAATCTATGAAGCCAAAACACTACTTCCTGCTTTGCAGCATTCTTGGTTTCCACAGATTGGTTACCAGGCAGTAACCAATCAGTGACTTGAGGGGGGGCACATGGGTCATAATAGTTTGCTTTTGAATCCGACCTGCATGCTAAGGATCAATTCCAAACTCACTGAATGCTTATGTCCCATGTGGCCCCTCTTAAAGGGATGTTGTCAGGGGATATAGTCATTTTTCAAAATGCCTCAGTTAATAGTGCTGCTCCAGCAGACTTCTGCACTGAAATCCATTTTTCAAAAGAGCAAATTGATTTTTTAAAATTTAATTTAGAAATCTGACATTGGGCTAGAAATATTGTCAGATTCCGAGGTGCCCCTACTTATTTGACTTGTGCTTTGATAAATTTCAGTCATACTTTACTGCTGCACTGCAAATTGGAATGATATCACCAGCCTCCTTCCCTCCCCAGCAGATAACAGCTCCCTCGTACATATAAGAACAACACTCAGTAGTAAAAAAACCCATGTCCCACTGCAACCCCATTCAGTTAAATTGAGTAGGAGAAACAATAGCCTGTCAGAAAGCAGTTTCATAGTGCAGCACTGGCTCTTTCTGAAAGCACATGACCAGGCAAAATTACCTGAGATGGCTGCCTGTAAGGTGATTGAAATGATGTTGTATGAAAATGAATGAGAACAAGTGTTTGGTATATGCATGTATGATATTGTGGGTGTAAAGTATTGAAATGTTTAAAATGGTGTAATTACAAGGGTTGTCCATTAAATGGCAGTAGTGTTAAGGCTATGTTCAGGAGGTTCCATGCTGGATAGCAGTGGGTAAGACACATGTATAGGATATGTGTAGGATGTGGAGTAGCACATGAGAGGGGCATGTTACAGTAATGATCAGGACTAAAAGAGTATAAAAAGTATAGTTTTAGTCAGAGTTTGATCGATTGGAAGCAGGAAAAATAGTCAGGTACATGTTAAATGGGGCACTAGGTGCCTTAGTCAGTAAGGCAAGTTAGCAAGGGTAGCTGACACCCCACCAAGGAGATAGAGGCCTAGTGGCCGTGGCTCGGCCACAGACAGGACAAACAGAGACAGTCAGGACAGTGTGGACAACCCAGGCCAGTGGTGTAAAATTCCTACCCGGAAAAGCCAGGGGCACTGCTGCGGTGGCTCGCTGGCCGAAGGAGGGAGGTGGCACATCGGAAAGTCCTACCGGGCCAGAGGTGGAGGGCTTGTAGGTCGTACGGCGGACTACCTGTCCGGTAGGTGGTGCAAGGAAAGGCCAAGGCTGGGTTCGCAAGTCTGATGTCTGTGGGGACTTTTACATATGCTGTACACCTGTGAAGCAGTATCCTGTTCATGTGTTGGTGAGTTGATGTTCCAGGAGTAAAGAAGATCTTCAATAAAATTCTTCAAATTTTTATATGTTTGGTGTAGTGTGCCCTTTAATGACCAGAGGGCCCCTTACATGCCTACACACTAATATTATAACTATAAAAACTACACTTAGATTAGGAATGACATTTTATATGGTAAAGTGAATTATTTGCAGTGTAAACAGTGTAATTTAGGAATATAAACAACACCATAAAAATCATGACAGAATTCCTCTAAAGTCACTGACTAACTCAGCTCAACACAAGTTGTGTTTTGTTCTGTTCTGTTAGACATCCAGTTACTCCAGCCTTTATAGATTACATTTTTGGCTAATTATATTAGAAATATTTTTTATTTACCTATGTATTATCTATGTAACCAGTTTTTATTTTGACACTATACTGTTTCTTTAAGGGATAACATTGATTAAATACTTAGCCAACAGATGAGTTTTGTCATAATAAATGACCTATTAAAGAATCTTACCATATTGCCATATACATGGCATATATCTGTAAATATTGCCCCTTTACCTTGAGCCACCATTTTGTGAGAGTCTGTGTGCTCTAGTGTTGTGCGGGCCGGCCCGAAGCCTGCGGGACCCATGGGTTGGGCAGGTTTCGGACTGACCATTGTGGGTGTTCAGGCTGAACTTCCCCATGCGCCATCCTGCCCACAATCTAACTATACCCTGCTGCCGCTAGTTGTGGAGTCATTTTATACTTCCGCGCCTGTGCTCCCATCCCCTTTCATGACATCAGAGAGAAACAGTGTATTAATACAAGCACTTGCCAGGTTAGGGTGGACCTGAACATCACTAGTGTGCTTCATCAGAGACCACTTGACTGGAAATAATGCAACTTTAACTGTCACAGGAAGTAGTGTGGCTCTGTCCATGCATTGGCAGTAGTGATTTGCGGGCCGACCTGATACCCGTGGGACCCGCGGGTCGGGCGGGTTCAGGTCGACCTCGCACTGCTCCTCGCGGGTGGCAGGCGGGTGTGGGTTGAGCTCTTCTCCTGCTCTCCCCGCTCGCCACCTTCAAATGCCGGCATCTGGGTTCCGGTTTTATAGTCTCACGGCTGCTCGCCCCGGCCCTTTTGTGATGTCATTGCGATGCCATCGGGCAGGTCAGCATGGGTCAATAAAAGGACCCCGGAAAGGCGGGTGTGCGTGGGTTGCAGCAAGGGCGGGTTAGGGTCGGGTGCGGGTCAGGAAAACCCTGACCCGCACATCACCAATTGGCTGATACAACCTACCATGTATCTGTACCCTTGATTTCTGTATGAGCAAACTGAGGGCACAGATATATCCTTAAATATCAGCTTTCTATTTAGGATTATCCAATGGTACAAATTACATACTACATCCTACTGGAGAAGTTATTTTTTAATGACAGTGGTTTATATAGATAAAGTATTGTTTTTATATACAGGCTGTTTTTATGCTAAATTAAAAGAATGCAATGAAATGTGACTGCAATAAAACAATGTTCTGAATGTACATGAGTACAACCTGGCAGACTGTAAATATATATTTATGAGTAATCTTCATCACAACCACCCGGGCCCACGTCTCTTCGCTTTACCTGCCTCACAACACTAAATCACATGACTGCTGGGAAGCATTATACAGGGGAAGGTGTGACTTAACAGTTCAGCTGTTTCCCCAAGACTGTGATGTTTGTGTTAACCCTTGCATGCCCAGATGTTGAAAAATGTTTTCTTATATACTTGCTTGAGAAGTGAAAGAGGAAGCGGAGGTTGATCACTTGCTTATTTTGACATCAGAATGTAATTATGTGCAACTCATGCAAAAAGTGAAGCAGCACAGAGCAGGGCACAGTTTAAATTGTTTCCTTTGTTTTCAGAATGCTCCAGAAAGAAAAAAAACCCTGCTTCCTGGTTTCAGCTTGTTTGTTTTAAAACATTCCTGCCGTGGCAGGCTATCTTTCTTAGACTCATATTCATTGTGCCTGTGGTAGTAATGTATTGAGCAATGTGTGCCTCTATGTGCTTGGTTTTTCTAGCTGCTGCATTAGCGAGGGCTGGCAGTAGTTCTGGGAATAACACTGTGGAGCTAACACTAGAGCTGAAGACAAAGATTAAATCTTCCCTAAACCCACGATTCCTCTCTGTAACTGTTGATGGCAGCCTTGCCTCGGAACCTAAATACATTGCATTCCTTAGGTAAGTCAATAGCTAATAGCTAATGATTTGCATGTAGGTTAATACAAAATCTGTTTACCAGAATGTTCTCTCTGCTATTATTCCATAGTACAGAATGCTTAAGACCTGGGGATTTCCAGATAAGGGATCTTTCCATAATTAGGATGCCTTTAAGGGGTTGTTCACCTTTGAGATAACTTTTAGTATGATGTAGAGCAGTGATCCCCAACCAGTAGCTCGTGAGCAACATGTTGCTCCCCAACCCCTTGGATGTTGCTCCCAGTGGCTTCAAAGCAGGGGCTTATTTTTGAATTCCTGGCTTGGAGGCAAGTTTGATTGCATAAAAACCATGTGTACTACCAAATAGAGTTTTCTGTAGGCTTCCAGTCCACATAGAGGCTACCAAATAGCCAATCACAGCCCTTCGTTGGCATCCTCCGGAACCATTTTCATTCTTATGTTGCTTCCCAACCCTTATTACATTTGAATGTGGCTCACGGGTGAAAAAGGTTGGGGATCCCTGATGTAGAGAGTGATATTCTGAGACAATTTGCAATTGGTTTTACAAATACCCTTAGCAGTTCAATTCAATAGGTTCAACTGTAGCTCACCTTTAAATGAGGATATTGTTCATCCCACGGGTTACCCAAATGATCAATCTAAGAAAATGTAGTTTGTAGGATGAATCCAAGCAGTCAATTTTCGGGCATGTTTCGGGCACAGCCCTTTATCAACTTCATAAAGGGCTGTGCCCGAAACATGTTGTGTGGTACACTTCCTCAATAAAGGAATTTTTTGCAGCTATATTTGACTGCTTGGATTCATCCTACAAATTATATTTTCTTAAATTCCCTTAGCAACCATGCATTGATATCAATAAGAGAATGGAATATGAATAGGAGTGGGCCTGAATAGAATATGAGTAATAAAAACTAACAATAACAATACATTTGTAGCCTTACAGAGCATTTGCTATTTAGAAGGGGGTCAGCGACGCCCATTTGAAAGCTGCAAAGAGTCAGAAGAAAAAGGCAATAAAAAATAAATAATGAAAATCAATGTAAAAGTTGCTTATAATTATAACATACTAAAATGTACCTTAAAGCTGAACCGCCCCTTTAAGTCTACTAAAAATGATTTAAACATTAATCAAACTCAATAGGATTGGTTTGCCTCCAATAAGGATTAATTATACCTTAGTTGGGATAAAGTGCTGTTCTATTATTGCAGAGAAAAGGGAAGTTTTTTCTTAAATTTGAATTATTTGATTAAAATAGAAGATGTTGTGTTATTACAAGCCCTCCTAAGTGACTTTTACTTAGTCTCTAGTGTGAAATTGTGTCACGTAAAACATGTAGAGTCAACTATAATGCAGAAAATATGAATCACAATTATCCAGGCACTGTTGTGCTTCCCTTTTTCTTTGCAGGCACAATAGTACTATAACCTTTCAATATAGTTTTACAATACTGGCAATCAATAGTTCCCTTTCTTGATATATATTTTGCATTATCAAAAGGGCATGCTGATATAATTTACATTTATTCTATTAACTTGCCATTATCCGTTTTTCAGTCATCACTTTTATTCCAATTTTACTCATTATTTTCTTTAACCCTTTGTGTGCTGATTGGCATCCCACAAGCAGAATTGCAAGTCACATCAGCTTTAAATAAACAGAAAATCTACAGCCCTGGCACTTGGTGATATAAACACTGTTAATATAGATTGTGTGATCTACTACGTGCAGTGTATTCGCATCTCCTTGTTTAGTACATTTCAGATTCCATATCACTTTTTATGTTCAGATTACTGTCTTTGACTTTTGACATTTCCTGAAGTTTGGACAACTATTTATCTGAAACTGTTTTTGATTCTATGGTTCCCATGCTTTACTTTACCAACTCTTGATTTGCTAGCCAGCTAGCCATAGAGGTAAGTAAATACTGGGAGCTATACTTGCCCACTAGCAGAAGAACCTAAGTGCTATGTCTAGTAGATATTATCAAGATTAACCGTTATGGATCATTGTTTTTTTCTCACTACCACAGTGCTGTGCACTTGTTCTGAAGAGAAGTGGTCAAACCTCCTGTAAACACCAGACACCACTTGCCAGAGACTTCTCACTTCCTCAGTATGCCTATGGCAGACAATGGTGGTGCTTTGGGCACTGCCAAAGGTCAACTGAAACTTACTGAGAATATAACCTACTAAAAGTTAGGTGAACTTCCCCTTTAATACCTCTGTCAATGGGAAAAAATGGGGCCAACGGGGACAATGTAAAATGATGTCTGCTTTATTATTACTGTTTTGATTTTGCATGACAATGCTTTATTCAACATTTATGTCCCATCTCCCATTGCCCTAAATGGAAAAAGTATGACTTTTTGTGATGTTACTGGACTGATGAAACCCCCATTTTATTCTTTGCTTGTAGGTCGCAGAAATTAATTGCCTTAGCCAAAGGTTTGTCACCTGCTTATCTTAGGTTTGGAGGAACAAAGTCAGATTTCCTTTTGTTTGACCCTTCAAAAAATGAATACCAGGAAGATCGACCAACAAATCAAGGTAAGTGCCATTTTTTAAATGTAAGTTATTCCTATTAAAGGGGAACAACATCCACTTATTTTTTTTGCATAATAATTTAATTCTCAATGAGGTACAAAGCTAATGAATGGGCTGAGTACCTCCTTCAAAAAGGAAGACACAGGCTAAAGGTCACTTTAAAGGAATGGTTCAGTGTAAAAATTTAAATTGATAAATAAAAATATTTCTAATATAGTTAGCTAGCCAAAAATGCAAACTATAAAGGCTGGAGTGACTGGATGCCTAACAGAACAAAACCCAAAAAATCCAAGCTTTTTAAAAAATAAATAAAAGGCAAACCTCCTTGTGACATTAGCAATACACAGGTGGTACTTTTTCTTTACTTGGTCATAAAAGTCTGACTTTTGTGCATCTGTATTTTTATAGCTGCCAACATATGTGAACAAAGGACTCTTACATCTGCTGAAGAGAAGATGTTACATTCTCAATGGTTTGCACAGGAACAGCAGATACTCAAGGAGAATTTCAGGAATCAGTATACAAATGCCACAATTACAAGTAAGGGTACTTAAACTTTTAAGAAGCATATTGGTAAGTTAAATTCTGTTTGATTAGTATTCTAGAATGATACTGTTTGTATCTATTGAAAATAAACAGTGGAGGGACTAAATTACCCTAGCAACCATGCAATGATATGCATAAGTGACTAGAATATGAATAGTAGAGGCCCATATAGAAAGGTGAGTAATAAAAAAATAGAAATAACCATAAATGTATAACCCTACAGAGCATTGTTTTCTTGACCCCCATTTGAAAGTTAGAAAGAGTCAGTAGTAGAAGGCAAATAATTCTAAAGAAAAACTATAAAACAAAATAATAGAGACCAATTGAAAAGTTGTTTAAAATTTGACATAAATCATCTATACAAGATACAACATCTATACCATACAAAAGTTAACTTAAAGGAGAAGGAAAGCTCCAATCCAAGGGGGAAGAGATCATCTTCCTCCCTTCTTCTTTGTTCAAAATGCAGTGACCAATGTCTGCACATTACTGAGAAAAGGCAAGTCCAGCATTTAACTCATGCTCATGCACGCCCTTGCAAAGAAAGAAGGAAGGAAGAGGATTGCTTGTTTGCAAGATTTCTGCAAAACAGGAGCAGCAGCCTAGGGGTATCAGGTAAGTGCCCAAACATTTGGCATCCCCCTTGGATTGGAGCTTTCAATCTCCTTTAAAGATGAACCCCCTCTTTAATAATATCCTACAATATAATTTAATTACTGTAGTAAAGGTCAATTTCCTGCAACCATCCAGCTGCAGACCCAAGTTAGTGCAAATATTCAATTTAAGCTGGACATACCAAGACTATGTAACTATATACATATACCATAAAACACATGTGGATGGCCAAAATGCCAAAGAGTCATCCATTTTGGCGATTCAGCTGCCAAAATTGCTTACTATGTCACCCTCACACAGTCTTGCCACGTGAAGCACCAACTGTGTGTCAGACATAAAATGAGTTTGTGAATTTCTCATTAACTACTTGCTCTATTGACTGATGTAACTGAACTGTAATTGGCTTCAGTTACTTGCAATATTTTTGTGTGTTATTTTTGTAGAGAGCACTGTGGACATGCTGTACAGGTTTGCAAACTGTTCAGATTTACACCTGATATTTGGATTAAATGTTTTGCTGAGGAATGATAACAATGAATGGAACACATCCAATGCCAAACTGCTTATTGATTACTGTTCCTCGAACAAATATAATTTATCGTGGGAATTAGGCAATGGTGAGTAAGCATTCTTAGATCTTGTTTCTTGTATGGTTGTTGCTAGGGTTTGCGGCCTAGTCCATATTTCACTAGCCTGGCTGCTAAAACTGATAATTGATGGCAATGTTACTAATGGGGTAGAAAGATAGCAGGGATGGAAAGGCTGGGGTAGTGGGTGTGTGGATTTTCATTGCTGGAAGACCCAATGATCTGTGTCTGCATCAAACCTGTTTCCTTACAGATCCCTCAAGTAACAGAAATGGTCCCCCTGTGGTATACAAATTTCTCACTGCCCTTACATGGAATGTATGCTACAGTATTTGCATATACATTTTTAATATTCTTCTCAGCTAAGCTATCAGAATACTTGAGTGAATTTGGTAGTTTAGCATCCCTGGTGTAGAAGGCAGATAATTTTGAATTTATTTTTTGGAGGAGCCACCACTCTTAAGAAAGCACAAATAAGAATACAAATGAGCATGTTGCAATGTAATATTCTTTATTAAACTTTTATTACCTTGCGAATCTTAATTGTGCATTGCACACTTTTAAGACATGCTTGAAGGTGGCGTAAACTTGGAGCAAATGCAACAGCTTTTTCAGTAAGATATTTTATTACATACACTCAGCACTGTGGCAAATTATAAAATTTGCTATCGCTATCCTACTGTCGTGTGAGGAGCAAAGGGTTTGCAAAATGTTCTTTACATTTACGCAAATGCAAAATTTTTGAAATGCAAATAAATATTACGTTAGAGACCTATATTACATTCCCCCATTATTGTCTTGCTGTTGGATATTAATGCATCCCTTAAGCCTTCATCTGGAAGTGCAAGAAGTACCTTAATAACAATTTAAAAGCATATTCTCTAGAGAAGAAATTAAAATATATTACAAAAAATGTATTTTCCATTGCTCCATTACATGCTATATAACACTTTCCTACTACATTAACCTTGTTTGGATTATTGCAAAATAACTTTCAACTACATAGTGCATAGTGTGGCAACCTATATAAATCAGTTAAACAGTGATTTACCCAAAGAGAAAACGCCCGGGGTGTTGCTATACATTATCAAACCATGCAATTTAGTTTCCTTTGACCCAATGTGAGTTGCAATGTGTTTGCAAGGCATTTCTCGACTGTGTAGAAAAAATATTCACACAGAGAAAAAAACTGTTCGCATTGCTCACTTTTTTCCCTCTAACACCATTTACTACATACCTTCATCATATGAAACAATATGTTGTTGTTGTTTTATACACTTGTTTACATTACATTTAGAACCCAACAGCTTCAGGAAAAAGTCTGGAATTTATATCAGCGGCTCCCAGCTTGGCAAGGATTTTGTGAGTTTACACAAGCTTCTCCGAAAGTACCCATGTTATCAAAACTCTGGGCTGTTTGGACCTGATATTGGCCAGCCAAAAACACAGTCACAGAAGATGCTCAAAAGGTACATTACAAGAGAATACATGTATAGTGTATGAATAATTTCACTGTTCACATGAGCTGTTGAAACAAGCCTAATAATAATAATAATAATAATTATAATAATAATAATAATAAATAAGCATCTAGAGTTAAATATACTGTCCATTAGGAGAAACATCACTTACAATTAAAAAAGTAGACTTTCTCAGTTGGCTCATTTATTATAAATACTGTAACTACTTACTGCTTACTAAAGGCAGGTGTTAGGTTTAGGACTCCCTTGCACCTATCAGGGATGCAATGTTATGCCGTTGCTCTTCACATAGCACAGCTAATACGACACAGTACCATAACATGGATTATATTAAGACCATTTTGCTCAAAAAGCTTTCTTTATTTGCATTCTGATTGTAGAAAAACTGCACACAAATTATTACCTTGTTGATAAGCATCTGTAAAAGATTTGGATTATACAGTATAAAAAGTTGAACTGAGAACCATTACAGATTGTTATTCCCATGTAATAAAGTAAAAGGGGCACCTAAATTAGTGAAAGCTAAGTAACACCAAAGTTTTACTTTCCTTATATCATGCATTTCTGTCAGCCTGCATAGCAGTGTACTGAGGATGTGAGGAAACAAACAATAACATATCTGTTTATGAAGGAATAGGATGCTCTGCTCGTCAGAGACTATGGTAAATAAGTTGCCACTTTGGCAAATATATAAATCAAAATGGGTCATTGCATTAATTATTATGACAAAATAATTTGCCTATATTGCTTAGTATATTAAACTTTTCTTTTTTTTACTTACAGCTTCTTGGAAACTGGAGGTGAAATCATTAATTCTATTACTTGGCATCAGTAAGTACAAGCATTTGTGGGTTAATTACGGGTGCAGACCTTATTTATGTATTTATTTATTTTAATATTTTAATACTTTTATTTATATAATAAAAAATGTCATAAAATGTCCTACTCTTAATAAGTTGATCCCACAACTAAATATTAATGAGTACTAAACATTACATTTTTCTAGTTTACATATAACTCCCAATGGCATTGACTAGAGAAAGGAGTCTGTCCAGAGATCCGGTAGGGTAGGGCATAGAAACCTGCACAGCCATGCTGGTTATCTCAACCAAACTATTAAGGTAAACTCCGCAATTGTGCAGATGGATTCAACCCAAAACCTGTAAAATGATGTTCATGAGTACTGCCTGGAGACAGGCTTTGTTGCATCTACGTAATGGCAGTATTAGTCTTGGTTATGGAGAGAATCCATGATCTGCTTCAAAATGAAATGTTAATCCAATATTTTTGTAATTTAAGGGAGTTTATCAGAGGTTTAATTTGAATTTCTGCTATTGTCCAAGTAGTCTTAATTCTATCAAATGTATTATTTATTATTAATGGCTTTTTATTTATCAAAACATTTCCTGCTTTCTCCACTATCTTTTTCATCAGAAAGTTCACCAGCTTTAAGCTGGGGTACTACAGTATTTCAATGTTTCCTATGGATTAGAAATGTCTGCTCAAATGTCTATCCATGAAGCAGTAAAGCAAACATTTGTGGAATAGTTGTGCTAATTTTCTTTAACTTTAAATTTGTAAAAATATATCCAGAAAATATTGCAAATCAGGAGTGATTTATGTTTTCCAGCAGTTACAACCATTATTATTCTAGAATTTTTTTTATCATTGGTAAATCTGCACTTTAGTGTTAAAGCCTTGTCCTTGCAGGTGTTTCAATTAAATAATGTCACAAACATGCATTTTCTCCACCAAAGGCAGATAAAATACCAATGCCATCAGTAAGGATATAGGTATGAATGCAATAGGCACAATAAGGGCAGATTCAGCAAGAAAATCCACACCAGAAAATGTACCTCAAGAGCAAAGCGACAAGCAGATACCATTTATATCCATTAGTAAACAGAGTGATATTTGTGTTTTTTCCATCTACATTTTTCTAGTGGCAGAGAAAATGTATACAAAATAAGCCTGAAGTTTTGAATGCTACAGTATGCCTGTATTTGATTTTGTTTCTTCTTCTTATGATAGCTATTATGTCAGTGGTCCAACTGCTTCTGAAGAGGATTTTATCAATCCTGACATACTGGACTCACTTGTCTCAGAAATACAGACAGTATTTCAGGTATACTTCGTATCTTTCATTTCTAAAATGTCAGACACTTGTTATGTTTCAACACCATTAATGCTAAACAAATGTTTTAAGCCTTACAAAAAAAGTTAGCATCACTTTAAAAACCCAATTTTTCCATACTTTCTGTTAAAGATGAGATCACTTTAGATCAGTGCTATCCAAGTTCTGTGGTAACAAGGGCCAGAATTTTTCTGGCCTACATGGTGGAGGGCCAATAATAGAAGCCAGTGTTAAACCACACCCATGTGATCACACGAAATATTAAGACAATACCCACATTAATGGTGGTAGCACACAAGAAAAACTAAATTGTTGGTGCTCACTGCAGGGATATCACCCAATACTCATATGTCATATTAAGACATACCCTATGAAGCACTGATTTAAACCATGGTGATTCATAAAATGCTCAGATTTGTATCAAGTCCTCTTTATTCAACTCCAGTCAATGTAATATGTATGACTTAAAATTAACTATACTGAATTGTGAACCAATTCTTACACATTTTGCTAGCACTGATTGCTGTTTGTCAGGCATGTATTTGTGGCAAGGCCACAAAGGCCTAGGCCTAGGCAGTGTCGGACTAGGGGGGTCTGGGCCCACTGGGGCTGCCACATCAGGGCCCCCATCTGCAAATCCCCACGGCCCCCCCTTAACCCTTCCCCCCTCAACAGCACATACCTTCTTCTTGTAAGTCTTCATGGGATCAGGTGGGGAGAAGCTTGGAAGGAGTGCAGGAGCTGTGGGGAGTGGGTCTGGGCTGGAGAGGCCTTTCTTCACCAGGTTTTTTCCCAGTGTCCTGCTGGCCCAGTCCAACCCTGCACAAATTAAGGAGCAGCATGCTGGTCAGCCACACTGGTGGATGATGCCAGCCTCTGGGCGCCCTGGCAAGAAATCCAGTCCTGCTCTTTGTAATACCAAATATAAACTACAGATTTAAAGATTCCTGTGTTTATCAATGATTAGAAATCGATCTATATTAAAAACGTGGTGATTTTGTTGGCAGAGAGAAAAACAAACCTATTTTTAATATAAATTAATACATTTCAGTGTTTCTTTTAATCGCCTCTGTAAACTGCAATTGTTGTATTCCGAAATCACTAAAAATGACTTAAAATAATATTTTAAACAGATAGTAAATGAGAGTGTACCAGGGAAGCGCATATGGTTAGGAGAAACAAGTTCAGCCTATGGAGGGGGAGCTCCTGGATTATCTAATACATACCTCGATGGCTTCATGTAAGTATATACAGGGCATTCTATAAACGTATAAAAGTTTTTTGATCTCCTTAAAACTTTTGGGAGCCCAGTGTTAAGAGCAGTTAAAGGGGATGTTCACGATTGTGCTAATTTTTAGTATAGTGTAGCGAGTGCTATTCAGAGATAATTTGCCATTTTCATTTTTTTTTTTTATAATTTGTGGTAGCAATTTGATTTTTAGATGGGGTCAGTGAAAGCTGGAGAGATTCAGAAAAAAATGCAAATAATTAAATAACTATAAAAATAAATAATAAATACTAATTGAAAAGTTGCTTACAGCTGGCTATTCTATAACATACTAAAAGTTAACTTAAAGGTGAAGTACCCATTTAAGGTGAGGTTTGAGGTATAAGGCTAATGGCCTGGTCTCAGGAAAATGGGAGGCAATTTCCAGTTATTAAGGCAGATCGCTTGAGTATATGTTTTACATGCAGTAACTGTAATTTTACTTAATAGCGAGTCATTTTTGGAAGATTTGTGGTTGAGTGGCTGACGCCACAATGTGTTCATATATGTGTACTAAAAGGGTAGTTATCTGGATACTAGGATCTAAATTACCCTAGTAACCAGGCAGTGATTCTAATGAGACTGGATGAATAGGAGCCTGAAAAGAAAGATAAGCAATAAACAATTACAAAGAAATTGTAATCTCACAGAGTTTATGTGCTGCCAGGGTCGGTGACCTCCATTTGAAAGCTGTAAAGAGTCAGAAGAAGGAAGAGGCAAATAATTAAAAAAAAAACGGTAAAAATGAAGACCACTTGAAAAGTTACTAAGAATTCTATAACATAGTAGAAGTTTACTTGAAGGTGAACTACCTCTTTAACAAAACATTTCTTTTTTAATTAATACACGAATTCAGAGTCTACTTATTTTGCCCATTTATAAAAGTATTTTGAGCATTTAACATTTTGGTCACTGCTATTAGTAGAAGCAAAATATACACCTACAGTGGATTTGCTTGTTTCCCATGTGCATTATTGGTAAGTACTCCTAATGAACCCGCATTGATTATTACCACCTGATCATGTGACCTGGAACCCACTGTGAAGCAGATTGATTTGTGTAGTGGAATTTCAATTTCCACATATGTCACAAGAAATGCAGCACTTACCTTTGACACCCAGGAAAGCACAAAACCACTACCTGTACCTGGCTACAAATATGTTTGATATTTTTCTGTTGGGACACGTCTACTATGACAATTACAAGTACAAGTAGTGGATAATAATCTCTCTGTTAACCTAACTGTTAATCCACATCACAAATATCATTCTTATGGTGGTTCAACATTAAGGGGCAAATTTATCAAGGGTCGAATTGAAAATTCTAATCTAATTCTAATTTTTTTTATTGTCGAAAATGTCGAATTCGACTCGGGAGTTATCCAAATTTGATCAGCGTTTTTTAAAAAACTTTGAATTAAATTTTTGTGATTTATCATACTCTCTTTCAGAATTTGAATTTGACTATTCGCCATCTAAAACCTACCAAAATGCTGTTTAAGTCAATGGGAGAGGTCCAGGGATTCATTTTGGAGATGTTTGCAGCCTTCCCGAATTTGTCCGAGTTGAAAAAATTTGATTTTATTAATAAATTTAGATTGGTTGAATTTCCAATTTATGGGAGTTTTATAAAAACTCACATGAATTAGAAATTCGACCCTTGATAAATGTGCCTCTAAGTTTTATGGTGGTTCTCTTTTAAGTTTTAGTATGTTATAGAATGGCCATTGGCCAATTCTAAGCAATTTTCCAATTGGTACTTTTTTAAACAGTTTTTTTAATTATCTGCCTTCTGGCTCTTTCCAGCTTTCTAATGGGGGTCATTGACCCCAGCAGCCAAAAAACTATTGCTCAGTGAGCAGTGGTGCAAATAGCAATCTGCACGCCCAGGCCAATTACACCTTTGTAATTACACTATGGTCTGTGAGGTTACTGTTGGTGTTATTATTTATTTTTCTCTTATTTATCTTCCAGTCTCTCATTCAAGCCACTGAATGTTGCCAAGGTAATTTGAACCCTAGCAACTAGATAACTGCTAAAATTCCAAACTGGAAAGTTGCTGAACACAAAGGGGCAGATTTATCAAGGGTCGAATTTGCAAAAAACGTCGAAATTGAACCATCGAATAGGTTAATTCGACATTCGAAGTCGAATTCGTAGGATTTTTAAGATCGTATGATCGTACTACGATCGTACAAACGTACTTTGAATCGAACGATTCGAACAATTTAATCATACGATCATACGATTTTACTTCGACTTCTTAAAACTTAGCCAAATGTTGCCAATAGGTTCTAGGAGGTCCCCATAGGCTAACATAGCAAATCGGCAGGTTTAAGGGGGCAAAGTGTCGAAGTCAAAGTTTTTTAAAGAGACAGTACTTTGATTATCGAATGGTTGAATAGTTGAAGCAAATTCACTCCGAATTGAAGTCGAAGTCGAATTTGGCCTATTTGATGGTCGAAGTACCCATAAAATACTTCGAAATTAGAAGTTTTTGAATTCGAATATTCACTTTGAATTCACTTCGACCCTTAGTAAATGTGCCCCAAGTGAAATAATTAAAACAAACACAAATACATCAGACTAAAACATAGTTCAAAGGTGAACATCCCCTTTAAAAACCTTGTTTGCTTGTAATGTTTTTCCATAGGTGGCTGGATAAACTTGGAATCTCAGCTAAATCAGGAATTGATGTAGTAATGAGGCAAGCCCTCTTTGGTGCAGGATCCTATAATTTGGTGGATTCAGATTTTGAACCATTACCTGTGAGTAAAAAAGCTACAAATCCACTTATTAATGTCATGTATTGCAATTATAAGTTAGTAAGACTAGTGCAACCAATTACCGACATGAAATGTATTAAATAGCAACAATTCAAATGATATATAAAAAATATTAAATTGTGGGGTGTTTGAAACATTTTTTTATTACAATTTTAGAAAAGCAAGGAAAACAGAACAGAAAAAGGTAACGCTGGTTTAAAAATTGCCACTCCTATAAGGATGCTGATGTGATGGGTGTAATGAACAGAGACTCTGGGATAAAAGGATCCCTCTACAATTAAATATTGGTGCTGTTACTTCTGAATATTGTGCTTACTGCTTAAAATGCCCCCAAAAATTTATATAATTGTGTTTTAACATGTGTTTAGATCTGTCTGTATACAGTATATACACAGTAGGTACAGAAAGCTCCTAATTACGGAAAATCTACCATAGACTCCATTTTATCCAAATAATCCAATATGATTGTTAAAAAATGATTTCCTTTTTCTCTGTAATAATAAAACATTCCCTTGTACTTGATCCAAACTAAGATATAGTTAACCCTTATTGGAAGGAAACCCAGCCTATTGGGTTTATTTAATGTTAACATGATTTTCTAGTAGACTTAAAACGAATATCCAAATTACGGAAAGATCTGTTATCCGGAATACCACAGGTCCTGAGCATTCTGGATAAGAGGTTCCTGCATTGCTAATATTAGATGTGACACTTTAAATTGATGCGTTTAAAACATGTCAATTTTATTTCAGGATTACTGGCTGTGTTTGTTATTTAAGAAGCTAGTTGGATCCATTGTACTGAATGCTGGTCTCAAAGGCACAAGCAGAGATGACAGGAAGCTGCGTGTTTATATCCATTGCACAAACAAGAATAAGTAAGCAGGAATTTTCACTTGTTAACTTGGTCTTTCTCCATTTGTCAGCTGGATACAGAACAGGCCCAGAGCTGTGTAGGAGTGCCCAGTTTGCTTACATTATCATGGCAGTAATATAACTGCCAGATAAATACAACAGTCGTTTTGATTGCAGCCAGAGTTATGTAATTTGCAGTACAGTACTGTATTTTGCTTCTCAGATAATTATTTTATAATTATAATAATTATATTATAATTAATTATTTTAATATACATTTTCTTCCTTGACAGCCCTAAATATGCAATGGGAGATGTTACCCTTTTTGTTTTGAACTTGCATGACACCACAAAAAACATACAGTTACCAAGTTCACTATCTGGAAAATTTATTGATGAATATCTGCTTTTACCTGCTGGGAAAGAAGGCCTACAGTCTGCGTAAGTATATATAAGTTTTAAATGGTGATCACCTAAAATGTAAGATATTAACCATGTCAAGTTATCTATAGTGATTTGCCGCAGGCAGCGAAAATTTGCCAGCAGAAAATCCACCACTTCGGAAAATTTCGGGCATATAAACAGTCGCACATCAAAATCACTCTGACACCCATTCATTTTAATGTATTTGGCCGAAATAGGCATGCGTATAACAATTGCCGCGGGCGTCAAAATGGACGCGCATCAAACTAATTTTGACTTCAATTCATTTTGCGAATTGTATGCAGTTTTGTCGAAGCGAAACGGGACAAATTCGCCCATCACTAGTTATCTAATCTATTTAAAAAATAAAAATAAAAATGTAACTGTAATGTATATTATAGTTATTTAAAAATCTCTGACTGTTACTTTAATATCTAAAATGATGTGGAGGCATTTCTTGCCTGTTTTCATACATCTTGTCAAACAGCACCAGGCTTGTTATGCATTAGCAAATAGTTTCTCTTTATGTTCACAACAAAGCAATAAAAAAGGGCCTGAAGGTGGCCATACACTCTAAGATCTGCTCATTTGGCGAGGTCGCCAAACGAGTGGATTTTAACCTGATATGCCCACCAAAGGCAGGGTGATATGGGTAATACGATCATTTGGCCCTAGAGCCAAACAATTGGATTACAATGATGAGAAAAGGCGCCGAAGGGACGAGGACCGCATCAACTAGCTGATACAGTCCTCGATTGAAAAGAATAATTAAACATGCCCGATCAATATCTCGATCAGTTATCGATTGGGGAGACCATTCGCAAGGCCCCCCACATGGGCAGATAAGATGTTGAATTGGTCTGCCCGTATATGGTCACCATTAGCCTGATGGGGCAATCTTTTGAAAAGCAGAGCCTTAAGAAAGCTTTACATACACAAATATTTCTGTGAAACCATTGAAAAAGGATAATTTGGTATAGAGAACAATCTTAAATACGAAGGCTGCAACCACAAAAATATGAAAAAATATCATAGATTGGTCGACAGAATGACATCAGAAAACATCATTCTTTGTCAGTGTTGCTCATTTGTTATTCTCAGGTTGATTATACATGAAAAGATTACTATTTGTTTGAGCTAATCCAACTCACATTTTGTCCTTGGCCAATTGACAAAATTATTTCTGTTTCAACTGTTCTTTGAACATACAGTAAGTGTCTGTACCTAAAGTAAACCATGCCAAACATCAGCATCTGTACAGTTATACCCACTTTAAGACTAGGGGGACACTGGCAATTAAGTGCCCTGTATGACCATCTTTAATGTACTTAGTGTTGGTTGGAAGCTATCTATTCAATTAGGCAAACAGAGAGACATGTCTTAGTGACATCCTGAGTGACTAGGGTGTGGTTAGGCCAAGAAGTATTGCCATCAAAACCAATATTACTTGGTATGGCACCCACTTGTGGGTCGGGCTGCCGGTCTCATCTAAATTTCTTATCTTATGTGATATTGTCTATATTTTACTCCTTTTAAAGTTTTACAAAACATGTTTCTGTCTCGCCCACTTTTGATGACGTCACTTCCGGTTTGCAGCATTGTCGCTTCCTGTTTGATGGTGGTCGGCGGGTCGGGTTGCGGATAAGGCTGTTGTGGGTCAGGGTCAGGTAGCGGATCAAAGTGGGTAAATATGCGGGTTGCGGTTCGGGTCGCGGGCTGCGGGTTTGAGTCCAATTCGGGTCTTAGAAATTGGTTCCAAGCAGGACTTGCCAAAGATTTCCCTGCAATATCGGACAAATTATCGTACATCCTCATACGTCCTCATCTCCCGACCTGCCACTAACCATTCAGATCAAACAAAGCAGTAAAGTACAGATCAGCCGATGTTCTGCCCCACAGCAATCGTAGGAAAGTTTTTGTCCAAAAATCTGACAGTCTCCCACTGAAGATCGTACGATCGGCAATACATGCAGAGATATTATCGGCAGCCGACATAAATTTTATAACTTGTCCGATCGACCAAACGATCTCTGCCGGACGAAAAATGTCGGGACTCTCCACACAGGGTCTGAAAATTGTACGAATCCTCAATTCGTACGATCGGATCTTTGCGTCTATGGCCAACTTTATTTGTGGGACTGGAGGGGCTGACATAAGATGCCATAGAAAGTCACTATTTAGTGGGCTGGTGGGGAGCTGATTTGGCCTCTCTGTACTGTAATGTCTGCGCCTATTTTTACTCCCAGTCCAGACTTGTTCACCAACTCTGTAACTGTTATAAATTGATACATTTAGTTGATGGATTTCTTATGTGTATCCCAGCTGAGCTGAATCCCTTTTCATTAAAGGCAGCAGTTATAATTGATACACTAGTTGTTAATATTCCAAAGATACTGCTGAGAATTGTAGCAATTAATGTAGCAACTAAACATATCAAACAGTAACAGTTCAGATTCTGCTCCTGAATTTACTGAGCTGCCAAACTGAAACACCAGACAGGAACATTAACCTTTAAACTTTCATTTTGGAAAAATGGTAAAAAATAAAAGAACGAAAGCAACTGAAAAAAAGTCTTTATCTCTGGAATCTGAAAACCAACTCAACTGAAAAAAAGTGAACAACCCGTTTCAGAGACTCCCAAAACACTTAAAGGGATACTGCCATGAGAATTTTTTTTTCAAAATTAATCAGTTAATAGTGCTGCTCCAGCAGAATTCTGCGCTGAAATCCATTTCTCAAAAGAGCAAACAGATTTTTTTATATTCAATTTTGAAATCTGACATGGGGCTAGACATATTGTCAATTTCCCAGCTGCCCCGAGTTATGTGACTTAATATTAATATTCACATTTTGATATTATTTGCTGTGGTGAATTTGCACTAATAAATGTCTGAGTGAGGTACTCTGCATGCTTTATTGAGTATTGCTGAGTTAAATATCTGCATTCAGCAGTCTACCTAGATACCTGACTAAAAGGAATTAGCTCTAATTGTGTTTTCCCAGCTGTACTAACTTAGATTCTCTTTGCAGAACTATGCTTCTGAATGGCGAGGTTCTGAAAATGGTTGATGATAAAACATTGCCTACTTTAAATGGAAGACTTCTGGTTCCTGGCTCTACCCTTGTCCTACCCCCTCTCAGTTTTGCCTTTTATGTAGTAAAGAATGCGATGGCAAGTGCCTGCCTCTAGGACCTGGAAAAAAAGAAATTTCACTAGCACATTTTTGCATTACAGATTATTTTATGGACTAGCATTGGAATTTGGTTAACTCAGTCTATATTGTGTATGGAAACCAACATTCATTAAACAGTCACAGGATCTCACAGCTACAGTTCCAGCAGATGCTACATGTGAGAACTGTCCCATAGGAAGCAAATCATAAGCAGGATGGCTATTTATAACACACAATGCCATACAGAAAAAAATCATAAGCATGTTTAAGCCCTATTTCTTATAACTTGCCATACCATGCATCACAGGTCAAAAAAATGACAACTAGGGTTGCCACCTATTTTGGGGAAAAAACAGCCTTCCTATATATTTATCTTTTTTCCCTATTAATAACAGTGGGATCAACCCTTATTTTTACTGGCCAGGCCAGGTGGCAACCCTAACTGCAACACAGTATGAGGACATATTGGACATTTTTGTAAGGGACGATGGTTTAAAGGGAGAGCATGCTACCGTGTTCTATCTAACATAGACTGCTGTTTAGAGAAGGGAGAAGTTTGTTTTTTAAAAGGTAGATAGGTAGTTCTGAGCAAATTGTCCTATTTATAAATGAGGGGCATTTTGTGATATAGCAATTCCAGTTATTTTGTACCAGAACAGTATGTAGTATGTAGTCCCTAAAGTCTTACACGCACAGGCTTTTTTTTTGTGTGTTTGACCTAAGTCTAAACACACCTAAAAGCATGAGCTAAGTGAGCACATTTTATTCTACTTGTGTGTACGCACCAGCATTCAGACCTGCATTTTGGCAAAGTTACAGTCTCTAAAATACAACATGCTGCATTTTTATGCATTCAACACACATTTATAATACAATAAACAGAAAGATGCTTGTTGAACTCACAAATGCATTTAGTTGAATTTATAAAAATGCATATGAACACAATATATGCATTTGTACACACAAAAAAGCTGGTGTAAGAACCCTAAAGACTTTCAAAACTATGTACACAGGCAAGCACCTACATAATGAAGGTTCAGAAAATATAAACAGTATGAAGGATAAACAGTATAAGGATCAAAAAGAGTAAGTGGGGAATAGCTGTACAACTGCAATTCATATTCCCTTTTTGTTTTCATAAAAAATTAAAGAACAAGTAAAACCAATTGAATCTTGTAAATTTATTAGTCATCTGTAATAAATGTGTGTGTGTCAGCAGTTGGTGACACACAGTTCCATAAACTGTGATTTTGAAGCCAGATCAGCAAAATGCAACTGCAGTCTGATCCCGGCACTTAGCAGGAACTCACCCCATACAGTATGGACCCCAAAAATAATGCTTACAATCTGCTCTTTTTCAATTGGGTACTTAGGCAAAGAGGCAGGCAAAGTTGCACAGTTTGTTGGATTTTAGATGGGCAAGGGGTGGGATTAGCCCTTCTGTGTGGAGATTGGGTAGATAGCAGAGTTCCTGGTCCCACCCCATAGCACCTTCATGTGCAATAACAAATGCAGGCATCGGCTTAGATGTGGGTATCTGTTACGTCAACTTATTAACATTTCTAAAGCCAGTGGCTCATTTACATATTAAAGACGGCCCTCATTTGCATTTTTAAAGCACTGGGTATTTGCCCGATCTCACAGATGGCCAGTCTGGGCCTGGAGGGAAGGGACCTGAGGTGGCATCCCTGGTGGGCTACACACACCCCAGTCTGACATTGTTGCGTAACTTTGACTCCAAGATCCATTGCCAGCTCATCTGACAGTGGAAAGCTAAGTTTTCAGTTCAGAAGTATTCTAGATGTTTATACGGATACCAATAGAAAGAGTTAGGACAGTGACAGATGAGATACTTTGTCACCTGTGGGAGATTGCTTCTCCCATGCACGTCAAATCACCTGAAAAATACCTTGTGCTCTTTAAAATGGAGATTGCTACATGTAAAAAATATATGTGATCTCCATTCAAAAGGTATTTTCATTCTTCTGTTTGTGGCAAATGCCCAAATCAGTATGCAGTATTGCATGGGTGCAGCAGTACTGCATACAAAGGTGGTGGCACCTGGGCTTCCCTTGGAAAGTTACTAGCTAGCATATCATTCAGGATGTACAACCTAGGGGATACAAGGCACTGTAAATTCTGGTTGCCCATACGATGGAGATTGCACCTTTCAGTCCTACAGCACTTGTGCCTTGGTAAAGGAGCACTCAAGTGTGTGCTTTATGGTACTGACACATGGTAATTCAGAGTGTTCTGCTGCACGCACAGTTTCCAAGTTGGCAGGCAAGCAGCAAATGCTCCACACTGCTTTACCTTAATATCAGCAGTCAGTGAGTGCACCAAGTTGGTCCCAGGCCAGGCCCTGATTTGTGGCAAGGCCACAAAGGCCCTGGCCTAGGGCGGCAAAATTTTAGGAGCGGAATGCCACCTCTGTCGCATCCTACAGAACACTGGGGACTCAAAGCTCCCAAGTGCTTTGGTGCTAGAGAGCATGTGTGTGGCCTCGGGTGCAGATCAGGGAAATCCAGCCCTGTCCCAGGGAGAGGCGTAACTACAGAGGAAGCAAACCCTGTGGTTGCAAGGGGGCCCAGGAGGTATAGGGGACCCCAGGATGCTCAAATAATGAGCAATTTTAACGTATATTGATAAAACAAGACATCCCCTGGATATGTTGGGGGCCCTAAAATTAATTCGCTTTTGGGCCCAGTCACATCTAGTTATGCCACTGGTCCCAGGGATTCCCACTGATGTAAATGTATCAGTTAAAGTGGACCTGTCACCTACACACAAATGTTTTTTTCATTAAAACAGCAATAGCTGTTATAAAGGTGTTTATATATCTGAGCTGTCAATCAAATATTATCTGCCACGCGATCAATTGCAGTCTACCTAGATACCTGACTAAAAGGAATAAGCTCTAATTTTGTTTTCCCAGCTGTACTAACTTAGATTCTCTTTGCAGAACTATGCTTCTGAATGGCGAGGTTCTGAAAATGGTTGATGATAAAACATTGCCTACTTTAAATGGAAGACTTCTGGTTCCTGGCTCTACCCTTGTCCTACCCCCTCTCAGTTTTGCCTTTTATGTAGTAAAGAATGCGATGGCAAGTGCCTGCCTCTAGGACCTGGAAAAAAAGAAATTTCACTAGCACATTTTTGCATTACAGATTATTTTATGGACTAGCATTGGAATTTGGTTAACTCAGTCTATATTGTGTATGGAAACCAACATTCATTAAACAGTCACAGGATCTCACAGCTACAGTTCCAGCAGATGCTACATGTGAGAACTGTCCCATAGGAAGCAAATCATAAGCAGGATGGCTATTTATAACACACAATGCCATACAGAAAAAAATCATAAGCATGTTTAAGCCCTATTTCTTATAACTTGCCATACCATGCATCACAGGTCAAAAAAATGACAACTAGGGTTGCCACCTATTTTGGGGAAAAAACAGCCTTCCTATATATTTATCTTTTTTCCCTATTAATAACAGTGGGATCAACCCTTATTTTTACTGGCCAGGCCAGGTGGCAACCCTAACTGCAACACAGTATGAGGACATATTGGACATTTTTGTAAGGGACGATGGTTTAAAGGGAGAGCATGCTACCGTGTTCTATCTAACATAGACTGCTGTTTAGAGAAGGGAGAAGTTTGTTTTTTAAAAGGTAGATAGGTAGTTCTGAGCAAATTGTCCTATTTATAAATGAGGGGCATTTTGTGATATAGCAATTCCAGTTATTTTGTACCAGAACAGTATGTAGTATGTAGTCCCTAAAGTCTTACACGCACAGGCTTTTTTTTTGTGTGTTTGACCTAAGTCTAAACACACCTAAAAGCATGAGCTAAGTGAGACCATTTTATTCTACTTGTGTGTACCCACCAGCATTCAGACCTGCATTTTGGCAAAGTTACAGTCTCTAAAATACAACATGCTGCATTTTTATGCATTCAACACACATTTATAATACAATAAACAGAAAGATGCTTGTTGAACTCACAAATGCATTTAGTTGAATTTATAAAAATGCATATGAACACAATATATGCATTTGTACACACAAAAAAGCTGGTGTAAGAACCCTAAAGACTTTCAAAACTATGTACACAGGCAAGCACCTACATAATGAAGGTTCAGAAAATATAAACAGTATGAAGGATAAACAGTATAAGGATCAAAAAGAGTAAGTGGGTGAATAGCTGTACAACTGCAATTCATATTCCCTTTTTGTTTTCATAAAAAATTAAAGAACAAGTAAAACCAATTGAATCTTGTAAATTTATTAGTCATCTGTAATAAATGTGTGTGTGTCAGCAGTTGGTGACACACAGTTCCATAAACTGTCCCTTGATGGTGCAGTGAACACATGAAAGCAGATCTACTTATCCTTATCTCTGCTGTGAACTTTGGCTTCAAACTTTATACTCTGAAATTCATTCAAAGCATTCAAAGCACGTTCTGGAAGAAAGCTGACAAAAAAAGAAAAGACATGTTTAGAAGCCATGTGATTGTTACTGACTTTTGCACAACAAAACTGTATAATTGAACTATATGTATAAATGCAATTTTTAAAAATTGAAGTTAGATTATTCTGCACTCCCATGTGTGCTGCAACAAAGTAACCTTTTCTCATGTCCCGAGCATTAATGACAATTGCTGGAGCAGCAGTTTCACACAAGATCAGAAAAAAAACGATGTGCCCCACCCCGCAGGGGGCTCTGCAGATCCAGACCAGCTACCTGATGGATACTGTGGGCCCCCACTCCTGATTGTGGCAAGATAAAGCAAAACACGAGTAGGAGGAAAAGCAAGGTAGATTAATTTCATCTGAGCTAGCATCTAGGGTGGAAGGTTCCCAATGAGGGAAGCAGTGCGGACTGGAAGGAAAAAGCAGCCTTGGAAAAAGTATCAAAGCAGCCCATGATAAGTATTTTCAAACCTAAGGTTAACTAGAACAACTGTTTATTAATAAATAGAGCTCTATTTCCTAGACCCAAGATGGGATCCATTAGCATAGACTCTCCTGGATTATTATACTTATTATACACCCTATGTGCTGAAACTGACCCTTGCAAGTATCTCACCCCAGTTTCTATCATGGCTACTCTTTTAATTGGATTGATGGCCCTATACATGCAGTATATTACCCCAGTCACTCTTATAAAAAGCAGCATTTTTTTCAACCACATAAACTAGCCTGTCTCAAGTTTTGGCCCCAGTTCCATGCCTGTGTGATTTTGAAGCCAGATCAGCAAAATGCAACTGCAGTCTGATCCCGGCACTTAGCAGGAACTCACCCCATACAGTATGGACCCCAAAAATAATGCTTACAATCTGCTCTTTTTCAATTGGGTACTTAGGCAAAGAGGCAGGCAAAGTTGCACAGTTTGTTGGATTTTAGATGGGCAAGGGGTGGGATTAGCCCTTCTGTGTGGAGATTGGGTAGATAGCAGAGTTCCTGGTCCCACCCCATAGCACCTTCATGTGCAATAACAAATGCAGGCATCGGCTTAGATGTGGGTATCTGTTACGTCAACTTATTTACATTTCTAAAGCCAGTGGCTCATTTACATATTAAAGACGGCCCTCATTTGCATTTTTAAAGCACTGGGTATTTGCCCGATCTCACAGATGGCCAGTCTGGGCCTGGAGGGAAGGGACCTGAGGTGGCATCCCTGGTGGGCTACACACACCCCAGTCTGACATTGTTGCGTAACTTTGACTCCAAGATCCATTGCCAGCTCATCTGACAGTGGAAAGCTAAGTTTTCAGTTCAGAAGTATTCTAGATGTTTATACGGATACCAATAGAAAGAGTTAGGACAGTGACAGATGAGATACTTTGTCACCTGTGCGAGATTGCTTCTCCCATGCACGTCAAATCACCTGAAAAATACCTTGTGCTCTTTAAAATGGAGATTGCTACATGTAAAAAATATATGTGATCTCCATTCAAAAGGTATTTTCATTCTTCTGTTTGTGGCAAATGCCCAAATCAGTATGCAGTATTGCATGGGTGCAGCAGTACTGCATACAAAGGTGGTGGCACCTGGGCTTCCCTTGGAAAGTTACTAGCTAGCATATCATTCAGGATGTACAACCTAGGGGATACAAGGCACTGTAAATTCTGGTTGCCCATACGATGGAGATTGCACCTTTCAGTCCTACAGCACTTGTGCCTTGGTAAAGGAGCTCTCAAGTGTGTGCTTTATGGTACTGACACATGGTAATTCAGAGTGTTCTGCTGCACGCACAGTTTCCAAGTTGGCAGGCAAGCAGCAAATGCTCCACACTGCTTTACCTTAATATCAGCAGTCAGTGAGTGCACCAAGTTGGTCCCAGGCCAGGCCCTGATTTGTGGCAAGGCCACAAAGGCCCTGGCCTAGGGCGGCAAAATTTTAGGAGCGGAATGCCACCTCTGTCGCATCCTACAGAACACTGGGGACTCAAAGCTCCCAAGTGCTTTGGTGCTAGAGAGCATGTGTGTGGCCTCGGGTGCAGATCAGGGAAATCCGGCCCTGTCCCAGGGAGAGGCGTAACTACAGAGGAAGCAAACCCTGTGGTTGCAAGGGGGCCCAGGAGGTATAGGGGACCCCAGGATGCTCAAATAATGAGCAATTTTAACATATATTGATAAAACAAGACATCCCCTGGATATGTTGGGGGCCCTAAAATTAATTCGCTTTTGGGCCCAGTCACATCTAGTTATGCCACTGGTGCCAGGGATTCCCACTGATGTAAATGTATCAGTTAAAGTGGACCTGTCACCTACACACAAATGTTTTTTTCATTAAAACAGCAATAGCTGTTATAAAGGTGTTTATATATCTGAGCTGTCAATCAAATATTATCTGCCACGCGATCAATTGCTGTCACTTTCCATACACCACTTCCTACATGTCACTGCACTCCTTACATTGCTCCTTCCCTCCTCAGGCTCTATTATTATGTAGGGCACTGCACATGGCCATTAGGTTCCCCATTTTGGTGCATGGGGAACCTAAGATTTTGGGGTTATGCACAATTAGTCTTAATAACAGTGTCCACAAAATGGCTCCTGCCTGCTTGCTGTGATTCCAAGACTGACAGAAACAACATTTATATAATAAATGTAGTGTAAGTAAAGTTTATTTTGCTCAACTAACATGATGTAAAAGAATTTGGAATTATTTCGTAGAGTAAAATGTCCCCTTTACGTTTATAGCAGATGTGCAAGTGAGAGTCACAGACTGGCCTCAGAATTGTAAAAATATTCCGCTAGACTGAAAACCCCAAAATTGTCATTATCACCCTAAAATTGATTTTGTTTTTTGATAAGATATTTGAAGGCTGTTTTAAGAAAATGTGAACTGTGGTTCAAATGTGAACTGTGGTTAAAATTTTAACACATTTATTAAAATGTGAACTGTGGTTCAAATTTTAACATATTTATTAATTAAGAAACTTTTTTTTGTATGGTCAATATGTTGAAGGTTTGTTTTAATACAAATGCATATTACAAGCACATAATAAACTTTTGTGTGTTTGTAACCTTTGACATCGTAAGAATCAGAAATCTCAAACTAAAAAGTGTTTCTCCTGCAGACTGATTTTTTAATATAAATTCTAAACAGTATGCATTCTTTGGTTTTGTAACAGCACACCCACTGTGAATATGACTCTGCACTGTGTGATACAATAAAGCCGGAAGGATATTAAAAGCAACGTTTTCTTCAATGAATGGCCAGCACTGCAAGCAAGGAATATTCTGAGTATGCATTCTAATGCAGATCTTTTGGACTGATCCCCATGTAGGGTAAACAAGTGGTGTGTGCCATAGAGGACACTACTTCACTTTCACAAGCTATATATTACATCTCAAAGCACTTACACCAGTAAGTAAAGAGATGGCATTTGAAAGAAAGAGAATACATTGCACAGAATTCCACTTTCTTCCTCTGGGAGCAGTTCTGAAATCAAGAAAAAGCAGCTTTGCTTACAGGATTAAAGCTGCCCACACATGCACAAATAAAATTGTAAAAACCATACCCAATGAGCTTTTACGTTGCCATCTTTTTGCAAACACAAGCAAATAATATATACTTACAACTGCAACACTGGGAGTACTGAAACAGTAGGAGGAATACAAATCATCTTTTTATTGATCAGAATACCATCCACCAGTGTTCGCGCCACATCTTCAGGCTGCAATACAGGAGCAAATCTAAAAAGAAAAAATAATGTAGCTAAGGAGGAAAGCTAAAATTGTGGTTGCCACTTTTTAACTGAAGACATTCAGACATTTGTGGGTTGAACAAATTAATAAAATAAGTGCAGACGTTTATTATTCATAATAATAATAAATATATATTAGAACAAAGTAAAAAGTCCCAAGCAAAAATGTTAGCCTGCCAATAAACACCTATGTAAATTGAACACTTCAAGTGAGGATTTGTATGTTTTGTTATGGAATGCCCTGTGGCCTTCTGTCCACATACCTGTAGATGTGAGTGCCCACCAGGCCCGGACTGGCAATCTGTGGCATCTGGCAAATACCAGAGGGGCTGCTGTAAGGTGCCATAGAAAGTCACTATTTAGTGGGCTGGTGGGGAGCTGTTTGGTCCTCTGTTTTGACTCCCTGTCCAGACCTGGTGCCCACATTCTGTAATGTGTATATATACTGGTTTGGGATCTGCTATCCAAAATGTTCAGGACTTGGATTTTTCCAGGGATCTTTTCATAATATGAATACCCATACCTTAAGTCTATTAAAATTCATTTAAACATTAAATAAATTCAATAGTATTGTTTTGACTCCAGTAAGGTTAAATTATACAGTATATCTTAGTTAGGATCAAATACATGTATGGGACCTGTTATCCAGAATGTTTGGAACCTAGGGTATTACGGATAAGGGATTTTTCTGTAATTTGGATAACCATACCTTAAGTCTACTGAAAAATAATTTAAATATTACATAAACCCAATTGGATTGTTTTTCCTCGAATAAGGATGAATTATATCTGAGTTGGGATCAAGTATAAGGCTTCTGTTTTATTAATACAGCAAAAAAGGAAATTTTAAAATTTAAATTCTTTTATTATAATGGAGTCTATGAGAAATGGCCTTCCCATTATTCAGAAGTTTCTGGATAATGGGTTTCCAGATAATGGATCCCATACCTGTACTGCTTTAATACCCCTAGACTAGCTTGTGAATTGAAGGTGTTATTTATTGCTATATGTGTTGTTCCTACAAAAAGTCTTTTGCTTTAAATACACCCATCTGACACTTAATCGTAGGCCTTAACTGTGGCTCTAAGTCTAAGGAATGTATTTTCATTGTTTATGTTATGTTTCAAGACAAACAGCTGCACTAGTTTTCATTAAGAGACAGTATTATGTTACAAACCACCATAATATGACCCAGACCATAAACGTTAATTTAACTGTACCTTGTGCTTGGGTTTTTCACGAAGCCAGTGTCAACAAAAACAGGACAAAGACATGATGTTTTGATACCAGACTTTCCCAATGCTGATAATTCGGCTGTCAGTGCCTTATGATAACCAAGTGCAGCAAACTTGGTAGAGCTGGGAAATAAGCCAATATGTATGATGTAAATGATTAACAAAAATTTATGGAACAGCACTGCACAATAGCAAAAGAAATATATATATATATATATATATATATATATTATTAGTAAGTGAATAATGTTTTAACTGCTGCTACAGTCTTTCTCAAAGTGACAAAAAGTCATGCTCAAACTTAAAAAAAATATGTTGTCAGGAACTGAACAGAATGGTGATACCATATATGTGATATCACACATACGACATAAGGTGATACAAAGAAGCAAAAAAGCTAAATAAGTCAAACATACAAACTCAGCAAAAAGCAAGCAAAAAATGTAAGTGTATTATCATAGTGCAATAACAGGGGTCATATAGCATGGTGGGCAAAGTGCAATTTGGGATGCAATCTCTATATTTTTTACCAAAATGCAGCATATCCCTATATTTCCTTCATAATGTACAAAGCAGTTACGTTTGCGCTTTGATGTGAATTGGATGCAAGTCGGTGAAATTTCCAACATTTGGCACCAGAGTGACATGTGCAGCCTATTCTGTGTAACTGTCGTGTGGAGATTGACAAAGTTTGCATGTGGTGGGGAAATCTGGGGAGCTCTGATTTAGAGGTGGTTGTAGCTCCAGGGTTGCTTAGCTTTCTCCACCACATATGCACTGCTGGCTTAAATGTGCAGTACATTCACCATTCCAGCAACTGAGGGTCATCTGAGTATCTATCATGCCAACCCGGTGTTACTGGCTCTGTAATACCTATGTTTAGGACAGATTCAGATTTTATTAAGATGACTATATCACAGGAGCCTGACTAAAACCTTATAACATTGGATCTTACCCATAGGTAAATAAATGTATCAGGTAGAAATCAAGTTGCCATATTAGGCTTCAAAATTATATTTTTCAACCTCAGCTGATAAGTTGCAAGAAACATTTTCTAAAAGAGGGGAAAATGGGTATGAACAGAGAACCAGAAATTAGCTGTACTATTATACATACCAATAGTCTACCATGAATGGAACACCAACAAAACCTGCTGATGAAGCAACAGTAACAATGTGTCCGTGATTGTTCCTTAGCATCGATGGTAAAAAAGCTCTTGTGGTCTACGGAAAGCACAAAATAGGTATCACTCAGTTTATGCACTTTTTATCAATGGGTGCACATCCACCAGGGTCCTTCCACTCCTGGATCAACTTGTACTCTATTATAGGCCGCACTTCATCATTATAGCTATTACATAGCCTTTATTTTCACATCAAGGGTTACAGCAAAGTTTTAAGCCTAAAATGGCTCTTTATCAAGCCCAAATTTAATTAAAAAATTAAAATTGCATTAACAAAGTTAGCAATTGACAAAAGATCTGAAATCACCATATTAGGAGGACACATAATTATTGCACAGTAATCTAACACATTGTAGTAGGAAGCAAGATTTGAAAGAAGACCAGGAGGAAAAATGACTTTTGCTAAATCGTTTCAAGAGACAGAACCAAAGAACAGAAAAAGATAAAAAAAATATTGCTTTCAGTTGCAATTATATTTACAAATAAAATTAAAACATGTATTTTGTAAAGTTGCTTAGAATTATATTTCTTAAAATTGTGTATAAACAATGTTTGGGTTCAAATGCCCTTTAATTGCACTTCTTTGGTTATACAAATGTTCACACTCACCCAAAAATGAGCAAGTATGTTTACTTCAAATATTTTTTCAATTTGTTGGTCCTGTAGCGTTAGGACATCAGCACAGAAGATAACTCCCGCATTGTTTAGTAAGATTGTAACATCTCCAACCTCTTGCTTTACCTGTAACATAAATGTATGTTTGTCAATGTTTGTCAATGCTTTGGAAATAAAACATGTAACTAGTGATGGGCGAATTTATTCGGCAGGTGCAAATTTGCCAATGAATGTGCGCCAGCATCCAAAAAACGGACACCGGCGTCAAAAAAACAAAACGCTGGCGCCGTTTCGAGAATTATTTGCCATTTCGCAAATTTTGCGGCGCAAATTCGCCCATCACTACATGTAACTATCCCCCATGCAAAATAAAAGACATTAGGGGGCAGATGTATCAAAATGTAAGTTTAGAGCTTAATAAATAAAAACTCACCCATGTTCTGTTAATTCCTATGGAAGTGTATTTATCAAATGGTAAGTTCTAACTTTAACCCATTGGTAAATAACCACATTCCCTCCATTTTGATCATCAGTGTACAGAGCAACTGCAAAAAGTTTTTGAAGCAACAGCTATTATTATTTAAAACTAACTGTATAAACTCATGCAGAATGGCTAGCTAGTTGGGAAAAAATAGATTGTGATGGCGCAAAAAACAAAAAACAAACAAAAGAACAGTAAGCAGAAAAAAAAGCATAAATGAAAGTTTGTCTGTCCAACATCTTATTCCAAAGCCAAGGGTATTAATACCTTTGCAGCCTCTTATTCTTCTGGTTAGAGTTTCCACTAGATGTTGGAACATTGCTAGTTGTATTTGCTTGCATACAGCTACAAGAAATAATGTGTTGGGTCACTGTGGTTAGGTGAAAAGGCTAGCTGCAGGCCAGAAAAAAGCTTGTAATACCACAATCATGCTGATCAGGGTGATGAGAGTAGGAAGCATGGAATTGTCAAAAATTTAATTGTACCCTGAACCAGGGTTTCTAGCACAAACAATGAAAATTAGTCCCAGGCAATCATTTATTTTTCTCCAAACTTTAGATTCAGAAAGGTAGTGCTCTTCTGGCATTCACCAAAGCGAAGATTGTGATTGTGCATAATGCTGTTAGGCTTCTTTATAGCTGCATGCCCATATACAATGTATGTTAAAATGTATGATGAACAGTTCTACTTCTAACATTGCTTCCAGAGACAGTTGGAATGCAGCAGTGAGTGTTCCGTTTCAGGAGATGTGGTGTGTGAATATTTTTGGACATATAAAATAAATACATATGAACTGAATTAGATGCAATACGGTGCAATTTGTTGATAGAAGAAAGGAATGTTTGAGAAGTGAGAGAGCAGGATATTTATTTAATTCTTCATCGATTATTTACTAGTTTGTTAATATGTTTTATTACCTTGTTGGCCGCTGTGTTGATTTCTTCACGCTTGCTGCAGTCCACAACATAGGTATAAACTGTAGCTCCACTCTTCCTGCATTCTGCAGCAGTTTCCTCAAGTCCTTGCTAAAACAATAGATACATGAAACCAAAATGCTGTGTCAGAAACAAATACAATACAGCCAGTAGACAGATTGGCACGATCATTCACAAACACTGGCATATTTTACAGTCGTGTCTTCCAGAGGTTTAAAGTTTCAATTTACTGCCAATGTTGGCCTATAAAAGGGCAAAAAATCTAAGGGATCGGCTAGTTAAAGCTGATGTGGGCAGTCGGAAGCCCCAGAGGGGACCTTTTATACAAAATCCCAAATTTGGCACTTTTCCCTGCCTCCATTGCTGTCAGTGTAATTCAGTAATAAAAGGGAGCACATTTCATCATCCACACTCTGGCAAACAATACAATATCAAACATTACTTCACGTGTGAATCGTCCTTTGTGGTGTATCTATTAAAGTGTCCTTGTGGCCTATTATATGTGGGGGAAACAACACAGAAAATTAAAGATCGTATATCTAAACATAAATCAACGATTCGTACAGGACAAACTGCCCTACCCATACCCGCACACTTTCAAAAATCTGGCCACACAGTGAGTCAATTAAAATATCAAGTGATTGACACAGTCCCAATACCTAGAAGGGGAGGTAACAGATTACTGGCCCTACACAAACTAGAAATGCAATGGATCCATAGACTAGACACAGTGTGGCCACGGGGGTCTGAATAAGGACTATACACCAGCAATGTTTATTTATCAGTAGGTATGCAGACTTGTTTGTACATAATTGTATCTTATTGAATATTTCTATATTTATGATTACTAAAGATATTTTCTTTTTTAAGGCCATTGAACAAAGAACAATCTGAAGACCAGTACCAGCACATGATCTACATACCCCGAAATGTTTTGAAAGGACGGGTATTTGATGCGGTAGAGGTACTACTTTTGAGTCTCAGATTGCTGTATTTTTATCAAAAAAAATTTCAAATTTTGTAAAAAATCTTTTTTCACATTTTGTAAAATTTTTTTCAAAATATGTATTTACACTATCTATTTTTACTGATATTTTAATATCTTATTAAGATACATGGATTTGCACAAGGTGTTTGTATGATGGACATTTTTTGAATATATTTTAAGGATAAAAGTGGAACACATTGGATCTGTAAATGTTTAACAAATGTGGATGTATTTTAACAAATTGTTAATTGGATAATTTCCTAGTCCCTCCCACTTGGTTGTCACACCACCCCCTTCAATTGTCTATTTAACACAGCACTTTGAATGTAATTTTAGGCTTGAGAAAGGGCCCTGTGCGGCCCGAAACGTTGCCATGTTTTTGAAGTCTGCAATGAGCCAATAAAAGTCACTTTTTGCATTATCAAAACTGAATTGTGTGCAACAGCTACTTTGGAATTTGTTGCAATTGTACTGGCTCTTCGCAGGGGGCCTTGTATGCTGTTTAGCACCAGACACCTGAAAAGGTTAATGGAGTAACAGGTGAGCGCTCTAAATTTTTGTGAGAAACAAATACAAGGACTTTGTAAATTATTATTTCTTAACCTTGTTCTTATAGCATCCACATTGAGACTTGGAAGGTGACCTTTAGTTTAAATGAGACATATGTTGTAGCTAAAAACCCCTCAGATCTTGTAGGAAATATTGGGCTAAAGATTAACAATATAAATGGCCCCTGTATCGGAACTCCCCATAGATTTGCTAAGGCCCCTGTCCATGTTTCAAATGAGGGGTAGGTGTGTCCTAATGGTCCCTGCCAGAAACATGGTAGCCAATCACAGTCCTGCAGTAAAACAAGCAAAGACAGGCTTCAGTTCCCTATTAGGTCAGCCTAGATGCTGATTCCTATCAAACAGTGCAGTGTGCTGTGTACCTTCCTCTCCCCTGCACAGCCTGGGAAAGGAGGCAGCAGGAAGTGGACGAGATAGGTGGGACTACTACTCCTTCTTGCTTTGTCTCTTACCGTATCTGGCACTTAATCTCTGTATATTTACATTTATTTTTTTATTGTAATACTTGTCCTTCCTGTGTGTACTCTTGTACTTTGTTAGAATGCGTAGTGCTGCATACCCTTGCATTGCTTTATAAATAATGTTATAAATACAAGCATATATCTTATTGGTTACTATGAGTTGCTGCACTTAAGCAAACTTAATGTATTTTATTAAATATGTGGTTAATTAATTATTTGTTAGTTTAGTAACCAACCATTTATTCCATCAGCAGATTTTACCTAACATTGACGTGAATAACAGTGCCAGCTTGCATTTGATAAAAGGGGTTATTCACCTTTATATTAACTTCTAATATGATGTAAAGAGTAATATTCTGAGACAACTGGCATTTGGCTTTATTTTTTTTATCATTTGTGGTTTTTGAGTTATTTAACTTTTTATTCTACAGCTCTCCAGTTTGCATTTTCAGCAATCTGGTTGCCAGGGTTCAAATTACCCTAGCAATCATGCACTGCTTTGAATAAGAGACTGCAATATGAATATTGTTAATAATAACAATACATTACAATACATTTAACAATAAAGACTTGGCATCAGTGACCCCTGTTTGAAAGTTGGAAAGAGTCAGAAGAAGAAGGCAAATAATTACAAAAAAAACCAATTGAAAAGTTATTTAGAATTGGTCATTCTATCACATACTAAAAGTTAACTTAAAAGTGAACCACCATTTAATGCAAGATATTTTCTCTGGCAGCAGATATGAAAGTTTTAATTCTAACCAGAATCCCAGTGCGCAACAAATATGGATTATCACTCAAGGAATATAACATGTATGACCCTTAGTTTAAGTTTTCTTCATACAACTAGAACATGCTCTGCCTTAATATTTAGAATCACATTAATGTCAAACAAATGGGAAAATCACATGCACCTTGTTTATATGCCACAAAACCAGCACACTTTGAAGTTCATCAAATATTTTCTCTGTGATCTTCCCTATTCCTATTCTCCTTTTACACACTTCCTTTTCAGTGGAATGAAGAGTTTAACAAAGGATTCCAATTATGAATAGAAAATAAGAAGCTGCAGCCAGAGAATTTTTTATAATTGTATCGTCTGTAAAATGTGGGGAGGAAGATTCAACTGTCCTGTAAATAAAACATCAGGTTCCTTGCAAGTCACAGCAAAAGGCTGAGCTCAAATTTGATTACCTGTCAGCTGCTAACACAAGAAAAATGCAGTAGTATGACAAAAAGTGGTCCCACGCACAGATCATTTTATGCATTAAGGATCACAGTGGTTCCATTCAGCTAACAAACAAGCTTTTATATTCACACACAGACAGACTTACAGAAAGTCAGTATGGAGCTTCTTGGAATAACATAATTAAGTGTCTCACTGTAGTTATTACATAGATATGCATCTCATGGTCATCTTCACAGTTTAGTAAGTGTATTTTGAGCTTTTATCTGTGCCTTTGTTAGTGAGAATATATTGCAATAGATTGGCCTGTAATTTCTTTTTCCTCCCAACAATTCACTGTTCATTAAAATAAAATCATTCTCCAGCTGATCAGGTCCCATTCCCATACCACCACCCCCCACTTTGAACCTAATATATTTTAATGTCCATTCTTCATAAATTATATTATATTTCCAAGTGACTCCCATACTTTTATTGTTTATTGACAAATTTAGCTCTAGTATCCTCTTTCAAAAATGGATAATGCTTCTTTAAAGGGGAACTCCACAAAAACATAACTTCAGCTTTTTGAAAAGTTAACACAATTTCAAGCAACTTTGCAATATACCGTATATACTAGAGTATAAGCCGACCCGAGTATAAGCCGAGGTACCTAATTTTACCTACGAAAACTGGGAAAACTTATTGACTCTAGTAAAAGCCTAGACACAACTACAGCCCTGTCTCCCAGCAGCGCACATTCCGCCAAACGACCCCCCCCCCAGTGATCAACCGGACTTCTTTGCAAAGTTGATGGTGACAGAGAATTGCCAAACGGATTACTGTGTGCATTGTCCCACTGTCCCACTACCATGTGCAGAGGGTGCTGTGTGATATTGCCATCACTGTTAATCCTTCATATAACCAACAGAGGGCGCTGTGTAATATTGCAGTCACTGTTATTCTTTCATATAACCAACAGAGGGTGCTGTGTGATATTGCAGTCACTCTTATTCTTTGATATAACCAACAGAGGGCGCTGTGTGATATTGCAGTCACTGTTATTCTTTCATATAACCAACAGATGGCGCTGTGTGATATTGCAGTCACTGTTATTCTTTCATATAACCAACAGAGGGCGCACTGTTATTCTTTCATATAACCAACAGAGGGCACTGTGTGATATTGCAGTCACTGTTAATCTTTCATATAACCAACAGAGGGCACACTGTTATTCTTTTATATAACCAACAGATGGCACTGTGTGATTTTGCAGTCACTGTTATTCTTTCATATAACCAACAGAGGGCGCACTGTTATTCTTTCATATAACCAACAGAGGGTGCTGTGTGCTATTGCAGTCACTGTTATTCTTTCATATAACCAACAGAGGGAACACTGTTATTCTTTCATATAACCAATAGATGGCGCTGTGTGATATTGCAGTCACTGTTATTCTTTCATATAACCAACAGAGGGCGCACTGTTATTCTTTCATATAACCAACAGAGGGCACTGTGGGATATTGCAGTCTCTCCCCAAGTGAACTGTTGGTATAGGAATGATTAAAAGTGACTGCAATCTCAGCTACTGCCCGCTGACCCAAGTATAAGCCGAGGTAGACTTTTTCAGCACATTTTGGATGCTGAAAAACTCGGCTTATACTCGAGTATATACGGTACATGAATATGCAGACTTTTCATGTTTTTTAATGGTTCCCTAAACCAAGCCCCCTGCTTTCTGTTGATCTATCTGACTACTTTGCTGAGCTGCATCCCCCAAACCCCACAATTCCCTGCACACGTGATGAACACGTGATGAACATTATAGTGCAATGCATTGTGGGTAATGTAGTTCCTGCATGCTGTCTGTAAGCTGTGGAGAAGTTCTTACAATTTGTAACATCTGTGTTTAGTTCCTCCTTCCCTGCCAGGATTTCAAATGATGCAGAATGAAAAGAACTGTTAAGAAGCTGGATTTCAGCATAGAAAATGGCATTTATTCATACTTTTTGAAGAAACCGATAACGGTGATGGGTATATTAGGAGTTTCTATGTAATGTAGGCCTCTTTATCAAATTTTGGTTTGGAAGCTGGAGTTCCCCTTTAAAGAATGTGCAAATAGAGATATTTTAAAACAAGATTAACTTGTTCTCACCCATGTTTTTTGCACACAATTGCAAAACCTCTTTGCAGACCTGCTGTGGGTGTATTTCTTCCAATGTCACTGAGAGTTTAGAAAATTAAGTCCTATGTACTAATTTATTAATTTTTTAAGCCAAAAAAGAACTAGACAGAAGACCTATAAGATTTTTTAAAAGCTCATTTTATTTGCCTCAAGCTCTACCAAATTTAAGAAAAATATGCAGCAGAATCAATTTTTGCAGGAAAAAAAACAGTATTACTAGCTAAGCTAAAGCAACGCTATGGCTTTTAGAGCTCTATACACTAAAGCTTTGCACCTAACCCATTATGCATTGTTATAAAATACTGCTACTGCACTCCAAAAATTCAGTGCAGATACAAGTGCTCCCCAAATCTTCTGTCCTCTGGAACCCCTCAGCTGACATGTTCTGAATGAAGAGCAAGTTAGTGGCATTCTAGGGCATACCCAAGTGCCCTCCCACACCTTCTGTATGCAGAACTTCATACAGAGTGAGGCACAGTTCTTTGCAATTTGTTCAAGGAGTACAAAGAGATGCATTTTTGCATAAGAGGCCCCACATGTGAGGAAATTAGTACTGATAGATCTCAAAGTGATTTTACCTATCAATAAAAATAACCAATTTCCATGTCTATGGATATAATAATGAAACACTTTAGATTAACTATCATCTAAGGGCAGCACCCTCTAACATGGTATATAATTATTAATAATGTCCTCATTAAAACCACATTTTTATAGCATTAAATCTTTAAAATGTGCTCCACTTGTTTGGAATGTGCTCGCTTACTTTCCCTTTAATAATAAAATTGTAAGAGCAAGCTGCAATCATTTCTGCTGCCCATAGATGGCATACGTTACGTTGCAAAAAAAAAAGTTTTTGTATTAGGTCCATTGTCCAGTCGAGCACTATGGGGCACATTTACTAAGGGTCGAATATCGAGGGTTAATTAACCCTCGATTTTCGACCATTGAAGTAAAATCCTTCCAATATCGAAGTCGAAGGATTTACCCCAAATCCTTCGAATCGAACGATTCGAAGGATTTTAAACCATCGATCGAAGGATTTTCATTCGATCAAAAAAGGCCTAGTAACCTTATGGGGAAGGTCCCCATAGGCTAACATTGGTGCTCGGTAGGTTTTAGGTGGAGAAGTAGGTAGTCAAAGTTTTTTTTAAAGAGACAGTACTTCAACTATAGAATGGTCGAATAGTCTAACAATTTTTAGTTCGAATCGTTCAATTCGATTCCGAAGTCGTAGACGAAGGTCGAAGTAGCCAATTCTATGGTCGAAGTAGCCAAAAAAACTTCGAAATTCAAAGTTTTTTCATTCTAATCCTTCACTCGAGCTAAGTAAATGTGCCCCTATGTGTTGTTTTCATTTGTTATTATCCAATTGCGTGTCCTGTTCTTGCTTAATAAATCAGTGAAGTGTGCAGAGTAAAGCAAATACTGTCTTTTTCATTTCCTGGCAGAATTATCCCCAACAATTCCAGTTTCAATATGCTTTGGTTTCACGTTACCCTGCTACTTCAGGCTACTTTCCTCTGTGCCATTTCCGCAGAGAAGATTCTAGCATGGCCAGCTGATGCAAGTCATTGGTTTAACCTAAAACTGATCCTTGAGGAGCTTGCAAGTAGAGGTAATGAAATTACTGCACTTGTAAGGTGGATAAAAATGGTGTTATGCGAAAAGTAGAGTGAATGATGGTGTAACTGTAAGAAAATGCCTGTTTTGTGTATAGTGTTAAAAGGTGTATTTTCAGGATTTGGCCACTAGATGGCAGTGGGTTCTCATTAGTTATATAAGGGTTATATAAGAATGTTATGTAAAATGTAATTTCTGCCCCGGCCACTAGAGGGAAGCAGTGGGACAGGGTAGAAAAGGTAGAAAAGGGATGGTTCCACCCAGGGCGTGGTCAGTCGGTTCTGATAGGTATAGATAGATAGAACTTTAAATGGGGCACTAGGTGCCATAGCCATTGAGGGCAAAGTTAGAAAGGGTAGCTGGCACCCCACCAAGGAGTAAGAAGCTTAGTATCTGTGGTTCAGTCACAGATAGGGAAAAGTGGTAGTCAGGACAGTGCGGACAACCCAGGCCGAGGTGAAAATCCTACCCGGAAAAGCTAGGGGTGCTGCTGTGGTGGCCCGCTGGCTGAAGGAGGGAGGTGGCACAATGGAAATTTCTACCGGGGCGAGGTGGAGGGCTCGTAGAATGCACGGCGGACTGCCTGACCGGTAGGTGGTGCGGGAAATGCCTAAGGCCTGGGTTTGCAAGTCCAATGCAATGTGCGGAATGTGAGTCACCTGTAAATTTGTAAGAGAAACTGTTCTGTATGCTGGTTGGTGAGTAATTTGTGACATCTGTCAACAGTGTTGGACTGGGATGCCAGGGGCCCACCAGAAAACCTTAGACTGTGGGCCCACCTTAGCCCATGGACTCACTTTATAAACTATTATTCCTCCTTTCCTCACTCAAACTCTTTATTATCCTAGTCTTTTAGATCTACTTTATAAATTCTTCCATTATTAAGCATTTGTTTCCCAAAAGGAAATAGGGAATGACCATAAAATATGCTAAATGGTTAGAAGCAAGACGGCCCACTGACACCTGAGCCCACCGGGAGTTTTCCTGGTATCCCGGTGGGCCAGTCCGACACTGTCTGTCAAATAAAACTATTATTAGGTTTTTTAAGAAATTAGTGTATTGTGCTTTTAATGACTGGAGGCCCCCTTACACACTTGTTCATTCAGCCAATATGCAAATAGATAACAGAAAACCAAAACACACCTTTTAAAACAGTAACAAACTCCACCCCCAATGCATTCAATTGGTGTCAATCTTCCATACTAACAAGTAACCCTTTAATCACCAATTTGTATCCAGCAATAATATTAAACACTAGTGTCCAGTATTCGTGTCCAAATAGTGTCCAAAAATTTGTATAGCCAATCACAATGTCCAGGAAGAAAAAACTTTTTTTTAAAAAATTTTCAGAGAATATATTTTCTGGATATTGACCCTATTAAAAAACAATATCCACTCCTGAAATCGATCAAGTGCTTCCCCACCACTTTCCATACTGTAATCTTAAAATAATACAACATTACAGTCATTTAGGGGGCACATTTAAAAAGCTCGAGTGAAGGATTCGAAGTAAAACAACTTCCAATTTCAAAGTTTTTTTTTGGGTACTTCGACCATCGAATAGGCTATTACGGCCTTCGACTACGACTTCGATTTTGATTCGAACAATTCGAACTAAAAAACGTTCGACTATTCGACCATTCAGTATTCGAAGTACTGTCTCTTTAAAAAAAACTTTGACTACCTACTTCGCCATGTTAAACCTACCGAGCTTAAATTTTAGCCTATGGGGACCTTCCCCATAAGGTTTCTAAGCTTTTTTTGATCTAATGAAAATCCTTCGATCTATGGATTAAAATCCTTCCAATCGTTCTATTTTTCCTTCGATCGTTCGATCGAAGTATTTGCTTTAAATCCTTCGACTTCGATATTCGAAGTCGAAGGATTTTACTTCGAGGGTCGAATATCAAGGGTTAACTATCAAGAATTAACCCTCGATATTCAACCCTTAGTAAATGTGCCCCTCAGTGTTAGCTCAGAATAACAAAGTACTATGTATAATAAAACCAATTATATCCACTACCTATTACAAGTGTGTCTCAGATGTGCATCCCCAATATTTTAAACTTTGTAGCATTAAAACATATTAAAACATATTGTAACATTAGAGCTTCACAATTACCAATTGTTATCTGGTGAGCATAGCTGTTACAGAATGATTAAAAACATTGTATCAATTTAGTAATACAAAATAAACTTGAAAATAGGTAAAAAAAGGTCTACCTAGCCAATTTTGATCCATGATCATGCAAAATTTCAAAAAAGGGGGTATTACCTTTACTACAAATCAATACATTACGTGTTTATTAACTATTCTAGAAAGGACATTTACCTTTATTATTAATCAACATATTATATATTAGTTGATAGGCATGTTAACCAAAAATAAGAATAGAAAGCACACCTTACCGTTCCCAAACTTTTGATCAATTAGTTTTGTAGAATATGAGGGACGGTATCACATGTATCTGCAGAGGGAAGAAAATTGTTTTAAAATGGAAGAAACTATTTTACTGCCAGTCACTTTACGCTACAAGATTCATTTAAACCTTTGGGGGCTAACGAGTTTAGTTTTAAAATACAGTTTGTTTCTCTCTGTAACAACTTTTGTTTAAAAATTCCACCTCTATTCAAAGGTTGGACTACCTCCAGTACTGCCCATTTTAGTTGCCCATGTGTATGCCTTGCTGAATGAAAATGCCTAGATACTGCTGTGTCTGCATTTGTGTCCTGTTTAAAACTACGGATATCCCCTTTATGTTCCTTAATTCTAGTTTTAATACTCCTTATCTTTTGTCCTACATAAACTAGACCACAGGGACATTTCAGCATGTATATCACACCTTTGGAATCGCATGTGGCATAATCATTAAGTTTGATTTTAGTGCCTTGTGTTCTCGCCCTTAATAATAGAAGCACAACAGACACAATTTAGGCAAGGAAATGTTCCCAGGAACCTTTCTTTACTTACTTTCTGGGGCACTGCTGGACACAATACATCTCTAATACTCCTCCCTTTCTTGTAGCTAAAAAGAATTGGTTCCACAAATAATTTTCCAAACTGCCTATCGCCTTTAATAATTTGCCAATATTTTTTTCCCACTATTTCTATCTCCATACTATGTTTAACATATTGTGAAACAAATGGGATCCGGGTATTATTCTTTTTCACTTTTCCTTTGCCCTGTAGTAAATCCTCTCTGCTTAGAGAGGACACCTCTTCCATAGTATACCTCAAATCGGAGGGGGAATAACCTCTCTCCACAAACCGTGAGAGCATGACCTGACTTGAACATTCATAATCAGTATTCAGAGTAGTAATACGTTTTGCTCGTAGAAATTGTCCTTTCGGAATCGCTTTAATTGTGCTTGGGTTATGAAAACTGTTGGCATGTAATATGCTATTCCTCTCTGTTTCTTTCCTATATAGCTTAGTGAGAATTCTTCCTTCATTAATCACCAAGTTGACATCCAAAAAATGTATTTCAATATCTGATACTTCAACTGTGAACTTAATAGTTAGCATGATACCCATATGCCTGAAGACACACATGATCTACTTAATAGATTGTCTAAAATATGAGCCCTCCCTTGTAACACTCTACTTGCAAGTATAGACATCCAGAGCCTTTATACCTCCATACTTCAAGAGGAGGGAATTAGGTATGTGGAACAGGCCCTGTTAGACACAAATATTGACAATCAATTAATTTATTTTTATTAGACTGTTTGACAGTGGTCTTATAAAAAAACTACTTTAGGTTCAAAAATTAGTTATTTTGGCAAAAACAAGGGACCTCAATGGGTGCCTTGGTGCAAACATCTTTTGCAAACATATTTGTCCACAAATTAGAAGAAAAACTGTTCCTGAAACACAGATTAAGTGAACATATCCTTTTATACTTAAGATTTGTGGATGATATTTTATTGCTATGGAATGGCACCCAAGAGCTGCTATTAGAAATGGTGAATGAGGCTAATTCATGTCACAAAACAGTTAAGTTCACAGTTGAAGTATCAGATATTGAAAAAATGTTTTGGATGTCAACTTGGTGATTAATGAAGGAAAAATTCTCACTAAGCTATATAGGAAAGAAACAGAGAGGAATGGAAGAGGTGGGCTCTCTAAGCAGAGAGGATTTACTACAGGGCAAAGGAAAAGTGAAAAAGAATAATACCCGGATCCCATTTGTTTCACAATATGTTAAACATAGTAAGGAGATAGAAAAAGTGGTAAAAAAAAAAATATTGGCCAATTATAGAAGGTGCCAATTCTTTTTAGCTACAAGAAAGGGAGGGGTATTAGAGATGTATTGTGTCCAGCAGTGCCCAAAAAAGTAAGTAAAGAAAGGTTCCTGGGAATATTTCCTTGCCTAAATTGTGTCTGTTGTGCTTCTATTATTAAGGGCGAGAATATTGATCATCCACACAAGGCACTAAAATCAAACTTAATGATTATGCCACATGCGATTCCAAAGGTGTGATATACATGCTGAAATATCCCTGCGGTCTAGTTTATGTAGGACAAACGATAAGGAGTATTAAAACTAGAATTAAGGAACATAAAGGGGATATCCGTAATTTTAAACAGGACACAAATGCAGACACAGCAGTATCTAGGCATTTTCATTCAGCAAGGCATACACATGGGTAACTAAAATGGGCAGTACTGGAGGTAGTCCAACCTTTGAATAGAGGTGGCAATTTTAAACAAAAGATGTTACAGAGAGAAGCAAACTGTATTTAAAAACTAAACTCATTAGCCCCCAAAGGTTTGAATGAATTGTGTAGCGTAAAGTGTTTCCTGTGACTGGCAGTAAAATATTTTCTTCCCTTTTAAAACAATTTTCTTCCCTCTGCAGATACAGTACATGTGATACCAGCCCTCATATTCTACAAAACTAATTGATCAAAAGTTTGGGCACGGTAAGATGTGCTTTCTATTCTTATTTTTGGCTAACATGCCTATCAACTAATATATAATATGTTGATTAATAATAAAGGTAAATGCCCTTTCTAGAATAGTTAATAAACACGTAATGTATTGATTTGTAGTAAAGGTAATCCCCCCTTTTTTGAAATTGTGCATGCTCATGGATCAAAATTGGCTAGGTAGACTTTTTTAGAGTAAACTTTTAGTATTTTCAAGTTTATTTTGTATTACTAAATTGATAAAATGTTTTTAATCATTCTGTAACAGCTATGCTCACCAGATAACAATTGGTAATTGTGAAGCTCTAATGTTACAATATGTTTTAATATGTTTTAATGCTACAAAGTTTAAAATATTGGGGATGGACATCTGAGACACACTTGTAATAGGTAGTGGTATAATTGGTTTTATTATACATAGTACTTTGTTATTCTGAACTAACACTAAATGACTGTAATGTTGTATTATTTTAAGATTACAGTATGGAAAGTGGTGGGGAAGCACTTGATCAATTTCAGGATTGGATATCGCTTTTTAATAGGGTCAATATCCAGAAAATATATTCTCTGAAAATTTTTAAGAAAAAGTTTTTTCTTCCTGGACATTGTGATTGACTATACTAATTTTTGGACACTAATGTTTAATACTATTGCTGGATACAAATTGGTGATTAAAGTGTTACTTGTTAGTATGGAAGATTGACACCAATTGAATGCATTGGGGGTGGAGTTTGTTACTGTTTTAAAAGGTGTGTTTTGGTTTTTGTAATTTCACTTGAAAAAGGATCCATGCAGATCTGAAACATGTTTGAATAAAATTTATTGCAGCAGAGTCTGCTTACTGTGTGCTCCATCCTACACTATTTTGAATGATTACATGTTGGTCTACTGGTGTGGCCCGATTGGAAAGTGAGCACTTTACACAGGTGGAAGGGTTGGACTAAATCCATTGTATTATCCCAAACTCAATGGAAAGACTGTGAGAAGCTATTTTCAAATCAGCCAAACCTCTGTGTTAGCTGCTGTACAGTAGTACTGCCACCTGCTGGAAGTTAGTGTGTGCCCTACATTTGCATAATAACATCACCAGCAGGGGACAAGATAGAGAAATCTCCTGATACTTCTAGTGGAGGAGTTTACTAAAACAAGGCATTCTGGGTAGAATACTCAAAGCAATCTGAGCATGCTCCTGAAATTTGCATATTATAGTCTATGTTATAGTCTCAGTATGGCCTCCCTCAGTGAGAGAACCCATTTGACAAAGTAAGGGATTTTTTAAAACCTGCAGTTTTTTTTCAAAAAACTATATATGTAGTTTGATTAAACGTGTTTTTGTTGTTCTGGTCAGATTGTTAATATGTGTTTGATTTTGGCTGTGATAGGTGCCCTTTAAGAGCTTCTAACTGATGGGTTCACAGACTGCCTGGTAAAGTGCCAAGTAATTTTCCACTTGCCATGGACGAAGCCTGGACTATTTTGAAAATTATATTCATAGCACTCTTCAAAATTATAGAAAAAGTTCAGTTCATCCATATTACTTAATTAAATCCGGCCAATGATTGGATTATTTAACATTAAAGCATGTTTATTGGTCTACTTTCACATAAAACACAAGGTATGTGTTAGCTGTCATTTATGGGAGATTGTATATATAGAAGGATATATTTTGCTCCCCTTGTAAAAACAGTATTTGCTTTTTTACTGCAGTTTCAAAGTAATAAAATAAATTAGTAGATGACGTTGAAAATCCGCCTATGCATCTGATATTGTTTAAAGAAGGTCTGTAAATGCATTAAAAAGTTGATAAGCCTTGGAACACCCCCCCCCTTGAAACAGTATGCAAGTGACACTGAACCTCAGTATCTATGCTTTACAGTTGTACATTGAACTCACATTGTTGTTGTTTTGAACTTTGCCCATGACAAGTTCAACTGGAATAAATGATGAATCAAATATCAATAAATGCAGAACTCTTTTTAAATCAGCTATAGGAGATTTTAATGAAAATAGACAATGTCACTGTAATGTCTGAATCTCCCTCAGGTACTGGACAGACTAACTGACCAGTAAATTATTATATGTATATGGTGTATCAAAGTGACAGAGAGATGGAATTTCTTGTGTAGAGATGTAGTAAAGATCCTGATGCACTACACTATGCAGAGCAAATGTCATTTACCTGACAACCTGCCTATTATAGGTTGACCTAAAAGATATGTGGAAGTTTTATAAAAGTGCAGAAGCATCACAAAAATGCATTAGTTTGATCTAAGACAAGAAGAGTGCAGGAGATGTGACCTGCAGATTCCAAACCCTGCTGACAAAAATGAAATTACTGCATATACATTACATTGTTATTTTAAACAACTTTCCTCTGAAATCTTTCAAACCATAACATTGGATTCTGTGAGGAATAATGTCTTAAGAACAAGCCCCACACCTGAGCAGTACCTTTTTCAAACTAAACATATTAGAGCCATTTCCTTAATGCTGAACAATAAACAAAGGCTAAGTAGATTCATAAAAAGTGAATCTCAGCTATAAGCTCACCACAAGGAGCTAGTGGGTCAGCAACAACAACACCAGGGTTCAAATTACATTAGCAACCATGTACTGATTTGAAAAAGAGACTGCAATATGAATATTGTTAACAATAACAATACATTTAACAATACAGCCTTACAAAGAATTTTTTGTAGATGGGGTCAATGACCCCTGTTTGAAAGTTGGAAAGAGTCAGAAGAATAAGGCAAATAATAACAAAAAACTAATTGAAAAGTTCTTTAGAATTGGTCATTCTATTAACATACTCACTTAAAAATGAACCACCCTTTAATGCAAGTTATTTTCTCTTGCAGCAGATATGAAAGTTTTAATTCTAACTAGAATCCTAGTGTGCAAGAACTTTGGATTATCACTGGAAAATAACATGTTATGACCCTTAATTTAAGTTTTCTTCATACAACTAGAACATGCTCTGCCTTAATTATTAGAATCACATTAATGTCAAACAAATGGGTATTTAAAAATAAGTTTAAAAAGAAAATCACATGCACCTTGTTTATATCCCACAAAACCAGCACACTTTGAAGTTCATCAAATATTTTCGCTGTAATCTTTCCTATTCCGTGTCCAGCCCCTGTGATTAGCACAATTTCTCCTTTCACACACTTCCTTTTCAGTGGAATGAAGAGTTTAACAAAGGATTCCAAGTATGAATAGAAAATAACAAGCAGCAGCCACAGAATTTCCAGTATAACATGCATCGTACGTTTTTGTACCGTCTGTATAATGTGGGGAGGAAGAATTCGACTGTTCTGTAAATAAAACATAAGGTTGTTCCTTGCACGTCACAGCAAAAGGCTGAGCTCAAATTAACTCTTTGATTACCTGTCAGCTGCTAACACAAGGAAAATGCAGTAGTATGACAAAAAGTGGTCCCACTCACAGATAATTTTATGCATAAAGGATCACAGTGGTTCCATTCAGCTAACAAACAAGCTTATATTTACACACAGACTTACAGAAAGTCAGTATGGAGCTTCTTGGAATAACATAATTAAGTGTCTCACTGTAGTTATTACATAGATATGCATCTCATGGTCATCCTCACAGTTTAGTAAGTGTATTTTGAGCTTTTCTCTGTGCCTTTGTTAGTGAGAATATATTGCAATAGATTGGCCTGTAATTTCTTTTTCCTCCCAACAATTCACTGTTCATTAAAATAAAATCATTCTCCAGCCGATCAGCTCCCATTCCCATACCGCCACCCCCCACTTTGAACATATTTTAATGTCCATTCTTCATAAATTATATTATATTTCCAAGTGACTCGCATACTTTTATTGTTTATTCACAATTTTAGCTCTAGTATCCTCTTTCAAAAATGTATAATGCTTCTTTAAAGGGGAACTCCACAAAAACATAACTTCAGCTTTTTGGAAAGTAAACACAATTTCAAGCAACTTTGCAATATACATGAATTAAAAATATGTAGACTTTTCATGTTTTTTAATGGTTCCCTAAACCTAGCCCCCTGCTCTTCTGTTGATCTATCTGACTACTTTGCTGAGCTGCATCCTCCAAACCTCACAATTCCCTCCCTGCACTTTGATACAGTTGATCACTCTCTCCTGATGCAGATTCTCTATTCGCTTGGCTCTCTTCTTACCTTTCTAACCGATCATTCACTGTCTGCTATGATAACAAAACCTCATCTCCAGTTCCACTTAATGTGGGGGTGCCGCAAGGCTCCGTACTTGGTCCGCTGTTGTTCTCCCTGTACACTCTGTCTTTGGGAGATCTCATCCATTCATTTGGCTTTAATTATCATCTATATGCTGATGATACCCAAATATATTTATCCACCCCTTCATTAACAGCTGAAACAGAGGCTCAGATCTCTAACTGCCTCCTGGCTATCTCAAATTGGATGAACCAGCGCCACCTCAAACTGAACCTAACAAAAACTGAACTTATCATCTTTCCACCTAAGCCTGGTCCTACTCCCCTATTTACTATCTCTATTGATGGCATGCTCATTAATCCTGTCAACTTAGCTCGCTGTCTGGGGTAATCTTTGACTCCTCTCTCTCCTTCTCTGATCATATTAACACCACAGTCAAAACCTGTCACTTTTTCTTACACAATATTGCCAAAATCCGTCCCTTCCTTTCACCTGATACATCCAAGACGCTCATGCATGCTCTCATCCTATCCAGACTAGATTACTGCAACGTTCTACTAACTGGCCTCCCTAACTCCCATCTCTCCCCTGCTGCAAGAATTATCCTCCTCTCATCCAAAAGGGTACAGCCCCCCCCCCCCCGCTGCTGAAGTCCTTATCATGGCTTCCTATAAAACAAAGAATAACTTATAAACTCCTCCTCATAACCTTCAAAGCCCTTCATTCCTCTGCACCTAACTACATCTCATCTCTTGTCTCTCTATATGTTCTTGCCCGAAACCTCCGCTCCTCTCAGAGCAACTGCTTGGTTGTACCCCCCACTATTACTGCTGTTTCCCGTATCAAACCCTTCTCTCTTGCGACTCCTTATATTTGGAATGCCATTCCTGAATCTCTCAGGAGAGAATCCTCCTTCAATGTTTTTAAAACAAAACTCAAAGACTACCTCTGGGAGCACCTGGATAACACCTGAACTGGCACATATATAACAGTGTAACTGTAACCCACAGCACCTTAATACCCCTCTGAATTGTGTCTATATGTTACCCTCCCATTTAGACTGTAAGCCCTACGGGGTAGGGTCCTCTAGCCTTTTGTTTCCTTGACACTGAGCACTTAATCTGCATTGTAATTATATTTCATATTTATGTGAATTGTATTCTAATAATGCAATTATTGTTACTTTTTATTCCAATGACCCCTTGTTTGTTACTACTAATTTATTGTTTTGCTGTACAGTGCTTTGCCCTCAAGGAGCGCTTTACAAATAAAAATATACATACATACATACACACTTGATGAACAAGTGATGAACATTATAGTGCAATGCATTGTGGGCTATGTAATTCCTGCATGCTGTCTGTAAGCTGTGGAGAAGTTGTTACAATTTGTAACATCTGTGTTTAGTCCCTCCTTCGCTGCCAGGATTTCAAATGATGCAGAATGAAAAGAACTGTTAAGAAGCATAGAAAAATGGCATTTATTCATACTTTTTGAAGAAACCGATAACAGTTATGGGTATATTAGGGGTTTTTATGTTATGTAGGCCTCTTTATCAAATTTTGGTTTGGAAGCTGGAGTTCCCCTTTAAAGAATGTGCAAATAGAGATATTTTAAAACAAGATTAACTTGTTCTCCCCCATGTTTTTTGCACACAATTGCAAAACCTCTGTGCAGACCTGCTGTGGGTGTATTTCTTCCAATGTCACTGAGAGTTTAGAAAATGAAGTCCTATGTACTAATTTATTATTTTTTTAAGCCAAAAAAGAACTAGACAGAAGACCTATAAGATTTTTTTAAAAGCTCATTTTATTTGCCTCAAGCTCTACCAAATTTAAGAAAAATATGCAGCAGAATAAATTTTTGCAGGAAAAAAACAGTATTATTAGCTAAGGGGAGCAACGCTATGGCTTTTAGAGCTCTATACACTAAAGCTTTGCACCTAACCCATTATGCATTGTTATAAAATACTGCTACTGCACTCCAAAAATTCAGTGCAGATACAAGTGCTCCCCAAATCTTCTGTCCTCTGGAACCCGTCAGCTGACATGTTCTGAATGAAGAGCAATTTAGTGGCATTCTGGGGCATACCCAAGTGCCCTCCCACACCTTCTGTATGCAGAACTTCATACAGAGTTCTTTGCAATTTGTTCAAGGAGTAGTGAATTAGTACTGATAGATCTGAATGTTTCTCTCGAAGTGATTTTACCTATCGATAAAAATAACCAATTTCCATGTCTATGGATATATAATGAAACTAACTAGATGTATCATCTAAGGCCAGCACCCTCTAACATGGTATATAATTATTAATAGTGTCCTCATTAAAACCACATTTTTATAGCATTAAGCATTAAATCCTTGGAATGTGCTCCACTTAGCTTACTTTACCTTTACTAATAAAATTGTAAGAGCAAGCTGCAATCATTTCTGCTGCCCATAGATGGCATACGTTACATTGCAAAAAAAAAAGTTCTTGAATTAGGTCCATTGTCCAGTCGAGCACTATGTGTTGTTTTCGTTTGTTATTATCCAATTGCGTGTCCTGTTCTTGCTTAATAAATCAGTGAAGTGTGCAGAGTAAAGCAAATACTGTCTTTTTCATTGCCTGGCAGAATTATCCCCAACAATTCCAGTTTCAATATGCTTTGGTTTCACGTTACCCTGCTACTTCAGGCTACTTTCCTCTGTGCCATTTCCTCAGAGAAGATTCTAGCATGGCCAGCTGATGCAAGTCATTGGTTTAACCTAAAACTAATCCTTGAGGAGCTTGCAAGTAGAGGTAATGAAATTACTGCACTTGTAAGGTGGATAAAAATGGTGTTATGCGAAAAGTAGACTGTAAGAAAATGCCTGTTTTGTGTATAGTGTTAAAAGGTGTATTTACAGGATTTGGCCACTAGATGGCAGTGGGTTCTCATTAGTTATATAAGGGTTATATAATAATGTTATGTAAAATGTAATTTCTGCCCCGGCCACTAGAGGGAAGCAGTGGGACAGGATAGAAAAGGTAGAAAAGGGATAGTTCCACCCAGGGTGTGGTTAGTCGGTTCTGATAGGTATAGATAGATAGAACTTTAAAGGATAAGTAAACCTTAAAAATAAGTGAATGTAAAATTGATGAGGGGGCTATTCTAAGCACTTTTGTCATTTACATTCATTGTTTATTTTCTTTTAATTCCAAGATATTAAGGGATACATGTACTGTTAATATGAATGAATTTTGTTACAACAGCGCCACCTGCTGGTCATTTTCCCACCAGTCTGACCAGCAAGTAGTCAAGGAAGTTGTCAGGAGAAAGAAAGAGGCTGCTCTGATGTTCTTCTGCTTAGGAATAAAATGAGAAACCTCAGATAATTTTTCTTACATCTTTCCTAAGCAGAAGAACATCAGCCTCTTTCTTTCTCGTGACAACTTCCTTGACTATTTGCTGGTCAGACTGGTGGGAAAATGACCAGCAGGTGGCGCTGTTGTAACAAAATTCATTCATATTAACAGTACATGTATCTCTTAATATCTTGGAAATAAAATAAAATAAATAATGAATGTACATTGCAGAAGTGCGTAGAATAACAACTTCATCCATTGTACATTCACTTATTTTTAAGGTTCACTTATCCTTTAAATGGGGCACTAGGTGCCATAGCCAATAAGGGCAAAGTTAGAAAGGGTAGCTGGCACCGCACCAAGGAGTAAGAGGCTTAGTAGCCGTGGTTCCGTCACACATAGGGAAAAGTGGTAGTCAGGACAGTGCGGACAACCCAGGCTGAGGTGAAAATCGGAAATTTCTACTGGGGAATGCCTAAAGGCTGGGTTCACAAGTCCAATGCAATGTAGGGAATGTGAGTCACCTGTAAATCTGTAAGAGAAACTGTTCTGTATGCTGGTTGGTGAGTAATTTGTTGCTTTCCTGTGCAGGAAAGTTTCTGCTCATGATTTCTGGGTTCTGAAATGCAGCAGTAGAAACTGTCATCTTACCGTTCAAATACAGGCACAGCCTAAACTTGTGGGGGCTGCCTGAAGAGTTTTGCCACTTCAGTAGGTGGGGTCGTGGGGACAAAATGAAGTACACAGCAGCTCTTTATGCAGGGTGGAATATGATCGGAACAGTGGGCAAAATACATAATGAACAGTGATGAAAAAGCTTCATTCATAAAATCAAAATATTCGGAGAAATACGTAAGGGGCTGGTACATTGCAGTGCAGTAGCTGAGTTCTTCATGTTCATACTGCCAGCATGTGCTCAGAACTAGAATGAACAGGGAGTAGCAGTGAGTCAGGCAGAAAGGCTATAACGGCTATAAAAAAAATTCTGCTTGTGCACACTGGCTCCTGCTTCTCTGTTGGTCTCACATGCACGTGCAGCTGGCTCCTCTCCAACTACTCTCACTGTCGAAGAGATAAGGATGGCTCAGAGAGGAAAGGGGGCAGAGCTTCACGCTAGAGCAGGAAATAGGTGAAATGATCAGGGGAGTTCCTCGTATTATTTAGAAACAACATTAAACTGAACTAAGGGACTAAGGTATGTTGCACTGGGGGGATGCTTAGAGTCATTTTAGAGTTAGAAAAAAAAGGTTTACTTATTCTTTAATGACTGGAGGGCCCCTTACACAATTGTTCATTCAGCCAATATGCAAATAGATAACAGAAAACCAAAACACACCTTTTAAAAAAGTAACAAACTCCACCCCCAATGCATTCAATTGGTGTCAATCTTCCATACTAACAAGTAACCCTTTAATCACCAATTTGTATCCAGCAAAAATATTAAACATTAGTGTCCAGTATTCGTGTCCAAATAGTGTCCAAAAATTAGTATAGCCAATCACAACGTCCATGTAGAAAAAACTGTCTTTTGATCAATTAGTTTTGTAGAATATGAGGGCCGGTATCATGTATCTGCAGAGGGAAGAAAATTGTTTTAAAAGGGAAGAAACTATTTTACTGTGTTTGATTATCAATATTCCTGCCCTTAATACTAGAAGCACAACAGACACAATTTAGGTTCCCAGGAACCTTTCTTTACTTACTTTCTGGGGTACTGCTGGACACAATACATCTCTAATACTCCTCCCTTTCTTGTAGCTAAAAAGAATTGGTTGCACAAATAATTTTCCAAACTGCCTATCACCTTGTATAATTGGCCAATATTTTTTTACCACTTTTTCTATCTCCTTACTATGTTTAACATATTGTAAAATAAATGGGATCCGGGTATTATTCTTTTTCACTTTTCCTTTGCCCTGTAGTAAATCCTCTCTGCTTAGAGAGGACACCTCTTCCATAGTATACCTCAAATTGGAGGGGGAATAACCTCTTTCCACAAACCATGAGAGCATGACCTGACTTGAACATTCATAATCAGTATTCAGAGTAGTAATACGTTTTGCTCGTATAAATTGTCCTTTTGGAATCGCTCTAATTGTGCTTGGGTTATGAAAAGTGTTGGCATGTAATATGCTATTCCTCTCTGTTTCTTTCCTATATAGCTTAGTGAGAATTTTTCCTTCATTAATCACCAAGTTGACATCCAAAAAAATTATTTCAATATCTGATACTTCAACTGTGAACTTAACTGTTTTGTGACATGAATTAGCCTCATTCACCATTTCTAATAGCAGCTCTTGGGTGCCATTCCATAGCAATAATATATCGTCCACAAATCTTTTTTCTTCTAAATTGTGGACAAATATGTTTGCAAAAGATGGCGCCACTGAGGCACCCATTGAGGTCCCTTGTTTTTGATTTTACTTAGTTTATTTACAGTAATTTTGTTCACAGCAATACTCAGCACTATATAATAAATTAATTGTTTACTCTTTATTCACTATATACTACTATAGCAATTAATTACATTTTTCACATTACTATTCTATATTTTTGCACTTTACAAATATGGATGAATTTTTGGATTGCACCACAAGGGTTGATAAAGCCAATTGAATATTTTGCTCCAGCATAACCACCTCACAAGACAATATGAATTTGACAAGAATGTTCAGAGACTTGGAACGTCTCTTGATAAAAGAACTATATACTTGGTGGGACATAGCTTTTCTGGAAAAATATGTAGATAGTCAAATGATCCCACGAGGTCTACGTATAAAGAAATTTCCCTCATATGTGGAGAAAGATGAGATATTTGTTATAAGCTGGAACAAAATATTGTCAGATTGCTCATTTAAACTAATGGAACTTATGATTGAATATAAGAGTAAAGCACATGAACAGTTAAAATTAGATTTGAAAAGAATGGTAAAAGATTTGGAATCTTTTGAAGGGCACATACAATATGCAGAAATCCATGAGAACACTAAGAAAAAGATTGATAGAATAGAAATGGATATTATGGAAAATAAAAAACAAACAATATGGAAACAACAGACTATGGCAGAGATCAGGTGTATACCTGGGCACAAAGAAAGAGAGAGATAAGACATACACCGGGTAATAGTCATACCCAAAGGTCAACTTTGAAACATACTAGCACCCCAAAAAAAGTCAGTTTCTCAAGTATGGAGGGGAATGATCTTTCAGAAGGCTCTTTTGCTGGCTCTTCTCCTGTTTCTTCACAGGTTAATAGGACTGTAAAGGCCCAAGGAGTTTTTTTTAGGAACAGAGGATGTATCAGGAACAGAAAACAGACAATGGACACAGAAAATGACAAACAGATCCCTATGGAAAACCAAGAACTCTATAGAAGGACAGGAAATACCAAGGGAAAAAGACAGAGAAAGCTATGCACTGAGGAAGAAGATACCAAGAAAGTACTAAATCTTTCATCTAAAAGTTTGTGTCACGACCGGCACCCAATACCAGAACAAGTGCCAAGCACCCTGGTCTCGGCTCGGCTTCACCAGTAGTGTGACCACCGTTGGGCTTCGTGAGGAGCCCTCAGCTTACTTGGGAGCCACCTGGACTTAACGAGAGGTGCAAGGCGAGATGTTCTAGCTGGCAAAGGGGCACGGCTGTTAGCAGAGTCTTTTGGGCCGAAGGTCACGGTACAAATGGAGCAGGCAAGAGAATCGTCAGACAGGCAGGGTTGAGGCAGGCAGATATCAAGAATCGTCAGGCAGGCTAGGGTCAAACCAGGTTGTCAATCAAGGGGTTAAGCAGGAAGAGTTGTCGTAGGCAGGTGAGGGTCAGGATACAGAATGCAGAATAGTCAGGAACAGGCTGGGTCAAACACGGGTAATCAAACAGACTAGATACAGAACAGATCAGACGCACAAGGCTCAGGAACCACTAGAAACAAGTTCTATCACGGGCATCAGTCAGCAGTCTGAATGGACCTTTTATAGGGCAAGAATTCCACTCCCAAGAATGTGCGTTTTCGCGCCAAAGCGCACTGGCGCAATCACGCCAGCGCGCCTGCGCCTTTAAGAGGCGCGCAGGCGCGCCGCGCGCGCCCTAAGAGCACTAATGGCGCTGGGAGGAGGAAGGAGAAGGAGCGCGGTGGTATTTTTATTACATTAGATAGGGGGGGCCACTGGACCCCCAGGCTTCCCAGGAATTTTTTGATGGAATTTCTTTCTGAGTTGATCAGCCTTGATGTCATCGACTGAGACCCAGGAGTTCTCCTCAGAGCCATAGCCCTTCCACTTAATAAGATACTGGAGCTTACCCCATACCAGACGAGAATCGAGGAACTCCTGGATCTCAAATTCAGGCTGACCTTTGACTAATACTGGGGGAAGAACAGGAATATGACAGACTTGAGTGGCTGGTTTTAGGAGAGAACCATGAAAATAATTAGATATTTTAAACTCTGCAGGTAATTGGAGACGAACAGAAGAAGAATTGATTATCTCAGTTATTGGATATGGACCAATGAACCTGGGCCCCAGTTTGAGAGAGGGGACCTTCAACCTAATATTTTTGGTAGATAGCCAAACAGAATCTCCCACCTTGTATTGAGGAGCCTATATCTGCAGCTTTCTTTGAGCAGAGGAAGCTGCAGAAAGAGAATGATGAACTTGAGACCAAATTTTAGAAAAATGCCTGACAGGAATTAGCAGAGGGTACAGAGGAATCTAAACCAGAAAAAGAAAATGCTTATGGATTTAGCCCATTTACAATAAAGAAAGGAGACTCCCCAGAAGAGGAGTGAGTGGCATTATTGTAACTCTGCTCAGGGCAACAATTCAGCCCAAGAAGACTGGTTATCAGACACGTAACACCTGAGATATTGCTCAAGGGATTGATTCACTCTTTCAGTTTGTCCGTTGGTTTGGGGATGGTAAGCAGTAGAGAAGGATAAATCAATGCCAATTAAAGAGCAGAAGGCTCTCCAAAACTTTGAGACAAACTGAACTTCTCTGTCAGACACAATGTTAACAGGAAACCCTTGTAACCTGAAAATATGAGATAAACAGATCGGCTAAGGTTTTGGCAGAAGGGAGGTGTGGAAGGGGAACAAAATGGCTCATTTTACTAAACCTATCCACCACCACCCAAATTACAGTTTTACCCTGAGAGGAAGGCAGATCTACAATGAAATCCATCGAAAGATGGGACCATGGTCTCTCAGGGATTGGTAACGGATTTAACAGACCCTGTGACATTTGACGAGAGGATTTAGACCTTTGACAAATTGGACAAGAATTTACGAAAACCTTAGCATCCTGTTTAAAAGAAGGCCACCACACATGGCGGGTTAACAAGGAAATAGTTTTGGCTATGCCAGGATGCCCAGCCATTTTGGAGTTATGAACCTCTTCCAGAACTTGTTCCCTCAGCTCCTCAGGCACTAACATTCTCCCAGAAGGAGTGTCTGCAGGAGCAGAAGATTGGACAGGTGACAACAAGGTGGAGAGGTCAGAATCCAATGCGGCTACAATCAACTCCCTAGGAATGATGGGGATGCACTCACTAGAGTCAGAGGAGGTAGATTCAAAACTCCTAGAGAGTGCATCAGCTTTGCTGTTTTTAGATCCAGGCCTGTATGTTAAAGAAAAGTTAAACCTGGTGAAGAACAATGCCCATCTAGCTTGCCTAGGATTTCGCTGTGTGGCCGATTCTATATAAAGCAGGTTTTTATGGTCTGTATATACTGTTACCATATGTTTAGCACCTTCAAGTAGATGCCGCCATTCCTCAAAGGCCCACTTGATAGCCAACAATTCCCTGTTTCCAATATCATAGTTTGTCTCTGCAGGCGAAAACTTCCTAGAGAAAAAGGCGCAGGGATGTAACTTGTTGGTTATAGGGTGCCTTTGGGAAAGGACTGCCCCAGCACCCACTTCAGAGGCATCTACCTCCACAATAAATGGTAAGGCAGTATCTGGATGCTGCAAAATAGGGGCAGAACTGAACTCTTTTTTGAGGGGGCCAAATACTAGGGTCAGCACCCTTTTTGGTCAAGTTGGTGATTGGGGCAACTACCAGGGAAAAATTCTTGATGATTCGGCGGTAATAATTTGCAAAACCGAGGAATCTCTGGGTTGCCCGTAAAGAAAGGGGTTGGGTCCATTCCAGGACAGCTCTCACCTTCCCTGGATCCATCTCAAGACCCCTGTTATAAATGTTAAACCCCAAAAACTGAACAGAGGCAACCTCAAAAGTACACTTCTCTTTATAAATTTGAAGAAATGTCGTCTTACAACGCAGATCAGTTTGCTAAGTTTTCAGCGGTCTGGACGAGGTGGCTTATGTTTAAAGAAACAGACGTGTACAAATCTTACCTATAAGAGGAGCGAGTAATACACCTCCCTGCTGCACCCCCTTTCCCCCCTTTTTTTTTTTTTTCTTTCGTATCTTCCTCCTTTCCTATCTTTTTCCTACTTTAACCACAGTACACAAACTTCTTTTGGTGAGAGTAACAACAACATTAAAGCAGGTTATAGGATACGATTACGGTGTTATAATGTTTTATTGACTGAACTGTTATGCTGTTGGTCAATGTATATGTGGATGATACCATGTAAGAAACTATATTGTATGTGCTATACGTATTCATTCTTTTTGACTCTGTATTGATGGAAGTTCTTAATAAAGCTTTGAAAAAAATAAAAATAAAAAAATAAAAAATTACACTTCTCAAGTTTTGCATACAGATTATTTTCTCTAAGTCTACGCAAGACCTCACAGACATGATTCCTGTGTTCACCCAGATTAGAAGAGAAAATAAGAATGTCATCAAGACAGACCACTACGAATATCCCCAGCAGGTCCCGAAAGATGTCATTGACAAATTCCTGGAACAGTGCGGGGGAGTTAAAAAGACCGAATGGCATCACCACATATTCGTAGTGGCCATCCCTGGTGTTGAATGCTGTTTTCCACTCATCCCCTTCCCTGATACGAATGAGGTTATAAGCCCCCCTAAGATCTAGTTTAATATAAATCTTAGCATACTTGATCTGATCAAACAACTCAGAGATCAAGGGAAGAGGATAGCGGTTTTAAATGGTGATCTTATTGAGACCCCTATAATCAATACAGGGACGAAGACCCCCATCTTTTTCCCCACAAAGAAAAGCCCAGCCCCAGCAGGGGAACAGGAAGGCCGAAAAAAGCCTCTTTCCAGATTTTCCCGAATATATTCTTTCATAGCCTGGGCTTCAGGCAATGATAGAGGGTAGGTTCTCCCACGAGGAGGTGTAGACCCTGGGATTAGATCTATTGGGCAATCATATGGCCGATGTGGGGGTAAGGTTTCAGCAGCCTTTTTACAGAAAACATCCTCAAATTCTGCATAAACTGCAGGTAACCCTTCTAGAGAGGTAGTAGCTACTACCTGAGGAATACAGACCCCCTCACACCCAGAACCCCATTGAACTACCCTCTTTGAAACCCAATCAATTAGAGGGTTATGCCTCTGGAGCCATGGTAACCCCAAGATGAGAGGAGAAGTAGCACCCTCAATGATGTACAGCGCTATCTCCTCACCATGCAGATGATTAATAGACATAGACAGAAAAACTGTCTTCTTAGACACTATACCCGACCCCAAGGGTCTTTTGTCCACTGCCCAAATTTTCAGGGGGGAACTTAGAGGAACCAATGGAATGTTATGTTTGGCAGCAAATGCAGCGTCCAAAAAGTTCCCCTCTGCCCCTGAATCCAAAAAAGCGGACACCCTGACAGAGCCCGTAGGCCAGGTTAGTTTGACTGGTAACAGAACCTTAGAGGCAGATTGGGGAGAGGAATTTCCTGCACCCAAATGGAGCTCCCCATCTCCATTTAGGCTTCGGAGTTTCCCGGCCTCTTAGAGCATTGGTTTAGAAAATGTCCCTTTTCACCACAGTACATGCAAAGACCCAGGGAACGCCTGCGTGCCTTTTCCTCAGGAGATAGATGGGATATGCCCAGGGGCGTTACTATAGAGGAAGCAGACCCTGCGGCTGCAGGGGGCCCAGGAGGTATAGGGGGCCCCATGAGGCTCAAATTCATATACAATTTCAATACATTTTGGTAAAACAGGACAACCTCTGGATATGTTTGGGGCCCTAAAATTAATTTGCTGTGGGGCCCAGTAACATCTAGTTACGCCACTGGATATGCCTAATTGCATAGGCTCCTCCTGAGGCAAAGGCACAGAGGGGTTAGAAGATTTTACATTGGTTACCACATTAGATCTTAGATTAGTAACCCCAGAGAAGTTTGTACTCCTCTCACCCCTTCTCTCCCTTTGCCTTCTATCTACCTGGATGGCGAAGGACATGAGATCATCCAGGTTAGAAGGTAAGGGATAATTAACCAGACTATCCTTTACAGAAGCTGATAACCCCAAACGGAATTTACTCCGTAGAGCCAAATCGTTCCACCCAGTTTCTACTGCCCACCAGCGGAATTCGGTGCAGTACACCTCCGCATCCCTTTTCCCATGGCGCAATTTACAAATAGCGGTATCGTCAGAAGATGCACGATCCGGATCATCGTAAAGAATTGCCATGCTGTTAAAGAAAGTATCAAGGGAATAACGAGCAGGGTCAGAGGAAGGCAGCCTGAGGGCCCAAATTTGGGGGTCACCCGAAAGCAGGGTCATGACGAACCTTACTTTCTCCTCACCCGATTGGAAAGAGTGAGGAAAGAAACTAAGGTACAGCTTGCATGCCTCTTTAAAGACAAAAATCCCCACTGAACTTTCCAGGGAACACAATTTTAGGTTCATGGTGTCTGGTTGAACCCACAGGAGGAGGAAGAGGAGCAGGAACAGGAACAGATCGCTGCTGTGAAGCTTGCGTAGTCTCCAGCTGTCGGGTTAGGTTGTGGAAACCCTGCAGGAGATAATTTTGCTTCTGTTCATGGCCCTCCAAGCGCTGTAGCAGGGTGGTAAGAAGCGCTTCGGTGGTAGTTGGAGGAGCAGCAGCAGATTCATCGTGACTTTCGTCCTCCATGGCCCGTGATAATGTCACGACCGGCACCCAATACCAGAACAAGTGCCAAGCACCCTGGTCTCGGCTTGGCTTCACCAGTAGTGTGACCACCGTTGGGCTTCGGGAGGAGCCCTCAGCTTACTTGGGTGCCACCTAGACTTAACGAGAGGTGCAAGGCGAGATGTTCTGGCTGGCAAAGGGGCACGGCCGTTACCAGAGTCTTTTGGGCCGAAGGTCACGGTACAAATGGAGCAGGCAAGAGAATCGTCAGACAGGCAGGGTCGAGGCAGGCAGATATCAAGAATCGTCAGGCAGGCTAGGGTCAAACCGGGTTGTCAATCAAGGGGTTAAGCAGGAAGAGTTGTCGTAGGCAGGCGAGGGTCAGGATACAGAATGCAGAATAGTCAGGAACAGGCTGGGTCAAATACGGGTAATCAAACAGACTAGATACAGAACAGATCAGACGCACAAGGCTCAGGAACCACTAGAAACAAGTTCTATCACGGGCATCAGTCAGCAGTCTGAATGGGCCTTTTATATGGCAAGAATTCCACGCCCAAGAACGTGTTTTCACGGCAAATCGCGCTGGTGCAATCACACCAGCGCGCCTGCGCCTTTTTTTGCACAAACTAGTGACATTGGTTGCATTAGCTTATTCAAAAGATCTAATTAATGACATAATAAAAGATTATCTTATACCCGAATCTCCAATTATACCTACCTTTTTACTCCGTAGAGCCAAATCGTTCCACCCAGTTTCTACTGCCCACCAGCGGAATTCGGTGCAGTACACCTCCGCATCCCTTTTCCCATGGCGCAATTTACAAATAGCGGTATCGACAGAAGATGCACGATCCGGGTCATCGTAAAGAATTGCCATGCTGTTAAAGAAAGTATCAAGGGAATAACGAGCAGGGTCAGAGGAAGGCAGCCTGAGGGCCCAAATTTGGGGGTCACCCGAAAGCAGGGTCATGACGAACCTTACTTTCTCCTCACCCGATTGGAAAGAGTGAGGAAAGAAACTAAGGTACAGCTTGCATGCCTCTTTAAAGACAAAAATCCCCACTGAACTTTCCAGGGAACACAATTTTAGGTTCATGGTGTCTGGTTGAACCCACAGGAGGAGGAAGAGGAGCAGGAACAGGAACAGATCGCTGCTGTGAAGCTTGCGTAGTCTCCAGCTGTCGGGTTAGGTTGTGGAAACCCTGCAGGAGATAATTTTGCTTCTGTTCATGGCCCTCCAAGCGCTGTAGCAGGGTGGTAAGAAGCGCTTCGGTGGTAGTTGGAGGAGCAGCAGCAGATTCATCGTGACTTTCGTCCTCCATGGCCCGTGATAATGTCACGACCGGCACCCAATACCAGAACAAGTGCCAAGCACCCTGGTCTCGGCTTGGCTTCACCAGTAGTGTGACCACCGTTGGGCTTCGGGAGGAGCCCTCAGCTTACTTGGGTGCCACCTAGACTTAACGAGAGGTGCAAGGCGAGATGTTCTGGCTGGCAAAGGGGCACGGCCGTTACCAGAGTCTTTTGGGCCGAAGGTCACGGTACAAATGGAGCAGGCAAGAGAATCGTCAGACAGGCAGGGTCGAGGCAGGCAGATATCAAGAATCGTCAGGCAGGCTAGGGTCAAACCGGGTTGTCAATCAAGGGGTTAAGCAGGAAGAGTTGTCGTAGGCAGGCGAGGGTCAGGATACAGAACAGTGTCGGACTGGCCCACCGGGAAACCGGGAAAAATCCCGGTGGGCCCCAGTGCTTGTGGGCCCTTCTGGCCACAAGCATACTCTCTACCTAGCTTCTTTACCAAAAATCGGATTTTTTTTAAATGCTCCAGCTTTGTGAAAAATGTTTTCGCCCACACTTCCTGCCACCCCCCCCCAGACCTAGTGGGCCACGCTGCCGCTACTTCCCCTGGCGCCTGCTACCGGACTGTCCATGCTGCTCCTTTGCCTGTGGCACTTCGGTTGCGCGCATGTCTTCACATGCCCGGCGTCCTTCACATGGGGGGAATCAGAGACAGGTGCGTCAGGGAGATAGCAGCTGTGGATGTGCGGTTCCTGGCTGGCTGGATCGATCATTTTGCTGGGCATTTTAGTGGGCTGTCTGCTGCCCTTTACAACCACCTTCTTCGTGTTGCCTCTGCCTGCCAATTCGATCTGTAGTAGATAATTAGGATCAGCTGCCTGGGCCCTCTACTACTACTGTGCTGGTGACGTATGTTGAGTTTGCCTGTCTGGAATTTGCCTTGTGGAGGAGGAATGAAGCTGCTGTTCAAAGTGGGCCTTAATTACACCCATAACCCACACTGTATGTAGAACCCTCAGTGCCCACCATCAACTTCTTTAATTCCATTTTACATTTAAAACCATGAGGTTTCTTAAATTCTGTTTGCCCTATTAAGTTTTCTTTTTTTTTTATCTTATTGCCCATCTCCATTCTTTCTATCCTTGGTTAAGCTATGGGGATGGGATTACTTGCAATGAATGCTTTAAACATTAATTATATAAATGAAATACTCCCTGAATTACTATTTGATTAATGAAGTGTAACATTATTTTCTAGTCGTGTAATGATCAATGAATTATAAAATGTGTCTGTATATATACTGTTACGTACTTTAATATCACGTGGACTGCCTTTCAAGTTTCAGTTGCGTGGACTTTGCTTAACAGATGTTATCACAGTTTTATCAGTCCCTGTCCAGTGAGCTTACAATCTAAAGTTCTTATCACATTTGCATCAATCCCTGCCTCAGTGTGCTTACAATCTAAGGTCCCTATCACATTCATATCAGTTCCTGTCCCAGTGAGCTTACAATCTAAAGTCCCTATTACATTCATATCAGTCCCTGTGCAGTGAGCTTACAATCTAAAGTTCTTATTAAATTCATATCAGTCCCTTATATTGAGTAGCTCTGTGTAAGTAAGACTGATTGGTGTGAAAATAGTTATTCAATGACAGGCAGGCATATTATACCCATACGTTATCAGGGAGAGAAAGATAAGCTTTGTGATGGCAAATGCTAAGTTTCCTCCTGTTTTTGACATGTTTTAAGCATGATGCTGCAGCATGTTTGCATGACATTTTATGCATGGTGTGTCAGTTTGTAACTTGATGTTCTCTTGCATGCATCACAGTTTTTCAGCATGGACATGATACACAAAATAGTACACAAAATAGTACATATTATAATAGTATATTGGTATACATTTATTTATTTTCCTTTTCTGGCTTTTTTGAGTAAATGGGGGCCTTTTACACTAGGTTCTCTGGTGGGCCCCAGGTGCCCCAGTCCGACACTGATACAGAATGCAGAATAGTCAGGAACAGGCTGGGTCAAATACGGGTAATCAAACAGACTAGATACAGAACAGATCAGACGCACAAGGCTCAGGAACCACTAGAAACAAGTTCTATCACGGGCATCAGTCAGCAGTCTGAATGGGCCTTTTATATGGCAAGAATTCCACGCCCAAGAACGTGTTTTCACGGCAAATCGCGCTGGTGCAATCACACCAGCGCGCCTGCGCCTTTTTTTGCACAAACTAGTGACATTGGTTGCATTAGCTTATTCAAAAGATCTAATTAATGACATAATAAAAGATTATCTTATACCCGAATCTCCAATTATACCTACCTTTTATCATTTACCAAAAGTACATAAAGCTCAGAGGCCACCTATTGGAAGGCCAATTATATTGGCTCACTGAATGAGCACCTGTCCGAATGGATAGATGCACATTTACAACCATTAATACTACGCCTGGATAGCTATGTAAGGGACACCACAGATGTACTGGGTAAATTGGAGCAGATTGTGTGGCATGAGGAGTACAGTTGGGCCACACTTGAGGTGACCTCGCTTTACTCATCTATCCCACACGATAGAGGATTGGAGGCTATTAGATATCATTTGCATAAATACAGTGATTACACAGAGGAGCTAAAGGAATTTCTTCTCCAGGACATAAGATTTCTTCTGGAACATAATTATTTTCTGTTTAATGAACAATATTATCTGCAGCAGTGTGGGACAGCTATGGGAGCGAAATTCGCTCCCTCATTTGCCAACCTGTATATGGATTGGTGGGAGGAGACCCACATGACTGCAGACAAAAATCAATATCTGAAGCTATATATTCATTATATTGACGATCTATTATGCATTTGGACAAGTGAAGAACAACAGTTTAGAGAGTTTGTACAGAGAATTAATACCAATGAGCTGAACCTAAGATTTACAGATAAGTTTTCAGAAATAGAATTTTTAGATGTAAAACGTATGGCTAAAGTAAATACTATAAATATAACAATTTGTCGGAAACCCTGCAGTGGAAATACGCTGCTCCATGCACATTTGTTCCATCCAAGAAGCCAAATAGCTGGAATCCCTACTGGGCAATTCCTACGGTTGCAGCGGAACTGCTCTACTATAGGGGTATACAAAACCATGGCAGATGTTATGAAAGATAAGTTTAAAGAGAGAGGGTATAACAATAAGATTATTCAGAGAGCTTATGTGAGAGCGGAAAATATGGATAGAGATACTCTTTTGTTTCCACAGAATAAAACATACAAAAAGATTGTGTACGTAAAATATCTTTTATTACGAGATACAGCAGGCAATATAAGAGAATAGTTAAAGTAGTGTATACAGTTTTTGCCAATTCTATAGGCAGATGGCAACTTCTGTGACGCTCTAGGCCCAGGGATAAATGATGTGGCAAAACGGGCCTATACTCTTGGTGACTTGCTGTCTCCCAGTTTGTATAGGGAAAACAAAAACAAGAAGAAAGATGATTTTCTGAGATTCAGTGGGTGCTTTAAGTGCGGGCATAATCGTTGTATTACATGCAAGTAATTAAAGATCTCAAAAGAATTTAGTTCAACTGTGACTAAAAATGTATACAAAATTAAACAATACATCAACTGTTGCAGTAAAGGAATTATTTACCTCATCACATGTACCAAATGTGGTAAACAATATGTGGGTTGCACCACTAGATCACTCAAAGAACGTATCAGAGAACACATTAATCAAGTGAATAATACCAAACTAAGTAACAAAACCAATGTCACTAGACACTTTAATGAATGCAATGGGAGTACCTTACAGTACTTCTCTATACAGGGGATAGAACAAATTAAGACAGGTATCAGAGGAGGAGATCTCTTAATGAAATTAAAGAAAAGGGAGGTATTTTGTATTTTTCATTTACAAACCAGGCTGCCACTTGGATTGAATTATGCTTTTGATGTAACTTGTTATATTTGACTATATCTATATGTAAAAAACTTTTATATTGTCTAAATTATATTTTAAATATCCCATAACATGGATTATTTAACACATAGATAATTTAAGTTTACCCAAGCCATTAGCCCTGTGTATAATATATGGCATTTGTAACACATGTGTAAGATTGTAATTGGTTTTATAATGGGGAGGGACTATGAGAGCTAGTATTTAAGGAACAAAAAGGAATTGACTAGTCAGAGATTGCCTATGACTAAGTGCTAGGTAAGCATGAAAGGCGTTAGGCGCTATAAGGGGATTCTCTAATGTTTTTTATAATATTGATGTAATAAACTAAACGTTTTTTACCCACAAGCATGTTCTGGAACATTAATTAAAGGGATACTGTCATGGGGAAAAAAAAAATCCAAAATGAATCAGTTAATAGTGCTGCTCCAGCAGAATTCTGCACTTAAATCCATTTCTCAAAAGAGCAAATATATTTTTTTATATTCAATTTTAAAATCTGACATGGGGCTAGACATTTTGTCAATTTCCCAGCTGTCCCCAGTCATGTGACTTGTGCCTGCACTTTAGGAGAGAAATGCTTTCTGGCAGGCTGCTGTTTTTCCTTCTCAGTGTAACTGAATGTGTCTCAGTGGGACATGGGTTTTTACTATTGAGTGCTTTTCTTAGATCTTCCAGGCAGCTGTTATCTTGTGTTAGGGAGCTGCTATCTGGTTACCTTCCCATTGTTCTTTTGTTTGGCTGCTGGGGGGAAAAAGGGAGGGGCTGATATCACTCTAACTTGCAGTACAGCAGTAAAGAGTGATTGAAGTTTATCACATGACTTGGGGCAGCAGGGAAACTAACAATATGCCTAGCCCCATGTCAGATTTCAAAATTGAATATAAAAAAATCAATTGCTCTTTTGAGAAATCTTCTGTAGCAGCACTATTAACTGATGCATTTTGAATTTTTTTTTCCCCCATGACAGTATCCCTTTAAGTATATATGGTTGTACCTCTGTTTGGCCACTGGAGGACTCCAGCATGCTACCATAATATTTACTAGACTCTACTCCCAAGTTGATTAAATAGTTAGCAAGAAAGGTAGCCATATTTCATCATGTCCCCAGTGGAATCATAAGTACATGTATGGGATATGTTATCCAGAAACCAGTTATCCTGAAAGCTCCAAATTACAGAAAGCCATCTCCCATAGACTCTATTATAACATTTCATATAATCTTCATATTCAGATATAGTAGTCAAGTATCCCTCAAATGTGTAATAATGCAGAATAAAAAAGAGTTTTGAAAGCAATTTACCTCCTAAAACTGCCACTATATCAGAGCTGCAGCATACTTCCCAACATTTTGTAAGTAAAAAGAGGTACAAAAAATTTTTTCGCACGTAGCGCAGCGAAATTTTTTGACCACGCCATTTTGGTGGCCACACCCCCTAATTAACATGTTCATTTTACAAAATTTGGCAGGTTATGAAAGTTTGAAAATATTTCTCCTTATCTTAACTGTTTTTTTGTGTCTCAAAATTGTTACAAAGTACCTTATTTGCACCCGTTAGCTGTTCTGTGCTCTCTGCTAAAAGCCAATTAAGTGAGAAACTTTGTTTCTTTTTCTGGCTGTTCAGTGCAGAGAAAATAGGGACTTTCCAGTATAAATGAAGGACTGCAGGTTGAGCTGTCAAAAGAGGGACTGTCCCCCCGAAAAAGGGACAGTTGGGAGCAGAGGCGGGCCACGCTGGGCAGGCGCCCTAGGCTAGCCGGGCAGAAGCGGCGCCTGTGCGAATCTGCGCATGCGTGAACCTGCGCTCACATGCGCAAACCTGCGCTCGCGTGCGCATGCGCGAACCTGCGCTTGTGTGCGCATGCGCGAAATGGAGTTTTCGCGTATATGCGCAGAATCGAAAAAGAAGCGATAACAATCAGACAGTCAGGAACCGGACTTGGGGTAGGCGACAGAGGAGGTACGTGCCTGGCGCCCCCCCAGCTTTGCGCCCTAGGCACGTGCCTACTCTGCCTACCCCTAGTTCCGGCCCTGGTTGAGAAGTATACTGCAGAGAGGTCCTTACTGCAGAGAGTCTAAGCTGAAATGAGATGTGGGAGTGTCTGTTCATTCTCTCACAGGAAATGACTGACAGGCTGAAATCTGCTTCAGCTCGGAGAAGCCCTCCCACTGCCTGTGTCTGTTCCCAGCTGTTCATAGCTGTCTTTGCTGCTGCCTGATCTAGTTGTAAAAGAAAATAATACTCAGCAGTTGTGCTGAAATAAGTGGATGAAGGAAGTTGTTATGAAAAAATGTGGAAAAGGCAATAAAACTCAAGTCCTGTCAAGCGTTCCTGCTATCTAGTTATGTGTGCTGTAAGGAGGAGCTGTAGAATGAGCGACCTGTAGGGTTGCCACCTTTTATAAAAAGCATGATGTCAAAAGGGGCAGGTGTGATGTCAAAAGGGGCGTGGCCACGCGACGGAGACCTGCGGACGCTAGAAGAGGCAAAAAAAGGTAAGTTGCAGGGGACTGGGGGCAGGCCGAGGGCTCCTTTTGATTGTATTACAAATTTACCGGCAGCTGCATTGCCGGTAAATTTGTAATACCGGCCCCGGCCTTGGCAGGTATTTTACCGGCTCGGCCGGGTGGCAACCCTAGCGACCTGGGGAGTGAGAGAGCCAGTGAGGGAGGGGGAGCTGATAAGAGAATCCGCTGGTCTGGAATCTGTGGATGATTGGATTCTTATTTTTTTTTTCCAAGGGAGGGGTGTGAATGTAAAGCAGTGTGGAGAGAAGAGCAGCACTGAGAAGGACCCTAACGGGACAAGGCATCAAGATGACATCAGCAAATCGCCCCGCCCATGCCTGTATGCCCTGTCCTTCTCAGTGGCTGAGGATAGCTGGGGAAAAGCAAGAGACAGCCAACGGCCACACACAGTCTGTGTGAGTCACAGCACAGGAAGTCTTGAGAGAGGGAGGAGCGAAATCATTTGTCAAGCAATTAACCCCTTAAGTTGACCCTAAAGGTATATAATAAAACATGTTCCCTTCAATTTTATGGTATGAGGAATGGATTAATGAGGAGTTAAAAATGATGGTATATGTCCCCTTTAAAAATGATTTCCTTTTTCTCTGTAATATTATTCTTAAAACTTATTTGCTTTTTCTCTGTAATAATAAAACAGTACCTTGTACTTGATTCAAACTAAGATATAATTAATCCTTATTGGAGGCAAAACCAGCCTATTGGGTTTATTTAATGTTTACATGATTTTGCAGAAGGCTTAAGGTGTGATGGTCCAAATTACAGAAATATCCGTTATTTGCAAAACCCCAATCCCAAGCATTCTGGATAACAGGTCCCATACCTGTACTATACTTTATTCGAGGGGTACACTTTTGATGTCCTGGATTTCAAAAAGTTGTATAGTCAAACATTTTAGAATACATAATCTAGTGCCAAAACATGGTAGCAATACTATTCCTTGGGTGACTGAGATAGTTTAATTACATCAGACAGTAAAGGCGATTCAAGTTAGTTGGTTGTGGCAGATTGTGGAGATATTCTTACTATGCTTACAGTATTTTACTTATTTCCATATATTATTGTTACTTATTTCCAAACCTTGTTCCTTATAATAATTCCAAATAATGAAGTTATGTGCTTTTAAGAATAGCATCTATTAACGCAGTCCTTTGTCTCATATGTCTGTTTATAATTCTAAGAAACCAGAAATGCATTTTAAATAGCCTATAGATGGTGCCTTCTAATCTGCGTTCCGAAGTTCTTGTTTTCACAATCATCCAATCAGATATCCAGTTCTCCTGTAAGTGAGTGCTGAGTAATGAATCTGTACCTTCCTGTGTGGAAGAACTCCTCCATACAAGCTTGGCTTTAACATGCTTTGGTTTCGTGTGTTCTTGCTGCTACAGCTTGGCTTTTTCAGGGCAGTTTTGTCAGAGAAGATTCTGGCATGGCCAGCAGATGCAAGTCATTGGCTCAACTTAAAACTAATCCTTGAGGAGCTTGCTTATAAAGGTCATGAAGTTACTGCTCTTGTCCATTCAGCCAACATGCTAATAGATCACAACATACCTTCAACTATTAAAGCTGAAGTTTTTCCTGTTGCATTCACAAAAGAGGAGTTTCTAGCACTTCAGAATGATTTTTTACATTTTTGGATGTATGGCAGACATAATATGTCCTATTGGGACATATATACACATTTCAAGGTAGTCGTGGCAAACTCGTTAAAGTTACAGAGAGACACTTGTGACGGTGTACTGAAGAATATGGATCTTTTGTATAAGCTTCAGAATGAAAAATTTGATATTGTTGTTGTGGACCCCGTAGCTCCTTGTGGTGAGCTTATAGCTGAGATTCTTGGAGTGCCCTTTGTTTACTCATTCAGGTTTTCCATGGGTAACTCAGTGGAAAGGCTGTGTGGGCAACTACCATCTCCATTTTCTTATGTACCTGGTGCTATGACTGCACTAAGTGATAAAATGTCCTTTAGACAAAGGTTGACAAATACTATGTTGTATGTATTTCAAGATTTGACATTCCTTTTGATGTTTCAAGAAGATTGGGATAATTACTACAGCGAGATACTAGGTAAGTATCGCTTGCAAACAGTGGAGACACAATGCTCATTGCTTTTAAAAGTGGAAGCAAAGAAACAGTAGGTTTCTACAGCTCACGTGGGAAGATACATAAAAGACTTTTCTAGACACTGACCTTTCAAATGTGAGCAAAGTCTAACTGTGTAAAGGTAAATAACTAGTAACAGTATGCAGAGGGTAATGGCGTTGCAATCTGTTAACAGATATGCCTGAGCAGCCACATTTTTTATTGTGTAGTAAAGACATACAGTACACAGAAGACCTGATAACAGTAAAAAAGGCTTGTGTGTAGACGTGGCTGAAATTGACAAGGGATAACACACACCCTACTGTAGTGTTGATTACTTAGTGAATAATTTTAGAAGTATAATCTGCGTTCATTTATAAACTGTGCACAAATTGCATCCACAGCCATAAGAGTATCATATGGACATCTGTGTCTTGTTAAAGGGGCTCACCTTCCAACACTTTTTTCATTGAATTTATTTTCAGATAGTTCACCAGAAGTAAAACTTTCTATTATGTATTTGTGACCCTTTTTCTGATATTGTAGTTTAAAGTTTGATTTTTCACCTTATTATGTCTTTTTGAAGCAGCTCTGGTGAGGGGGTTGCTGACTCTGTTAACTGTTTTAAATTGATACAATTAGTTGATACATGTCGTATATTTGGCCCTGCTAAGCAGAATCTCAGAGTTTCATTAAAGGCAGCTGTTTGAATTGAATTGATACAATAGTTGCTAATATTCCACATAAGTTGCTGAGAAATGTATCAACTATTGTAGCAAATTGTAACCGTTCAGAATCTGCACCTGGATTGCTGAGCTGCCAGACTGAAACAGCAGAGACAGCATTCACTTAACATTAAACTTCAATTTTGCAAAAATGGTCAAAAATAGAAAATGGAAAACAACTGAAAACAGTCTTTATTTCTGTTGAAAAATCTGAAAACGACTTGTTGTTCATAGGGCAGGGAAACCTGGGTTCCACATAACGGTGGTACAAAGCTTCTATATCAATACTTTTATATGGAGTGCTGTGCCATTCCCCTATACAGTGGCTAAGAATTAAATTTTTCAATTACACTGTTTTAATGCAATGATTTTGCACAGGACAATTTGTCCAAGTTTCTCGTACTGTATGTATGCTGTATTTGGGACTTCAATATTCTAAAAAAATTGGTCATTTTATATTTTATTTGGAAAGACAGAAGTAAAACCCCCCGCTCACTTATTACGAAGGAAAAATTAATTAATAAATAACTTGTGAATTCAATTAATTAATTATAATATTTTTATTTGATGAAAGAGTGTACAGAATTCATCAATCAATTAAAGTTCCAATGCTTGAATATTATGCTCAATACCTATAAATATTGGATTAATAGCTTATATTTTTTTAAAAATATAATTGATTAAATCCTTAAAAAACTTACCATCAATTGTGAGAAGATAAATTGAAATAAATTAATAAGATTACTAAGTGTTCCTGCTAAGGAGTCGCAATTAAATTAGATTAACGTTGTGAGCTTGAATTCATTAAGTTAAAGTGCTAGTGCTGTGAAATAATCTTATGTCCTAGACCGTCATTTGAAGATTGAAGTAGGAATAGGAAAATGATAGAGGTGGAGAGGTCCCAAAAACTTGTATCAGAGGTATTTTCTATGCCCTGGGACTCCACACGATAAGAAAGTCAAACACTGGGGACAGTGTTCTCAATTGTAACCGTATCTATCTCATTTGGAAGAGGCTAAACTCGACTATAAAACCACAGATCTTCAGTGTCATTGATAATAGAGAGAAGAAAAGGATATCAAATGTGGTACTAGGATGGCTAGAGAGCGCTCAATTAGGTTAAAAATCCAACCGCTTTTAAAAAAGGTTTAGTGAGAAATAAGGTTAAAATCAATAATAATAAGGTAAAGGACTATGCCAACGCGTTTCGCAAATAGGCTGCGCTGGCGTCCTCGTGATATTTATGCATTTCCGTGTTTGCAATTATCACGAGGTTTGCGCAGCGTAATGATGTAACCGCTATCTATTGCCGCATTCACATCAGAGCGTGTGATCGTCAGCACGCATTGGCATTGGGAAACTTCGAAATTCGAATTCAAAAAGACCAACCGAAATTAAGTCGAAGTTTTTTTTGGTCCATTTTCAATTGAATAGGTCCGTATTCGGGCAGATTCTAATTGTGCGAATCGAAGTAATATCGCATTAGATTGAATTGGATTCTAAGTTTTTCCCATAAAAACTTTGATTTTTCAAAGTCCACCAATTGACACCAAATAGGTTTTAGGAGGTCCCCCATAGGCTAAAAGAGCAAGTCGGCAGGTTTTAGATGGCGAATGGTCTAAGTCAAATTTTTAAAGAGACGGTAAATGATAAATTTCGATATTCTAAATTTTTTTCAAATTCGAATAGCATTTGGACTATTCCCTAGTACACAAAAAATAACTCGAAATTTATATTTTTTTGATTCAAAAATTCACCTCGACCTTTGATAAATCTTCCCCAAAATATAGTAAGGAAACTTTGTGTTTTTAGGGGGGCTCGGTGCATATCCTGCCCCCGGGCGTGGAAGAGGGTGGTTACGCTACTGCTACTGTATATGCTTAAAAATGATAATTAATTCTAGTTACATGTGTACTTATTTTACCCATCTTAAGGTCATCCTGCAAATCTTTGCGAAATCATGGGGAAAGCTGAAATTTGGTTGATTCGAACATTTTGGGATTTTGAATATCCACGACCAATTCTACCCAATTTTAAGTTTGTTGGTGGCCTTCATTGTGCTCCAGCAAAACCTTTACCAGAGGTACAGTATAAATTCATTTTCTGTTTTTTGAAAGTAATGCTGTAATGATGGAATTAAAGATGCTTCTAATTTATATTGTGATGAACTGAGTCAGGCCAAAAAATATTATTTTTATTTTTTTATCAAGTTTTCCTCTAGTGCGCTCGGTAGGCTGTAATTACTTGCAGAAAGTCTCTGGTCATGGAGAAAATGTAGGTAACGGGTTAAGGGGTACAGCCCAATTCCCTTTGAGGACCACCTATAGTAAACGCATAACAAAGGCACACTGAAGCCAATCTAAAGCTGGCCATAGATGTTGAGATTTTTAAAAGATCAGATCCTGATCGTGAGACCACGATCTTCTCAGAACGATCGTACGAATTTACCATCAACTAAAATGACCAATTTGCCAGGAAAACAAAGGGGAGCTGCCTGCTTGGCCCTGCAAACATAGATAGATTGCACTGGGGCCGACAAAGATTTTTTGACCTGGCCGATCAATTTCCTGACAGATGTCGGCCGAAAAATCATAAAAGAAGTACGATCATTCGAATCCCACTAACTGCACGATAATTTTGAAGGATTGTTTGGGCTTCCCTAAAATCGGTCGTTCGGCAAGAAGAATCGACGCGTCTGTGGGGAGCTTAAGTGTATCACATGCATTTATCATATCATGGAGCAGAGACAAGATTTTGGAGGCATGCCTCTTCATCAGGCATCAACTTCAACAATATACAATGATGGGGCATGCTCTGGGAAAAATTAAAATGTATTTACCAAGTTGGGGTGGCATGCAAGAGCAAATGTTATAAATATATTTCAAAATGGTTACCCAGCATTCCAGCTTCAAGATACTTATACAGTATTTTTGTATTATATAATTATTGTGATTATTCTGAAATCAATCTAATGAAATGTATTTAGCACTTACATTCTTTTAAAAAAAGTGAAAAAAACACACTTACCAACACAAATACTATCTTCATCTTCCACCCCACAATTTTAGGGACTGTAGGTAAAGGAAGTACAGGTATGGGATCCATTATCCAGAAACCTGTTATCAAGAAAGCTCTGATTTATGGAAAGGCTGTTTCTCATAGACTCCATTATAATCAATTAATCCAATTTTTTTTTAAATGAGTTCCTTTTTCTCTGTAATAATAAAACAGTACCTTGTACTTGATCCAAACCAAGTTATAATTAATCCTTATTCGAAGCAAAACCAGTATATTGGTTTTATTTAATATTTAAATGATTTTCTAGTAGACTTGAGGTATGAAGATCCAAATTACTGAAAGATCTGTTATCCGGAATAAAACATAGCCTTGAATCTGTATGCCTCCTCAGCACAGCACCCCCCAGCACATGATTATACACCTTAGGGGCGCTTAACAACAATTCCCAAATGCTAACAAACCCGCCCCAAAAAAACCTACCAGGCTTACATTCCACAAGCAGGCAGGCAGAGTAAGGCACACAGGAAACATAGGGCAGGAATAATATAATGCACACAGGTAGCATAGGGCAGAAAGAGTATGGCACACACAGGGAGCATGGGGCAGGAAGAGTATGGCACACACAGGGAGCATAGGGCAGGTAGAATATGGCACACACAGAGAACATAGGGCAGGCAGGGTATGGCACACACAGGGAGCATAGGGCAGGCAGGGTATGGCACACATATGGAGCATAGGGGAGGCAGGGTATGGCACACACAAGGAGCATAGGGCAGGCAGAGTATGGCACATACAAGGAGAATAGGGCAGGCAGAGTATGACACACACAAGGAGAATAGGGCAGGCAGAGTATGGCACACACAGGAAGCATAGGAAAGGCAGAATAAAACAGGAGACAGGGAAACAGGACGCTAAAGGTGGCCATACTCGGGCCAATCTTACATTTGTTCAAAATCCTATTTTATCAAGCACAACTTTAATTACACTATATAAATTATTTGAATATTGTTTCCTTCAGTCTGGGAATTCATAATTATTGCAGGAGCCATTTTGTGGACGCTGTTAATAAGACAAGCTTTGCATCATCTCAGAATCTTGTTTGTGCACCATAATAGGGCACCCGATGTCCAGCCCCATGCCCTGGCTACACAATTATATGGTGACGAGAACGGGAAATGTGTGGAGTGCAGCAACATCTAGGAAGTGCTGAATGGAAAGTGAAAGTAATTGTCTGCCATGCCTCTATGCCTAAGGCATAGAGGAGGGGCAGACACTATTTGATTGACAGCTGAGATTTTTAAATTCACTTACAACAGCTATGAATGCTTTAATAAAAAATAGAAATTGGATTTCATGTTTAATTTGAAAAGTACTTTTATTATACAGCTTTTTGTGTCTGGGTGACAGGCCCAATTTAAGTAATTTTTGCTCTGCCCCGGACAGCAACCCCATCCATCCTTTGTTAATGGTCCCCTTCTCTCCAGTCGTAGCAATGTAGCTTGGAAAAATGTTGAAATTTTTTTAAAATTTTTTTTATATTTGGCAAATAGATGAATAATTAGTGATTTTATTTGCTTCCCTTTAAAGGAAATGGAAAAAGTGGTTGAAAGCTCAGGAGAGCATGGCATTGTAGTATTTTCCATGGGCTCTATGATTAAAAACTTGTCTGATGAGAGAACTAATGTCATTGCTGCTGCACTAAGCCAACTGCCACAGAAGGTAAATATGAAATAAGAAGACAGCTAATTATTTAAAATGCAATTTCTGATACTCTTGCTAAAAATCTGAGTTATTTTTTGACTACAGCTTCCACCAAGGCACTGAAAGGAAGCTTAGAGTTACAGTGTAGCTGCAAGATTAAAGGTCATTACATATGCTGTATAGGCCACTAAAGGTGAAATACACCCAGTTTAAAATTCTAAATACTGTTCTAACTCTATGTTAGATACTACATTGCCATTAACAGCATACTCTTGTTACCCCACCCATATGTTTTTTTGTCCATGGTACATACAAATCAGTTCAGCATCTAACCCACCTCCCTACAGCACATTCTGAGGAACAATTTAGGAATCTCTTCAGGATTTCTGCTTTATGTAAGCTTCCTTCATAATTCTGTGAATGCAGAATTTTACTTCTTAATCACTGTATTCCCCAGGATCTTCACACAAATTGAAGTCATTGCTAGGGAGAGGAAAGTTAGAATTACTATATTTAACCCTATTGCATGTGTAAGACAAACAAATACAATTCCTATTCATCTCTGACTTCTCCAACTCCACTCCATAGGTGCTATGGCGATACAGTGGGAAGAAACCAGATGCATTAGGAGAAAACACAATAATGTATGACTGGATACCACAGAATGATCTCTTAGGTAAGGCTTCTTTTTAATTGGGGTCCAGCATTTATTAAGCTATGATTTCCATGCTTTAAAGGGACATTATACCTTCTTTTTCAACATTGCATTAATGAATGTGAAGAGCACACTTTTTGCCTATTGTTTTAATTAAGAAATATCTATCTTTTTTGTTTTTTCTAGCACTTAAAGGACCAGTAACATAAAAAAAAATGTTTAAAAATTCATTAGTGCACAATGAAAAATAAACACCAAGACAAATGAAACTTTTAAATAGCAAAGCCTTTATTAAGAAATAACTTACAGAAAGTCCACTTCCTGTCCTCTTCAGAAATGGCGAAAAGGCGACATCCATAATACTGCAGTGATCGATTTCTCCTCCCTGGCTATTCACAGACATCCTCCTCCCGGCATCCAGCAGCAGCAGCAGCAGTGTCACAGGCTCTCCTCTCCTTCACCATGCATCGGCTTCCCTCCTCCACTCTCCTCACCTCCCTCTCAGTCTTCCCTCCTCCCCTACATCCCAGTTATAGGCAGAACAGAAAGGCGCACGTTACAGGCATCCAGCAGCAGCTGCACAGGCTCTCCTCTCCTTCACTGAGCAGTAAGCAATCCTTGTCTGAGCCCTCCGCTCCCACCTGGGAACTGGCCTGGGATTAACCCTATCGCTGCTAACTGATCAGGATTGCTCAGCAGAGAACCTGCACAAAATCAGAAGTCATTTGTTAGAGGGAGATGAGGAGAGTGGAGGAGGGATGCCGATGCACGGTGAAGAGGAGAGCCTGTGACACTGCTGCTGCTGGACGCCAGGAGGAGGATGTCTGTGAATAGCCAGGAAGGAGAATTTGATCGCTGCAGTATGGATGGTCGCCTTTTCTGAAGAGGACAGGAAGTGGACTTTCTGTAAGTTATTTCTTAATAAAGTCTTTGCTATTTAAAAATTTCATTTGTCTTGGTGTTTATTTTTCGTTGTGCACTAACGAATTTTAAAACATTTTTTTTATGTTACTGGTCCTTTAAAGGGATTCTGTCATGATTTATATGATGTCGTTTTTATTTCTAAATTACACTACAAATAGGGTTGCCACCTTTTCTAAAAAGTTTTACTGGCCAGTGGGTTCGGGAACAAAAAGGGGCGGTCCGTGGTGTAAAAGGGGGCGGAGGCATGTACAGTGACACAATTGGGGGTGGGGCAACATGTGCGATGGCCAGAAGCCTGAAAAAAAAACGGTAAGTACTGAGCGAATTGAGGGCAGGCCAAGGGCTTTTTCTTGAGGGTATTACAAATTACCGGCAACTACATTGCTGGTAAATTTGTAATACCTGCCCCGGTCTTGCCAGGTGTTTTATCGGCTGGGTGGCAACCCTAACTGCAAATAATTCACTCTATGATGTAAAATGTAATTCCTGAACCAGCAAGTGTTTTTTTTAAGTTGTAAAATTGGTGTGTAGGCAGCCATCTCAGGTCATTTTGCCTGGTCCTGTGCTTTCAGAAATAGCCAGCACTTTATGATAGAACTGCTTTCTGGCAGGCTGTTATTTCTCCTGCCCAATGTAACTGAACGTGTCCAAGTGGGGAATTTACTATTGAGTTCTGTTCTTAGATATACCAGGTAGCTGTTATCTTGTGCTAGGGAGCTGCTATCTGGTTACCTTCCCATTGTTCTGTTGTTAGTCACATGATTTGGGTACCTGGGAAACTGACAATATGTCTAGCCTCAAAAATTAAATATCAAAAAAAAGAAATTCAAAATTAAATATAAAATAATTTGTTTGCTCTTTTAAGAAATGAATTTCAGTGCAGAATTCTGCTGGATCAGCACTATTAACGGATGCATTTTCCCGATGATACCATCCCTGAAGTTGCTTGCTAATTACTGGGCTTAATGAACAAGGTCAATACAAATAAGCAGTCCACTGATGCATAATGAGCTGCTACTTATCTTACATTCTAACTGGCTGCAGCTGTGGGAAGTGAGAGGGTTACTTATACAGACACTTCTCTGCTGATTTGTTTTGACTTAGCTCATTGGGACTAGAAAGTCAAGCAAGAAATAACAAAAAAACAGATATTTCTTAATAAAAACAATAGATAAACAGTATCTTCAAGCTTCATTTATTGCACTCATATTGTCCCTTTAGTAGAGGGGGGTTGAGTACCCACCATTGCAATAGCTTCCTTGCATTGAATTTTGTTAAAAGGAAGTATCTCTGGCTGTAATAAGCATCTTTCTTTAAGCTGCAGTTAATGAAGGTTTAAGAAGGAAGATTGTGGGACAATAAACTGCAAACCCGAGAGATTGAGTAGTGCTCCAGAAACATAAAACAAATAGCTAACCAAGTTGATCGTGTGGTCCAGGTGCACCAGCCCCAGACCCTCAGCTTCAGGGAGCAGCAAATTGATGTGTACAGCAAAAAGAAAGGGCTATCCGTCACTCAGTGGAATCCACAGGGCCAATAAAACAATTTAATAAAATAAGTCTTTATTGATCATAGTTCAAGATCAAGTATAAATGCATCTCCATAGGCCCTACATGTTTCATACCTCCAAGGTACTAAGTCATTAAGCATACCTTGGATGTTTGAAACGCGTAGGGCCTTTGGAGATGCATTTATACTTTTAACAATGATCAATAAAGACTTATTTTTTTAACTTATATTACTGGCCCTGTGGATTCCTCTGAGTGACGGATAGCCCTTTCTCTTTGCTGTGCAGATCAGATCATAAAGGGCCCCAGATGTGCATCAGCTTAGATGCAGTTTTACAAGTACAGTAAGAGGCGGTGTTAGGGTTAAGGCATTTGGCATACTTTTGGAGTTTACAGTAGGCCAGGTTTCCGATTCATTCCAAGGAGCCCAGAAGGTACCTACTAATATAAGATTGTGTGGGATCAAAATGAAGCCAGCCATGTATATGATGTAGCGGTCCATCCAAGTGTTAGTAATACATATGTGGGAATGCCAGACTACCCTTTTCTAGGGATTTGTTAGGGTTTTCCATGATAGCAGGGGAAGCCTTAATCATCCAAATGAAAGACATTATTACATTATTAGCTTTTGGAGGGATGACAATTTGTGAGTTTAGTATTGAGAAATGTGAAGAGATATATCATTTTAAATAGGTTCACTTCCCCCCACAGGGTTAATGGCAGGTTTGACCAGGTCTGTTTAGAAGATAGAAGTCAAAATTTGAGATGATGGGTTTAAGTTTGTGATCTGTTGGTACCAGTATGCCCAAGTATTTGAACTCTATCACACATCTTAGATCACTGATTGTTGTAATTGGCTCATTAATTATTGGAAAAATCAGCGATGACTATGGTTAAGCCTGAGAACTGGCTGATTTCTGAGAGGAAGGCTAAGCTTTTCACTAGTCTGTTTGCAAGAATTTTAATTAGAGCGATTAGTCACTGAGTTTTTTTCAGTTTTATAAATTGACTATTAGAGCTTCATAGGAGAGGTGACAACATTTTTTTTCTATTTTTGAAATTGTCATTATGAAGTTGTTGAGTTAGTAAGCATCCAAGATGGTTATACCATACTGTGGGGAGAACGTCAATGCTTGAAGTTTCTGGCAGGGAGAGAAATTATTTTTAGAGCTCTGTTTGTGGTTGTCGTCAAAGCAAATCCTACAACTTACAACCAAATTTTGTACTAAACCAATTCAAAAATGTGTGTCTATGTGTTGCTTAAAATTAATCTTTCAATTACACTTTTAAAAATGGGATTTTAACTTCTTAAACCAGAATAATATTGCCACATATATTAGAAAATTACATTAAAATTAAGTTGTTAATGTGTTTTGTTCTGTGTTTTTTATCAGGCCACCCAAAAACAAAAGCTTTCATAACTCATGGAGGCACAAATGGCATATATGAAGCAATTTATCATGGTGTCCCTATTGTTGGCATTCCTCTGTTTGCTGACCAGCCTGATAACATGGTTCATATGAAATCCAAAGGCATGGCAATAATGCTTGATTTCAACAAAATGGAAACACAGGACTTGATAAATGCAGTTAAGACAGTCATCAACAATTCCACGTAAGATTTTTCCCTTTTAAATCTAGAATGGTTTATTTCGCTAAGTCAAAATTCAATACAGTGCCATCATTTCCATTATTTACTTTAATCACTTTCCTCACCTCTCTGACGCTCTTTACTTTTACCTACTGCTCCCCCATATACTCTCCCGAACATCTTGTTTCCCTCTCTTACCTCCCCCCTCCCAACTTCTGATTATTTATTATTTTTAACTCTCAGGCCCCATTAAGCTCTCATCTACTTTTTAAGGCTCACCACTTTTCTTTCCCCGTTCTTCCTCTGGGAAGATCCCCCTTGTCCAGCTACACGTGACTTTTTGGTGTGGCTGTCAGGGGTCACTAACTCAAGTCCCAAACACCAAGCACCACCCACAAAACACATACAAAGAACTTACTGCCATCAATCTCAGGATTTGAGGTAAACCTTAATTTGTTTTACAACATACATGATTCCACAGCCACTAAAGGGCTAACTAGCATACACACAGAAATAGCATTTCTATTCCGCATGTAGAGGGCTATGGTATACCATCACACACTTTTGGGCTAGGGTCATTTAGAGTATTAAAGACAAACTTATTAAATGTCATATTTAATATTATAAAAGGTATAACTGCAAATTTACAAAAAGATGTTACAAAAAAGACATATATAAAAAAATACAAACAGTTTTTAAAATAAAAGGGAAAAACATGGAAAACCTGTACTTAGCTTCAAATATAGAATTCCCTGTTCCTGGAGGCAAGGGGAAACAAATGGGATAAATCCCCATGTAAAAGGGACCTCATAA